>NC_136738.1:29130100-29777600 GCF_936440315.1 Barbus barbus | reverse complement strand
CTGCTGAAGCATTATTTAAAGGAATGTTCTTGGTTAAACATGCATAATGGTGGCATAATGTAGATACTGCAGACAATAATTTGACACTTACCAAAAATTAAAGCAAGAAAAAATTAAAAATAAAAATAAAATAAAATGTGGCATAATTTAAATTACAACAGGCAATTGTACATATTGGGATGAGACTACCTCATCCCACCTCTCTGTTGTCTGTTTTCAGTAACTATACAAAGGTACTGATAATAAAATAGCTCTAGTTATATAAAAAAAAAGATCTTGTATGAGCTTTACATTTTGATGCTTAATAGAGTACAGTTTTGTTATCCTGCCTGGTAACTTTCGCACAATATAATGAAGGATACCATAAAAAGACTTTACATGGTGCAAATTCATCAGCAACACATGCCCAGATGTTCACCCACTTAGAAATGTTTCCCCTCACAAAAGCATGTTTTAGGTAACTTTACAGCTCATATAATAAATGGGTTTTTATTGAATAATTCATTCAACTGCTTTAACAACAATAACAGCTATGCGTGTGTGCTTTCAAACCCTCCAGAATGTGGGTCCACATTCACTTACATTTCATAACAAATGAATGAATGAATGAATGGTGCTTGGTAACCAACATTATGTCACTAGATTTTAACTTGCATTGAATCTGGATAATTACTAAATATTTGTGCATAAAAAACTTTTGTAAATTGTATTGATGTGTATTTAATACTTAGTGCAGTTATGTCTATAATCTGTCCCCCCCCCCCACCAAATTAAAAACAGAAAGTGAATTAATAATAATAATTACTATTACAACTCAAGAAACTATGGATTTAACTCTGTACCTGTTTAATAATAATTAATTAACAATCCAACTCAAGGTACTTGGTATAATGCCACAAATTCTTTCAATAGTGTTTAACTTGCACTGAACCTGATCATTCCTCTATTCCCTATACTTCACATTTTGACTTCATTTCCAAAAACGAATATCTAAGAGACTTCAAAAAGGGAGGTTAAGGAATGAAAGGCAGAAGAAAACATGAAAAAGCAATGAAATGATGGTCTGTCTTTGACAAGTGTCTAATGACAGAGAGCAGATCATCTTATCGCAGGTAACACCAGTGTCTGGAGGAAATCGGTTGCTTGTCCGTTTTCCCTGGAGGAGACACAGAAACTATCAGCCGCTCAGGGTCAGACGACTGATCTTAGACAGAGGTGTGTGTGTGTGATGCAGGGACTTGTGTGTGTATTTATGTGTTGGTCAGCGTCTGCTCTCTCTGAAAAACACTGCAGTGAAATATGGGCTTGAATTAACGCTCCTGCTAAATAAGAGGGGCTGTGACCCATAGAAAGGTCTGAACATAAAACTCCTGGCTGACGTAACTCACATTTCTCCTGGGTGAAGCATTGTGAATTACTCACAGAGGAAGGAAGGACTACTTCTATCACTCTGTGTATGTGTGTGCATGTGTTTGAGCACTTACACATGCAGAAAACACATTGATGGACACATATTGTAGAGACTGGTAAAATAAAAGTGTAAAAGTGTGTGTTTGTATGTATGTGTGTGTGTTTATATATATATATATATATTTTTTATTTATTTATTATTATTATTATTATATTTTTTTTCTATTATTGTATTAATTTTGTTATTTAAATTTCTCTCTTTTTCTATACACACACTCAAAAATAAAAAATATACCTTGTAAATTTCAAATAAAAAATATCAAAATAATAAAATATTTTTTTTTCAATTAAATATTTTTTATTGTATTAAAATTAATTATATTTAATATTTAAATAATCTATATATACAGTCTGTACATATACACAGTTTAAATCATATTTAAAACAAAAATAAAGTTAAAAATAAATTAAATGTAAAAGTCTAGATAGATAAATACAATTAAAATGAAACCATGTTTTTCATTTAAAACATATTTTAAAAATAAAAATATAATCAATTTAAAAAATATTTCATTTATTTTTATTTTATTTCAAATATTTTTCCCTTTTTTAGTGCAGTAACTTCTTATCTAAAAGCAATAAATCATCCGCTGTACTCTGTGCCTAACAATGCCTTTCAGCTGTGATTATATTGAAAATGCAGTATTAGCACAGCCTCTTGCACCTAACAGTTGAAGTGAGCGATTAGCATACTCATGTTGTAAGAAAACAACAACTTTGGTGCAACTAAAATTACTAATTTAGATATCAAACTAAAAATGTGTGGCTTTTTCACAAACTATACTGCTTTGTTTAGAGGAAACATGGCCGACTTTTATTTGCATGACACATCATTACTTTCACAAGCCCTTGCAATGCACCATCACCATTGAAATCCATTTATTTCCAGCATTCAACATCAGCTCTAATGCATATAAACTGCTACGCTCAAGCTACAGAGCCTGCACGTGTGCACACAGCAACCACAAACATAAGTCTTCTTCACGGTTCAATATTCAAGCAGCCTAATTGTCTGAGTTGCACACAGTGTAGTCAGGAGTGACATTAGTAAATGAGATCGGAGGACCGGGCTGCCTGAGAAAATCCCCACACACGCCGCGCTGCCGACTACGTTACTGTTACACATGCACATTTCTCAGTTGTTTTCTAATCATGATGTGAAGTTCTCTCCAGGGACGCTCAAGCTGAAATTAAACAATAAAACTCCACACTTCCTAATGCGCTTTCCGAAACACTCCAGGTGCGAGTGAGAAATGCATTCTGGGAGTTCTGTGGAGGGTCGGAGGGTGAAGTAAAGGGTAAGAGCTGGCAGATGCTGTAGAAACAGCTCTCTGCAAAAGGCCGCAGCAGAATGAGCCGACTGCTGATGCACAGATGTTGTTTACCGCCAACTCGTGGCACCATCGAATGCAGGGATTAAACACATCCACCGGGACCTGCCCTTAACGCTTAGTGTATTCTATGAATAGTTCATCTAAGAATGAAAATGTCGTCATTATTAACTCACCATCATGTTGTTTCAAACAAATATACACAGCTCTTTAAAGGGGTCATCAGATGCCCATTTTCCACAAGTTGATATGATTCTTTAGGGTCTTAATGAAAAGTCTACAACATACTTTGGTTAAAATTTCTCAAAGGTAGAGTAAAAAACACCTTTTTTTACCCTGTCAAAATCAGCTCGGATTTTATCAAGCCATTCTAGTCCATGTTGCTTTAAATGCTAATGAGCTCTTCTGACCCCGCCCCTCTCTTCTGTGCAGTGATGAGCAGTACTGTTTACTTTAGCCGAGAAACTTGCTAACTAGCACGTTATTAGGGAAGGCACTTTGCAAAGATTCATAACAAAAGCTTATACTCACTTCTTCTGTAGATGAAGCTGGATCACGAATGATTCGCGTGAACATTTATGTAGATCGGGGTCACATTTGCTTAAAAGCGAAAGTAATGTTAATCCTCTGTGTCTTCAGCGGCTCAGATGTCGGGAGTAAATGACTACTGCAATATTCATTACTACACCCAACAACAAAACACCTCAGTTGCTTAATCGGAGACATCTTGTCTTCCCCTGCACCGGGTGTCAACACAATGGCAGCTCTCAGCTCACTCAGGGCGGGGCTAAGGTAAGACGGTCTTGTCAATCAACTATCGTGGGAGCGGCCTGTGCAGAACTACAGGAATCTCAGGACAGCCTGATTTGAGAAAGGGGATTTAAAAAAAAAACACTGGGTGGATTTTTATCATTATAGGATGGATGTGTACATTTATGTTCAAACAACTTGTAAAGTGAATTTTGCATCCGATGTCCCCTTTAAAATAGAATGACAGCTAGATCTTGTTTACATAGATTTCGATTTAAACATGAAACTTTAAGATGCAACATAAACAATATCATGGTAAATAAAAACAAAAAACTTTCATTATTTGCTTTTCTGTTTTTGTTTTAATATATAATTAAGTGAACTGTTATTTGTATCCTGTGCTGTAGATCCAATGATTATTATATAAATATAAAATTATATAAAATATATATATTTTTTTTGCAGTCATAAACACTGCAACAAAGCAGTTAACTGAAACCAAAGACATTCTCCATCTATATGAATTTAACGGGAACGCTCGGTGACATTTTAATTCGGGTATTCATGTATCTGCCAGAATATCCCAGTTCTGTCATTTTTTAAAACGCATTAAAAGGCATCATTAAACACTCTAATAATATTCTCTCAGATTTGCCGTGTGTTCAGAGTAATCAATAAGGAATTATGAAAAGAAAATTCATTATGCTGTCAAAGACGTGATTTCAGCAAATAATAAATGAATGGCTGTGTGGGACCCGAGCTCTGCATATTCAATGCACAATGAGTAAAATAAACAGCATCATAAAAAAAAAACAAGCTGCTTTTTGTTTCTGAAAAATTGAAGGACTTTCCGTGTCTATTTCAGTTTTTCATAACTGGATTAAAAAAAATAGCCTCAATTACACTGGACAAGTTTACTACAAACTACAAGTTTATTATAGGGAACTATGACTAAAACCATTAAAAAACATTTGCACTACTTGAAATAAATGTTACTGATATTAAATAAAATATTTTGGCAAGTTGCCAAAGCAAAATTTCTAATTTTCATTTAGGTGATGTATTTAAACAACTAAAACTGAAATATAAAAAATAATAATAAAATAATTTAAAAATAAAAAGAAGAATAGTAAAATCTATTTTTTTCATAACTGTGTTTTAAAAAAGCCTCAGCTATATTGAATAAGTATTAATTAAGAATAAGTAATATTTCCTTGAAAAAACAATAAATGTTAAATTAAATATATATATTTTTTAATTTATAAATATTTATTTTGAGAAAAAACTGCATAACATATATATGTTATGCAGTTTTTATATATATATACACATATATACATACATATAAAATCTAGTTGTCCATAATTGGATTTTAAAAAAATTATACAGATTGCACCCACAGAGATCAATTTCTAGCCAATTAAAATACGATGAGCATAACTAGAAAATGCATCGGTATATTTTACAATTAATTTCCATTACTTTTCCAGGCCATGACATTCCCAGGTTTTCTTGATTCATGGGAATCCTGCAAGATTCTCTGTGACATTTAGCATCTGAATACTCACCAACTTAAAGGTCAATACTTTATAGGTAATTGGGTCTTCTACAATCTTCTGAAGGTTAGCAGCCACTGGGAAAACACATGTAGAAAAAGATACTGACATTAGAACTGAGCGATACAGCTAAACAAACGATATCTGGATGTGCAGTATATCTCAGTATTCATGTATTTGCTCTGAAATGGCTTGAAGCAGGGGTCTTGAAGTCAAATTGCCCTGAGAGCTACTAGCCCAATTGTGTGTAGCCGTGAATTTTAACTACATGCATTAATTGGTGCAGTTATATCGTTACTGATGCATGGCCAGATCTTTTCAGAGCAGAGCGACTCATCTGTATACCTAGCATATTGCTCTCAATGTTTAGTGAACTAATGACCCCTGGAATTGTTTCCTTTTGCAATTTTCTCCTTGCAGATGAAGCTGGTATGAGCTCCATTAAAAAACCAGAAGCATCACAAGCTACTGTAATGGTCAGAAGTCATAAAAATATAGAAATATTTATATATATTTGTATTACAAATTTTTTTCATATTAAAACTTTAATATAAGAAAATATTTATTAAAACAAATTTAAAAATACCTATTCTATTATGTCGACCTTCAATACAATGTAAGACACTTTAGACAAGTGTCTCAAACTGTACCTTCTGAGCACAATGCAAAAAACTGATGCTCTTTCTTGGTATTTTTGTCGTTTTTCAATACAAATATCTAAAGATCCTTTAATCAAAACACATTTTTTGAGAAGCAAAATTACACAAGAGGTCTGGTTTTTGAGAAGCAAAATGACATAAGAGGTCTGGTTTTCAAAGAATTTGCTCAAATTGTAGTGAGTTTATGAACAAAAACAAGTATGTGCGAATGATCTCAGAAAAATCAATTTAACTCGAAGGAAAAACAAGGTTTTAGTTTTTTGCATGTCAAGTAAGGCATCTTGATTTAAAAATGTGATATGCAATGTGATTCTTGCCATAACTATGAATTTAAGACTTTCTGCTCTGATTCAAGACCTTTTAAGATCTTAATTTGTGGAACAGCGAATTAAGACTTCTTAATATCTTTTTAAGGCTTGAAGAAACCCTGTATTAGAGATGAACGAGGAAGGGCATTGGAGTTTAATGCAGCTGCAACTTACCCACAACCACATCATGACCATTGACCAGACCAGCAGAGAAGAGCTCCTGAGAAACTCCATCAGCAGTGTCTGAGGAGAAGAAACACAGACACACACAGCATGAGATCCCAGCAAGAAACCCGTCAGAACACAAAGTTAAAAGCATGTTCTGCCAAACCCTCGCACACAAACATCAACAAACAAGACGCAATGGCCTGGACTGCACTGAACACGTCAGATCTCGAGCTGGGTGCTGCGACGCCATGTAGCAAGCAATGATAGAAAGAAAGCAGAGTTTAGTTGTTTATGGTTTACAACTTCTGCCACTTTGAAATATAATCGACTGATGCACAGTCAAACTTCAAATGAGTCTCATCCAATCAGAATTTAGAGTTGGAACAAAGTTTGATGATTAGCGTTTTAACTTTTAAAGTAAATGTTACATGTTAAATGTTGACTTAGTTATTTGTTATAAATGACGGATGGATGGATAGACTGTTAGACTGATAGACAGACAGACAGACTGACAGATGGATAGATAAATATAGACAGAGATAGATAGATAGATAGATAGATAGATAGATAGATAGATAGATAGATAGATAGATAGATAGATAGATAGATAGATAGATAGATAGATAGATAGATAGATAGATAGATAGATAGATAGATAGATAGATAGATAGATAGATAGATAGATAGACGGACAGAGAGACAGACAGACAGAGAGACATATAGACGGACAGAAAGACAGATAGACGGACAGAGAGACAGATAGACGGACAGAGAGACAGATAGACGGACAGAGAGACAGACAGACAGACAGACAGAGAGACATATAGACGGATAGAAAGACAGATAGACGGACAGAGAGACAGATAGACGGACAGAGAGACAGATAGACGGACAGAGAGACAGACAGACAGACAGAGAGACATATAGACGGACAGAAAGACAGATAGACGGACAGAGAGACAGATAGACGGACAGAGAGACAGATAGACGGACAGAGAGACAGACAGACAGACAGAGAGACATATAGACGGATAGAAAGACATATAGACGGATAGAAAGACAGATAGACGGACAGAGAGACAGATAGACGGACAGAGAGACAGATAGACGGACAGAGAGACAGATAGACGGACAGAGAGACAGACAGACAGACAGAGAGACATATAGACGGACAGAAAGACAGATAGATGGACAGAGAGACAGACAGACAGACAGAGAGACATATAGACGGACAGAAAGACAGATAGACGGACAGAGAGACAGATAGACAGACAGAGAGACAGATAGATCTTTTTTTTAAATACAAACAATCTTTTCATTGAAATTTCAGCAAAAAATGAGAGCATGAGTACACAAACAGTGAATAAATTGAGATTTTGGTGAGATCTTCTCACAGGCAGAGCTCATCATGAGTCAGAGCAGGAACTGAAGGAACACTGCGAGATCTTTCACGCTGAGAGTCTCTTAAGGTTTCTCTATTGCTAATGCTGCCTTCAAGTCACTCCGGAAAGATCATTTTTATAAGATGCAATGAACACCAGCACAATGTCATAATTACCAGTAGGAAACTGGATTTTCTTTGAGCTCCGGCTTACCGAGCTGGAGGCGTTTTGGCACGGCGGAATTAAATTGGTATTAATCATAGTCAGTTTTCAGCGTGCACAGTGACCGCACATTTACATCATGAGAGAGTCTTATAGGCTTTATCTATGTTAAAAGCAGGAATAAAGACCTGATCGTTGTCTTGATCGAACTTAAACTGGAGCTTGATATGATATGTAATGAAAATGACATTTTCATTTTTGGAGAATGCAAACAAGTTGACTTGCATTAAATTTATTTGAAAAAACAAAACAAAACTGATTGTTTCTTAATTCATTTTCAATCTGGTGCCACGGCAAGGATGTGCTTCCCTTAGCTTTGTTCCCTAAAATACTCAATGTAATGGTGATGACCACAGTATTTGGGACAGCATTTTTTTTCTTTTTGGCTAAATTGCTCATTTGTACTCATAAATACCAAATGAACTGAAATAATTTTAACTACTTTCACATAATTTTTTAAGAATGTTGAAAGATTAAATTTACATTAAAATCAGGGAAATACCCTAAAAAACCTTCAAAAAGAGAATGACTGATTAAAAACAAACAAATAAAAATACATTAACAAATATGTATGACTATACATAAAAAAAATATATTTTTAAACATTATATTTGATTAAATACACATTTAATATATATACCGGTACATATATTAACTAATAATCTTTTTAAATGTCTTTTATAAAAAAAATAAATATAAAAAAATCTTTGTAAGCTATAGCGCAAAAAAAAGCTTAAAAATTCAGTCAGCAAGTGAAAAAGAAATTGTGTCCATTTTATTCTGACCAAATTCACATTGTGATAATGTTTCCTGGCCTCGTAAGTGGGAATTTCTCCTGAGGATTTGAAGGCAGCATAACACTAAGACTGCGGCTGATGTATGATGAGGTGCACTGACCTTTCCCTGGAGTGAATTCAAACCGTATGTCATTCAACTCCTTCCTTAAGTTCCTGAGGGATAGAGAGAGAGAGAGAGAGAAAAAAAGGAGATATCTGTGGTGAGAAATGGGCGTCCACCTGTCCATCTGTCTGTAAGAAAGCCAAGTGAGATCACGGCCCATCTGTGCCGTTTCACTGAGCGTGTTTGCAGAGCCTGAAGTACACACACAAACACACACACACACACACACACACACACTCACACACACGAGCCTCATCTCAGTCCTGTCCTCAGAGCTCTCCAGATAATCATTTCGGAAGAAAACTTCTCCCAGCCAGTAAGCAAGCAATCAGTGCCAATATGGGCATGTTTTGTAAACCAGCGAGCTTCTTCTGTAACAGGGGTTTGGAGGAGAGATTGCTTTAAATGAGTGTTCAGGTGGGCTTTTAGGAGGAATGCTGTGTTCATTTGAGTTGGTTTAATGAAGGAAGGCTTCACTGTACTGTAAGGTGATCTGCGGTTAAATAGCATTTCATATCACTAATGGATCTCTCATCATTTACGTTTTTTTTTTTCTTTCGCTGTTTTATTAATGTGGTCACTATGTTCCTGAATGGCAAACAGTTGTACTGCTATGGAGGACTAGGAGTGAAATTAAGAAATATTAATAATATTTATAATATATATTAATAGACATTTAAAACTGTACATTTAATTAGTTTTAAAATGTAGCTAAAAAAAAAAAAACTACAATGACATTTAAAACTGCATATTTAACTCATGTTGTAAAATATAAATAAAATAAATTAATTTTTTTATTTAAAAAGAAAGTGACATTTAAAAATCTCTATTCAATTCTCATTTTAATATGTAGTAAAATAAATGAATTATTTTACATTAAAAAAAAATCAACATTTAAAGGGGTCATCGGATGCAAAATTCACTTTACATAAATGTGTGTTGGAAGTGTGTGTACACATCCATCCTATAATGATAAAAATCCACCCAGTGTTTTTTTTCTAAATCCCTATTTTAAAATCGAGAGAGCTGAGAGCTGTCCGCCATTGCATCGACTCCAGTGCAGGAGAAGACAAGAACGTCTCTGATTAAGTGACTGAGGTGTTTAGTTGTTGGATCTAATCATGAATATAGCAGTCGTCAGTTACTCCCGACATCTGAGCCGCTGAAGACACAGAGGATTAACGTTACTTTCGCTTTGAAGTGAATGCGCCGATCCCCGATCTACATAAATGTGTCTATGTTCGCTCGAATCATTCGTGATCCAGCTTTATCTACAGAAGAAGTGAGTATAAGGGTTTTTATGAATCTTTGCAAATTGCCTTTCCTGATAATGTGGTAGTTAGCAAGTTTCACGGCAGAGGTTTAGTATGCTCCATAGAACATATACCTAGATGCCTCATTATCGACTGATTCTATGGGTGGCGATATGTAAGCCATCCGCCATTTTTGGAACGGTCTGCGAATCTTTGAGCGCATTGACTGTGTGCGTCTACAACAGCAAGTTACACGCTTGTATATCTTTGAATATTCATTGATTATTATGGTGAATGCGAGATGGCTGGCAATCTGGAGCAGTCGAATAGGGAATCTACACATATCTATGGTCTGCTCGTCACTCCACGGAAGAGAGGGGCGGAGTCAGCAGAGCTCACCAGCATTTAAAGAAACATGGACTAGATTAGCGTGCTGAAAACAGAGCTGATTTTCACAGGGTAAAGAAGGTGTTTTTATACTACCATTGAGAAATTTTAACCACAGTATGTTACAGACCTTTCATTAAACCCTAAAGAATCATATCAGCTTGTGGAAAATGGACATCCGATGACCCCTTTAAAATGGTTTAGCTCATGTTTTAAAATACAGTTAAATAAAATAATACATTCATTTTTTAATTTAAAAATAAATTTAAATTTTTTTACAATGTACTTAACACAAAGTAATAAATTTTGTTTACATTTAAAAGTAGTTCAATAAAATGAATTCATTAAAAATAAATTAACATTTAAAACGGTCTAATCAAATTGTTTTAAAATATAGTTAAAACAAATATATTTTTTTAAATATGAAAATAAAATAAGACTTAAAACTCTCTATTTAATTCATGTTTTAAATGTAGTTAAAGAAAACAATAAATTAGTAAATTACTAAACACTTTACTACACACACTACACACAATACCATTGAACAGTTTACTCAAACGGGCTTTTCAACACAAAGTTAAACTGACTTTAACTTACGACCCAATAAATGTCAAAATGTAAATATATACAAAATATAACCCAAAAAATGATACTCGTTATCACTGACATCATTACTACTAAAGATGTGATGCCAAATGTAAATCTGAAAACATAATTATCTCCCAGAACAGGTTGGGGGACTTCCTAACAGTGTGGTATAATGGCCTGATGGTCCCTGGTGTTTTCTGGAGCGAATCTTCATCATCCTCAGGCTCTGGCGTTCTCAGTAAACACACCTGGAGCGCGTCTACGCTCTGCTTCTTCTCACTGATGTTTATGATAAAGCGCCCCTGTGTGTTTGGTGAGATCTGAGCCAGACCTTCACTTTGTTCTCTCCGACATCAAACAGTCTGTTCTGCTTCAGCAACAAGACCTGACAACCTCATAAAAGTTACATTTGCAGAGGAAAGGCAAAGGACACAAATAATATGCACAGGCTGCAGTCATTTAAGCAGGAGAGAAGACTGAAGTCACCAGAGCTCGCCATGCTTCGCCGGGGGACTGTGACAAACAGCTGACAGGAAGCAGGTGGACACTCTGGGTGAAAAGTGTCATGTCAAGAACGTGTCCAGGTCACATTTTAAAGCCAATTTCAGCACCGTTTTTAAGTTGTTCTAAAAGTATGGAGCTTAATCTTGCTGCCTTCTAAGAAACCTTCTTTTGGGTTTCACGTTTATCCTTCGCAAAGAAGACAATCCTATAACAGACTGTGACGAACTCAGTGAAAAAATCCACCCACAAAAGAAATTAGTGTAGGATTTACTTGGAAGCAATCTTCACTCAGAAAGTGTTCACTAATATATTTCACAATAATTAGAATTAAACGGTAATTAAACGTGAAGTTTTGTAGTAGAAAGAAAATATTATATATATTCTTATGTATATGTATGTATATATATACACACACACATATATATATATATATATACACACACATATACATATATGTGTGTGTGTGTGTGTGTGTGTGTGTGTGTGTATATATATATATATATATATATGTTACATTTATATAATAATTATATTTATATATAATATAAATGATATGAATTTAAATATAAACATAAATATTTTTAAATATTTATACTGTATATGTGTTTATTTATATATACATAATAAATATACACAGTACACACAGATATATTATGTAAATAAAAACTTTTATTTTGAATGTGATTAATTGTGATTAATCGTTTGACAGCACTAATATATATATATATATATATATATATATATATATATATATATATATATATATATATATATAAAATGTAACTTTTATGAATTTAAGCCCATAAGTTACATTTATATATTTATATGAACAGATTTTAATGGTTTGTTCATATAAATATATATCTATGGTATAAATATGTATCAATTTATTTATCCATTTATTTATTTAATCTAATATATTATATAATATTTTAAGATATATGCATATTTAATAATAAAAATCTAAAAAAAATCTAAAAAATATTAAAATAAAAATATACCTTCATTATTATTTTATTTATTTATTACTATTATAATTATTAATTTTTTCTTAGTAAAACAGGGTGATTTGGAAGGTGATTCGATTTTATAAAAAGATTTTAATATACAACCAAATAAGCAGTGTCAAAATAGTACTTAACTATATACAAAATATAAACAAAAACAACTGTTTTTTTTTTTAGTATTATACATATATAATATTTGTCAAACAATGTAACAGAATGAAATATTTAATCTATTGCTATACTATTATATTACTTGTTAATTTTGTATTAGTTTTTTTTTTTAAATATATTTTCAGTTTGTTCATTTATAATTTTGTTATTGTGATTTTCTGTCATTTTTATTAGTCACCATACTTGGCTGAATGTCACTTCACTTCACTTCACTTAATATTTATTATTATCATCATCATATAATATTTTGTTGAGCAGTATATTTAAATTGATGTTTTAGCTAGTAATAATAAAACGTCCCTCAATGTCTATAGTGGTTACAACCCAGATGTATCCCACTATAATGCGCTGTGACATGGTGTAAAACTTGACATAACCAGTCTGATCCTGACGCTCAACCGAAGACCTGATACTGCACTTACTGTACGCATACAAACGGTTTGATTTTACGAAAGGTCAAGACTGGATATTAGCGAGCGGTGTGTGCGGGTTCCTTCAGGGGCTGTTCCAGAGCTCCAGCTGCGCTATTGAGCCCAGTGGACTTATTTAGCAGAGTGACACTTGCATTAGCCTCATTTTCTCTAGTACTATATTATAATGACAGCAATCATCACTGGTGCTGCTCTCCACCCCTCCGTCTCTCTCCCGCTCTCAAGTAGGTCACTTAACTGATCGTCAGAGGAATAGGATCTTACTCTAGGCGAATATACCAACACCAAATTTAAGAGGTTTATATAGCCAATCCCACATTATGATGCATGGTGGGTTGTCAATGGCACGGTGGACCTTGAAGACTAAAAAGGATTTTAAAAAGCTAAACCATCATGCTGGCAGCGATAAATCCGTTATGGAGCTAATAAAAAGTAGTCTGTAGGGGTGTGAAGTAATCTTGGCGGGCAGATGGAATAAAACCTGATTTTTGCAGTGATTTTAATGTTTTCTGTTTTTTGTGTATCATCCTCCTATGCTTTGTTACACTTTTGTCATTTCATTTCATTTTAAGATTGATATTATCATATTGATATCATTCTACTGCTTTCTACCCACTAGCATCGAAAAATAAATAGTATCTGCGTGTGTGTACATATATATACACACACACAAACAAACACAATCTATAGGTATTTTAAGGTTCATAAAACTGAAATCAGTATCTTTATCAAATCAAATCAGTATAATTGAGGATATGTGGATTAAACATGCGCTTACATAAGGTAATTATTTATTGATTTAGAACACAATTCAGAACAAAAGACAATGCTCAAAAGTCATAAGTCATAATAAGTCAAAATAAAATCAAATAAATATTAAACAAATTTACAATGGGTTTACCAATACCATTACTTCAAACATTTTTGAAAGGATAAAATATCAAGACATTATTTAATAGTTAACTTCTGCAATCAGACTCATCCAATCAGAATAAAAAAAAAATTATATATATATATAAGAAATATAGAAATAAGATCAAAGTAATAGAAATAGCAAAAGGTAAATAATATAATAAAAAAATTAAAAATTCTAAAATAATCTAATCTAATACAATAGTTAACTCATTAACTAAAAATTAACAACCAATGAGCAATTCATTTGTTACACTTTATATTAATCTCTGTTAACATTAGTTAATAAAAATACAACGGTTCATACAGTAAGTTAGTTCATGATAGCTCAGGTCCATTAAGTAATGTTAACAAACTTTTGATTTTAAACATATATGAGTAAATGTTGAAATTAAGATTAAGTGAAGATTAATATGCTTTAGAATTATTGGTTGCGCTTTATTTTACAGTATGTGCACATAAATGTACTTACAGTCTACCCACCTAAGAAAGTACTGGTAATATTATGTAACTACATGGGGCAGGGTTAGGTTCAGGGGTAGGTTCAAGGTTAGTACCTAGTTATTGTACTATAATAAGTACATAGTGTGTTCATGAGTAACAGGACTGTAAAATAAAGTGCTTCCGAATTATTTTTCATTGTTTGTTCATGGTAAATACATAGTTCAGTCATAAAACTCTAGATGGCGCGGGCTAACGGGTTGTTAATGTAACTGATGATATTCAGCGAGTTAAACGACTTGGCACAAGCTGATTGGTTCATGCTGCATATGCAGCCAATGAGCTTACTGCCTTGCATTTATATGGCTGGCTAGCATTCACTTGAGATTACTGCAGCGCGCTTTCATTGTTTCTCTGAAACCCTCCACCTTACCCAGCTCCACCTGTATAGATCTGCAACGGGTTATTTATTTTATATGCTATTTGTGCAGCAGCAGTATGTATTAAATACTCGCGGCAACATATTGCCATATGCATTGGCAGTAATAAGTTTCTCTACTTGCTTGCAGCAGCAGCAATAACCAACAGAAGCAGCAATTCAGCAGCAGATCTATTCCATCAAACACATTAACATCGTCATATCCATCACATGCTTAAAATCTTCTGAGAGCTGTCATGATTGAACTAGTTGTTAACTAATGTTGTACAATTTTTTAATAAATATTAAATGGTAATAAATATTTTTTATAATAAATATAATATAATATAAAATAAGTTCTAAGTATAATGTGAAGCTGTTTTTATATGATATGATTATTCATTTTATCTGTTGGTTAGTGTCCAATTTGAGACCAAATTTAAAAAAAGAAAACAAGTTACAAAGAGATTTCCTTTATGTTTTTAGAAAAGGTAAAAGAAATATCCTGAAAATCAATTCCAGGGGACAAACATAGACTCTTAATGCTGCTCTTCAGTGCTGTCTGCAGCATCTTTAAGTGTCAAATGCAGGTTGTTGTCCTTCTGCCTCAGCGGCTGGATATTTTGATGCAGTTATTGCCAGCGGCTGTGACCTGACACAGCACAGACATCTTAGAGCCAATTTTCTCACTGTCGTTATGTTTTGACAGTTTTCGGAGGTCAAGCTCTCAAACTTACAAGCGTGCACACATACGCTCTCAAAAACACTGTGGTAGCCTACGCGAACTGTGACCGGCCAGCATTTGGGCCGCTGTGTTTCAGTCATCCTGTAAGGCCTGCCGTTCTTATCCAGCCAATCAATCCTGAGAGAGCTGCAAGGCATGGAAAGCCCTCATACTTGACACTTGTCTCCTGCTGGCTCGAGGTGATATTTTCACCCTGTGGCCAGAGGAAATCAGCACCCCGCTGCTGTTTTCTCACTTTCCTGCTCATGAGAGCCTCTGGTTCTCATCTAACTGATCTGATATCCCTCATTTCCCTCAGGAGACGTCAGCTCCACAACCACTTGACTGCAAAAGACCTTAACAACCAAACAAACAGGGTGAGCTTCAAGAAAACTGGCAAGAACATGCCCGGGGTTCATTTCAGCCATAAAAAACCCCAGAAAAATAAGGAATTTGATTTTGATTAAACAAAACATTTATGCATTTATGATATTATGCATTGTGGCCTTATTTTCATGACAACTAAGCACATCTTAACACAATTATCATTACCATCATCAATGCAAAAAATAAGACAAAACTACAAAATAGTATTTAAACATTATAGCATGTTTTGCCTTTTATTTATGCTTAATTATTACAATTTTATTTAAAATTCTAATTATATATGAAAAAATGTCATATCGATATTTTGTGTGTGTTTGTGTGTGCGTGTCACCAAAAAAAAAACACAGAAGTAATAATATAAAAAATAGCTTGGTAATAATCCACTTGAAACCTTTATATCTAATGCATTAATTATGCCTAATAATGCATTTGTATTATCTCAAGAGTAATTGTAACCACAGTTATAATAATACTTATCTTTTCATTATTACTTATTTAGAAAATATAAGGCATTAAAACATGCCACACAACTACTTTCAGTTGTAACAAGGATTCTGAAAACATTATAATGCATTTTATCTTTGGTTACAGTTATTTATGAGAAGATGTACATTTTAAATCTTTTATAATGCATAATACATAAAGGCTTCTGGTAACGTACATCTTCACCACAATAATCATCATCAATGCAAAAAACAAAACGTACTTACACCTAACAGCAAGTTTTGCATTTTACTTACAGTTATTTAAATTGTATTTAAAAATGAAAAATTATTTACAAAAAAATGTGTAATTGTCATGGAAATAATAATATAATGTAAAACATTGATGTAACAATAATGTGGTAACACTTCACTAATCCTTCGTATATAATGTATAAAAAGGATAACGTATATGAAAGTATTTTTAATGCATTAATCTGCATTGTTACCGATTTAGCAAGTATTACTAAAACAAACTATTTTCAGTTGCCAACTTTAAAATGCATTTTAACTTCAGTTAGTTATTTATGAAAAAATATAATGCATTAAAATGTACATTTATGAATCTTTTTATAATGCATTATACATAAAGAATTCTTGATGTATAATGCGTGCTGTCTTTAAGGTGCCAAAATTCACCCAATGAACCAACCAGCAGTCAGCCATGATGTCCAATGATAGTGGAATCAGAGTGGTGAAGCGAGTAGTAGCTGGACATGACTCAAGTCTTGTGACTGCACAACATCTTAAAAATTATAATTCAAAAACACACTTAATTTTTCAGTTGCAAAACATTTCAATGAGGAAAAAATTACTGAGTGCACTTTTAAGAACAATTAGTTTACAATTAACTTAAGAACCATTTACGTTTTTTCCCCTCTGTGCACTTTATTTTCCTCTAAAGAGCTGCTAACTAATGAGAGCAGGACTTTAATTGAGGGAGGTAATTTAATTCAAAGTCCAGCTCTAATGAGGTTTCACTCTATTCTGTTTTGTCTGGTCTGAAAAATGGGATAGTAGCCTCACAAATCAAAAGGTTTCAAGCTGAGTTTGCTAAAGATGAGCCTAAATTACAAAGACAGATCACTTTAAAACAGACACGTCCAAGCGTGCAGTAAAACAGAGTGTGCAATATGCAAATCACACCAAATTGTAAAAATTTTCCTGATAAATTGTGTATAAAGTGTGCTTTGGATCAAAACTGATGCATCCCAATCTCTACAGCATCAATCTGCATTTTTGATTCCTGTAGTTTTTAACCTTTATTTAGGAGCGTTTACTAAGATAAGCATAATGGGAGGTGCCCTAGTACTTTTTAAGTTATCAGACTCATATTTTTTTACCTGCCAGATGATATTAAAAAAACAAATCCCATAGACTTCTTAACATTTATGTACAATAACATAAATTAAATACTTAAATACTCTTGGAACTGTTTAAGTTCTGCACCACTAGCGTCACCAAATGAAAATAATGACTGTTTTCAAACAGGTTTCCAGAACACCTTTTAACATTTTCTCATTGTTTATTCGCTGACATCTGATCACTTTTGATTATTCTTTCCTTGCCCATACATATGCTGTATAAATAATGTTTTGGGGGGGGTGTACTTTTATTCAGCAAGGATGTGGTATATTGATCAAAAGTGACAATACGGTCATTTATAATGTTACAAATTATTTGTATTTCAATGCTATACTTTTGAACTTTATATTCATCAAAGAATCTAATTCATTACAAGAGGTTCCGATTAATTAATCTAATTAATCACAAATTATTCACATCAAAATTAGCTGCAAAAGATCATTTAAAGTCATTATTGTGTTAAATGAGAAAAGCATCAAACATGCATTACAAAACGTAGCTTTAGAAAGAAACATTTTATTTGATTCAACACATAATTTATTACAGATTTATTATAAATAAAATTTTAGGCTACAATGGCCATGATTTTATTTCATTTTTCAGAAGCTGCATATATATTTGCATAGATGCATAGCTGCATAGATATATTTAAAGACTGGTTATTACAGCTCAGTGGCATGAAAGCATTTACACTGAAATTACAATTGCAAAAATAATGCCATGAGATTAATGGGTTTTAAATGCACATTAAAGTGTTTTGGGATTCTTATTAATATGGAAATATGAAATTCTGATAATTTTTTTTATGAAATTATAATCTGAAATTAAATTAAAACTGCCAGTAGGTGGCAATACATGTCTTGATTAAAGATTGGGTCAATGAGTCATTCACTCATTCAATTCATTCAAATTACTAATTTATTATAGGAATGAAGTAGATGACTGGCTTTATAAATTGGTCATTGAATCACTGGTTCACCCGATTCGCTCAAAGGATTCATTCAGAAATGAATCACCGATGTGTGTTGCTCAGAGACACACAGAAGTTCTGCTGTAGCTTTATAGGTAATATTCACCTTGGCAAAATTGTAGAAAAACAGACAATACTGTCTCTAAAACTATAACACAATATTATTTTTTGAACTTGTATCAATAGGCCTATCATATTTGCACTTGGCTATTCGGGACAGAAACAACACTCCTGTGATATTGCACTCGCTGCTCGTGTGATATTGCTTAACTATATCATATGACATAAATATGAGGCAAAACTCATACAGGGGATATAGGAGAATTTTAGGGGCATATAACTGCAGTCTATAGGCTACATCACACAGTGCGTTGTTCATCACCACTCAAAAGTATTACATTATTTTAACACATTATTTGTTTCCATTTCCATAAGTAATGAGTTTAATTAAAATGTTAAATCGACAGCCCTAATATAAACAAATGCTATATGCTATTTACGATGAAGCCCTGATGCGAGTCATGAAAGCACTTTAAGAGTGCTGGACCAGACTGCCTGTCAGAAAAACTAAATCTAACCCGCTGAATTCGCAACTGTGAAACGCAGCTAAATGTAAATCACCCTCCATAAAGAGGCCTGAGCGCAGGGCATCAAATCGAACGCATTCTTTACACACTAGTGGCGCATAAAGAGCTTTGGGTAAGACTCCTGCGAAGTTGTGGGGCCGGGACAAATCCGTATCATATTCCGGCACAAAGGCTGTCAGAGATGATCGGCCAAACGCCTCATTGTTGGGTAATGGGAGCTGACAGGACTGAGCTAAAACCATTGAGCGTGATCTGAGCGACAGTACAAATGCCTTCACAGCCAGCAGGCCAGATAACAACACCACTAGTTGATTACATGTGTGTGAAGACTACACATATGAGGTTCAGCGTTCCTCTAGTGCCATTATCTAAGATCCACTACAGCTTACGATGGATGGATGGATGGATGGATGGATGGATGGATGGATGGATGGATGGATGGATGGATGGATGGATGGATGGATGGATGGATGGATGGATGGATGGATGGATGGATGGATGGATGGATGGATGGATGGATGGATGGATGGATGGATGGATGGATGGATGGATGGATGGATGGATGAAAATAGAACAAAAGAATGCACAACAGAACAAAAGAATGATAGACAGATAGATCTGATCTGCAAACCCTAAACAACCTCTAATGTTGATGCAATATCCAATTTTTTTTTCAACATCAAGACACTTATGATCATTAAATCCGGTCTTGTGTTCTCTCAGAGTAAAACTACAAGTCTGGACTGAGAATCAAAGCAGCAGGAACAGAGAGTAATGCTGGACTTAAGCATTAATTTACATGTCAAGGTTAGAATAATTACACCTCCCTTGAGCTCCCGCTCCACTTGGCCTGTTTCTAGAGAGCAAGGGCTTTGTGCACTGGATAGGGGGTCTAGGGAACATATGGAAGGCTGTGTGTGTGTGTTGTGTGCTCTATAATGAAGTGTTGGGAGGAGCCAGCAGACGCTGTTATCACATCAACCCAGACCCTATTACACACACGGGAGCGAGACCAGCTTCTGTGCCGAGAAACTTTCTCAGACAAACTCTACCGCATTATCTCAAATGAGAATGCAGAGAGAAAGAGTCTTTGGGGCTCATTTATATGAATAATATATGAACATGAATGCAAAAGCAAATTAAAAACACAATATTTTCCATTCTAATATCTATTTTAAAAGGTGTGCTACTATAATAAAGCAAAAAGCCATGAGAGGCTGTTGACTGCAGTTAACCATGGTTAAAAAATGGAACTGTCTTAAAGAAACAGTTCATACAAAAATGAAAATTCTGTGATCATTTACTCACCCAAAAATTTAACAAATTTTCGAAGATTTTGCTATTCAAATGGTTAGGATTGGTAAGAAGTCTCTTATTCTCACTAAGGCTGCATTTATTTGATTAAAAATACAATAAAAACAGAAATATTGTGAAATATTATTACAATTTCAAATAACAGTTTTTTTATTTGAATATATTTTCAAATGTAATTTATTCCTGTGATCAAAGCTGAATTTTCAGCATAATTTCTCCAGTCTTCAGTGTCACACGATCCTTCAGAAATTATACTAATATGCTGATTTACTGCTTAAGAAACATTTCTTATTATTATCAATGTTGAAAACAAATGATTGTTCCGGATTCTTTGATGAATAAAAAAATGTTCAAAAGAAAAGCAATTATTTGAAACTGAAATATTCTGTAACAATGTAAAAGTCTTTTCGGTCCTTTTAGATCAATTTAAAATATCTTTGCCAAATAAAAGTATTAAAAAAGTAGAAAAAAATGTTTATATATAAACATATCGAACATATAAAATCTATATTTATATTCATCGGATCATTCTCAAATTTTAAAACAAATAATATTGTCATTAAACCTCATTGATTTCATTAATGAAATGAATGCAGATGTGTTTATGGTTGCCAAGCAACAGCTTTAATACAGAATGTGCATCACAGGTAAAAGCCGCTCATCCAATCAGATTTTAGAGATTTTTTTATGAGTATTCAACACTGAAGAGAAATGAAGAGGAGCTAAATTCAGAGCAATATCTAGAAATCCATGCGCTCTCTTGAGAATTCCTCACTCGCTCTTCTCTCCAAGCCACTCCACACATCACTTATTATCTTATCAAACACAGACATTTTTCTGTCTGCCAGCTGAATCCCAATAAACCCCAGATTTATAGACTCATGCCTCTGTACGCCTCATGATGGGATCCGGAGATTTCACACTGCATTTCAATTTCAAGGAAAATCAAAATATCAGGAAAATAACATAATAACTTTCCTTGCTAAACAAGCCACCATTGTAATTCAGCGCTTTCATACTTCACCATAAAGGAATAGCTCACCCAATATTCAAAATTTGCTGAAAATGTATTCACCCTCAGGTCATCCAAGATGTAAATGAGTTTGTTTACTCATCTGAACAGGTTTGGAGAAATTAACATTACATCGTTTGCTCACCAATGGATGCTCTGCAGTGAATGGGTGCCGTCAGAATGAGTCCAAACAGCTGATAAAAACATCACAATAATCTACACCACTCCAGTCCATCAATTAACATCTGGTGAAGTGAAAATCTGCATGTTTATAAGAAACAAATCCATCATTAAGGCATTTTACCTTTTAACCGTCATCTCTGTCCGTAATCTATAATAACGCTTCCTCCAATGGAAAATCCATTTCCTGTTGTCGTCTTACATCAAAATGTAACCCACATATTTCTTTAGAACTGTTCTGGCTAGTAAACAATGCTTGAAATGTGCATTTTTCTCTCCTGATTCAGACAAGACAACTTTTTTTAATGTTGTGAAAGCAATGGTATGGATAAAGGAATTGCATTATAGCCAGAAGTAACTGTTTAAAGTGATTAAAAATGTCCTAATGAAGTATTTGTTTCTTACAAACACGCAGCTTTTCACTTCACAAGACATTAATTGATGTGCTGGGGTCATTTGGATTACTTGTGGGTTATTGTGATGTTTTTATCAGCTGTTTGGACTCTCATTCTGACGGCACCCATTCACTGCAGAGGATCCATTGGTGAACAAGTGATGCAATGATAAATTTATACAAATCTGATGAAGAAATCAACAATTTCTTGCTATTTTTTTTTTTTTTTTGGTTGAAATATTCCTTTATTCTGCTTATTTAGATGGTATCATGCGCAAACATTTCCACTGCACTGGATCTGTAGATTTATTAAAGCGTTATTCAGGTCCAACCTTTTCACACAACCAAACAAAGACCCAACCGAAATCCATTTCATAGTCGAGCCAAATATTCAGATCATCCTGGGTCAATCTCAGCTTCGGACAGGTTTGATAAGAGAATAAGAGAACGTTTGCATACGGCTTTACCGATCAGCCTCTAACGGCACATTGATTCACTTGCGTGTATTTACGTCAAGAACTATTTGCAGAGTTAATTAAAGTCATTTTAAATCATTTAGCAAGCATACAAAAACAAGTCTATCCCTCGCTTTCCTGCCCATTATCCTGATCCGTTCTGATGAGCCGAACACCTGCTCTCGCTGCTGACCTCACTGTGCAAATGGATGCAAGCCATTCGTCTCTGTGCTCCTGCATCTGTTTACACCGGCTTCCTCTCTCTCTGTGATGAGGGTTCAAACTCAGCTGTCTGTGCAACTTGATTAGATGTCCGTTTTTGGCACAGAATCAATGTTGTTTAGAAGTTTCAATGCTGAAAATTGAAAAAGCCTCTTCACACGCTTCATTTTCTCTGTCATCCAAACTCAGGCTGTTCAGGATAATTGGTTGAAAGACAGAAAGATTTCAATGTAATGATTAGTTGAGAACATGCCAGTGAACCGTACAACCTGTAGAGCTTTTTTTCTGTGCTGATTCTGTGGGGAAAAACCCGAGTTCTGCAAGATTTAAAAGGTAAATGTGTTGAACAGAATACTGCACTCTTACCTTTTAACTAAAAGCATCATTAAAACAGATAAATGCTTAGCCCTTTATGTGAAAAGCCCATTTTGCTTTTATAATTTGATTTCTGTGTGATGCAGAATACTGAATGCTAAAAACTGTAGGGTTGGACATTTTTGAGTGGATCAAATTCCAAAATGTACCCAGACTGAGTAAATAACTATCTGGCCATTGGTTAACATTACTAATAACCCCTGTGGCCATCACTGGAAATGAAAAACTCACCTTAAAAATGCATTTAAAGATTACTAGAAAAATTTATGATTTGGTCACGATAAGATAAGGAATGTTCATTAAGAAATTAAAAAGGGTCAATTCTGATCTCATGCTTGTGTTATATATGACTATTGAGTATTTGATTCAGTTGATTGGTCATTTTCTTTAATATTCATTAGGTTCATCAACAATAAAAACATGTCTGGACTGAGACTAGTCTGTTGCATTTCTTCATGAAAACAAAAAGCATCAATACTCACATATCAATGAATAATGATTAATTTATAACGTCATGCACAACTGCATGAACAGTCTGAAGAGAATCTTGCTGAGCAAATAACAGCTGGTTTACTGGCACAGACATTGAAGGATAACTTTATCAGTACTGAGGTTTGTCACCCAGCAGCAATCTTGTACTTGTAGATGTCATAACTACAGCATTCTGCAGGCAAAAACAAAAACATCTTTCTCTATTGACAGAAAAAGATTTTGCGCCACAGTAAGGCAAGAAGACACTTTAAAGTCTGCATGGAATGAAAATCACACTTTCTGTTTTCTGACTGCATGTTATACTGTAGCTCTATCATTGGGCATAGGTTTCATAAACAAAGAAAAATCACCTTTTTGATCTTCAAACCCAACTCTTTTGGTTTAAACCTTAATCCTGCAAGTTTACATCCATCTGCACTTTTGAGTGCAACGTTCACATCTCAATATCCAATCAACAACCATATTAAAGGGCACCTATTATACAAAATCCACTTTTACATGGAGTTTGGACATAAATGTGTGTGGGGAGTGTGTGAACACAACCACCCTACAATGATAAAAATCCACCCACTTCTCATTTTTTAATCCCCTTTAAACCAAGTCAGTCTCACTAGGCCTGCCATTTTGATTCTCACGCAGTGTGACGTCACATTTCAGAGGCTGATTAACAGCCCTGCATTGCTATAGTTTCCGTAGCTCTTTAACAGCGCGGTTTCAGTGCATTTGGCTTCCCATATGTACAGCTCAACACCGGTTCTCTCGCTCTGTTATGTTGCTTCTACCAGCTGTTTATTGTTATAGATATGCAATACAGAGAGACGTATACGTGACGCCCTCTTCTGGAGACGGGGCGGGAATATACAGCTCATTTGCATTTAAAGCTATATACTCCAAAACAGCTCTTTTATAGACACACCCCAAAAATGACATTTTCCAGCTATTATAATAAATGATCTGTGGGGTATTTTGGACTGAAATTTCACAGACACATGGACCTTGTAAAAAGGGGCATAATAGGTGCCCTTTAAAGACAAAAGTAAGTATTCAAGAGATACAATTTAACTTAACTTTTAACCATAAAATAATGTCTTCAGAATCTTTCATTTGTGAAAATGGGCTGAGAATTGGACATACATATAGCTGTAATCTGGCTCAGATGAAGATGGGAAACTTGTGGCAGTTTTTCTGCTGATAAAGGGAAAATATAAGCCTTCTTCAGCTTACAAATGGTTGTCATAAGCAAAAATGCTACAAAATACATATATTTTGTGGAAAACAGACACTATTTTTGGAATCAGCACCCCAGAATTAATAAGAAACAAGTATTGGATTTCATTCAGCAAATATGATGCAGAGATATGACTAGAAATATCATTTCACATCGGCGCCAATAGCCTTGTGGTCAGTGCGCCGACATATAGCGCAACCGTACTCACGGCGACCCGAGTTTGATTCCCGTCTCGAGGTCCTTTGCTGTCTCCACCCAATGCTTCCTTGTCTGCTCTCTACTACTGTCCTATCTTATAAAGGCATAACCCCCCCCCCCCCCCCCCCCCATTTTCACGCTAATGTATGTCACAACATGTAAGAAAAGATCTGTCGCTACTTCTGTTTCACTGTGACTTTGAAGTCGCCATGATATAAATTAGGAATATTTACTGACATTTTAAAATCTCATGCTTTACCTGCATTTTCACTGGCTCAGATTCAGATCTGCCTCCATTCTGTTATCAAATGCTCACTTTATAAAATCCAATCAACAACTGACGAATAAACTGAAGTCCCGTCCTGTGTTTTTCCTGGGTCGATAAGCTGCTTCACAGTACAAGTTGGTTGAAATTTCTATTTTATGCCAACTTTAAATAAGTAAGACACAACCATGCTCTCACATTGGTTTTGTCAAACTCTCGCTTCAGCTCTTAGACGTGATCTGAGAACAGACTGTGGTCTGTCTTTTGCATGGGCTCAAACGCAAATTCAGGCAGGAGAATGCAAGCACGAGGTCAGAGTTAAAGGACCTCTTCCCATGCTAACCCAGGGTGATTGAGAAAATGCATTAACACGATGCACTTCAACATGAGGCGAGAGACAGAGTGAAAGAGACCGTTTAAAAAGAGACACACTCTTCTTCCAGCAGCACACACACACACACACAATGCACTGACCACTTTATACATACGACATGCCCCTCTTTCCAGATGAAAGTAGTATGAAGAGGGACTGAAAAAAGAGAAACGGCAATGAGCTCGCTCACCTTAACCTCAGGACCATGTTCACCGCTCCCTGAACGCTCGAGGGTTTCTCCAACGGTTGAACCTGAACACAAACACACAACATGATGGTAAATTGCTTGCTTCTGCAGAAGTGTTCTAGATGTTGAGGTTAAAAGATCTTTACACGGCACGCACTGCTGCTTACACACAGGTCTTGAGGAAATCTGGGTTTAACTGGAGATGTGAAGCGAAATTACGCTAGTCAGCCCATGACTGAACCAAGGCAGAAAAATACAGACGCTAACAGTAATAGTAACTTTAATTAGCATAAAAGTACATAGAAAACACACATTTTTGGTAATACAGCCCATTTTTAATTAGGAATCCACAAATTATTGGTACCATAGCATATTTTATCAGTCAATATTACAAATATTTTCATTTATTTTAATATAACAGCTAATAATGAATATCTATATTGGCCAATATTGTATATTGAAAAAAAGGAAATATTAATATTACATGAAAACTTAAAATTTAAAAACATAAATGCCTTTGCAGCTAACTGAAATTTAAGATGAAGTACTAAAATTACTAAAACTGAAATAAAAATAAAAGTAAATCTGAATAGAGATAATAGATTTAACTTGAGTAACAAAATGATAAATAATAGAGAATAATATATATATAAAAAATAAACAATAGAGAAAAAATAAAAATGATAAAATTACTAAAAATTTAACTAAAATTAAAATGAAAACTGAAAATACAAAAACATTTATATAAACAATTATATTAATAAATTATTTATGTTATTAAATGCAATAACTACTAGCAATTAATAGTAAAACACTCTTAAGCAAATCTTAAAATGAATATCAATTTTTCATACAGTATATTATAATGTGATGGCAAAATTTAAGTTTTACATTATTCAAGTTAAATTTTTTCATTCGCTCAGACAAAATAGTATTTCAATTAGTATTTAAATGTATATTTGTATTTGTTATTAGACATACCAAAAGTTTAATATTGGTGCATTCATATTTTAATTAACTGTGCTATTTATTTCATTTACTGATACTTAAATTCTGATGTTAATCTACATTTCCGAAGCACAGCTCTGATGCTCTAAAATGCTCCCTACGCAGGCGGCTCACTAGGTTTTAGACCAGAGACTCTTTTCCAGATGCTGCTGCAGCAGGCATCCACTCTCACTCTTTATTTGAAATATTAAGTTGAATAGGCTCCCTCAAGGCCAGTCGGCCCCCAGGGTCGTGTCCAGACCGCCCAGAGACCAGCCTCACAGCACAGAGCATCAGGGCCACCGAATCAAGACAAATCACAGCAACACCGTCAGGCCTCACCTGGGGATGCTGAATGGACAGGTCCTCTAGCGGGAGACTGTTAGCGTTCACTTCACTCTGCAGAGGAAAAATGGAGTGCTTAAGAGCAAAGGAAGGGACAGAAAGACATCTCTCCACCCCTCACTGTTTCTTTTCATTCCCTCCAAGGACGCTTCTTCAGCGACTGGGGAAATGGGTTTTCTATAAGCTCAAAGGCTGAGCTAAAAGTCATGGCATTTGGTAATCCAGTGGGAGAAAATATGAGTGGAACATGGCTTTGTGCACAGGAATAAGATATGATTAGGAAATAAGATCTGTGTTTGCACTGCTTAATTGATATTTGTCCAATACGATCGAATAAGCCACACTTGTTAATTATTTAATACGCAGTTTATTAGGGAAACAGCGCAATCCCTCGATACTCTCAATTAAATGATCAAACGATACTTCAGTCGTTAATTAAATCTATTCACAGCCAAACACAGTCAGTCAAGCCCCCTGTGTCTGAGCTCATATTTAAAGCATTTACAGTTTACAAGGATTTCAGCTGTAGCGCAAATCCAAAGACAACATTAAATAGAAATCATGACCCATGAAAACAGTATTAATTTGAAACAGAAATTATTTGTAGTATTATAAATACCTTTAATGTCACTTTTGATCAATTTAAAGGAGACCTATTATGCTCCTTTTTACAAGATGTAAAATAAGTCTCTGATGTCCCCAGAGTGTGTATGTGAAGTTTTAGCTCAAAATACCCGACAGACAATTTTTTATAGCTTGTTAAAATTGCCACTTTTAGGGTGTGAGCCAAAAAATGAGCTGGGGGAGGGCGGAGCTTCAAGAGCTCCAGCTCCGCATTAGCAGTGCTAGCCTTTGCAAATAAACTTTCTACGATAAGTACAAGCCTGTTATCTTTACAGAAAACGTACTCCGTTTCAAAGTCAGTCATCTGATTGTACTGTGCATAATAAATTTGCGTTTATAAATTGCACAGACAGGGAGCGCAATAAAAATAACAAAATAGCTGGTCTCATGATGAATGGCATGCTATCACAAACTTTATAAGTTCCACTCGTGATTTTGAGCACAACAAACTCAAGCGACTCACATTGCTTTCATATGCAACTTTTAACCACCACATTCCTATTCACGATCATTCATGAAGACAGCACCAGTGAGAAAAGACAGAGACAATGGTAGCTTTACCATCTTATGCCTTACAGAGTGCCAAGAAGCTCTTTCCGAAGGGCAATTTGGAAAACAAACGCGTGATATTTACTTTGTCTGGAGCTGACGTTTGCGCACGAAGTGTCGGTATTGATCCCTACACGTATTGGGGACTTTACCGTTTTTTTCTGGGATATTTCCTTACTAGACAATGAAACTTAACCACAGTGTCCTCAGCAGTATATCCCTAAACACAACACTTGAAAAGCCTCTTTGGCGCTGACACTGTATATCTCCAGCAGCTACAGTAATCAGTAACGTTAATGGCAGAGGGGGACCGCAGCTTCTCACTCAGGGCTGTGTCTATAGGGCAGCGTCACTAATAGGCGGGACTTTTCCCCCTCGGTGACGTGAACAGAGGGAGAATCTGAAACAGCTCATTCTGAGAGATGTTTATGATTTTTTAAGATTATAAATAAATGAGTTGGTGGATTTTTACCATTATAGGCTAGTTGTTTTCACACACTGCAGCCACACAACTGTGTTCAAACCCCTTATAAAAGTGATTTTTGCATAATAGGTCCCCTTTAATGCATCTTTGCTGAATAAAAATATTTTTATTTTATTTTATACTGACACACCGCTAGGATGTTTTGGGCATTGCCATGCGTTTTACTAGAATGTTTTGGGTGTTTACCAGGGTATTTCTACGCATTTTACTAGGGTGTTTTGTATGGTCACCAGGGCATTGCCATGCTTTTTACTATAATGTTTTGCGTGGTTACCAGGGTGTTGCTATCCATTTTACTAGGATGTTATGGGTGGTTACCAGGGCGTTGACATGCATTTTACTAGAATGCTTTGAGTGGTTACCAGGTTGTTGCTATGTGTTTTACTAGGATGTTATGGGTGGTTACCAGGGCGTTGACGTGTTTTACTAGGGTGTTTTGAATAGTTACCAGAACGCTGCCATGCATTTTACTAGAATGTTTTGGGTGCTTACCAAGGCACTAATATGCATTTTACTAGGATGTTATGATTGGTTACCAGGGCGTTGTCATGCGTTTTACCAGAATGTTTTGAGTGGTTACCAGGGCGTTGCTATGCGCTTTAATAGAATGTTTTGTCTGGTTACGAGTTCGCTACTATGTGGTTGCTAAGGTGTTTTGGATGGTCACCAGGGCGTTGCAATGCGTTTTACTAGGGTGTTTTGGATAGTTACCAGGGTGCTGCCATGCATTTTACTAGAATGTTTTGGGTGGTTACCAGGGCACTAATATGCTTTTTACTAGGATGTTATGATTGGTTACCAGGGCATTGTCATGCGTTTTACTAGAATATTTTGAGTGGTTACCAGGGCGTTGCTATGCTTTTTAATAGAATGTTTTGGGTGGTTGCCAGTTCGTTACTATGCAGTTGCTAAGGTGTTTTGGAAGATCACCCGGGTGCTACCATGCGTTTTACTAGAGTGTTTTGGGTGGTTATCAGGATGTTGCTATGCAGTTGCTAAGGTGTTTTGGATGGTTACAAGATCGTTGCTATCTATATTTCTAGGTTGTTTTGGGTGGTTACTAGCTGGTTGTTGTCTAGCCTGAACCAAAGAGTCCATACAAGTTTTTATAATATACTTCAAAACACGTCTTATTTTGTCCGTTTCATTTTTCTAATAAAAATAATATTGAAAATTATATATCAGAAAGATTTTATAAAGGCTGTAACGACTAAAACAATAACTAAATACCTATTTGTCTCCTGGTCAACATTAACCAACAACCTGTACTGTCGAAAAAATAAGTTGTGTCAGAAACAGAGCAAGTTTTGAAAAGACAAACATTACTGTACTTGCACTGATGAATCATTCACATTAAGCCGGTACCGTGCATTACGTAAAGTAAAGAGGGTCAGTTTTGATTTCATGTTGACACACTCAAAGCAGCGATGCATTACCCCACACAGCCAATTAAAACACAAACATTCTGAAAGGTAAAAGATAGAATAACTGTAACTTACATGCTGGTTTTCGTCTTTGACCCTGCGTGACTGCAAAAGCAATAACGAGACAGGATTCAATTATGTTCTCGGCTCACACAAAGTACGACAGACAGATGTAGCTATTTGTGTGGGAGTGCAATCAGCACTTGCTCATTTGCATTCCATAATAAACAATAAACACATGAACAACGCCTCCAGCTTCATTAGCAGCCGCTGATTTGCGGACGCTTCGCTTTGGGGGCTCTGATTGTTCCTTCCTGTCGGAGACGTTTTAGCATTATATATTCTACATTTCTGAGAGAAAAAGGGCCCTCGGCTTTGATCAAATGGTGTGTGTCACCTGTATGGTACAAGCAGAGCGTTTATGATAAAATATTAAAAGAGCTTGAGGTGTACTCCTCGGCTCAAATTCAAATGTTCAAATATCATATGCGGGTTAAATGCAAATACATACCGAAGGCTTTATTTTTACAGTAAGGTCCAAAAGTCTGAGACCACTAGTGAAAATGTGTACATTTTGCAGTTTTTCAACTGAATGCATTGCATCTTCTGAAAACAAATGATAAATTTGTGTGAGAAACAGACCATAATTTAATGTTATCAATAATCTACTGTTCACTACTGCTACTGGATCATTCAGCGAGTCTGATTCATAACTGAATCAAATCATTCAGATAAACTGATTCATTTAAAAGAGCACACTCGAATGAGGTATTAATGAATCAGTTCAAAGTCTGTATGTTTATTATACAATATAAATATATAATTGTGTATATGATTTTTTTTTTTTACTTTTAAATAATACGTTCAGGTTCAGTCTGTTTATCACACTAACATATTTTATGACTTCAGAAGGTGTGTAATATAAAGTATATAATATAAAAATATTTGTAAATGTATATTTTTAAATGAATAAACATTTTAATTAATCAGTTCAAGTTCAAGTACGTATATGACTTCAGAAGGTATGGAATATGAAAGAAATAATATATAAATATTTCTAAATAAATAAATTTCCCTACTTCTCTTTCTGCCTACATATATAGAGAGAAGGAGAGAAATTGATTTATTAAGAAATATACTTCACTATATATATATATATATATATATATATATATATATATATATATATATATATATATATATATATATATATATATATATATATATATATATATATTGTTTTATAAATAAACATTGTAATGAATCAGTTTAAGTTCAGTCTGTTCTTCACACAAAATATTGTATGTCTTCAGAAGGTGTGGAATGTTAAATAATAAATAAATATTTATAAATAAACAATTTATAAATTAAACATATAATACATATTATACATATATTTACTATTATGCACATATTTATTTGTTTATATACATAAACTATTTTTCTAAATAAATGTTTATCAATTTTGTCATAGCACTTGCATATCATTGCTCTTTTGTTGATTTTGATTGCTTCTATTGTCCTCATTTTGGATAAAAGCATCTGCTAAATGACTAAATGTAATAGAAATTTTCATTTTTGAATGAACTATCCCTTTAAGAATGATGATTCACGTCCTACTACAAGGTCACACTTACCCTTCCATGATTGACAGCAGCCTTCCACTCCTCACTTCTCGCGTCCATTTCGTCATCACTCCACTCCCAGTCTCCGTCCTCGGTCTTGTGCAGGTGACCACTCGACCCTGGAACCCTTCTGACCTGCGGGAGTGAACGGGACATGCCGTCAAACTCACAGTAGTGTGCACACAGCAGTGACTCCACACTTTTCCAGCAGACTTGGTGCTGAAAGTATTTTTTATTCCATAAGCGTTTCAAAATATATTTAGGGTTTTGGACCCAAACTAATACAAAATTGCATTTATATAAGCTGAAATCATGCAGACTTGTTTCTACAGAAACACATCACTGTTTACCAACTTCAGAGCTCATGCCAGGTCCAACTTGGTATGTTTACAAATGATTGTTAAAAATCAATTTCTCTATGGAGGAAATGAATGGCATTTGTACTTTCAGAAGCCTACTGTTGTGCTCTACAGCGTCACGCTTCGGTTTCAGCAGGGGTCGAGTGTCAGATATAGACTGTGCTGAACTTACAGGGCTTATTTCTCTGGGTCAGTGAAGTGAGCTTTAATTCATCTCCCGGCCCTAGCTTCAACAAAAAGGCCAGCTTTTACTTGAGGCCTGCTCAGTGTCTGTAACCAGCGCTGAAATATTCCACTATCTGCTCTTTTCAGCAGGACACATCTTTAAAACATGCTAAAGTTTAATCTGGCCAACAAGATCTCAATGTGCATTGAAGTACAGCAAATCAGGGGATCAGCTCAACTCCTGAAACCATGCAATTCTGCTCAACAACATCCCTAAATTCCTGTAATTTAGACGAGCCTTTTCTCAGTCTGACAGCCAAGCTCTAATCTGATCGGCTGGCTTTACACAATTTCCGAGAATAAGGGCACACTGGTTTTATCCATCCAACAGGAAATCAATTTACATTTAGAATGTACCGGGATGAGAAAATGAACACTGGTCACTTGCTAAAGTTAGCCAAGTTAGTGACATCAACACTTTGAAAGACGCTTGTTGTGAATTGGAGAGCAATTATACAGAATTAGACAGAGCAGAACTTATGTCTGTGAAATAAATGGTATTTATTACTTTTGGTAATCTGTTCACAAGTTTACAAATATTTTTATGCTAGTTTGTGTTTTTTGCTTATTTTTTGTTATTGTGTCAGAATGGTATATCCTTAAAAATAAATTCTTAAAAATATAATTATATTTTAAATAATAATGTTTCTTATGACAATTTTATGACAAAAAAATAGAGATGCACCGACTGACCGGCCAGTGATCGGAATTGGCCGATTTTTTACATGACCGGCCTGGATCGGTGACGGGCCGGTCAGTTTCACGTTTAATTTTTTCAACATTTGTATGTTTTTAAAAAATATGTAAAACATTAATCTTATAAATTTATTTATGCATTTGAAATTTTGCAGTGTAAATGCATTTATGGCACCTCAGCTTCACCAAACTGTCTGTGTAAATACATTTAATGCCACTTCAGACGCAGCTTCTGGTTCCTCAGCAGTGGAAAGATAAAGTTTGTTAATACTAATGTCATTTGTTAATACTAATTTTTAAAACAACAAATTATAATAAACAACAACAAATAATGTAACAACTCTACAGTTTCTTATGATGCTAACTGAATTAATTGAAACAAAGTAAGAATTTGATATGAAAGATGACACATTTAATAAGGTTAGGGGGGAAAAAATGACCATTTATAAACATAGTGGGAAATTACATCTGTTTTGTTACATACAGCAGCTCATTTTACATTAGCCATTTCTTCCTCTTTCCAGACTGAGCACTTTATTTTGAGAGATGTTTAAGTGAGAGAAAATCTGTAACTTAGTCCAGATTGGGGGAATTGTAATGTTTGATCATTTCTTTTATGTAAATAATTTTTGCATTGAAATTTGCATAGATTTTTGTTTGTATATGCTGGCAAAAAAAATCGGTATCGGCATGTCACACTTCCAAAAAAACGGAAATGGGAATCGGCCAAGAAAATTACAATCGGTGTATCTCTACAAAAAAACTAAAATAATATATATATATTTTTTTGACAATGTTCAAAGTAATGAAAATGTGATCATTTCTGATTTTTTTTTTTTTTTTTTTTTAAGAAAAAGTAATTATTACAAATATATTTTAAGAATAAAAATCTACATTTATATGCATATATTAGACAGAGCAATTTATGTCAGTGAAATAATTTTTGGTATTCTGGTACCAAATGGTATACAAACATTATGAATTTTTTTTGTTCATTATTTAGTTATTGTGTCAGAATGGTGATGCTGGGTGGTGGCTTCAATTAAATGAATATTTAACAAATATTTACCAAAAAAAGTCTATTTGAAAAGCAAATATGCAATTATTCATGGAAAAGCTCGTTTGTGCTCAAAAAATATTTAGGCTGAAATGTAAGATTTATGTAATTTGAATTAATTATAAAATTTCCATCATTTTAAACAGTTTTAACACAATCTGATAAACTAAATGCATATTTGTCAGGCAAAAATAAATAGGGTCACATTTCTGCACTTGGCATCATTTATTATTAACTATTTGCATCTATTTGATTTTATTTAAATAATAAAACAAATGCATTTATTCAAATGGCTTGAACCAGCGTAAATTTGTTAATGGTGAAAATTACATTTAATACGGCTAGCTAGTATTTAATTAAAATGTATAAGTTGTAAATAAATTATATATTTATTGATAAATATATAAATCTGGTTATTGCAATATTATTGCATACATATTACATTTACATTTAGTCATGTAGCAGACTCTTTTATCCAAAGCAACTTACAAATGAGGACATAATATGTATTCATTTATTACATCATATGTATTATATTGCACATATATTAATATATATTGCACATGTGTATCTACAACACATTCTGTTTATTAGTAATATTACAGAAATATCACCTGCTACATTTATGACTGACAAATATACATCACATAAAGTTCATCAGTTAGTTCATGTTAAAACTGTTCAATGCAAATGGATGGAAATTTTAAATGCATTTAAACCCTAACCCTTAAATATTTTTTTTGATTGTGTATATTTTGAAACTGTCACAAGGGGGAACTACTGCCCAGCCAGGATATCAGGTATGTGGGCACTGTTATCAGTGGATAAGACACATGCCTTTGGTGTGAGAGACCCGGGTTCGAATCCACTGTGAGACACCAATGTGTCCCTGAGCAAGACACTTAACCCCTAGTTGCTCCAGAGGCGTGCGACCTCTGACATATATAGCAATTGTAAGTCGCTTTGGATAAAAGCGTCAGATAAATGAATAAATGTAAATGTAGAATATATTTATTTCTATATATATATATTATTTTTATTTCTTATATTTTTTAGAATGTGCATACTGTATATAATATTTATTAAGTTTTATTTATATTCACAATATACGCATTTTAATGGATAAATAACTAAAAATACTAATATAATAATAATGTTTATCACAATGTTCAAAGTAATGAAAATTTGATACATTTGTATTTTTATTAAAAAAATTACAAACATCTATATTTTACTAATAAAAATCTATATAATAAAAAAAACAAAAAGATACTGAAAATAATAATGATTTTCATGACAATTTTCTAAGTAATAGACCCATCAACAAATAATAAAATAAAATATCTCAGTCTCTTTCTAGTCTAAGTGTGCGGTTCAAAAGTCTGGTACTACACGAGTCTATTAAGAGTTATAGTTCCATCCATTTAATCCCACAACAGGTGATAACTCAAATCAAAAAGGCACAGAAGACCTTAAATCCTCTGGGTGTCTGTGAAATACGAGGCACTAGACTGTGGAGATCAGAGGGTGTCCAATCAATGACTCTTTCTGAAGTTTGCTCTCTTCTGAGAGGCTACTGACAAAATCATATTGGCCTGATTGAGAAATTCAGTAGATCCGCAACATATACACACAGACACACTGTCCTCCAGGAGATTTACTCAGCTTCCAGTTCAAGACGAGAGGTGAAACACGGCACACAGACACACACACGTCTAAGTGAGAAGCACCAAGTAAGCTTTCTGCGAGCGAGATAACATGTACCCGTTTCCCAGCATCCTCTGTGTGCTGCTTCCTCTGCTCGGGATCCTTCAAAATAACACACAGACAAAACAAAGCAACAAATAAGCATCAGCGCATGATGACAAACTGCACCTGCGGGCTGTGTGCTTATGAATAACACGAGTGGGTCAGCGGCACAGAGCGCTCAAACACACACTCGCTGTCATTTACGGACATTATGTAAGCTCAAATAGCCAGCAGTAAATTGCTCTCTTAGAAAATGTAATGCGCAGGCGAGTGTTGTGGTGCAGACATTCAATTACAAAAAACAAATCATTACTATACTGAGAGAGAAAGACAAAAGAACATCCTTACAAATAATATTTAAAGAAGTATCTAAATGTATTTCTGCATTTAGAATTATTTATAATTGTAGTTTTTTAGGGCCATTGACACAAATTCTTTTGCTCAGGCAAATTCAAAAATTAAACTAAATCAAATTGAATTGAATGTGCCGTTCAAACGTTTAGGATCAGTAAGATTTGTAATGTTTTTTAAAGAAGTTTCTTATGTTCAGCGAGGATGCATTTATTTGATCAAAAATACAGAAAATAAAAACTGTAATTTTGTGAAATATTATTGCAATTTAAAATAACTATATACACTACTATTAAAAAGTTTGGGGTTAGTATTTTTTTTTAAAGAAATGAATACTTTTATTCAGCAAAGAGATGTTAAATGAATAAAAAGTGACAGTAAAGACTTATGCTGTTAAAAAAGATTTCTATTTTGAATAAATGCTGTTCTTTTTAGCTTTTTTATTCAGAGAATCAAAGAAAAAAGTATCACAGGTTCCCAAAAAATCTGAAGCAGCACAACAGTTTCAACACCGATAATAAATCAGCATATTATACTGATTTCTGAAGGATCATGTGACACAGAAGACTGGAGTAATGATGCTGAAAATTCAGCGCTGCATCACAGAAATAAATTACATTTTAAAGTATATTAAAATAGGAAACCGATATTAGAAATTGCAATAATATTTCACAATATTACTGTTTTTTCTGTATTTTATCATCATATTCTGTTTTTTATTATCAATTAAATACAGCCTTGATGAGCATAAGAGTCTCCATTAAAAAAAAAAAAAAAATCAGCAAAGAAAAATTTAAGTATCCAACTTTATTCATACTGCACTCTGTTTATGTAATTTCATCTCTATTTCTGCTCTACTGTATACATTTGCTTTGGCAGAACAGTAATTTTTTATAGTCGTGTCACTAAAGCTTTGTTCACTGAAATGAGAAGAGAGAAATAAAGACAGTTTTACAGCTAGATATTATGATTTACATGTTTAGTTCAGTACCAGGTATGACTCAGCAAGCAATAACAAGAGATTATTAAAATTTCAGCTGAAAATAATTCAAAATAATGTGCTCCAGCCTGAGAGTCAACACAGGAGTCCACTGCAGAGACACAGTGAGAAACCAAGCAGCAAGCTGCTCTGCCCCCTACTGGACACAAACCACAAACACTCCCCTTCACCAGACACACACAAGCATTACACCGATATAAAATCTAGTATATTAGTAAAGGAATAGGTGAAGACATACATAAGATACGACCTTATCTCTGGTCAAAACGACACGATCTTGACTCCCTTCATCAATCACAGGTTTGTTCCAAGAAGGTCAAGTTATATGAGATGGCAGAAATTACAGGATAAAATCTAGTATAAAATAATCAAGATGTTCATGCATAAAATTGTAATCTATCCATCTATCTATCTACCGGTCTAATTTTGCACAGGTCATTTTGAAGTAATGACGTGAATGAAAAATCATATAGAGAATTAATTTAATTTCTTCTATGATTAGGGCTGGGTATGGAGTTCGATACTTTTTAGGCACCGACCGAATTGCCTCGATACCACCGAGTATCAAAAAACGTCTTGTCGTTCGGTACCAAATTTCGATACCTAAGGGGTTAATCTCATCACCGTCAGTGAGCCAATAAGCCTGCAGCACTAGGTGTGTTTGACTAGAAGCGGCGCGGCGCTGATTGATCAGTGTTTGACCTCCGCGAGTATGGCGTTCCGATCGGTTCTTTAATATGACTTTGCTACATGCACTCGTCTCAATGAACGTGACGTCTGCGTCTGCCGAACGTCTCGTCTGCGTCTACCGAACGTCTCGTCTGCGTCTGCCACATCACTCGTTCGTGTGCCGAACGTGACGTCTGCGTCTGCCATAGTCTGCTGCAAGGGCGGTTTCCAGCATATTCCACTCACTCATTCTTTATTATTTTTTCCCACTGATCTTCAGTTGTATTTAATTAAGTGATTTTACCTGTATAGCTTTTATTCCAAATAGTAATGAATTTACACAAATGTTCATGTCTTCTCATTCAGCACTGCGGGAAAATAATTTGGCCTTAGAAATCCAGTAAAATCAAAAAAAAAAAATCCATATTAATTTTATTTCTATTTTAAAAAAAGTTTACAGTGGTTTTTTTTCACCACAGGTGACTTATATATAAAAAATAGTAGCCTATTTTTCAATTCTATTCTTCTATTTAAAGGATCTACAGAAAACGCGATCGAGTTGTCTGTTTTCTAGTCTACCAAAGTGCTGTAGCCTAGGCCTTTTAAAACTATATAAAAAAACACAATAACAACCCCAACAATAAGCTATAAAAATGCAATAGCCTATATCAAGTTTGTTTCTTCATATTTCTATCTTTGTGGGGGCATTTGGCCCTCAAAATGTGGGTTAAACAACACACACACACAATATCCTATATATAAATCACAGACGCAGACATCACGTTATAAGACAGACGCAAGTGTCACGTTCATTGAGACGAGTGCATGTTGCAAAGTCATATTAATATGGCGTTCCGATCGGCTCTTTAATATGACTTTGCTACATGCACTCGTCTCAATGAACGTGACGTCTGCGTCTGCCGAACGTCTCGTCTGCGTCTGCCGAACGTCTCGTCTGCGTCTGCCACATCACTCGTTCGTGTGCCGAACGTGACGTCTGCGTCTGCCGAACGTCTCGTCTGCGTCTGCCACATCACTCGTTCGTGTGCCGAACGTGACGTCTGCGTCTGCCGAACGTGACGTCTGCGTCTGCCATAGTCTGCTGCAAGGGCGGTTTCCAGCACATTCCACTCACTCATTCTTTATTATTTTTTACAGAGATGGCTCTTCTCATTCAGCACTGCGTGAAAATAATTTGGCCTTAGAAATCCAGTAAAATCAAAAAAAAAAAAAATCCATATTAATTTGTGAATATTTTAAATGTTTAATAAAGGGGCAAAACGTCATAAACAAAAGTCAAATAATAGTTTACAAACTATTTAAAAAAAAGTTTACAGTCGTTTTTTTTTCACCACAGGTGACTTATATATAAAAAAAATAGTAGCCTATTTTTCATTTCTATTCTTCTATTTAAAGGATCTACAGAAAACGCGATCGAGTTGTCTGTTTTCTAGTCTACCAAAGTGCTGTAGCCTAGGCCTTTTAAAACTATATAAAAAAACACAATAACAACCCCAACAATAAGCTATAAAAATGCAATAGCCTATATCAAGTTTGTTTCTTCATATTTCTATCTTTGTGGGGGCATTTGGCCCTCAAAATGTGGGTTAAACAACACACACACAATATCCTATATATAAATCACAGACGCAGACATCACGTTATAAGACAGACGCAAGTGTCACGTTCATTGAGACGAGTGCATGTTGCAAAGTCATATTAAAGAACCGATCGCAACCGCTGGCACACTGCACTGAGCCATGTTGAGTAGAGTGTTAAATAAGTGTTAGAGAAAAAAATAATTAATAACTTCACTGCCACACGTGAATGACGCGTGACGTCTGACTCGACACTTCACTGCCACGCGTGATTTACGTGACGTCTGCGTGACGTCTGCGTCACGTCTGCGTCTTAAAATGAATGGAATAAATAGCAGAAAGAAAAAAAAAATAAGACGTTGAGTGAGACGTTCATTGAGACGAGTGCATGTAGCAAAGTCATATTAAAGAGCCGATCGGAACGCCATACGCGAGAGCGTTTCGAAAGCGCACGGAGCAGTCTGCTCTCTATATCGCGTGGTTTGTTTACTATACACAGGCTGAAGCGCGCCTGACGCTCGCGGTGATTTCAGCGTCTGCCGTCTCTCTAAATGAGGACATAAACACATGAACAACATCTCCAGACCTGCTCTGAGACTCACTTCATGCGCATTTTACCGTTTGATTCGAGTAAAACTAACTCATATCATATACACACAGAACTGTAAAGGTATACCAGGCAACCCGTCAAAATAAAAGTTCGGATTAACTCGGAGAACACCGCGGTAGAAATATGTTAATATTGTTCAGCAGAGTGTACATACTGCTACTACTAGGCTACTATTAAAATTATTAAAACTTTATTATTTTTTAGTAATGATCACACAACAGTTATTCCATGTTTTAATTTTAATAGTAACCCCCCTTTGTTTGCCAAAATAAATAAACTTTGATTTTCAATCATTTAAAGATAAATTAAATTAATGTTTTATGTCTTCATTTGAAAACTAGATACAGAACACATAATTTCTGAGGAAAAATAAAACATTTCATAAGGCTATTTTAAGTTGTTTTTATGCATTCAAATAATTAGACATACTACACCAGAATTTAATAACAATAAAACATGTGGTGAAAGAAAATAAAACTCCCACTTATGAAAGTGGATGAAGATTTTAAATTTCTTGAAGTCTTTAACAACCTAGAAATGATGATGTGTTTTAAAATGAACACGCACTCATGTAAACGTAGCCTAACAGATGTGTAAACTGAAAACAATTTGAACTTTATTAAAATTATTTATTTATTTATTGTGTTGGATATATTTAGTTCCTTTGTGCAGTGGCTCAGGAGATGAGGCTTTGAGTCTGTATAAATATCAACAAGCTAAAATAAAATAGTTTTTTGAGATAATGTAATCTTATTAAAACTGATTTCATAAAACTGGTATCGAAAAAAGTATCGTTCAGGAACCGGTATCGAACTCAAGGTATCGGTATCGATATCGAAAATTTTTGAACGATACCCAGCCCTATCTATGATGTAGATGTACAACTGATAATTTATGATTTATGGTATTTATTATATATATTTGTGGGCCGGAAATTCAAATATATTCAGTTTGCCTCTCTGAAGACTTGAAATAAAGAAAAATAAGTCTTATTAAAAGGCAAACATTTTCCGGGGAAAAATTAACTAAATATTTCACGATTTCAAATATATATTTTGAATTATTTCATAATGTTTTTATTAGTATATATTATTGATAAAATATAATATTTTAAAATAAATATTATTTATGAACATTTTATTAATCCTTTGTTTTATTATTAACAAAATTAGTCAAAGCATGGTCTAATCAACATTTACAGGAAGCTATTTTGTTGTCATGCAGCAAGTAAATTATATCCCAGAGTCAAGGTCATTACATTTTTTCAGGTCAAACTGAATTTTAGAAAATGCTTAAATTATAATTTTTTTTTAAATGAATTAAAATTGAAAATTATATTTGTAACAATTTTTTTTTTTAATTATCCAAGTTCTTTGGTTAATTTTAAATGACGCTGTGTTTGAAATCTCAAAGGCCAAATAAAGCGCACATTAAAATCCTGATTCTCACAGTGCTGCTTAATTCTGTTTCGCTCTAGTGGACGTCACTGACGAAACGCTTTGAAATTCCAAGGTCAAATACTGATTCTCTCCACAGCGGGCCGAACAGAACCACAGCTGCTAATATTCAAGTCCTATGAAACGTCTCACGGTGAGGAGAAAGAAAGACGCAGGGCAAGAAAGAGAATGAGAAAGACGAGGCAGACAACCACAGAGAGAGAGAGAGAGAGATAAAGGAATACAGACAGAGGCAGAGGATGTGAGGTAAGGAAGAGAAATGGTGTTTGTCAGGAGTTGTTCAGGTCAGAGAGTCCTTACATGACAGCATCTCTCTCTCTCTCTCTCTCTCCGCGGGCTACGGCTATGCTGACTGGATACATAATGTGGGAGTGAGGCTGGGTCACAATCGCACACAAACACATCAGCAATGAGGACAAACACCAGGTGACAGAAAGGACACACACATACTGCTGACACTGACACATCCTTCATCATAATATTCATGAGGGTCGTGATTCAATTTCATAATTCACATTTTTAGTACGCTATACACTCCAGACTCACACCGTAGCCGTGTCTGAAACCTAAAAAATACTGCACAAACTTACTATTCAAAGAATCCTGAGAGAAAATCTGAAAGGGTTTCCACAAAAATATGAAGCAGTACAACTCGTTTTAATATTGATAATAATGAGACATGTTTCTTCAGCAGAAAATCACCATATTAAAATGATTTCTGAAGGATCATGTGACACCGAAGACGCTGAAAATTCAACTTTGATCACAGGAATAAGTTACATTTTCAAAATTATTCAAATAGAAATGAGTTATTTGAGACTGTAATTGCATTTCACAATTTCATTGTTTTACTGTATTTTAAATGAAATAAATCCAGCCTATTTTCTAACGAAAAGATTTCATAAAAAAAACTCCATCTCAAACTTTTGAAATCAAATTAATTCACAAACATATTGATATGATACAAAGAAAAAAGTCTCACTAAAAGGCTGAAATCATTAAAGAAGATTAATTAACCCTAATGCAAATTCATATTATAATAATTATAATATTATAATTTATAGACAGATATAGACAGATAACTCAAAGGCCAAATAAAGAACACATTAAAATCATCATATTATTCAACATTTAAATTAATTCACAAACATACTGATATGAAAGAAAAAATATCTTAATATTTGATAAATGATTTTCTAAAACAGTAACTCTCAATTAAAATAGTTTTAACATCCCTAAAATAATGTTTATCGTTAATTATTTTAAGTATAATATATTAATACCCATTTTCAAATAATTGTTTTAAAGCATAAAACTCACATTTTTAACATAAAATAAAAGTTTTGTTAAATTTGTACTTGAAACAAGAAAGCTGCCAATTGGGTTAAGATAAATAATTAATTTAAAATAAACAATTTTGCTTGCAATGCAATGCATCGACTACTGCTGAGAGGACAGACAGTGATTGATCACCTGAAAGAGTTTGATACGGTCACTGAGAAGCGACAGAGCCGCTGACCTCCAGCGCTTTAATCACTATTAGTGAACGTCCCCTACAGCTGTTTGTTAACACGGTTTCAGCTGATGAGCTTCACTACTGTACCATCCCACTAACAACCCCAATATCCCAACCCAGGTGCTACAAATAACGATTCAGATCTCTAATTAAACCTACATTTCCCAGAGGTTCCCTTCCCTGAATGCAACACCTCGGATGACTGCAACTGTTGTCAAATCTAACAAGTACGCATGGGCTCCGTTCCACCCAGACAACAGCCCCTACGTCTGTTTCTCCCTCCCATTAATACTGTAATTCATTGAGAAGAGTCTATTACTGAAAGCACGACTAGTTTTCTCTGAGCACTTCAGACAACTAAAAAAACCATCACACATCAACAAAATCAATTCTAAATGGATCTGCTGTAGTGATTATCCTTTACAAGTCAGACTCTAAATACGCCTGTGTGGCTGCGCAGTAATCTGCCGGGCGGCTTTTAAGTGCACTCATTCGGTCACCTACTGTGGAATAAATCCCTTTATCAGTAAAAAACACACCTTTTTTGATGCAAGTCTTTCGACCTAAAAAACACTATTATGAACAAACCACAAGGAAGTCTGCATGCATTTAGGAGCTTCTCTCAATCCTATTGTTTGTGTAGTTTGTTTGTTGTATATATAAATAAAAGTTATTTTATAAATAAGAGTTATTTTAGTCATTTATATAATAATAGTAATAGTTGTTATTTTTTTAACTTGCAATAAAATACACAAAATAAAATGTAAACAAATAAAATCCTTTAACTTATTTTATGTATCTTTTTCATTTTGTTTGATTCTGAAATGTTACTAAAATAACTAAAACTCAAATAATAAATAGACATATTAAAAGAAAACTAATAAATAAAAACACAAAATCATATAAAATGAAAACAGAAAATATAAAAATAACTATGTATTAATATTGATACCAAAACGACACTGTTTATGTGTGTATGCCAAAAGAACATTCAAAATGTTTAATAAAAAAAAGAACATAATACAATAAAATAATCCAGGCTTTTTTAAATGAATATAATATTTAGTACACTGACCAAAATTATAAAAGCAACACTTTTGTTTTTGCCCCCATTTTTAATGAGCTGAACTCAAAGATCTAAGACTTTTTCCATGTACACAAAAGGCCTATTTCTCTCAAATATTGTTCACAAATCTGTCTAAATCTGTGTTAGTGAGCACGTCTCCTTTGCCGAGATAATCCATCCACCTCACAGGTTGGAGACAGCGTGATTATTGCACAGGTGTGCCTTAGGCTGGCCACAATAAAAGGCCACTCTAAAATGTGCAGTTTTACTGTATTGGGGGGGTCCGAAAACCAGTCAGTATCTGGTGTGACCACCATTTTCCTCACGCAGTGCAATACATCCCCTTCGCATAGAGTTGATCAGGTTGTCCACTGCTCTTCAATGGCTGTGCGAAGTTGCGTTTATAATTTTGGTCAGTGTAAGTTTCATTCACAAGTTAAGCATTAATATGCACTAATATTACACTACTAAATAATAATGCATATATTATTTCCATGAACAATTTTGAGTAATTATGCAAACAAACCATTGAATTGTTGAGCTTAGATTCAATTCAATAAAAAGACAGTTTGAACTGAGTCATGGAAATGACACAGACTTAAACTAAAAGTAATAAGTTTAAAATATTAACTAATGATAACAAACCAATAAATGTATACATTTAAATCAGAGATGCTATTAAAACATCTGATGACTTGGAAGACAATGAAGGATTGCAAACTTAACCTTATGGCACAGTCTTTTACAAGCTGAATGTGCAAATAAAATAGATATTCACAATGTTTATATCACCAGCAAAATCTCTGTAAATATTCTATATATGCACAGCACATTTCCCTCATTCTGTCAGCTGCACCTCAACACAACACCAGCAAACCCACATTTGCAAACACCAACATCCCCCCATCATTTCAGCGCATCAATGTCACAGCCTCCACCGGGACATTCTGTACCTCCTCCTAAATGGATGGATGTGTGCAGCTCTTTAGCCGCCATTTCTCTCATTCATTTAGTGGCTAGAGGTGTGGGGAGCTGATAGCCCACCCATCAGTACTATCACACATGCAGCCTGCATGCAAACGGCTGTTTAAACGCAGCATACTGTTGCCTGCATTAAAGCCCATTTTTCTTCATAGCTCATCAGAGCTCGGAGACATTAGGTGTCTGCTAAAGGCATGAACTGAAACAATGACTTAAATTCAGCGTGAATGAGTTTCACACCATCTGCTTAGTAAGGAAATACACCACACAATTAAAATTTAGAGGGGAGGGTCTATAGCTGCACATTGATGAGGCATAAAACTTAAAAAAAGTGCATAAACATGATGATGATAGATAGATAGATAGATAGATAGATAGATAGATAGATAGATAGATAGATAGATAGATAGATAGATAGATAGATAGATAGATAGATAGATAGATAGATAGATAGATAGATAGATAGATAGATAGATAGATAGATTCAATGAAATGACAGATAGAATGATAGAGCGATTGAACAATAGAATGTTTCAATGATAAGAGAGTGTATGTTAGAATGATAGATATAAAGTTAGAATACTAGATAGAATGATAGGTGGAACGTTAGATGGACAGACAGAGTAAACAGTAAGAGAACAGACTGAGGGACAGAGTTCACCAGAGAGTCCATGCATGATCGGCTCTTACAGTAGTAGGTTAGAGTGCATTCAGTATCAGAGAGACTCTCAGTGAGTGTTGAGGGCAGATGTCCTGCAGTGAGAAACATTACGGCTTCCGATCCCTCAATCAAAAGTAGCCACAGTTTAATCAATACAGAAAGCACTTTACTGAACATGAGAGCACAGAGACCCATCTGGCCAGAGGGAGAAAATACACTCAAACGCGTGGGGAAGAATGAGACAGCGTTACCTTTTTGGCTCTTTGGCTTATATTTGGTCCTTTACAAAGCAGCTTTTCAATCAAGTACTCTCGATTCTACAACACAGAGGCAAGAGGGGAAAAATACATAACATATATCAGTGACAGACCTCTGTGAAGCACTGGTTAAAGCATTTGAAGTATGGAGGGAGAGTATACTGCCGTACCTTTGCCTTTTGGAAAAATTTACATTTCAAAAGCTCGGCTGCAGTGGGCCTGTGGAGATGAGAAAGAGCACTTGATGCTGACATTTTCAGACAGCTCCACATTTCAAGACACTCAACAATAAGCATTTTGTTTTTCTTTTTTTTGTTCTGGCCAGGCTGGGCCAGTAGTTCAGATATTTACTTGACCTGGTGACATTTTCACTGGCCACTGTATCAAATTTGGAGCATGCATATGCATATGGAGGACGAGAAATGCCTTAAGTATAAATAAATTAATTAAATAATTTAATTAAATGCTGAAATAAATAAATATAGAAATACATAAATAAATAATCAATTAAATGCTGAAATAAATAAAGATATGCATAAATTATTAGCTTAAACATAAATTATTAGCTTATTTTGTCAACAGTGTCATTTTTAATTGTACTATTTTTGTACCATTTGTGTTATACTACATTTATTTCTACATTTATTTGTGCATTTCTACATCATTTATTTCATCATTTAATTATTTATTCATTCATTTATTTTATTTATTCATTTACTTATTTATTAATGTATTTCTACAATTATTTATTTATTTACGCATTTATGTTTTTATTAATTTCAATTTAAGTCATTTCTCGTCATCCATATATGCATGCATGCATAAATAAATAAATGTGTGTGTGTTAGATTACTGTATTTTATTTAATATCAATATTAATATTATATCATTTTTAATATAATATCTATTTGAATGAACTTATATACCTTCACTAAGTCCATTCCATATATATTTTATCAAATATAGATATTAATTAGTGCTATCAAACGATTAATCGCATCCAAAATAAAAGTTTTTGTTTACATAATACTGTGTATATATATATATTATGTCTATATAAATACACACACATTCATGTCTATTTTTAAGAAAAAGATATTATGTTTATATATTAAATATATTTATATATGATGAATATAAATATATACACGTAAATACATGTAAATTTTTTCAAAATATATGTTGTATGTGTGTATCTTTATATATACATAATAAATATACACAGTTCTATAGTGTATCACAAAATTAAAACTATTTATGAGACCAACATTCCAAATTATGCATGTGTAATTATGCATTATATTAAATAAAATATAATAATTGAGATCAATCTATCTAAAATAATATTTAAAAAAATCTAATTAACATATTAAAATGCTATCATACAATATACAAGTCATTAGTTTAATTAACAAGCAATTTATATTAATATTGTACAGTGATACTGCACAGTCATTATATAAAAATGATTATAGTCCACCACTATAGCCCTAGTACCCAATGTCCATTGTATTGACCAGATGAGGCAGCTGATATAGAAAGCAAACAGACCAGCAGCAATTTATTGTCTCAAGATTGCATTAGTTCATCCGTATCTATTTGGGCTACTTTGTCTGTGTGGCATTTCTTTTATTGACTGCGATTTATCTTTAGAGAGACCATATGTGAGCAAACGAAGGACAGACAATGAACTGCTATTCAATAATACACCCAACACAATTCCAATCAATATGTTTGCTTCTAGTATTAAGGCCTTTGCTGAAGCTTGCTGCAAGGAAACAGTCTTGAAGTCTGCACGCCATTCAGCATTCTGGGACACAGATTCACTCATTTGTGTAAACAAGTAAGGCAGGTTTGTCAATTCAGATTACCTCTTGGCAGGGTCCTTCTGAAGGCACAAGGATATAAGTTTTCTAAAAGATTTCCCATACTTCTTAAGCATCTCTTTATCCTCAACCCCAGTCTCCAAGGTTGGAGGATCGTTCTGCAGCGTGAGCATTAAAACCTGCAAAACAGCAGAAAGACATCAGATATGAAAACAGATACGATAGAGCGATAGATAGATAAAGTAGATAGATTTATTTATTTATTTATTCAATTTTTAACACCATGCCAGCATCAAGGCTATTTTCATGGCGATCTCAAAATGAATTACACAAGGTATACAAGTAACAAAAAGTTATAAAAGACGTTTTAAATCTACACTAAACAAAAATTATAAAATCCATTCAGGTGATCAACTTTTAATTAAATCAGTTAAACACACCTCTGAAAAACCGTTGTCTATTTACATTAAAAACAGTACAATCTAATAAAATATGCTTCACAGTCATTTTTGTTTGGCAAGTAAGGCATGATGGTGGCTCTTCAGCTTTTAATAAATATCCATGTGTAAGTCTTGTATGACCTAAAGGACACCTTGTAAAAACAACTTGGTCATAAATAGATTTAAAATTAGTAAAATATAGGATTTATTTGATATAGCTTATTTTCGTGACATTCATCCCATTCCATCTGCCACATGTCATTAATATAAGAGTTTATCACAGGTTTGACATCACAGAAAGGAATCTGACACTCAGGGTGAAATATTCAGATTGAGTGCTTCTTTTAGTAGATAAGTAGATAGAACAACAGAACAATAGAATGAACAGTAGATAAAACAAACAATAGACAGACAGATGGATGGATGGAATGACGAACAGATGGATGGATGGATGGATGGATGGATGGATGGATGGATGGATGGATGGATGGATGGATGGATGGATGGATGGATGGATGGATGGATGGATGGATGGATGGATGGATGGATGGAATGATGAACGGATGGATGGATGGATGGATGGATGGATGGATGGATGGATGGATGGAAAGAAGAACAGATGGATGGATGGATGGATGGATGGAATGATGAACGGATGGATGGATGGATGGATGGATGGATGGATGGATGGATGGATGGATGGACAGATGGATGGACGGAATGACGAACGGATGGATGGATGGATGGATGGATGGATGGACGGAATAACGAACGGATGGATGGATGGATGGATGGACAGATGGATGGATGGATGGAATGACGAATGGATGGATGGATGGATGGATGGATGGATGGATGGATGGATGGATGGACGGACAGATGGATGGATGTCTGGATGGATAGATGGATGGAATGACGAACGGATGGACAGACGGAATGACGAACGAATGGACGGATGGATGGATGGATGGATGGACGGACGGACAGACAGAACATGGATGATTGGATGGATGGAATGACAGAACAAAATGATGGATGGATGGACTGACAGAACATGGATGACTGGATGGATGGAATGATAAAAGAATGGATGGATGGATGGAATGACAGAACAAAATGATGGATGGACTGACAGAACAAAATGATGGATGGATGGAAGGATAAAAGAATGGATGGATGGATGGATGGATGGATGGATGGAATGACAACAAAATGATGGATGGATGGAATGACAACAAAATGATGGATGGATGGACTGACAGAACAAAATGATTGGATGGATGGATGGATGGATGGATGGAATGACAGAACATGGATGACTGAATAGATGGAAGGATAAAAGAATGGATGGATGGATGATGGAAGACTGACAGACAGATAGATAGATAGATGGATGGATAGATAGATAGATAGCATGAATGGAATGACAGATCAATATACTGGACACTCTGCAAAACATTTCCTTTTCCTATTTTCAGAAAGAAAGCCTGAACAATATTAAAGTAGGTATAAATTATGATCATTTTTATTCTGGATGACCTGCAGCTCGCTGAGCCTGGGACGATGGATGCTGCTGTAAAACCACATTAGATACGGTTCAGCTGTGCAGGCTTTGCATTCATTTAGTTAATATCGGCAATACAGACAATTAAAATGAACCTAAAACTCTTGATTTACCTTGTGTAGCTGTTACAATTCCATATGCAAAAGAGGTTATGAAAACACATAAGTTCTCCACAAACACACAACATGAATGGTCACGTGATCTGACAGTCGTCGTGTTTACCTTCATAGGGGGGTAGCGATGATACGGCGCAGAGCCTGTCGCGAGTTCAATGGCAGTGATTCCGAAACTCCAAATGTCAGCTTTGAAGTCGTAACCCCGCACCTGCGGTCACATGAATGCTAACTGATCATCAGATGATGGAATAACAGACAATGACCTACACCAGTCATAAACAGCACTTTTTTCACGGCAGATTATTACAATTATTAACCAGTCTCTAGGCTAGAACAGTTGAATGGTTATTAATAATTCATAGCATCAGAAGAGCTCTTCGAAATAGTCAAGCTGTGAACACTTCCATGGTGCCAAGATCCATTATATTTACAGTAAATGACAGAAACACCTTGGCTCTGTTACAAAAACCTAGCCAGTGTCTTTCTTCTTAGGCAGCAACTTTGCCTTAGCACACAGAAATATTGAGTAAAATAGTCAATTCTAATTAAACTTGGTATCAGTATCATTTTGGTTTTATTTTTGCTAGAAACTGACACCTTTAATTCAGCAAAGACGGATTAAATTGATCAAAAGTGATACGACATTAACAATGTTATGAAAGATTTATATTTTAAATAAATGCTGGTGTTTTATTCATCAAAGAATCGTAAAAATAACTTTGCAAATGTTATAATGATAAGAAATATTTCTTGAACAGCAAATCATGATGCTGAAAATTCAGCTTTGATCACAGGAATAAAATACATTTCAAAATATATTCAAATTAAAAATAGTTATCTGAGATTATAATAATATCTCACTGTTTTAACTGTATTTTAATCAAATAAATGTAGCCTAGGTAAGCAGAAGAGACTACTTTTAAAATTATGTAAAAACTGTAGTGTAGCTTGAACTACTTTGCACAGTACGTGACGCTTTTCAATATTGAATGAATATTAAGTATAATAAACATTTCTCTCTTTGTCCACCTTTTTTGGTGGATTTATGACATTGTGTCTTCTCAGGATACATGCAATGCTGCTTTAGAATTAGGCCAAAATAGGGTTTCTTAGTGTTTTCTAACCTTCTATAGCATCCTTCATATTAAGTGCATGTATCAATGATTTAAAATGCTGTCCATGTAGACCACTCACTAGGCATTGGAAACAGATCCACTTGTACATGTTTAATGTAGGTTCTCAAAGCAAACTGACCTGCTCCATCACCTCTGGAGCCATCCAGCACGGAGTCCCCACAAACGTTTTCCTCACTTTGTGTCTAGTGACGTCTCCACCGGTGGCCAGAAAAGCACTCACACCAAAATCTATAGAGAACGATTAACAACCTCATCATACGTCTGATGAACAGTCTTGCACAAACATCTACTGCAAAATTGGTTGACAGTTGGAAAGCAAATATTTAAATGCATATTTAATTAGCCATGCATGAAAATTAAAGACAGACATAAAGTCTGATAAACTGGTTCTACCATCACAAAGTTGTCTATAAGTCAGTGAAAATATTTTTCAAAAAATATGACAATTAGACTTGAAATATGATATTTGTACAGAGCAACGTTTTGAACAGACTGCATGTCTTTCTTTCACAGCTTTGTTTGCATTTGTCAAACACCTACCGTGCTTTCAATAATCAGAAAAGATCTCTTTGTGAACATATATATATATATATATGTATATATATATATATATATATATGCATATATGAATATATGCATTCATACGTAAGAGTTAATTTGCAAAAACAGATAACAAATTGCAAAAACCATTTTTAACAATTCTCAGAATTCATGTTTTTTCATTGTGCATTCCAATTAATCTCAATCAAACTGTAGTTGGGTTATTTTGACAAGGTTAAAAAAATAACTAAAAAACAACTAACACAATAAAAACATGATACCATAAACATAACATAAGATAACATAATTTGAGTTATCTGTTTTTGCAAATAAACTCTTCATATATACACATATATATATACATATACATATATATATTTTTACATTACACATTATTTACAATAGCATGTCAAGATTGTAGGTTAACGTATACATATATATACATATGTGAAAGTGAAGTTGTATGTTTTAGTTCTTGTAACTAGGATCCCAGTTAAATGCATTTTTGCCTTCACTAGTTCTTTTAATCATGATATAAATTTAAAAATAATAAATAGAAAAAATAAATGAGAACCTAATAAGAACAATAATTGAAAATAATGACAATAAAAAAAAAGTTTAAAAAAAAAATAATTTAATTACATTTTCCGTTTATTAAATTAAATTTCATAAAATTATTTCACAATGCACACAACCTTAAGTGTCCTAAAAATAGGCCTTATTTTTGTTATGCTAAATCCTATTGTATACATATTTTTTGGGGTAGAAATTTGACCCGGACACGTTCTTTTTATTAGATTTAAAAAAAAACTAAAAAGAACTTGTCTGTCAAACATTTCAATAGAAAAATGTCTGATGTGAAGTACAGTCTGAACAAAGCCAAGCCAAGGTCACTAGTGGAAGCCCCTGTTACACAAAACCGATCAATATTCTAGAACTACATCAGCCAGTTTCCCCCCAGGGACGGAAAAAGCCTCATTTCAGGAATTTAACACTTCTCCACACTACGATCAATGTGTCTCAGGCCTGTTTTCTGCTCTCTTTATGTGGCTCTAACACACAAATTCACAAGAACGAAAGTGGGGAATATATTATCTGTTAATAATCAAACATAATTAACCTCAATGAAAGAAATGTAAAAAAAAAAAACTTACAAAAGTGGCTTTACTTCCTGATTAAATCACAGCTAGGTTATTGCTTTTATAGTTAGTATAATTAAAGCTAATTACCATGGTTTAAAAAGCAATATAATCTCTCTAAAGGCCCATAAATGTTGCTTTTTAGATTGACAATCAGTCTTAATTAAAGCAGGATTTTTACAGCTAAAGAAACCTTAATTACCTCATGGCTATAAATAACTTCTTAAAGAGCTGAAATAATTATGCAATTGAATTAAGAATGCATTGGTCGAAATCAGTTAAGAGCAACAAAGACTTTTCAAATATATTCTGAGTCATACATCTTTATACATATATTTTATGTTTTTCCTAAACTAATTGAATTTTTCATGACCATTTTACCTGCTATCTTACTCCTACTATTAAACAGGCAGGTTTTTTGTTGTTGTTGCAGTTTCTTTAAGACATCCATGTAAATGTTCGCTTTGCATGTGAAATAAGATGAAGAACGTATTTGCAAGCTGCGGATTTGTTGTCGAGCCAATCGAGTATTTAACTGCCCCATGAAATACTCTGGAGATGTTAAATGCCAAGTGGTTAACTAAGACAATAAATAAGGATTAAAACATTTCAGAAAATCTGCATGTCTCAGCAAAGTCAAAGTCAAGCAAAGCTACAAACCTGCGATCTGCACCGATCCATCTTCTCCCAGCAGAATATTACCAGCCTTCACGTCCCTGAGGTCAAACCAAGACAAAGCACATCCATGTCACGGTATATTATAATCTTAAACATTAACAATAACGCCAGTGGCTGAAGAATGAATCCGCATGTTTATGAATTTTTCAGACCATTATTACAGCAGCGATGGCCTGGAGGGAAAAGACCTCATTAGTATTTTCCAGCACTTAACATTCAGAGGAACTTAATTAAATCATATGTTACACTAGTCTCACAAAAACAGACGTTTGACTATCAGCATAAACTCTGGCCCACTTAGCATCCTATTTGGACACTTAAAGGAATGGTTCACCCAAAAATGATTATATGCTTAAAATCTACCTCAGGCCATCCAAGATGTAAATGAGTTTGTTAGACATCGCTCACCAATGGATGCTCTGCAGTGAATGGGTGCCGTCAGAATGAGAGTCCAAACAGCTGATAAAAACATCACAATAATCCACAAGCAATCCACTCCTGTCCATCAATTAATGTCTTGTGAAGTGAAAAGCTGTGTGTCTGTAAGACACAAATCCATCATTAAGATATTTTAGCTTTAAACTGTTACTTCTGGGCAAAATATGAGTCCATAATCCATAATAAAGCTTCCTCCAGTGAAAAAGTTCAACCTTGTTGCATTAAAATTAGTTTAGAACAGCTTTTTAAGACTGTTTTTGCTTGTAAACGGTGCTTGATCTGTGCATATTTCTCTCCTGATTCAGACAAGATTACTTTTTTATTGGAGAGAGCAATATTATGAATAGAGAACTCATATTTTTACTGGAAAATAATAGTTTGAAGTTAAGATAATAATGGATTTGTTTCTTATAAACACACAACTTTCCGCTTCACAAGACGTTAATTGATGAACTGGAGTGGTGTGGATTACTTGTGGATTATTGTGATGTATTTATCAGCTGTTTGGACTCTCATTCTGACGGCACCCATTCACTGCAGAGGATCCATTACTGAGCAAGTGATGTAATGCTACATTTCTCCAAATCTTTTCAGATGAAGAAACAAAATCCTCTACATCTTGGATGGCCTAAAGCTGAGTAAGCTCATTTTTATTTTTGGGAGAACTTTAAACAGAGAGAGAAAGTCTGAAAGGCATGTGAAATGACCAGCCACAGTTCAATTTGATGTCATTTTTTTCTTTACCTGTGAATCTGTCCATTTTTGTGCAGATAATCTAATCCCTCCAGGACTTCCTTCAATATGGTTGCAATTGTAGATTCATCTAGGACACCGTTTTTATGCTCTCCTTTGCTGAATGTGTGCTTTATGATGTCTAACACTGATCCTGGATGAATAAAAAGGTTTGTAATCACAAAACATTATTCAAATCTACAAAATAATGCATGCATATAACACATACAGAGACTGCAAATAACATTTGGAGATAAAAACTATATGAATTACTATATGAAATGTCAAATCAAGTGCCAATTATTTTAAAGAAATAAAGCACAAGCACACTTCTCAGGCAAAATGTTACAAAATAAGCTTATTTTAAATGTTGAAACAACATATGCAATGTTGAAAATGAACATGTCCATAGTTAATTGAAAAGATTTTTCTCACCTCCACTCAGGAGCTTCATGACCAGCCAAAGTTCATCTTTCACAACAAATGAAGTGTAGTAGGTGACCACATTGGGATGGTTACACTGGCTCATGGCTTGAATCTCTTTCTGTGGAGACAGATGGAGGTGTCTAGCTTTATAATGCATGTCTTTAATAATATCCATGTGCTTTATAAAGCATGCACATCAAAGTAATTGCAATGGTAGAAACAGAGAAACTCTTGAACCGATTTATAATAAACAGTCATCTCTAGAATGAGATTAGAGTAGAATGAGTCAAGGCCAGGCCATATTTCACACCAAAATCAAAAGAAAGAAGGAAGAAATTTAAGCCTGTGTTTATGACTATTATTATTATTTTTTTATTTTTTTTTTGACAAAACATGTAAATAACAATTACTCAGATTTTCTTCCAAATTTCATTACCATATTGGAAAAACTAAATTCTTTAAAATGGCATATTATTCATTCAAGCCATCATTCAAAAATGATTTTTCTGTGTAAATGATTTAAATGTTTTAGTAAAAATAAGCATGTACATTTTTCCGTTATTGTCCTACATTTTGTTATATTGGTGTAATTGCATGAAAATGATTAGTAAAAAAAAACATTAGATTTTTAGTGTATTTTTAAACTTACATTAAACATTTTGAATCTTTGGTTGAAATGACAGTTCATTTGATTGAAAAAAAAAAAAAAGAGCAAATAAAATTATTATAAATATGGTAATATACAGCCATTTTTATACTTATAAGGAATACTAATAAAAAAAATTAATTTGTGAAAATATCAGACAGATTCTTATCCTTGAAATCTGCAGTGGCAATCAATGCTTCAATACTGGTGCTGTTTTTTAGTTTATTTCAGAGCAGAATTCATGCATGAACGTGCAGTAAAACCTGTTTAGCTGAAGTAGGTCTACATACAACTGATAAAGTCATTTCACATGTTCCAGTAATACAAGGCTTTAATAAAAGGACCACAGGATGCAAACCTGTAAAAGTACATTACATATGTGCTGTCTGGGTTCAACATGAATTCACACAAACCACATTTCCGTGTCAATTTGAGAGTAAATCTGGGAGATGTTTATAGCAGATTCCCATCTCCGGGAATAAACTTGTTTTCGTGACAGAACAGTCATTAATCAAACCATCAGTTTCCAATCTCACTGCACCATAACAAAGATCAATGGAAAACAACTCAGTCGTGAGTGTCGGGGTGAGAGACCTGCTGGGTGTGTGTGTGTGTGTGTGTGTGTGTGTGTGTGTGTGTGTGAGAGAGAGAGAGAGAGAGATTACAGTAGGGAAAGCGCACTCTATGAGAGAAGCATGAAGCATGTGCGTCTCTGACAGATATGAAACACATTTTTGAAAAACTAGGGCAGTCAAAACTGTAAGTGTTGGCTAATGATTAATTATCACACAGATAATTGTGATTAATGATTTATTGACTTCTGAGACATTTACACATGCACATTAAGAAGTCATTTATTCATTCGATCATTAAATCTGAAGAAAATCATTTTCTTTATACTCATTTTCACAAATTAAAAAAAACAATTAAACAATGTTACTGTATATGCTTTTATAGAAGTCGGGATGATTTCAAACCAATTGCTTAAATTATTTAAAAATGTACTTATATACAACTTCAGAGCAAGAGTTTAGCGGCAATCGTCCAACCCCATGCAACATTGGAAATTTTTACATTTGATACTTTTTTTTTGAAAGATGTCTCTTATTGTTCACCAAGGCAGCATTTATTTGAACACAAATACAGTAAAAACAGTAATATTGTGAAATAATATTTCAATTTAAAATAACTGTTTTCTATGTGAATATATTTGAAAATGTAATTTATTCTTAAAGTAAAGTCGTGACGTATTGTCAAGTATGGTGACCCATACTCGAAATTGGTGCTCTGCGTTTAACCCATCCAAGTGCACACACACAGCAGTGAGTAGTGAACAAATGCACACACACACACACACACACACACACCGTGAACACACACCCGGAGCAGTGGGCAGCCATGCTGCAGCGCCCGGGGAGCAATTGGGGGTTCGGTGCCTTGCTCAAGGGCACCTCAGTCGTGGTATTGAGGGTGGAGAGAGCGCTGGACATTCCCTCCCCCCACCTACAATTCCTGCCGGCCGGGGGCTCGAACTCGCAACCTTTCGATTACGAGTCCGACTCTCTAACCGTTAGGCCACGACTTCCCCACACTTCTTGTGTGGGGCCACACTTCCCCACGACTTCTTGTGATCAAAGCTGTATTTTCAGCATCATTACTCCAGTCTTAGTGTCACACGATCCTTCAGAAATCATTATAATATCCTGATTTGCTGCTCAAGGAACATTTTGTTGCTGCTTAACTTTTTGGTGGAAACCATGATACAGTTTTTCCAGGAATCTTTGATGAATAGAAAGTTCAAAAAACATAGTTTATTTAAAATAGATGTCATAAGTATATTTTTAATTAATTTACTACATAATTGCAGAAGAAAAAAAAACTAATTTCTTAAAATAAAATAAAACAATTTAAACTTTTAGAGAAGTGTAGCATTACATCACTTGTTCAACAGTGGATCCTCTGCAGTGAATGGGTGCCGTCAGAATAAGAGTCCAAACAGCTGATAAAAACATCACAATAACCCACAAGCAATCCACACCACTCCTGTCCATCAGTTAATGTCTTGAGAAGCGAAAAGCGTGTTTGCAAGAAACAAATTTCCTGCATCCATAATATTGCTTTCTCCAGTGAAAAAGTCATCTTGTCTGAATCAGGAGAGAAATATGCACAGATCAAGCACCGTTTACAAGCAAAACCAATTCTAAACAAATATGTTAGTGGATTTTGATGTGAGAGGACAACGGGGGACGGACTTTTTCATTATGGATTATGAAATACTTTTATGAGTATTTTACCCAGAACCAAAGATTTAAAGTTAAATGCCTTAATGGTGGATGGGTTTCTTAAAAACACACAGATTTTCTCTTCACAAGACATTAACTGATGGACTAGAGTTGTGTGAATTTCTTGTGGATTATTGTGATGTTTTTTATCAGCTGTTTGGACTCTCGTTCTGACGGCACCCATTCACTGTCTATTGGTGAGCAAGTGATGTAATGCTAAATTCTTATAAAGATATAACCTCTTCAGTAGTGAGACATTTTAATGAAATGGGACACGACATCAAGCAACTGGAATGTATAGGAATAGAAGAGGTTTTTGGGCCACGTCGAGGAGGTAATATAAATAAAGACCTATTGAAACGGGAAGCATTTTGGATTCATAAACATAAATCACTGACACCACATGCCACAACTTTATGTTTTTCTTTAATGTACTAGAATTGGTCGAATTCATCTTTAAGATGTTATATAATAAATCTGGAGTATTTACAGTAATTGCTTATGACGATGTATTTCTGATGTTTCTAATTATTGAATTTTCCACTGTTACACTATTTAAAGTTAATTGGTGGAGTATATATTGTTGATTTGTAGACTTGTATAATAGTGATAAATGAATAATCCTAGATAATTCTTATAGTCACGGATGTGTAGTGTGATGTAATAGTGAATATGATGTTTTATGTTGTGAAAATTGTTTGGAAGTTAAAATGTTTTAATGATTGTGGTGATTCAACATTGATTAATAACTGATGGCGTCGACACAATTGGTGATTTACACACTGAGGAAGGCTTGGTAGCCGAAACGTTTGTGTCTTTCCCTATTGGTGATGATTGTTGAATTAAACGGAAAAAGAAGACTGTTCTCGTGAGTGCAGATCATAATTTCATGCTAAATTCCTCCAAATCTCTTTGAATGAAGAAACAAACTCATGTACATCTCAGTTCACAGTTCATTTTTGGATGAACTACTATTACTACTACTTTAAGATTATAGTGAAATGCCTATAATGCAAATAAATGGGTAAAATGGAGCCAAAAGATGTCTGTCCAATGTCTGCCCAACCCAGACAGGCTGCTCAAAAAACAAATTGCAATTTACCTGTAACTATTTGCATTTCCATATAATGTGTGTGTGTGTGTTTACATGCATATGCATGTGTATGGCAGAACCTGCATGAGTAGACACAGCTGTTTTTATGTTGTTCCTCACCAACAGCTCATCCATGCTGGTCTGGCATTTCTCCAGGTTGATTCTCTTGATGGCCACACGCTCCTGTCGAGGGCTACAAAGCGCTGCCTGGACGACTGCTGTGGCTCCGCTACCTACAAAACACAGTATACACGTCTCTAATGAACAAAGCACACGCCGTGTCAAAGACATTATTCTAGATGAAAGGCAGACAGTAAACATGCCCTCTGGAATATAAAAGCTTGTGCACAGCAGGTGCAGCTGATCATATGATGTGCTTATAGGATTGATAATAGATGTGTGTGACGCTGTGATAAGTAGCTTTATTGTAAGAAAGACAAATTGCATGCTATACGTTTGCAACATAGGTTATTATTTTATTGTATCTAAAACAATTAAAAATTCAATTCAATTTTTTATTTTTAACATGATGTGTGTGTGTGTGTGTGTGTATATATATAAATGCAAAAAAAAAAAAAAATAATACTATAATACAATATATAATATAGTATTTTATTATATATTTTACTGTAATTATATACACTACCATTCAAAAGTTTGTGGTCAATAAGATTTTTAATTTCTTTTTTTTTTTATCAATGTGTTTATTAATCACAAATACAGTAAAAACTGTAATACTGTGAATTATTATTACAATTTAAAATAACTTTGAATAGATTTTATAATGTAATTTATTCTTGCAATGCAAAGCTGAATTTTCAGCAGCCATTACTGCAGTCTTCAGAGTCACATAATCCTTCCAAAATCATATTAATATGATAATTTACACATTATTAATTATTGATTATAGATATTACCTGATGAATAACAAAAGTGGTCATTTTGCCTATTCAGAGTTGCAAAAATCTACCAACAGCGTGAGTAGTGATTAAATTACATTTAAATCCAGCAATTTGTGTGCATATTATTTGCACTCATTAGATTCTATTTAATCCAGCTGCAAGGAAAAGTATTCGAACCCTTGGATTTGCCATGTAAATTTGATCTCATTCTCAAACAGCTCATCAGGAATAGACAAACACAGTCGGCTCAAGCAAATAACAATACAAACTACTTCATTTCTTTATAAAGCACACCGTGTTCACAGCGTGAGTGGAAAAAGGCCTTACTTTGGCAGCAATAACCTCTTCTAAACAAAAAGGTTTCAGTTCTGCAGTATTTTCAGGTTGTCTATCTCTGTAGGTCATGCTAAAGCATCTGTCGGGTTGAGGTCAGAACTCAAAGCGATGGATTTTTTTGGTTGTTGACAGTCGTGTGTTGATTTACCGAGCTTCAGCTGACAGACAGATGGCCTTCAGTCTCCTGTTAAATGGTGTGAATCTTATAAACTTGGGAATTAATTTTCCCCTCCATGAAAGCAAGCGGTCCAGCTGACTTTTTGCACATTTTTGACGTGCAGCAATGTTTTTTTGAGACAGCAGTGGCTTGCTCTTTGTGGGTACAGTGCTGAACTTTCTCCATTTATAGACAGTTTGTTTTACTGTGTGTTGATGAGCACCATTCAGATGAATTTGTAACCCTTTTTCAACTAGTTTCAATCTGAGGTGTGCAGAGTGCCCTTCAATGTCTGTGATATCTCACAATCATGTGCATGCAGTCAAATGTCCATTTTTCATTTATGATTCAATTTCTACTGTGAATATTTGCTTGGTTATGGCTAAAGTTCATTTGAATTTGATCTAGATCAACAGACATGACGTCATGACGTCTGAAACCTGTTTCCTTAGGAGGCAGTAGTATCTTCATACAAAACCACTGTCTGTCATTGACTGAACTGGGAAGTGAGGCAAAAGGAAACTCCATGGGTTGACATACTTTTTCCTGTAACTGTATTCAGCATTATGTATATAGGCCAGCAGCTACCATTCTCTCTAAGTATTGAAAAAGCCACATTGGTTGAAAACAAATTGTATTATACTATGAAATTATAGTTATAAATATATAATTATATATTAAATTTTGTAATTATTTCAATATACTGTATAATAATTAAATATATAATATTTTATATACAGTACAATACCATTTAAATGTTTGTTGTCGATAAGTTTTTTTTTTAATCAATGTGTTGTAAAAATGTACAGTAAAAACAGTAATATTGTGAAATATTATTAAAATTTTAAATTGCTGTTTTCTATTTGAATATATTTTAAAATGTAATTTATTCTTGTGATGCAAAGCTGAATTTTCAGCATCATTGCTCTCTCCAGTCTTCAGTGTCACATGATCCGTCAGAAATCATTCTAATTTGCTGATTTGCCGCTCATTCCTTATTGTCAATGTTAAAAAGAGTTGTGTGGTTTAATATTTTTGCTGAAACTGTGATAGTGTTCTTTTTCAGGATTCTTTAAAAAAAAAAACATTTATATATAAAATAAATCTTTTGTAACATTTTGAATGTATTTAGTGTCGCTTTTGATCAATGCATTGATTAATGCGTTTTAGCTGAATAAAAATATTAAATTCTGTAATAAGTCTTACTAATCCTAACCTTTTGAACTGTAGCATATGTATGTATGTATGTATATATATATATATATATATATATATATATATATATATATATATATATATATATATATATATGTATACATATGTCATTGTTGGTTTCTGTTTGGTACCTGTTTGCCCTTATTTGTTTTTCCTGTTCTAGTTTAGTTAATCATCGTTTATTATCCCCACCTGTTTTGCATTAATCATCTTGTTAACTCCTTTGTTCCATTTCCTTTTTAAGTCTTCAGTTCTGTCCTTTTCTTTGTCTCAGTTTAACGTTTAATAAATGGAAGAGTGTATTGATGCTATTTCGTCTTTTGTTTATTTTCCTACAACCACAAATACGTGACAGAAACTGAGACCATGCCGAAGAATGGAGTTCGCGGATGGCCGCCCGAGTCCCCTGATCCACCACGGCTCCCGGAATCCCCTGATCCGCCCTGGAGGCTCCCCTTGTCTCCGCCCTGTTCTGGCCCTGCTCCAGCCTCCAGGGCGCCCAGGGCGATATCTGCCACGTGTTGGTTTCTGTTTAGTACCTGTTTGCCCTTATTTGTTTTTCCTGTTCTAGTTTAGTTAATCGTCGTTTATTATCCCCACCTGTTTTGCATTAATCATCTTGTTAACTCCTTTGTTCCATTTCCTTTTCAAGTCTTCAGTTCTGTCCTTTTCTTTGTCTCAGTTTAACGTTTAATAAATGGAAGAGTGTGCGATGCTATTTCGTCTTTTGTTTATTTTCCTACAACCACAAATCCGTGACTATATATATATATATATATATGTGTGTATATATAAAAATGTGTATATATGTATAGGTAATTATACATTAAGTAATCATGCTCATATTTTTTTTCATGCTTATACTGTGACTATAAGGCCCAGTTTCACAGACAGGGCTTATCCTGAGCCAGGATTAGACCATGGTTTAATTAGGACATTTAAGCAATTTTTATAAACATGCCTTAGAAAAAAGCATTACTGGTGTGCATCTTAAGACAAAACAAAGGCACTGAAATGTTTTAAGTTCTGTCAGTGCAAGTTTCTTTTCAGTTGACTTTCACTGACTTACATTTTAGTCTAGGACTAGGCTTAAGCCTTGTCTGTGAAACTGGGGGTATATATATATAATAAAATTGTGTAATACTGACAACAATCAGTCTATTCAAATGCATTTGAAAAGGAGGTGTGTGTGCAATTTCACTAAGCCTGTTTGAAAATATTCCACATTTTCTAGATAATTAATGCATAAAACATAATACACTAATAGCCAATTGCTGATTCACATCAGATATGTCACATTTGTGACTGTAAACACACACGCACAAACACAAACGCAGTGCTGCTATTCACACCGTAAGAGTGTGTGACACTCTGCCAACTGCGGCTGACAGATAAGCAGGGGGTCCTGACCACGCGCCGCACCGATTAGCAGAAGAAGTGCACAGAAACTATAGAGAAACTCTCCGGTAATGCTAGCTCTTATCTGAGCTGATAGCATACTGCTTTAACTCGCATCTCACAGCCATGAAGAGGGCCTTCTGTGTTTCTGCCTTTATTTACTTTGGGAGCCTCATATCTGCATCAATAACAGCTGACTCAATTTGAGATACACTTTTAGCAATTTGAGAATGCAATGAAATGTCAATGAATGAAAAACAAAAAAAAGAAGAAGGAAAAATGTCATAAAATAGCTATTGATTATTAGGAAAAGTTCACTGATACAATTAAAATTCGATCATTATTTGGAAAGGTGACATACTGCAAACAGTCTTTTTGATATAATTATTATGCATGCTTCATGCAGGCCTCATATTAACCATTCCACAAGTGAAGGCAAAATAGTGTAATAAATTGTGAAAAAAAGTTATGAAAATTCATAAAAATTGAAACTATCTTGATATTGACCAAGTCCATAAGCAGGTATGCATAAACTACACATCCACAACTGCATGATCGTTTGTTATGATCTTTAAGGAGTTTTATATAAAAATAACTTTTATATAACTTTTATAATATTTCAAGATGAACACTTACCGTACTGAAGAAGCAACTTTGGTTTACTTGATTATCCAGACATCATTTTTGGGAAAAATCATGTTCAAATGTAAGTATTAAATATGACCATCAGTCTTTTGAGGAACATTTAATTGTTTATCTCTCTTTTCTTAGATTATACATTTAGTCTGAAGTTTCACTAAATAGTTCTATTAAATTATATTATTATTTCATGTGTCTGGCATTACAGGGTTAATATGTGCACTGTGTGTGCTGTATAATATAAAATATACATATAAATTCTAATAAAAACAATGTGCTCATTTGTCAGTGTTCAAAGTGCTTTATGAAGCATAAAGATAAAATATGTAAATTGATAAATCGGTGTGTTTTGAGATTAATACTAAATGCACTTGTAAGAAATGAGAAGTGCTGAATCTGAGCAGCAGAGGGCGCCATGAGACGAGCGCGAGCGCATCGCATGCAGCAAATGACACCTTTGAATCTCTCACAGTGCGACGACGTGCACGTGCAGATAAGATGCACACATGCACTACACACTCAGAATATAAATAATAAAATATATAAATAACGACTCTTGTTGTCACTGTTATTAGTGCTTGGTTAAATATCCGCCAGCCTGCGCAATGCACCAACTTCAAACCCCTAAAACTTGGTTGCACTTTTTGGGCCAAAATAACCTTCCCTGTGTATAATAACAGCACACTTGCTTTAAACGTCACAGTAGCCTGATGTCTCACTGGACACGTGCTAATATAAAGCATCATCACTCATAATAACATGTGCACTGTCATCTAATACATGAGATAGGAAGCTCCACTTGTCATATCCGCATTGCATTACTGTCATCATATGGGAAAAAGCCGGTAGGCCCAAACCAAAGCATCAAACCGCAGCCTCTGACAAGCTCAAATCCATCTGCAACTACCCACCGATCACCTCCTGGAGCTCGTACGCCTCCTTGACAATGGGCCAGCTGGTGGAGAGCGCCGGCTGCGGGGTTTGGACGGCCGCCGGGGAGTCGCTCTGCTCCGCCATGATGCTGCTGAGAGAGTCGCCCTCCTCGGAGCTGCTGCTGCTGCTGCTGCTGCTGGATCACTACCGCCTGCGATGAACACATCCGGAGAGAGACATCGCGAATCCTACTACAGCGAGGGCTCAGCTCATGAATATTCATTGCGGCGCGTTGATGTCACAAGTAGTGCGTGGATATTAAGTAGCTCATGAATATTAATTCGAGCGTGCACGTGGTGGCGTTGTTTGGTGACCTTCTTTGGCGCATCTAGTAACGTTTGGTAGAATTTTTTTTTATATATTTTTTTGTAATTATTATTATAGTCTAAGCACCTGTTATTTGTTTGTTTGTTTATGCTTTATAAAAGTCTAAGCCCCTGTTATTTATTTATTTATTTATACTTAAGTAATTTCTCGTCCTCCATAGGTCTAAGCCCCTGTTATTTATTTATCCATGTTTTGTGTACGCGCAAAAAAAATTAAAAAAATAAATAAAAATTGTCACATGTTCATAGTCCTATTTCTCAACCATAGTAGGGTTCGTTATAACTTGGATGGACATAGACTTTGAATCCTACTAAAGCAAAAGCTTTCCTCATGAATATTCATTTTAGGCGTGATGATATTGCAAAAGCGTAATTTATAGATATTAATTAGTCTTGATTATTCAGCGAAATCGTTCAGTCACGTCAGGTCGCCTAATTAATATTCATGATCAAGTCGTGACGCCATATTGCGTCAATAAAAAAGTTTCCCCGTTTCATCGGGTTGTGTATGCTGCTTGCTTGTTTTTTGTTTGTTTGTTTAATGTTCCCAAAATGTAAAGGTTGATATATCAAAAAACTATTTTGAAAGAATTTTAAAATGAATCAATCTCTCCAGTCTCTTTCATGATTGAGGATCTCACACACACACACACACACACACACAGAAACGCACACAGAAACACACACACACTCACACAGAAACACACACACACACACACACATGTTTTTTGTGGTTTATGGGGACTCTCCATAGGCGTAATGGTTTTTATACTGAACAAACTGTGTGTGCTATTGCCCTACACCAACCCTACACCTAAACTTGGCCCTCACAGGAGACTTTGTGCATTTTTAGATTTTCAAAAAAACACCATTTAGTATGTTTTTTAAGCCTTTTGAATTACGGGGACATAGGCAGTGTCCTCATAAACCACCTTCATATTGTAATACCTCTGTCATACCCATGTCATTATACAAATTTGTGTCCTCATAAACCACATAAACATGCACACACACACACACACACACACTCACACTCACACATAAACACACACACACACACACACACACACACTCACACAGAAACACACACACACACATACGAATACCCTTGTAAAATACCATTGCATTTTCCCCACAATGTATAATAGCCTATACAACAAACAACCATTAATAAATCTTCATAAAGGAATAAAAAAAAGTCGAATCTTTATCATTTTGGCTTTATGTATAAAAAACTTCGCAAAAACATATATAATTTACGATATAATAATCTCTATTTGTATTCACCTCTGCAAAACTAAGTAGCCTATAAAAGGAAAAAGGCCAGCACTGCAGTAAACTATCCATCGACCAGCAGGTGGCGCTATTTCATCAGATTTGACAGCTAAAGGTGGCCCTCTACAGTTCTGTGTCTTTATAGGGGTTTATTGCAAGAAGCCAGACAAATACAACAAAAAGTGCTTAATTACACGTGAGGAGAAAATCAGAAAGGATAACAAAATAAAAACAAACATTAATTAACAAAATAAGTAATAATTCATTATTAGTAACACATTAATACTCATTATTAAAAATCACAGATGAAAATGTACTGCACAGATGAACATTGATTGCTTTCTTGTTAGAACACAGTCGCCTAATAAAACATTAATAAATACAAAACTAAAACTATTGCTAATAACTGAAACTATTTGAATCATTTTTGTTAATTAAATATGCATATTAAATGAAAATAGAACTAAACGAAAATTACAAATGTTAATGTTAATTAAACTTAAATAGTAGTATTTAAAAGGAAAAACTCATAAAAATGACAAAAGTACGCATCAAACTGAGTAAAAATGAAACTAAAATCATATCTAAATCTAAAACTAAAGCTATTTTAATTATAAAATAAAGCTAGTATAATAAAAACGATATTAATCACACATGCTTTGTACTATCGTAAACAAAAAAATACATTTTATATCTGAGAAACAGGTTATAAACAGGTTATAAAAGTAGCCTACACTTCCATAATGTACTTCTATTTTCGCACACTGATTTTGTACTTTATATACTAAAAATTATTCTTTACTACGTCTTAAAATAAAATGCGCTTTTAACATATTATCTGTGCATTTAAAAAAAAATGTTTTTAGTTCACGTGCAGTACTTGAACCCATCTTTCATGCACTCAAGTGTTATACAAGAGATAGTATGTTAAAAGTGCATTTTGGTTCATAATTGAGGGTGAGTAAATAACGACAGAGGAATATATATATAAATTTTAAAAAATCAAGAACTGTTCCTTTAAACGACGCTTTTATGATTGACAAGCGCACGGACCAATCAGCGTCGCGGAGGAGGAGCGCGTCAGCCGCGTTCTACTTCCCTACATTGAAGAGAGCGCAGCCGCTTCCATCATCATCATCATCATCATCACACTGGACCTGCACAGATCAGCCGCGTCGCAAGCCACTGACTGCACATCAGACTTCAGATCCGCTGGAAATGGCAGGGATCCTGGCGTGGTTCTGGAACGAGAGGTTCTGGCTCCCGCACAACGTAACCTGGGCTGACTTAAAAAACACAGACGAGTCCACCTTTCCACAAGCAGAGGATCTGTATCTGGCGTGTCCTTTAGCATTCTGCATGTTTATGATCCGGCTGGTGTTTGAGAGGTACGTGTCACATCTTCATCACCACCATCATCATCATCATCATCATCACTGATGAAGATGCGCTCAGGGTTCATCCTCAGCTGATGATGGGACAGGTTTGTGTGAATCAGGACAATGACAGGAACCCAATATGGCCCATCTTCTGGAATAATAATATTTATGATGAAAGTAGGTCAGTGCCTCTCTTTGATGTGTAGATCATTCTTAGGTGTGCCATCTATTTCTGTTTTTATACCAAATCTGAAGTTTGAGGATCTCCACTGACTCCTAACACTACTGTATGGGGTAAGTTGTCACAAAGGGAACCTGTCATTTTTAGCACAAAAACAGGAAAACATTAACTCCATGAAGCCAAAATTGAGTTTAATATGTTAATGTCATGTAAATGCAGTAACCCTATTGATGACTGGCGATATGCTTGTATTAATCTGAATTTTGGGTCATCTTGTTTGAAAATATTTACAAACATTTAAAAGAAACGTCATGGCTTACATTTTTAAGAGTCTCTTGACCTACATTTTGCTGTTCATCACATCTTTTTCAGCCATACCTACTCTGACATAATTTTTAATAATAAAAAAAAAAAAAATTATACTCGCCAAGCTGCTTTTATTTATTCTAAAATACAGTAAAATGGTAATATTGTGACAATTTTTTTTTATAATAAAAAAAAAATAATTTTAGGAAAACGTGGTATTTTTTTCAGGATTCTTTGATGAATAGAAAGTTCAAAAGAACAGCATTTTTCTGAAATGGAAATATTTAAAATATATTATTAATATAAAAAAAAATTACAAATATCTTTACTGTCAGTTTACAGTTTTTTTTACAATCACTTTGCTACTATTTTCAGAAACTTGATGTCATTTTTCACAACTCTAGACTCAAAACGGTTATCACTTGTACCACAGGCTGTCTAATGTTCAAAATATTGCATTGTGCATTCACATCTTTAAAGAAATCTTGCGCAATCATTGGTTCAAAAAACAAATTTACTGTGAAAAACCATTGAAACGTAACTATAGATCACCCACACACAACCGATAGTTCCACTGTGTCATTGTTCGTACAATCATTAAATATTGTATTACAAAATAGGTGATACAGGTTTCATTATGGTACTACATGTACAGTAAATACATCTCTGTAAAAGTACTGCAGAGAGAATACTACAGACACAGTGGAATCATTGAACAAAGTTTGTAATATATTGATGCAAAACACTACAGTACAATCACAACATAGGTTTATTTGGATCAAAGCAAAAATACAGTAATTAGCTATGAAATAGAAAAGAAAGTACTGTAAAACATCAAATGCAGTGCTCCTCAACTTGCTTGTACTGGAAGAAACAAAACAGGAGTGAATACTGTACTTCTACATTGTCATCAACTCTGTGTTGTGGATTTGGCAAAATTTCAGTCGGGTTAAGGAAGGGAGAGTATGGGGGTAAATACAGGGTGGTAAATTGTGCATGGGCCTGAAACCATGCTTGCACCACTTGAGCATGATGGAACCTGACATTGTCCCACACAATGACATAGGTCACACCTTCAGCTCTACAAACCTGATCGAGCTCATCAAGAAAGGTGAAGGAGAGCTGCATTATATGGTCCAATATGAGGTCTGCATCCCACCACACCATCATCTGATATAGCCGCACACATGATAATGTTGGCCCCACGTTGTCCAGGTACTTGGTTGGTTGCCCGCTGGCCAATGAAATTCCGACCTCTCCTCCTTGTTTTGACCAGATTAAAACCTGCCTCATCCAAATATATGAATTTGTGATGGTCATCATCAGCATCCAGCTCCATCACCCTCTAAAAATACATTTTGGAAAGAGATTATTGTACAATGTAGAATTTTTGGGAATGTTTTTAACAGCCATCTTGAAACTGAACTTACCTGAACGTACTCAGTCCTCATTTGCTTCACTCTGTCTGCATTTCTTTCGAAAGGCACACGGTATAGTTGTTTTATAGATACCTGGTGCCTTTTCAGTATGTGTGCAATAGTCGGCAAACTTATGGATCCCACATTGTTGAACATGTCTTCATTGTCCAAGATATGCTGGCGAATTTCTGTAAGGCGAATATCATTTCTGGCTCGAATCAAATCGACCACAGCCTGCTCTTGTTGGTCAGTTAGAATTTTGCCTCTGCCTCCACTATTTGGCCTGGTCACAATTCTACAGGGGACATTAGAGTAAGAAGACACTTGGTCACATCACCTATTCGGTGATACACATTGGTATGCAGTCATTTGACAATTGAGAGTAGCATAATGTTTAGTGCATGCTGATAACGTACCGGTTCTCATTGCGGAAAGTTCTGATTGAGGCCACGGTTGACCTTCTGAGGTTTGGTTGTATCATTGTAGCCGCCTCAGTCATTGTCATGCCATGATTTATGACATGGTCTACAACTATTGCCCGAATTTCATTGGACACTCTATGCTGTTGCTGCCGCTGTCTTGGGCCGTGGCCTTGTCCTCTACCACGTTCCCCCACACCTCTCAAACGAGGCCCACGACCACCTCTCAGAAGGGGTGCCTGTCCTCTACCACGTTCCCCCACACCTCTCAAACGAGGCCCACGACCACCTCTCAGAAGGGGTGCCTGTCCTCTACCACGTTCCCCCACACCTCTCAAACGAGGCCCACGACCACCTCTCAGAAGGGGTGCCTGTCCTCTACCACGTTCCCCCACACCTCTCAAACGAGGCCCACGACCACCTCTCAGAAGGGGTGCCTGTCCTCTACCACGTTCCCCCACACCTCTCAAACGAGGCCCATGACCACCTCTCAGAAGGGGTGCCTGTCCCCTGCCATTCCTTTGACCAACATGTCTTCCTCGTCTTCCTCCCACCACTGCTTGACCTCCATTGTGACCTGGATCACCTGCTGGCTCCATGTTACGTATCACTATGCTCTTGCAATTGGATCCCAATCAACTCTTTATATACTCATTCCACAATGTGCACTCAATCATCAGTAACGAGTTGGCAGAATTGGACAAGCAATTACAAGGGCCTGCATCTATACAGTGCAGTACTGTCAATACTGTAAATAGTCTGAAAAGGTGGTGCAGTATATGGGACCATAGACACAGTGTCTGATGAAGCATTATGATAAAATATTAGGCTACATCCATGGATATTGTAGTCTAATTGGTTCATGCTCCACGCTAATTGGTGACAATGAATCTCGTTACAGTATCTTGAAACTTTCATGATTTAAACATGGAAGATTGTTTGTCTGTTTCCATACAACTATGCATTAAGAGTAATGCAACAGTTACTTATCATTTTGAGCAGTTGTATCAATTGATAGTTAGATCATTGTTAGGAAATGAATAGACACTCATTTGAAATGTAATGTGTGAATTGCCTTTTGAAATAGTAGTACTTTGATGTTAAGTTGTGTCATATTGAAGAGGTGATTTTTGTTGAATGAACAAATGATCTAAGTTTTATGTGTATTGTATCCAAGCAATTGAGAAAAGGGTTAGAGTTTTGAAAAATGTGCATTTTGATCATTGGTTGTGAGTTTTGTGTCTAGAGTTGTGAAAAATGACATCAAGGTTCTGAAAATATTAGCAAAGTGATTGTAAAAAACTGTAATACAACCTTGCTGAATAAATGTATTAATTTCTGTAAAAGACAAAAAAACAATATTGACCTCAGTTTTTGTATATATAGGTAATTATAAATTAGGTAAATGTACTCATATTATATTATACTCATGATATGTCAGCTCATGTGAATTGAAAATATATTATTTGAGATTTTAACATAATTTTCTTCATTTTAAGTAGGTGCTGTTAGTAGCTAGTAACACTAAAAAAACTATAATATAATATACAAAATAAAATGTGTAATTCTTATTTATATTTATAAAAATATGTATATTAAATATTGGACACATTATTTTTGCACTTTATGTTGTTGAAACATAAGTGATAGAGAATGAATAAAAGTGAGGGAAAAATGAAAGTGGGAGATGCACCCAAACCTTTTTGAACAGTCAAAATAATCAAAACTAATTTTTTTTACAGAACCAGTGTTAGGTTTGCATCCAACAGACCAAAGCCACTGCTAGAGAAACAAGCTTTTGTGCGTTTGGACTTTTGACTACTTACTGACATATAGCCTCTTCCCCATGTGACAACTAGCCCCGGTCTCCCCTATATTGCTGTCATATGCTTGAGATTAGATAATAAAACCAGTCAGTGTGCACTTGATATCAACAGTAAATCATGCTTTCCAGTGAGCTATGAAACTTAGACATTAATTTTGCGCTATTATGAGTTTTGACATCTGAAAATGTGTTGCCGTTCAATGTCACGAAAGCAGCAGTTTTGACATATTCCCTGCGGGACGGCACAGTGTCAGGTTTTGTGTTTATGTATGCCACAGACCATCTGCTCTTCACCTTCATCTGACAGGGTTCTTCAGATCTCTCCAGCTGAATTTTGGTCTTCATAGTTTGAAGGTGAAATATACTGTCAGGGTCTCCTCTGGGATTGTGTCTAGGGAGGAAGACGGTTCTGCTAAAACATATTTTATTATCAGAGTTTGTGTTTAATAGTTTAATAGTGTTTAATGGACCGTCTGAAACCTTAGGATATGAGTATACATATAACAAACCATTACAGAATAATAAAAAGCTATCAGTGTTCAACTGAAACATCTTGATAAAAGATCTCGTGGTCTTCACTGTGGCATCACTTGACTTCCTCTGTGGAAAGAGGACACATTATCTGAAGTACAAACATCCTCTTCCATCCTCCTGCGTTCCACAATCGCTGTAAATTTTTATGATGAGCAACAGCCCATTTATGGCATTTCAGCCCCACAAAAGCAAACAGCGCACAGGCCTCAAATCAATCCAGCCGCCCATAACCTTATCGCAGCTCTTCAGCTTTATGTAAGAATCATTTCTACAGCATTTTCTTCATGTGAGGGCTCTTAATTGGATGAGATTATTAATTAAATGGCAGAAGCTCATTAGAACCTCCATTTCCATTCTTGTGACATCTTACTTTCCCAGACTTGAGATGCCAGTTCATCTCTAAGCTTTGAGATGTATCTTTGTTTACCAAGGCTGCATTTATTTGATTAAAAATACAGTTAAAAACAATAATATTGTGAAATATTATTACAATATAAAATTAAAGTTTTCTATTCAAATGTAATTTATTCATGTGATGTAAAGCTGAATTTTTAGCATCGTTTCTCATGTCTACAGTGTCACATGATCCTTCACAAATCATTTTAATAGGCTGATTATCAGTGTTGAAAACATTGTTTTATTTATACTTAATATTTTTGATAAATACAAAGTTCAAAATAACATCATTTATTTGAATTAGAAATATTTTGCAACATAATAAAAGCCTTAATTAAAATTCCTGAGCTGTAGCAATTTAAAGCAGCCTTGCTGAATTAAAATAATTTAAAATTATTAAAATTATAAAAAAATAATAATTTAATATATTATGAATTAAAATAACAATTTAAAACATTCTTAGCCATTTATGTTTTGAAGCACCTGTTCAAAAACAAAAAAATTGAGTGTATTTATATAAAAGTGTATATCAGACTTTCAGGCCTTGCCCAAATACCCATACTTGCAGTCTTTGCACTTGACCACTTGACTACTTAAATGACATATTTCCTGTGTTTGGCCCAAGTGTTCAAGTGAGGATGAAGACCACAAGTGTGTGTCGAACTTTTCATTACCTGATGGGACACACTTATGGTATTGTAAAAATGCAAGCGTTTACACAACTTTATTTTAATTTTAAATACTTTGCATTTTAAAATCAACTTCTAAATGTCTGTTCAGTAGTCCCTATAACATGACATAATTTTCATTTGTGGTGCTTCTAATTAAATGATAAAAAGCTATTGCAAATGTTGTACAAAATAAATATCACCAGTACTCATCTTTGCACCAATAAAACGTAAAAATACAGTTTTTCTACCAAATAATTTGAAATATCTAATTATTATTCATATTTAACTTACATTGGAAATGTTTCTGTGACCTCTCGCAAGATCTCGGCAAAAAGTCTCACGATTTATTTCCAGATCACGATGCATGATGGGATACACTTAGCCTTACATAGTGTGGGTTTAGTGTGTGTTAAGGGCACTGCGCTTTGCTGTTTTTAAGACCTGGGAGAGTCTTGCGCACTTACTTCCTGTGCGCACACGCTCTCAAGTGGCCAAGACCGCAAGTGTGGGTATTTGGACAAAGCCTTAGAAATATGCTCTGATCAAGCGAAGACACTTATTATTTTATACTTTTTTTGAAAATAGGCTCATTTTCCAACTCCTCAAGAGTTAAACGGTTGAGTTTTACAATTTTTGAGCCGATCTCTGGGTCTGGCGGTAACACTTTTAGCTTAGCTTAGCATAGATCATTGAATCGGATTAGACCATTAGCATCTCGCTCAAAAATGACCAGAGTTTCGATATTTTTGCTATTAAAAACTTGACTCTTCTGTAGTTACATCGTGTACTAAGACTGATGAAAAATGAAAAGTTGCGATTTTCTAGGCCGATATGGCTAGGAACTATGCTCTCATTCCGGCGTAATAATCAAGGAACTTTGCTGCCGTACCGTGTGTGCAGCAGGCGCAATTATTTCGAAAATCTTTGGTCATTTTTGAGCGAGATGCTAATGGTCTAATCCGATTCAATGATCTATGCTAAGCTAAGCTAAAGTGCTACCGCCAGACCCAGAGATCGGCTGAATGCATTCGAAAATGGTAAAACTCAACCATTAAACTCTTGGGGAGTTGTAAAATGAGCCTATTTTCAAAACAAACAATTTTCCTTTAATTATAGCTTATTTACACAACAACTAGAAAATGAAGAGGATGTAAATAAAGAGTTAGCCACTGCTAGATTGAGTTCGCTTACATGTAGACGTCAAAACGTTCAGAGAACATTCAGAAATAATGTTTTTATAACTAAAAATGTTCTTGGAACTAGGGATGAAACGATTAACGGCGAGCCGGTTGAAAATCAATTAATATATGTGATGATTCAAATCAGTTGAGATGCTAAACAAATCAGGATTCAGTTAGAGTTTATATGAATGTATGTCTGAGGGGAACATCACTTGCCTCTGTATAATACATATTAAAGTTCATAAGTGCAGTGCTGCTTTGTTTACAGCGGAAACCAAGGAAATGCTTTAAGCGCCACCTGCTGGCAGAGAGTGAACCTGCGTCTCATTCAGCTCGTCTGCTGTTTCGGTTTCATGCAAATTTTGAAATTAGACAATCTAACTTAGATTAAAAACTGCTCATGTATGCAGCATCTTTGGATCATGATTAAAATGCAGTGGTTGCCTCTAATTGTAAATGGAAAGAGCACAGACAAAGCCTTATTTTGATTATATGAAGAGATTTATTTCATTTGTTTTACTTATTTATTTGATTTGTTTCAATATAGTTTAGTTATTTAGGCTACGTTTACATTATATTTCAATTTTGTTATTTAGTATACACTTTTATCCAAAGCAACTTACAAATGAGGAGATTAGAAGCAATCGAAACCAACAAAAGAGCAATGATATGCAAGTGCTGTATTAGTATGTTTCAATTTCACAAAGAAATGTGGAGCATTTTGTCCAAACAATAATAAAAGGACACATTTAATTGATCACTTGTCTTAAATCTCATTTTGTTAAAAAAATAAATAAAAATCGGGATCATGAGTGAATCGTTACATCCCTACTTGGAACATATTTTTAGGAACAGGTTGTAAAGAGAAGAATCTATTAAATGATTAACAAATAAGCACTATTTTCTAATGTTTGTTTGAAATATTTTAGTAGTTTAACATTTTATATTGCTATTGTGATAAACGAAATATGACTTTCATAAACAGTGAGTTTGGTACTTAGATTAAGACAAGGATATGAAAATGGACTGCATAGTAGCAATGACCCATGAAATGTTTCTTCTGGTTGTTGTTCTTTTTTAACATTCTCATTATCAGATCGACAAGTAGAGTCACATTAGCATAACAATACCAACTGTAATGCAGTCTGTCTGATCAGCAGCTGTTTATTTCCTAATACACCGATGTTTATCAGAGCTTCGCAAAAGCAGCCAGTCAGCTGCAGAAAAGCCAAATGTGTACAGCTGGCCTGTGAGGTTTAACGCGCCGTCTCTGAAGATTCGGCAAGACTGCCGCAGTGATTGCACACAGGAGGATTTCTTTAGCCACCCGCTGATTTACCTCAGAGGTTCCCTTTGAATATTGATTTTTAATGCAGCCTGTATTTCGGAATTAAGTTGGCAGGCATTGATATTACAAGATATAAATCTAATAAAGCGTTCTTTGTTATTGGTTGTTTTAGGTTTATTGCAAGGCCATGTGCACTAGGTCTGAAAATCCAGGCCAACGGGCCGCAGAAAGCTCAGCCCAACGCCATTCTGGAGAAGGTCTTCACTGCCATCACCAAGGTAAAGACCATGTTTCTTACCACAGTTAAAGAGGATTTATTGCTTCAGGAGGAGCAACACAACACAGTTTTGAGCCGTTTACTGCTATTATAAATGGCAGGAACTGTGGTTTGATAAAATAGTTTCAGTAGGACAGCAGGAACTAATAGATATGTGCATTTAACAGAATATTAATACAAACATAACACCTTCAAGTATTTCGCTGTTAAATTATTGGTGTTTTCACTGCATTATTATTATTATTATTAACCCGTGTGCATCATTATAACAGTTACACTTACAAATGCGTCAAAAATGGTCATTAAAAATATTTGAGCAACATCAGTTATGTTCATAACTACAAAAAACTAATTTAATAAATTTCAGGATTTTAACCCTTTAAATGCTAGTTTGTTTACATAATGTCACTGCTGTTTATGAAGAAAAAATTATTTTCCTTATACTAAACGGCAGGCAGAATTTTTTATTTTTGATAATTAGAAACAAACTTAATTTTGCATTATTTTTTGTGCAGTGTCAGAATAAAAAAAAAAACATTCACACACAAATTTCTCCATACCAACACACCCAAACAATTATAATTATATTAATTCAATTGGCCTTTTTTCAGCAGAAACAGGAAAAAATAAATAAAATAATTAGCTCCATAGGCCAGACCTTAGAAAATGGTGCCATTGGGTGGAAAATAGTAATGTTAAGTGTTAAAAGTAGTAAAAATTTAATTGATAAATATTAAAAACACCAGGTAGACATGTAATTAATGTTAAAAACTTGAAACTTTAAATATAATGTGTTAGTACTGGCCTGCAAATCAAATTAACTGAACATTTTCCTTCTGTATTAGATTGAAATGTCTTATTGAGTTATCCAGCCGAGAGAAGCGAGTGTTTTATCTTGTCAATATTGTCGTTTCATTTATATTAATGGCATAAAAGACAGTGGCAGGTCATTTACGAGGCGTAATGATCTGATAGTTTGACACTTATCCATTTTAGTTGTATTTAAAAGGACACTTCACCCAAAAATCTTAATTCTGTCATTATCTCACCCTCGTGATGTTGTCTTTAGTGTTTAACAGAAGAAACAAAGTAATACAGGATAGAACAACAGTGAACTATCACTTGAATGACAAACAGGCTGTGTTTGTGCATTAATACTGTACCTCACCTACTGTAGGTGAAATGATGCTCACATGAAACAGACGAGGACGATAACATAGAGAACTCAGGTGAAGTTTCATTTACAACAGCGATAATCCAAAAACATCAACTATGAATTAAATCCAAGACCTGAAACAAAACATAAACTATGAGCTTGACTATAAACAATAATATTGAACTGCATACATGCTTCAATACACAACAAATAATGGCAAACATGAGAGCTTAAATACAAGACTATGGATTAATCACATGACATTAACAACCAATAAGAAAACGGAAATTCTAAATAAGATAACAAGATAAATGAATATGGACCAATGAGAGAACAGAGGCAGGAACAGGAGGTCACATGACATGAAAAGGAACACATGACTAAAAGACACACATACTGTATGTAAATTATATTAAAATATATTTTTTTTATTAAAAAATGAAAAAAAACAAAGATTTTTAGTCAAATGTAAAAAACTAGTATTTAAGGAACAGTTAAAAAAATATTCTTGCTGGTGCTGAAATGAATCATGATGTTGAAAAGCTTTTTATCAGCCATTTATCTTTTAAAGAATTGTTCAATTATGCAGTAACGTGATTAAAACCTGCAGAGACTGTGAATCAGAATCGAACTGAAACGCTTCTCACAGTCACTGAAACGAGAGACGCCTCAATTACAGCGAATCACATTAGTGTAAGTGAACAGAACTATTCCTACATTCACTACGGTACTGTGAGTGTTTCGTTACTATCACCTCCACTGAGTTGAATCAGTATTTAATGTGAGTTCATCTATCTTGAATCAAATGTAAGTGCTCTTACTGATGTTCAATTGGGAACGAGGCCAACAGAGTTTAATCCACAGCGTGAACTTCTGAACTAAAGCAGAGCAGCGGTTGCCATGTAAAAGATGAATAATGTTTCACCTTTTGAGCCCTTGTCTTGAAAGAAAGCGAGTGGTGTTGATGGTGACGGCTGTATGGAGTGACAGTACAGGTAATCGCAGTCTCAGAGCGATAGCGTGGCTCTTTGACGTGTGTGGCTTTATCAGCGCTCATGTGCAATGACGCATCGCCACTATTTTTAACCACAACAGAACTAAGTTTCCTTGACAAATGCTCAGATTCTCAAACACACGAGATCCAGACACGCTTTAAGAATAAAAAGACAATTCCTGCCTGAATCGGAGCTGTGCAGAGAGACAGAGAGACCTCAGGGGAAGCTCATCTAGCTGGCATGTTAGCAGATGCAACCGTCTAATTGGAAACTGATTGAGTTTGGATGAAATCCATTAGTGATAGACATCAGTTTCGGGGCTGTTATTTTTAGAATAAAAACAGTACATGTTCATTTAGTGTACAATCATTTTCTATTCTGACGACTTCTTCAAAGAAGAGACTCTTTTTGGCCAAAGGAATCATGAAGGGATTTATTTTACTGTAATGACCATATATTATCCTGCTTTAAAGAGGTCATATGATGCGATTTCAAGTTTTCTTTTCTCTTTGGAGTGTTACAAGCTGTTCGTGCAGAGATAAGATCCCTGAAGTCGTAAAGACTAAAGTCTCAAACCCAAAGAGATATTCATTATAAAAGTTAAGACTTGTCCACGCCTTCCTAAAACGGCTCATTCAAACACGCCCCCACATGTCTACATCACTGTGTGGGGAGATTTGCAAAACACCGCCTAAATGTTCATGCAATGAAAGAAGGCGGAGCTATTATTCTCGCTGTAGTGTTGTTGGTTGGAGATGCTGTGTTTCATTGTGAAAGTGAAAGTACTTTGTTTGGGCTTCCAAAAGAGGACACAACTAGAAATCAGTGATTAAGTTGTATTTACAACACTGTTCCAGAACAGTTCAACCCAAATATTAGAGTGTGTGCAGCGCATTTCCTGAACCTGAGAGAGTAACGTTAGCCTACAATGCTAGCTGTAGCAATGCAGCACAAAGGCTGTTTCTATAAAGTGGGGCAATTCCAACTTTGCAAGGACAGTCTGCCGCTTCTGACTCACAGCCTGTAAGTACGTTTTCTTATTTAAAGAATTTGCCACTGACGGTTCAAACGTGAGTTTTGAGCTGTGTAGAGTAGTGCTTGTTGTTTGTCGTTTCTCTGATCACAAATGCAGACATGGTAATGTTTATGCAGCACAATGCAACGCAACGCATAAAAAGACAGTATAAGTCGTTATAATCAGTAATTATGTCCCCACTGGATGCAACAAATACCTCGTTTAAAATGGGTTTTATATTGTTTTTGTGTCGTCGCGCATCGCACTGCATCACAATACGGTAAGGGGCGTAACATTTCCGTCTCACGCTTGAGGTACTCGGCCAATCACAACGCACTGGATAGTTGGCCAATCAGAGCACGCCTCGCTTCTCAGAACGATGAGCTTTGTAAAAATCTATGCGTTTCAGAAAGGCGGGGCATAAAGGAGCAACAATAATGTACATTATGTGGAAAAGAATGTGTTTTTTGAACCTTAAACCGCATAAACACATTGCATTACATCAAATACACAAAATAATGTTCTTTTTTTAGCAACATCATATGACCCCTTTAATAATAATCAAAACAAAAAATAAATTAAGAAAAAAAAGTATGTATTTATACACATATACATACATATATATATATATATATATATATATATATATATATATATATATATATATATATGTATGTATGTATATGTGTATAAATACATACTTTTTTTTCTTAATTTATTTTTTGTTTTGATTATTATTAAAGGGGTCATATGATGTTGCTATATATATGTGTGTGTTTTTATCAAATGAGAGAGAGTTTATTTTCATTTCACTGCAGGTTATTTTCTGTGTAGAACAGTGTATGTGACAAAAATCTTAAATCTTGAATCTTGAACTTCGAAAGCTTTTATTAAACTTGGTTAAAGTTCATTTCAACATTTACTAATCAAAAATCTAAAATTGTTTCTCTTAGTATTATTTCAGGGACTTGACCTAACATGAACTAACGGTGAATAGTTGCATTTTTATTAGTAATTTTTCAACTAATTTGAATTTTAATAACTAATGTATTGCTCATTATAAATGCATTAACTAACATTAATATTACATTAACACTAATATTAATATTACATTATATAGAATAACATCATGTATTATTAACATTAGATATAATTAACTAATGTGACTTTGTGTGTGTGTGTGTGTAAAATATTTTATTGCTAAATGCTACGATAACAAATCATAATCAAGTATAAAATCTCAAACATATACTATGTCTTATGACCGAATTACTGATTTTCAGTAATGTCCTTTAATAGTGCTGCACTCTCAGATAAAAAAGGTACAAAATATGTACCCTAATATGTACATTTTAGTTACTAATACATGCCTTTAAGGTATTTACATGCACCCTTTAGAGGTAAATACAAAGGTGTACCTTTTGAAAAGATTCCGACCCAGTGAAAGTTATTGTACCTTTTTTTCTTGGATTCTTGGATAATAATGTAACTATTATGCTTGCAATTGACATCATTCTAATAGTGTATAATCATCAGCCATTTATACAGATTCATAAATTGTGCATTATGCATTTTGCACACCTGCTAAAGCTGTTTTTGGGCCAAACTCTGCTTTGGTTTTCCTAACGCTCCTTGTTTTACTGAATAAACTTGCATGTGAACTGAATGAACGTATGGCCCCTTTTGTTCAGTCATTGATGGTCAGCAGATCCTCTTTTGTCAATGCAATGCATTTTCTTCGGTGCCATTCTGAGTCGTTCAGACTCAAGTTCAAAGGGGTTCGGTGAGCTTGAAAAAAATCAATGAAACGTGCCTAGAAAGGAGGGAATCATGAATTAGTGCAAGGAAGTGACTGACAATGTTTTGTTCATTTGAAAGATTGGTTCATTCACAATGGAAACCCCAGTACTCCAGACATTACAGCATGCCTGCGCAGCATGACTACGCTCCTATGTGCAGATGGCTTTTTAAAGACAACGGTTTTAAATGTGCACCGAGTGAATTTTTCAAGCTGTTAAATCCACATTGAGGCAGTTTGTTTGTGTTCTGAATGTGGCGGATCTCTGCAGTGACACGCTTCTGTCTGCTGTGTCTTCCAGCACCCCGATGAGAAGAGGTTAGAGGGACTGTCCAAGCAGCTGGACTGGGACGTGAGGACCATCCAACGTTGGTTCAGGCAACGACGCAACCAGGAGAAACCGAGCACACTGGCACGCTTCTGCGAGAGCATGTGAGAATCAGCTGTGTTAAGAAATCTTGTTTTTGTCAGGGCATAATTTGTTATTGTACTGCAGGATGCCTATTGCATTAAAAGTTCATTTTACTTTCATAATATGATGCATTTCTGTGTGAAACAGGATATTCATTGAGAAAAGATGTAGGACAGGACTTGTTCAAAAGTTTGGGGTCGGTAATATTCTTGAAGAATTTTTGGAAAGCCTCTTAAGCTCACCGAGGCTGCATTTATTGGATTAAAAATACAGTATATAAATATATTTTTAAAATGTAATTTAGGTAACACTTTATTTTAAGGTGTCCATAATAAAGAGTAATTACCTAGTTTAGACCTTAGTAGTAGCCGTTGTACTTACATTAAACAAAATGTACTTACCTTGTAACTTTTGATCAATTTAAAGCGTCCTTGCTGAATAAAAGTATTCATTTCTTTAAAAAAATTATTCTGACCCTGAAACTTCAGAACAATAATAGAGTTGATTTTGATTTCATTAACCTGAGGTATTAAAGCCTTTGATTTCATTTGGTTTGTGTTGTTCTCTGTGGGTTTCTGGCCGAGGGAAGCGTGTCTGCATTAGATAGGTGTCACCTGTGTGTGTTATTGTGTACCAGTGTCCACTAGATAGGCGGCATGAGAGCAAGTAGGCCACAGTCTATTCCTGTTTGTCTTTCTTTACCTCTCAATCTTTCTCTCTCTACACTCTCATGTTGTTGCTTGTCTTTGCTCATCCTGTCCACAGCATCTCCTATTCTTGTTCTCCGCATCCTTTCCTCAGTCTCCCATTCCTTAAACATGGATTCAAAGGAATATTTTACCAGTAACAGTGAATAATACAGTAGCTGATGTTCCTGTGCTGCATCATGTCACTCATAGATTTGACCGTCGCTCTTATCGCTGTAAGTCAGCAACTTTTCACCGTTTTGTTCAGAGTTTGTATCCTCAGCGGTGTGATTTGTCGGTTTGTGTCTGATCTCCGGTCGGGTCTGAAAGCCCCAGAGGTTATAGTGATCATCTGATCAGTGCTGAAGCATGACACTGTGCCATTTACTTCAGAGACAATTAAGCCACAGTCTTCAGAGATCACAGAACACGCTCACGTTTGAGTGTAGCCTAATGAGAACCGTGAAATGATGCCTTTCTCTCACAGAATAATAGAGCGACTCTGATTTTTGATGAAGGCACTTTGGAGAGCATGTTTGGTGGCCTTTGAATACTAACTGCGCTGAATAACCTAAGGCTGCACAATTTGGGGGGGAAATCAGATTGCGATATTTCTGATAAAAATTGTGATTTACTTTATAAATTATAAGATTTATTGTGATAAAATGTATTTTTAAAATAAATTAAAATTAAAGAAATTATTTTATTTTTTTATGTGATTTATGTATTTATTTATTTATTGTTTAATTCCAGGTTTGTTGTGCTTGTTTGTAGGGCTGCACAATTTGGCAAACAAGTGATTATATATCAAGATAACTATATAATAATAATTATTATTAAGGTCAGCTTGATATATAATCACTTTTTTGCCAATTTGTTATTATTATTATTATTATTATTATATTAAATATTTTGTATTGTTATTATTACTATATTAAATATTATTATTATTATTGCATTTGTAATTACACTTTAAAAATGTTTTAATTTATTTAAAAAATAATAAATGTGATTAAATAATAATAATAATAACTTTTACAAATTATAATAATAATTTACATAATAATGATAATAATATTTTCAATACAACTGGGAAATTACAATACTGATATTTATGGCTATGTCTTAATTTCTTCATTTTCAAAAGTTAAACCATTGAGTTTTTTATTTCAGTGGAAAACCAGTCTGTTGCACTAGTTTTATATTATTAAAACACATAGTTTAGCTTCTGGATGCTGGATAGAGACACACTGGAATACACCAGACACACTATTTTGCAACTGTATTCTGAAATTCACTCTGGACTACGTCAAAACAAGAAAGTGTCATTCTTATGTTCAGTTAAATTCCCTTCTCTGGATGAGATTGGACGTGCAGCATGATTACAGTCATCTCTGACATTACGCAATAACCGCGTCAGGCTTAACGTCAACAAACACACAGCATCTGGCAGATTTCATACAGCTCTCTGACAAAATACTGACCTGAAACGCACAAAACTGACCACACAATCTGTGGAAATGTTCAAGTCATACGGTGTTTCTATGGAGACTAAAAATATTCCTTATTCTCTGTGGGTGTGGAATAATCCACTCTCTCTGTGAGCTGCGCCTCGCAAAGTGAGAAAGACGATCAAAAAACCCCTGTTGTGTAAAGTCAGTTGAGGTTACACCACTAACGAGAGTCTGGGCTGTAAATGAATCAATGTTTCTTCTCCTTGTGCCAAAAAAAACTAACAAAAACGAGGACAAATACAACTGAACTTTTGTGTGAAAATGTCAACTTATTAAAAATCTAAGCCAAAAAATACAACACTGACAGAATTAGGTTATGTTCAGAGTAGTATATTGCCATACTGTTTACAGTTTGTGCAGTATTTGAGAGGACAATTGCTTAAAAACTAGTCTGACCATCTAGCAGGTAATCAAGGAGTAATCAGTATTACTTTTTAAATTCAAATTAGTTCAAACTAAGCTTTTATGTAATCTTGTAAAGCTTTTTATGTATCTTAAAATAAAAAAAACAAATATATGACTAACTTGTAAGGCCAGTCAAAGCTGTTTATACAACCGGCCTCCAAACCTGTAATAAAGCAATTAAGACAGACTTAAATATTCATATTGTAATATTTAGTTGCATTGTAAAATAAAATTATTATTATTATATTTTTGTATTTTTTAGATTGACAGTGATCTAACATTTGGTTGATTGTTTTTATTTAGTATTAGTAGTAGTAATTTATTATTATCATTATTATTATTTGTAGGGCTGCACTAATTATATATCAATATGACTATAAAATAATGATAATAATTTAGACAATCTTTTCTATTAAATAGATATAATTTGCGGTGATTTATGGGATTGTGGTTTATTATTAATAATAATGATTATTTATAGCGCTGCACTAATTGTATATCAATATGACGAGACAATAAAAATAATAATATAGACAATCTTTTTGATTAAATTCTGTAATTTGCTGTGCTTTATGGTATTGTAGTTTATTATTATTATTATATAGTCATATTGATAAATACTTATCAGTATATTAATATTATTATTACTACTAATGCTGAATATAAATATTAAACCGAATATTAGCTCTCTGTCAAATTAAAAAATGTGATTTTAAATAATAATAATAACAATAATAATATATACAATCTTTTTCATTAAATTGTCATTTGCTGTGGTTTTTGATTCAAAGTTGTTCTATTGGATTTTTTTTTAATCTGTGCGGAGAAATGAATGGGAAAAATACTTAACCAAGGCTGCTGACCAAGTAGGTGATCGCTGATTTGCTAGTTAGTAGATATTGAACCAACCGCAGTCATTGTATATGAATTCTATAGATGAAATCTATAAATTTCACTCAGATGCTGATTTCTCTGACTTTCTCTATCCACCTCCGCCCATGTTTAACTAACCTGTTTCCAGGCAACTGCGATGACCTCTAATTAAGTAAATAACTCCTGCTCGTTTGTTTTTACTATTGATCAAGGAAAAAGCTCAAAATTGCAGTGTGTTAAATTACCAGGATACCAAACAGCAAAAGCAGTCCTTTCATTTCATTATGCCTCAATTGATTATTTTGCCGCTGCTTAACAAAGGCCTAACTGTGCTCAAAAGCCTTCATTAGCCCAACAGTATCTTTCTCTCTCTCAGCCGTTGTTTATGAAGAAGTCTCGTCTCGGTTTAATGGAAGATGCAGTTTGAAGTTGACTCCGTGGTCCATCGCAGTCCTCCAGAAGGGCCTCAGAGGCCTGTCAGGCAAGTTGATCACGGATCAACTACAGAACAGAGCATCTCTGTTTTTGAGGAGACTCAGAGAGAATAGGTGTATCTGGAAGGTCTTTCAAGGTCAGGCTTCAGCTGAAGCCCAGCGGCTCTGATTTGCTGTCTGGTGCTTTCAGTACAGCAGCTGAAAGCAAGACGTCCAAAGCTTCTCAAATAATGACCCGAGAAACACACTGAAAAATGCATCGCTTTCTTCCAATTAGGACTGAGTGCTAGAGCTTGGATAATCCTGATATTATTTCAGCCTTTTGAAACATCATTTCAACCAAACAGTAAGTAGATTCAAACTGTTTAAAGCAAGAAGTAAAATACTAGTTTTAAAATAGTTCAAAATGATCAAGACTTTTTTTTCTACATAGTTTTTCACTAAATGAAAAGGAAAGAATTATATTGGATGGAATTCAATTCACAATTTTATTGATTTATTTATTGATTAATATTATTATTATTTATTTATTTTATACAGATAATATTTTTTTAGAATAAATATTTTTTTTTTTTTGCTAAAATTTAAAGATGGGGTGTGTAATTTTCTTCTTTTTTTCTTTTTTTTAAATAATAATGATATCTTTATTTCAGCTACTTGCCAAGGCACCATTTCACATTTTCATTTAGTTTAACTTGAAGTACTAAAATAACAAACTACTTATTACTGCAAAAATACTACAAATAAAAACTCGCTCAAAATATTAATAAAAATTACAGTAGAATCTCAACAGTGGAATAGCATTTAGTTTTACATTTGTACATTTTAAAGCATATTTTATATTGAATGTAATTATATGTTTCTTTGTTCCTCTTTATTAGCTTGTATGTTTTAAAATGGTATAGAAACAATTTTCAAAAATATATTTTGTACTGTTTTGTATTGTGTGTTCCTTATGGAAGCCCGTTTCCGCCACTGAATAAAAAAATTAAAAAAATTACATTTTATCTCACAATTCTGACTTTTTTTTCTCAGAATTGCGTGATTATAAATTCGCAATTGCGAGTTAAAAAGTCATAATTGTGAAATATAAACTCGCAATTGCGAGACATAAAGTCACAATTCTGAGAAATAAAGTCAGAACTGAGAGAATAAACTCACAATTCAGATTTTTTTTGCGAGAAAATTATCTACATAAAAAAATTGTGGGCTCAAACTAGTTTTTTACCCCTATTTTGTAGTTACTGTACTCTGCTTTTGCATTGTCTACAAAAAGTGAGAAGTCACACTAAGGCAAAAGGCATTAACTCCCACATTATCAATATTTGGTTGCTGATCACCATTTACAAAAACGTTACAGTAACACCTGTATAAAATCTAGTGATCATGGGTTATCTCATATAGGCTATTGCATAGTAATGTGACTGTATTAAAGGTTTTTTTTTTTTTTATCTTAAGCAGACTAAAAGTAAAACGTGACCGTTTTGCACACAATTTATTTGCTATGCTCAGTAACGTAAAAGAATGCTAGACATTGCATAATTGCTTTTATATTGAACTGAATGAAAAAGCCTAATGAATGACTTGTGGATTTATGTGAACGCTAGCAAGCAGGAATAATGCTCAGAATGCTTATGTATCAAACATCTCTGACAACGTTCATCGTCATGGATTGATTTTATCTGGTTACATGAAAAGGTAGGATAAGGATTTAATTGCGAACTGTTAGTAGGCTACTGATTTTATGATTGATCATGCTACGGCATTCGAGTCCACACCATAGACTGTAAAAAAAAAAAGTCCACACACGTCCAACTAGAAGTGACATCCTGGTGAATAATCTGCATTATAAAAAAGAAAAAAAAATCTTTAGGTTATTCATGTTTATGTATTGCTGCCAAGTCTTTACAGTGCTTTGTTATGTGGAGCTGTTTGGTAGATCGTGATCTATATAATTTGTTTGTCTACATCGTAATTTAAATGCGGCAGAATTTAATGGACAGTTAAAAAAAAAGGTAGAACACCGTATAACTCCAAGACGCAACCGTAACTTCATTTTGACGCACAGTAAAACAAAGGCAGAACGCCGTAACTTCAACAAAGCGTTCCAAACAAAGTGAAAGAGCCGTAACTGGTGCTATACGGTGTTCTGCCTTGGTTTCCCCGGGGCTTTTCGAAGTTACGGTTGAGACCACCCATTATTTTCTCGGAAAAACAACGAAATTGACTCATGATAAAGGATGTCTTGAATGTCCCAAAAATATCAATAACTCATTTTCGGCCAAAATCAAAGTTACGGTCTTTTGCCTTTGCACAGCAGTATACTAGAGGTACTAATAAGGTACTGGTATACTGAAAATATGTGTACATATATGTGTAGATATAATATATGAGGACTGTTGAGAGCTTGTCAACAGGAAAACAAGGCAAAACACGGGCATTTTAGGCAATTTAATCCCAACCAGGACACGTCAGAGAAAAAGATAATCTATGGTCACTCTAAGAGAAGTAAAAGCTTCAAGTAAGCTTATCATCAGTAAAAAAAAAAAAAAAAAAAAATTACAAGTAGAGTAGTACTAATACATTTTATGTTGTACAATAAAACATGAAAATATCTTGAGCTCTTATTTCAGGCATTTAGCCAGAAACCCATTCAAAAAACCCATTGACTTTGAGACGATGGAACCTGAAGTTGTTTCTGGGTTTTGCCTACTTAGTCATTTATTCCTTTCAGTGTTGCACATTGGCATCTCTCACTGAATTTGTCTTCCCTTTGTGTGCAAACGACTACCATAAATCTCTAGTGATGGCCTTGCCATCTGTCTTAATAGCAGTGGTTTTCCATAGATGTCCATCAGATGTTATGCAGCACAGCGCTGGAAATGTACAGCTATAAAAAAAAATATTTTATGTCTGATTCTCAATTTTAATATATTTTTATACCTCGGTAAGACGCATGCATTGGCCACATTTTTATATTGTCCGCTCACACCCTGCTCTGGCAGTGTTTTACATGTACGTTTATGCGTGTGGCAGATGCTTTCATCCATTGACATTGAATGTGACGTTGCACTCAGGTTGTGCATTTGATCACTTCATGCATTTCCTGGAAATCTGACTCATGATCTCACCATTGTTAGTGCAGTGCTCTATTGTTTGAGCTTTAGTAGTGTTTTCTTCTTTGAGTTGCATTAACCACTATTTCTCATGCAAAAAAGACAGCAGGCAAAAATCAGCCAAACAGTTTAAAGAGTGGGCTGATTTTGACTCAACACTGAATTCAGCACTCAGTTTTGAGCATACAGTTATCATGAGGTATATGTTAGTTTGTTATTTTTGCTGTGCATATGTTTTTAAGGCTCTTTCAGAGATCTGCAAAGGCCAGTCTAATTCAACAAAAGGTGGCTCTTGGCCCGAAAAGTTTAAGAAACACTTCTCTAGAGTATTCAGACTTGCAGAAGTTGTTGGATGGAAAAAAAATCCAAAAGAATAGGGGAAAAGGTTACATGAATCAGCACTGGAAAGGCTGGTGAGAGAAGCGCGTGTGTGTGTGTGTGTGTGTGTGAGAGTGTGTGTGTTTGGTTTGTGGTGGAACAACTGGTTTAGGGTGACTCATACAGATGACATGTTGAAAAATAGGGCGACTGGTGCAAAGCGTTTTAGAGCAGTGCCTCTCAAATGGTGTTGCTTCAGGACCCAGATTTATTAAAGAGTCATATCATGAAAAATCACATTTTACTTAAATGTTTGAAGGTTTATTACTAGTTTTAAGATGAATTGGACTGCAAAATTAGCATAGCATTTGTGTTTTTTGAAAGTCGGGGCCAATCAAGGGATTTATCTTAACCACTGGAGTATTGAAGTTAATCAAATAATGGCAATTTAAAAAATACTGGATGGTTGGCTATTCTGAATTGATCAATTTAAGAAATGCAGGTTATACTTTCAATTCCAAAGGTACTGCTTACCATCAAAAATATATTTAATAATAATAATAAAATAATATATATTTAGTGCACATTTGAACAGTACCAAGAAATATTCGAACGCCACATTTAGGCTAAATCTATCATATGACACCACATTTATTTGCATTAAAATTTGTATCAAAATTTTTATTAAAAAAAAAAAGTTTTCCAAACAGGTTTTTGTGACATTGACATAGAATGTACAGTATGTACTAAAGTTTTCATGTGCTGGAAACATGTTTGTTTTTTGCAAAAATAAAGTCTGGCTCAAAACTTGAAAATGTTGAAAACCGTTGTGCTACTCAATATAATTGTGGAAACATGATGCATTTATTTACTTATTTGTTTGATTTTTATTTTATTTTATTCAGAACGTTCAAAAGAACAGCATTCATTTGAAATAGAAATCATTATAAATGTCCTTACTGTCACTTTTGATCAATGCATCCTTGCAGAATGAAAATATTAATTTCTTTAAAGAAACCTTTCTGACCCCAAACTTGAACGGTAGTGTATGTTTGTTATGCACTAAACGCTGCCTCTCAGTGCTCTCATTTAAGGGCTAATTATGGAGGGAACAGACAGAACGAGATGTTATATCAGCCCAGGCCAGCGTCCTATCTTCAGCTTGGCCTTTGTTATGAAGGATGTGATGTGAAATGTTGTCACGGTAACAGCAGGATGTAAAAAACAGGACATCTTGCACACTGAATTCCTAATCAATGTTGAAGTGCTTGAGCGTGAGGAGTGGGGTTAACCTGATCGCTGTGTTCACCTCCCCCATCTCTGGACCAAATGAGGACACAAAGCGTTTCTTGTTGATGCTTCTGCATTAAAATTACTTTATGGTGCAATAGTAATGCAGAATGTTTCTGAATGTCCTGTTCTGTGTGTTTTCTTCGCAGGTGGAGGCTCACGTTTTACCTGTACATATTTACGTACGGTGTGCGCTTCCTGAAGAAGGTAAACAATCTCTTTTGACTGAATAATTGATGGTCATTGTGAAACAGTACATCTTTTATGATTGACAAGTCGATACATCCATTATTCTGTTTTGCTCTCAGTCTTGTTGTTTCCATAAAACACTCTCCGTCTCGAGTTGTTAACAGGATGTTGTTGAGCAGAGAAGCTTTGTTTTATTCACAGCATTATCAAATAGATGCAGTGTCACAGTTTTTTATTTACTTATCCGGTATCACGACTACAAAATGCAGCAGCACACTGAGAGTTATTCTTCCTTTCATCACCTCTTGGGGTTTTGCGGAGCAAACATGCAGACATGATGAAGTTTGAGAGATGTCAGCTCTGACTTGATTTTGATTTGATTTGTCGTGTCGTACTGTGCGGTAAGAGACAGCATCCATAAACTCTCTTTCTCTCTCTCTGCCCTCCCTCTCATAAAGCTATCCATAATTCATTAGTCTATCCATAATGCAGATTATTTTCCTCCAAGCAAACATGTTCAGAAGAGCTGGCCGCATCTTTGACTCTTCAATAAAGCAATTAAAGGATAGTTCACACAGAAATAAAGATTCTCTCATTGTTGACTCAATAGCATGTTGTTCCAAATTAGGGCTGCACAGTATATCGCAAATGGACTTGAATGAAGCTTATCATCATCAATCGTTAGCATTTTGATATGATTTTACTGCACTAATTTGAAAATTTTTAAGTATTAAGCATCATTTGCACATTAATTCAAAACCAGTGTTCCAAAAACCTGCATCTTAGGGAACACATAGGTAGGTAGGTAATGCTGTGTCTTTGTAAACTAGGCTAAAGGGGAACTGCTTGAACTTGCATGACAGTGCACTTTACTGAATGAGTTCATTTGCCTCAGATGGGACGCGTTCCTCCTGCTGCTGTTATTAATAGGAGCAGGAGAGGAAGTGGGCTAACATAAACCCTAAACAGACCTACAGCTCATACAGACTCAACTGAAGAACAGATTCATCTGTTGCATTCATCTTAATTAGGAGGAGCAGGCTATTGAGAAATTGGTATTGGATTCTTCAGTGTCCTTGTCCTAAAAATAATTGGTCATGGGAAGACAAACAGTCTAAAGTGAAATGAAATCGAGCTTCCGAACTGAAGAAACCATCCAGAGAATATCTGTTTACTTGCCGTCCATTTGTATCCATGCAATGCAGAACAATAAAATTGGACACAACAATAACCACTGGATTTTTCATCAGCTTTGGTTCTGGAAGTGTTTTCCCCGATTCATTTTCTGCACAGGCATTTGAATTTAGTGAAGCATTTGAACCCTTGAACCAAACAAACTAGCTGAATCACAACAAAACAGAGTGTTATCACCGAACAGATTTAACACAGGAGGAAAACAGAGATTTGGTCATAAAATTCATGGACATTTTAAGACTATAAAGCACTTATTCCTACTTGTCCTAAGGAGAATTTACCATAGTTCTTGCACAGTATTCATAGTTTGTCATTTAAAGAACATATATTCTCATATGTGGCCTTTGAGAACGATGCTCTGAAGTTGCTAATTAGCCAAAAGTTGCGTTGGATTGGATCATATGTCAGTATTCTCAGATCACAACAGCAGATCTCACAGGAAACACAATACCAGGCTTTGATGCCAACTAACTTTCCTACATAATGATGTGGTTTATCGAGAGGGAAAAAAGTGAATTCAAAGCATTTCAATTATGTAGCTAGCACTGAGGATAATGACTGTATTTTCAGTCTTTTTCATACTTTGATGTAGCAGAATTCAAAAAGCTCTTTTAAAAGACATTATCTTGTGTCTCTATTGAAAAGCTCTGGAGATCATCTGTGTGTCTGTGTTTGATTTTAAAGAGCCCGTGGCTGTGGAACACCCGAGAGTGCTGGTACAACTACCCCTATCAGGTACATTTATACTGTCTGATATAGCAATAACAATTATTAAATAGGTCATACTGGATCATGCTTTTTTTCGCTCTGAGGGTGTTTACACGATAACGATTTACTAAAAACGGAACAGTTTTTCCTTTGCGTTCTTGAAAAGTTTCACATACAGATGACAACATTGTCAAAATGATCCCCATTTACACAGGTCAGCAATAATGACTAAAAAACGCTGTATTTTCAAGCCTGAATATGCCGTTAGTTGTACAAATAAACGGCCAAAACACATAAAAGTTTTCTATTTTTGGTTGAAAATGGTGTCGTGTAAACACCCTGAGATCCAACATTTGTCATATTTTTTCATGATTATATTCTACCCTCTCTGACTATTACTTTTTGCATGGCAATGCATAAACATTGTAGTCAAACAGAAACAGATCGTTCAGTTTTTACATTTTTAATGCAATTTTTAAGGTCCTGAATCTGGGATTCCCAAACTACGGTTTGCAGAACGTCAGTGGGTCTGTGAGTTGATGAAAAGCTACTAAATAATGAAATATCCAATGAAAATATACATCATTTAAAAATAAAAATATTATATTCGACATTTAATTTAAGTGTATTTAATATTTTATCAAATAAATAAAAATAATTTTATTTGTTTATCAGCATGTCGTGTGACCATTAATCAACATTACAGAAGCATGAGCATACAAATGTTTTGTTAAAATGGAAATATTAAAGGAACGGTTCTCCAAAAAATGAAAAATTGCTGAAAATCTATTCATCCTCAGGCCATCCGAGATGTAGATGAGTTAGTTTCTTCATCAGAATAGATTTGGAGAAATCACTTGCTCACCAATGGATGCTCTGCAGTGAATGGGTGCCGTCAGAATGAGAGTCCAAACAGCTGATAAAAACATCACAATAATCCACAAGTAATCCAAACCACTCCTGTCTATTTGTTTACTGTTTTGTGAAGAGAAAACCTGTATGCTTGTAAATTAAAAAAATTAACTTCTGGCCAGGTTCTTTATCCATAATATTGCTTTCTCCAGTGAAAAAGTCGTAACATCGGAGTCAGGAGAGAAATATGTACAGATCAAGTACCGTTTACAAGGGAAAAGATTCCAAAACATTTCTTAACAAATACTTCTGTGGAGTTTGATGCGAGAGGGATGGATTTTGTTCATAGAGAAAGCGTTATTATGGATTATGGAGTATTATTTTGGCCAGAAGTGACAGTTTAAAGTTAAAACACCCGAATGATGGATTTGTTTCTTTGCTAACTTAACTTAAACTTATAAATTGAACTAACATTTTAGGTCAGAGGAGTTCGGCTGCCAAAAAAGTTTGGGAATCCCAGCTCAAAATACTCATTAGGGCTGCTGTATGTGTGGTTTTGTGTTGCTGACTATATTGTGTCTGACTTTTATAGCCGTTAAGCGTGGATTTGCATTACTTCTACATACTGGAGCTGTCCTTCTATCTGTCGCTGCTCTTCTCGCAATTCACAGACATCAGAAGAAAGGTACGTTAACCATCAGTTTACAGCCTCAGATAAAACTCTTTTTCATCTTCAGAGCATCAGTATTGGGCTGCTGGCAACAGTTACTGCACATCTGAACGTGAAAGATAGCTTTGTGGAAGGCAGCGAGCGTTGCTTTGGTCTGGTTAGACGCGTCTGCTGCAGCGCTTTGAGTTTCTCGTGAGAGGGATCATGCTGGGTTTATTAGCAGCGACGTGCAGGGCTCGTTTCCTCTGCTGTGCAGTGTGCAGGGACAGAAGGGTTTTCAGGTTTCGGGGGAACTTCCTTTTAAACGTGTGAAATCATGACCACTAATAACTGCTGCCACTTAATTTCAGCTGAGGCGTAAAGTGTTTAATATTCATTGTTTTCTGATATTCATATAAGTTTATGAAAAATGCATATTTACGATCAGTATGCATGATGTTCATTTCTATGCAAGACTGAGTTGAGTTTCTTTATGAATGCATTGTCATGTGCATAAATTTCAGTTTTTAAATGAACATTTGGAAAATATTGCATGTCAATGGGTGCCTGACAGATTATACTAATTTATCTGGAAGTTACATTTTTGCAGTTTAATTTGTTGCAAATTTATTTTCAGATTTGGTCTTTTGATAACAGGAGCAAGTAAATGGAAAAGTGGGAATATTGTTTAAAATGCTGGTCTGCATATTAAGCACACGAAATAAATTCATAAATGCATTATCATTCAAAAGTTTGGGGTCAGTACGTTTTTTTTTAAGAAATTGCATTAAATTGTTCTAAAGTGTCAGTTAAGACTTTTATATTGTTACAAAAGATTTGCATTCGTAATAAATGCTGTTCTTTTGAATCTGCTATCCAAAGCATCCTGAAAAAATACAGTATGACAGTTTCCACAAAAATATTTCAACATTGATTCTTGGGCAGCAAATAAACATATCAGAATGATTTCTGAAGGATCACTGGAGTAATGATGCTGAAAATTCAGCTTTAATTACAGGAATAAATTACATTCTAATATATATTAAAAGAAAAAATGGTTATTTTAAATTGTAAAAAAAATTCACAATTTAATTTTTCTGTATTTTTGATCAAATAAATCCATATTTGATGGGCTCAAGACACTTCTTTCAGAAACATATATAAAATCGTACTTACTGATCAAACTTTGAATGAATGAATAAATGAATATGAAATATAATGAAAATAAAATAATAGCTAACTACCTAAAGTCAGGAATTTTTTTGTGCACATGGACCAAATCATTTTGGGAAAATGTCATACATTTGCATTTAGGATGATTTTTGTAGTTTTTTCCTAACCAGCTTCAATTAGACATTCTGTCAGTTTGTTCAGGCTGGACTGGGTTGCCCCGCCCACCGTCAAATCTCATTGGTCCAAAAACTCCTGCCTCTCATAATTCATAATGATACATTAACATAATTTATCTTCTCTTTGGCTGTTATTGCACCATACCGCACATCAATTCTGCTTTCATTGTGCACAGGCAAAGTACTTGACCCATTCACTTCTCATGCTGCGCCTGTTTGGGACACAACGTCAGTCTTAAACAGATGTCATGTAAATGAATGCAAATGTAAACAACTAAAATCCAGACTGCCCTCAGTGCGCTCAAAAGCTTCATTGAGCTCCACAGGCTGTGTAATTGTCCCGTGTTGATTACGGCTGTGCGGTCTCAATGCAAAAGTGCTCTCCTGCAGCTGACATGAGCGCTCTCTGTCGCAGCCGTATTGGTTTTGTAGCGTAATGCAGGAGAAGCTCAGCCTGTGTGTTTGAACAGGTGGACGCGTGCTCTCAAAGACTCCTTGAAATCGCAGTTAGCACCTGCAGTCTGTGCTTTATAGATTTCCTTTCTCTTCTTTCCTTCACAACCCCTCTGTGCCAGACTCATGCACTCAGTCGCTCTCATTTCTCTGCTCACTGTTGACATGTTTTTCTGTTTTTAGTGTTTGCAAGGCAACACATACTGGTTAAGGTTTGTTGGAAATGTTATATATAAAATCATAAAAAAAACTTAACTAACTTGACATAAAAAATAACTGTTATAAAATAGAATATAAAAAACTTAAACTTTACATATACTTATACAAAAAAATATATGTATCAAGGTTCACATGGTACTAATAAAACATTGAATACATTCCATTACTTGAAATAAAATTTTAATCATTAACTGATATTACATAAAATATTTTTAAGAACCTATACCTTCATAAAAGCTCATTATCGTCAAATTTTTCTAAAATGTTTATATTCTGAGGCAGATTGCCGGCAACAACCATTTTAGGAATAGTTTGTGGCTTGGTCTTATAGTGACTTAGGACTCCTCTTCACTAGTCCTAACATGTCAAGAGCTAGTTTTAGCCCTAAAACGCTTTGTGAAATACTCTTAGACAAAACTTTACGGCTGATACGCCCATTATTTTTAAGATATTCTCCTAAATTGGTGAGTTATGAGCTACTTTTAGCCTTAAGATGTTTTGTGAATACGGGCCCAGGTCCTGTAGTTGCTAATATAGCGACATGCTGTATCGAGTTTATGGGAAAATTGAAGCAAACCTGAATTAGCCCTTCCTGTTCTGCAGTACATTTTAGACTCTTAAAAACCTGAATATGCTTGTTGTAATTTAAAAACAGTATGGAAAAGGCTGTAAGAGACTTTCAGAAATATCTTTGGTTAAGCCCAGACACATTTTTAATTATAACTTGATCATTTACGTAATGGCAAGAAAATGAATCGAATGACTAACAGGCAGGAAATAAAGAGCTAGTTAGTCATTGATTGCTCAGTCAGGGTTTAGCAGTTGAAGTCAGCTCTTTCAGGGAGAAGTGTTCTTTTAGTATAACTGATATACTAAAAATATATTTTTTCATTAATGAATAAATATTTGTTAATATCAATATGGTTTTTATTAATATTTTAAATTACTTTTATATTATCAAGGTTCATTTTCATTTGTTATAGTAATTTTGTTGTATGTTTTTGTCATTTTAGTTTTTTGATTTTTAAAAAGTTTTTATATAGTTGAACTGGCAGGGTGTTTTGGGTCATTGTCCTGATGCAATATGAAGCACTTCCCAATGAATCTGGTGGCATTTTCTTGAATATTGGTAGGCAAGATGGTTTTGTACGCTTCCAAATTCATTCTGCTTCTGTCATCATACATTAAGTCATCAGTAAAGTTGAGAGGGCCTGTTCCAGAGACAGCCATGCATGCCCATGCCATGACACCACCTCCACCATGCTTTACAGATGAGGCTGTATTCTTGGGATCATTGCAGTTCATTTTTTTCCTCCACATCTTTGCTTTCCCATCACTTAGATAAAGGTTCATCTTTGTCACCTTTGTGCTTTCTTGCAAACTCTAATCTTGCCTTTCTATTTTTGGTGCTGGTCAGAGGTTTGCATCTTGCTGTGTAGCATCTGTAATTCTGTGTCAAAGTCTCCTGAGGACAGTAGATTGTCAGAGCATCACCCCAGCTATCTGGAAGTTGTTGGTGATTTTACAGACACGTCTTTTAGGCTTCATTTTCACAGCTTTTATAATTTGTCTGTCATCAACTACAGTTGTTTTCTCAGCCGAGTCGGGTAGTTGTTGGTTGCTGGTGTCGCTGGTGGTTGCCAAACTCTTGATTTCTCCATGCCCTTTGTTTTTGCTAGAGCTCTAATTGACTTCCTCTTTTCTTTTAGCATCCAAATTGCTTGCTTTTCTCTCAAAGTCAGCTCCCTCATCTTCATCCTGGTTTGTGTGTGTCATCGTCGAATGCAAGATTCAGAATACAGAAGTAATGGATATAACTGATACAACACATTCCCTGCTTTTAATATCTGAAGAATTAATGCAACAGGACACAGCTGATCACTTAGAAAGACCTGTGAGGCAACTGTTCCAATACTTATGCTCACATCAGATAGAGGGATGAAACTCTAAAAGTGCTGAACTTATTAGCTGGTAAAACATCTATGTGTTGAATCACCCGATAATAAAATGTGACATTCTGTATTTTTGTCTCATATTCATTTTTTAATCATATTTGCAAATGTCTTGACTCCACAGCCAACAGAGCAATTTTGTCTTTACTGTTCCAATACTTATGGAGGGCACTGTGTATATGTGACCCTGGACCACAAAACCAGTCATAAGTGTCAAATTTTCTTTTGCGATTTATTATTAAATTGAGATTTATACATCATCTGAAATAAATAAGCTTTCCATTGATGTATGGTTTGTTAGGAACTATTTGAAAATCTGGAATCTGAGGGTGCAAAAAAATCTAAATACTGAGAAAATCGCGTTTAAAGTTGTCCAAATTAAGTTCTCAGCAATGCATATTATTGATTGAAAATTAAGTTTAAATTTACAGTAGGAAATTTACAAAATATCTTCATGGAACATGATCTTTACTTAATATCCTAAGGATTTTGGCATTAAAAAAAAGGATAATTTTGACCCATACCAAGTATTTTTGGCTATTGCTACAAATATACGATTGGTTTTGTGCTCCAGGGTCACAAATATATATATTTTTGTGATTTTAGTTTTTATTTTACTTATTTTTTATTTTTATTTTATTTGACTGTACTTTTAGTTAACAATTATAACCCTAGCTTGAAGTTAATATTTGATATTATTCAGACTTTTTGTTAATTAATTAGAGTAAATCTGATCTCAAACAACAGTCAATGATTTAAAATTTACACTTATGTTCATTTAATTGTGATATTGTGATTTTTTTATTTATTTAAAGTAACTAATATGATATGAGTTTCATATTTGATCCATGTATTAAAATGTATGATGAGCTCAGAAAAATGTACTGCATAGCAGGAATGTTAAAAGGACATAAAATGTTTACACTTCCTGTTTGACTTCCTGCAGGACTTTCTCCTGATGTTCCTGCATCATGTGGCCACCATCTCTCTGATCACCTTCTCATATGTGAATAACATGGCTCGGGTGGGAACGCTGGTCATGTGCCTGCACGATGCTGCCGACGTCCTGCTGGAGGTGACTTCCTGCTCCAATCCTGTGAATTATTAGTACGCTTGTCAAAACCTACAGCAACAGGAATTCATTAGTAAATGACGTTTTAAAGTTACAGATTCTAATTTTAATGTTGGAAAGTTAGTTGGCTGATCTAGCAGCTACTTAAACATTTTAAAAAGCATAGTCCACCCCAAAATACAAATTATTTATTATTTACTCACCCTCATGTTGTTCCAAAACCAGACTTTCTTTCGTCTGGGAAAACCACAGCTGTCTAGTTCCACAAAGTACAGATTAATACCACAAAAGTGCTATACATGTATGACTTAAGTGCTATATTGCAGATTTTTATGAACAAAAACAGTCCACATTCACTGATAATATTGATATTTTCATTTCTGGGCGAGACAAGGTTAAAACAACAAGGCCTGACTTGACTCCAACATTGGAAGTGTTATTTCAAATATAATAAATAAATAAAATATTAAATATATTTAATTAAACATATAAATAAATATGTAAATAAATAATCTAGCATGGGAAATAACATATTTATTAAAATATAATAATAATAAATACATTTAAAATAAAATAACAAATATAAAATATACATATATAATGTAGATGTAATGAAAAATAATTTATATATAATTTTGTTATTTATACATATCTTCTACTTTTTCTTTTATTTATTTATATAGCACTGTATAAATACAACCAAGTTGCCCAAAGTGCTTTACAAAATAGACACAGACAATCATACCTCAACATAATGATAGTACAAACATTAAAAATAATTAATTCATAAAAACATCATCCATTTTAAAATGCCACGGAAAGTAAATGATTTTTTAACTTGGATCTATAAATTGCCAGAGTTGGTGCCGTTCTAAGAGTGCCAGATCACTGGATCTAAGTGATCTAAAGGGAACATGTCTTACGTAAATGAAAAAAAAACAAGACCGAACCACAGAATTAACTTGTTTATCCATTTTAAGCTCGTATGATGACGTAATGGTTTTTTTTATGGTATTATCTGTTATATTGTGCAATCGAGAATCAAGATGCAAAGTGATGCAAGATGTGCTATTTACATGCATTAATGTTGATATTAATCATGCAGCAAATCTGTGTTTACAGGCTGCTAAAATGGCCAACTATGCCAAATGCCAGAGACTCTGCAACGTCCTGTTCGTCATGTTTGCCCTGGTGTTCATCAGCTCCAGGCTGGGAGTGTATCCTGTATGGTAAGACAGTCCTGTCACTAACAGATGATGAGCTCTGAACCTCTCATTCTCATCTGTATATCTCCAAACTTCTATTTGATCATCTTTTGCAGCATTTTCATTTCAGGTTTTGACACCTTCAGTGAGTGTTGTTGCCAAGTAATAGTTACTATGGCTACAGCAGTAATGTGGAGATGTGGACGGGTTCAGAATGAGAGAAACAGATGGCCTCATGCTCTTTACAGCTATAATAGGCATTTAATCACTGAAAGAAATAGCATTGTGCTTTCATAAAACTACTATTTTTAACATGATTTTATTAGACCATTTAGAGTCTTACAGCTCAGAAAATAACCAGGTTTTGGCTAAAATTGAGTTATGCATTTGTTTGTGTCAGTGTTGCCACAGGAAATTATTGCAACAATTATATATTATATTATATTAGTTATTATTAACTAAAACAAACTACTAAAAATGTGTTACTTTACTGAAATAAATCTGATATAAAAAATATTATATGTAAACTTAAACTTTAGAATTATTTAACTTTTCTGGGAGGCAATTATACAGAAATACTTTGACGACAAGACTTTGCTCAGGCATTTATGAACGACCATAACAACATTTCAGATGCTGTGCAACAAGATCGGTCCACTGGTTAGTCAGGATTTGCCGTCCCATAGCGCACTATTTTGACTTTTTTGATGCGCGTGGACGAATTTATTCGGCAAACGTGTTTCCATCTCCCATTATTTGCATTAACCATAGTCAAAAACAATTAATTTAGAATTAAGGGATTTTTAATCATCAAAATCACCCGTTTTTAATGTGATGTGATGGAAACATAACAATAGTTTCAGTCAGTTTTAGCTATTTTAGTACATTAATAATAAAACTGCTTTGGCAACTAGCTGAAATAAAGCTTTTGAGATTTCATTTTATTTCAGTTAATGTTTATTTTATTTCAAGTAACAAAAACTACACTAATAAAATTACACAAACTAAATAAAAAAAATGAAAATATGAAATAAAATTAAATGAAAATATAAAAATTAAAGCTAATTCAAAAATACTAATGAAAACTCTCATATTAATCAATTATTAAATGCTATGCTATAAATACTATAATAGTGCTAATAATAAAATAACACTGCAGTGGAGACATATTGTTATTAAAAGTATAGCCAAGTATGAATACACACACAAACGTAATTGTCCTACATGCAACACATAACCTCAGAGCGCACAGGAGGAGGATGCATTTCACTTGCATTTGCAATCTCTGCATTACAACAAAGTAAAACATTAAAAATGAAAAATAAACAGTTTCATTACAGCCACAAGACTTAAATGTGCAATCATCCAAAAGATGCATATCCAATATTTCCTCTTCCTGCTGATGCATTAGCGTTTACACGTCCGACTACATCTGAACGTGGTTTGATCCGATCGCATAACGTGTTGGACCCCGTTTCCACCTGTGTGTAGTGCAGACCGCCTGCGTCTGATGTTAATGGCAGGTGTAACGCCTGAACTTTCACTTCTGTGGCTTTTTCAGATCCATTATTCATTATGTTCTTCAGAATGAGTCATCTGTGCCTTTTCCGCTCATTTTCCTCATTAATCATTTAGTGCCGGGAAGACGTTTTATTCACTCACCTCGTCTAAGTGTCTGCTGTGGCTTTTGATTACTTCATTGTGCGACTCTAATGGAATTAGAGAAACGGTCTAATCTGGATTCAGCTGAGGAGCCGCGTGAGGAACCGATGATGGATGTGACGGTGCCATCTGAAGTCTCTGATCCTCTGAGAGTCCTTACTGTCATTTAGTGACGATTATGAAATGGCCTTGACAGAGCTGTTGTCACAGTCCCTTGTGTTCATGTAAATTCTGATTTAGTCTCCTTTTGTAGGTTGAGATTTGTGCATCGTGTGCTACAGTGGAAGCTATGAAATCTGAGCTTTTATTAAAGAGTGATCACTATCACTCATTTACATTTGATCTAAAGACCTGCAGAATCTGAAATATTAAAAGTGGATAAAAACAGTACGACTCACTTCATCTGATAGTTGTTGTGCTCTGAGTAACCATCTGCATGTTTCATGAACATTATGAAATGAAATCATGTTTTTCAGATTTTGACCATCACTGTACTTGATGAAATATCCTGTATTGCAGGATTTTAAACACCACTGTGTTTGAGAGCTGGGAGATCGTGGGGCCGTACCCGTCGTGGTGGGTGTTTAACGTGCTGCTCGTCCTGCTGCAGGCCCTGCACACCTTCTGGTCGTATCTCATAGTGCGCATCGCCTGCAGGGCCATCTCCAGAGGAAAGGTGAGACTCCAGAAAATACACCTGACCCTTTATTGCCAGGGACTCTAATATATCTTGTGGCACTAATTTAAGCATGGTCATATGGCCGATCTTTCACATGTTATGAGTATATCAGAAAACATATCAGTTCAGCATATTTTTAGCCCTATTCGGACAGTAATTGTTTCTCACGGTGGATATCTGTGAAAATAATTTGAATGGTACCTCATGGATAAAACTCACGCATTGAGATGAAGATTTATTCCCGGTGGACGAGTGAGTTCTGTGATCCTACAAATACAGAAATGCATTTATTTTTGGTCAATCACATGTTCAGCACAATAAAAGTGCTTTATAGTAATAAATGTACTAAATACATACTTTTAAATTATATTTCACACCCGTTGCTGCCATTAAAAATGGACCAGTTCAAAAGTGATTGTTATATTTTTTTCTTTTTAAGACTTCTCGCTCACTGTAGTGAAATTTTCTTCTTCTAAACATTTTCCAGCGTTTCAGTAATAAAAAGTATCTATATTTAAGTTGCATACACATTACCACAAAGCACAGAAGTTTTCAAGGATTTACAAAAGATGTGGATCCAAATGGCAATTAAATTACCAAACGAGCTCAAAAAACAGTAGGTAACTATCTAGCTCTTGTTAATGTTGAAATTCCCTTACTTTCCCATGAGAAACAATTGCAATTCCACATAGTGCTATTGGTACATTCTTGTTAACATGTAGTCTGATGGAAGTGGAATTTCTGCTGATTATGTACCTGTCGAAGTCAGCATGAAATCACTCTAAGATCAAATCTGTACGTATGCATGCTTTATAAACAAACCAAACAAAAATGAAGAATGCAAATGTGCGCACATGCGCAATTGAGTATTTTAACTTGAGCTAATGAGAAAATGTTAAATAAATTGACCCTGCCTACATGTTTTTGTCGTGCTTTAACTGTGAGTGGCATTTCATGTTGATGTACCTGATTGATTGCTATCCAGCTGGGTTCATTAACTAGTACTTTAACCTAATGCTTATGCTGTATTCCTGAATTTATGTGCTTTTTCTCTCTTCTTTGTCTTCATCGCTGCCATCAAAGGCGGGAAAATGGAATCCTTTACATGTAAGTAGATGACTGAAAAAAGAGATTGGTGCAAAATTGCTATGACTTCTCAGAGTTATATTTATGGAGTCTGTTTCTCAGAAACACTACTGTTCAAACGTCTGGGGTCAGTAAGGTTTTTTGGTCACACTTTATATTAGGTGGCCTTAACTACTATGTACTTGCATCAAAAAATAAGTAAAATGTACTTACTGTGGTCATATTGTATTGCAAATCACTTTTGCTGCTATTGAGGTGGGATACGGGTAAGGTTAGGGTCAGGTTTGGAGGTATGGGTTGGTTTAAGGGATGGGTCAACAATGTAATTACAGATGTAATTATATATATATTTAAAAAAATATTAGTACAATGAAAAAACATGTACACAATAATTGCATTGTACCAAATTATTAATTTAAATTTAAGTACAGGGTAGTTAAGGCCACCTAATATAAAGTTGGACCGTTTTATAAATTTTTTTTAAGAAATTAATAGTTTTATTCACCAAGGACACATTAAATTGATCAAAAGTGACAGTAAAGACATTTAAAATGTTACAAAAGATTTCTATTTCAAATAAATGCTGTTCTTTTGAACTTTCTATTCATCGAAGAATGCAAAAGCAAAAAAAAAATCAGCTTTGCATCACAGGAATAAATTACATTTGAAAATATATTCCGATAGAAGACGGTTTGTACCGTATTTTTGATCAAATAAATGCAGCCTTGTGAGCATAAGAGATTTCTTTTATTGACCTCAAATATCTATCTGTCAAACTAAGGTGATTAGAAGCAAACAGTCTATTCTAATTGTCAAAATAGAGTGCCAGATATAGAAAATACTGTCATCTTAACCATCTCGCTACCCTTGCTAGGTGTCAAAGGATGACCGCAGTGACATTGAGTCCAGCTCTGATGAAGACGAGGTTCTTCCTCCTCCTCAGAAACACCACACTAACGGGACCAACGGCACCAACGGCTACCTGTCCTCGTCCCCGTGCCCAGACGAACACTAACCGTCCACCCAGCGTAGAGGACGTTTCACTGGGCCCCAGCTGCATCACTCTCCGTTGTGTCAAATCATGTATGAACATTACCGGTCCCGTACTGGAACTTCTCAATAATGTAAATGCGGTTTCAGTTGGTCGCTTTTCACCATTTCCCCCAGATGTTTTGTGTGCCATTCGTTGGCTTTTGTTTTTGTGGTTGTTTATCCTGCGACATTCTTTATTGAAGCACCTTTTAGATTCAGTGCGGCTCACTCTTTTCTTTCAAGCAAGTGAATGAAAGCGCCGTTCTTTCTTTCATAATCACGTGAGCATGCTGCTGCGGTCATGTATTCTGGCATCATGGGAACAGTAGTTTTCTTGGTTTAGTGTTATTTTCTATTTATTAATTTTTGTATCTTTAATAAATTTGCATTTGTTTGTTTTTAACATAAGTTCCCCTTTTCCACGACAAGATGTTGGTGCTGGAGCTGGTGCCCAGTCTAGAACCGCTCTGGGTGTGTTTCCTAAAAGCATTACTAGCCAACTATGGTCACAAGGTCCAACAAACATATGCAAAATGCATCGCAAAGTTGTGTTGTTGGAACTTCAGCTGTCCACCTGTAGTTAAACGCATTTATCAGCTAACAAAAATACGTTCTATGAACGTTTTGCTGAATGTTCAAAGTGTAGTTTTTAAAAATGTTTTAAAGTTAACATTTTTTTCTTGGTTTTGCGAGCGTTACTTATTTTATTTGACAATTTTCAAACATTATGGGAACATTACTTTTAAATGTACATTTAAAAAACGTTAAGACAAACATGCAAAAACGTTTCCCAAAACATACCATATGCAAGCACAGTATGTGAATGTCAAAAACTTTTTGTGCATCCCAAAAGAAATTGCAATTCAAAGCACAATATTTTGAACAGAATCTTGCAAGTTGAAGCAAGTTAGTTAAACTGTTTTAGCTAGCTAGCTACTCCAACAACACTGAGGCTGCGTCCGAAATCGCATACGTCCCTACTATATAGTATGCAAAAAACAGTATGCGAGGCGAGTAGTACGTCCAAATTCATAGTTTCGAAAAACAGTAGGCGAGAATTACCCGGATGACCTACTACTTCCGCCCGAATTCTGTAGTAGGCATACGATGGACACTTTACTATCCCATGAGGCCACGGGAGAGGAGGCGTCATATTCGAAAAATGGCGGAAAGCGGCGACGCGGCTGTTTTCAAGTGCAAGTACCTCAAGAAAATCGTTGTTCATTGTGGTTAAATTGCACTTGTTTAAAATAATCAAAGTAAACGGCTGACTTATTAAAGTTTAACCGTTGTAAATCGATGAGATGACTTCATGAACATGGCGGATGTAGTACGTCCGAATTCCATTCATACTATATAGAACGTACTTTTTTAACGGTCGAGAAGTACAAGTAGTATGCGATTTCGGACGCAGCCTGATAGTTTACTAGTGCCGACATTAGTAACTTCTCATAACTTTGGCTACATTCTGGCAAACCCCTGTCAAAAGTTATGAACAAACATTCTTCCAGTAACATTAAAAGAATGTTTGAAGTTATTTGATCTTTAATAATGTTAGCAAAAAACGGTTATACCATGATGATATACCATTCATGATTTTTTCCCCCCTGAAATATCGGATATTCATTCAAGGTTTGTTCGAATGGTATTTGTTTCAGAGCGTTCAACGGTAATGCTCCCATAATGTTTGCAAAATTATAAAATGGACTGTTAATGTTTGTATAACCAAGAAATAAAAACATTTTACTTTTTTTTTTTTTTTACTGGACATTTTGAATATTCATAGAAAATTAGAAATGTCTTTTCATAACCTGAAAGGTATAAAACATTCTCCGAACATATTTTTGTTAGCTGGGTTTCTTGCCAGTTTGACTTGCACTGCATCTGCAAGTATTCACATCTGCTTTTGTATTTGCATATAATGTGTGTGGCCTTAAATCTGCTGGTTTCAAATAAGGAAATGATAACATCAAAACATGTAGTTTTGATTATTGTCATCAAAGCAGTCTAAACTGGAAATGTTTAATTTGGTGACTCACATTTATCTTGTGAACACGCTGGTTTTATTTTTGTGACGTTGCAAGGCAACTTCAGATTCTACGTTTAAGCAGAGCGATGCACTATAATTATTTGTAGGAAGGTTATGCAGTAACAATCACTTGCATGATTTAAATTGAGAGATTCACAGATTCTCCAGCTCCGACACGAGCAACAGCATCATTTTCGTGGAATGGGGTAACAGTGATTTAAAATTCACTCAAAATAATCATTTGTTCAAATGAACTAGTGGTTTATGACGAATCAATGACATTCCTTCACCAAACATATTTTCACAAGTACACTATCATTCTAAAGATTGGGGTTGGTGAGATGTTTTTGAAAGAAGTGCCTTCTGCTCATCAAGGCTGCATTTATTTAATCAAAACTCATTTAAAGTCATTTAAAATAACTGTTCTCTTCTTGATTATATTTGAAAATTTAATTTGTGTGATGCAAAGCTGAATTTTCAGCATCATTACTCCAGTCTTGTGTCACATGATCCTTCAGAAATCATTCTAATATGCTGCTCAACATACATTTCTTATTATCAATGTTGAAAAAAGTTGTGCTGCTTCATATTTTTGTGGAAATACATGTAGTGATGCCTTTTTTCAGAATTCTTTTGAAAAGCATTTATTTGAAATAGAAATATTTTGTAACATTGTAAATGTCTCACTTTTGATCAATTTAATGCATCCTTGCTGAGTAAAAGTATTCATTTCTTTCAAAATAAAAGTCTTTGGAACGGTAGTGTACGTTGATAATGGGAAGCCTGTATCAGTGTTTCAGGTGCTGAAAAGAAAAGGGACACTTATTGTGTATTTTATTGAGAAAGCTTGCCTGACTTTGGAAAGTGTTTTTTCCAAAAAAAAAAGTATTTCAATGTGATTTGACTTATACTATCAAGTGATTACTGATTAATAACATCAAGTCAGCAGGTATAAAGAATCTAATATCACGTGATTATATTTGATGATCATTTCTCATTGAATCCCAGTCATATTTCAAAATAGGTTTGGTTTTATTATTGTGCTCTCACTTCAGAAACAAGGTACATATGAGATTATGAAATATATCAAACTATCACACCGTTTGAATGAACACACTTACATGCACTTTGATGAATAAGAGGAACCAAACACTGGTCTTATTTGGTATGTTGTCTATTTTTTAATTAGCTTTTTTGAGTTTAGAATAAAAGATTCTTCTGGTTTTTCTCATGCATTTGAACATCATTCAGCCGAGCTTTATTTAAAGCTTTTGATTCAAGTGTTTTGATGCTGTTTCTTTCAGTGTTGGGAAGGTCGCTGCTGCTGTCTGTTTTGAGCTGGAGAAGCACTACAGTTAATTAACCGTCATCTTATTTGCACTGCAGACAGGTTTCTGTGTTATGTGGTTTACATTTGATGTCAAAAAAGGCGAAGGTTTAAAAAAAAAAAAAAAAACTGTATTCTCTGCCTTTGCTGGAAAACTGATTATCAGCGGTACTAATGAATTATGTTGCCATGTATTTTAAATAAACACGACAGACCAAAACCCCTCTGGCTGTTTTGGCTGCATCTGTCTCTCTGTTTATCTCATTTAGGATTAGATGCGAGGGATATTGTTAATTTATGGTATTTTGAAGCAGTTTTCTTTAATATGGCACTGTTGCAGCCTGCATTCATCTTTTCAGCAGGTTGAAAGGGTGAAAGTAAAGTGAAAAGAGGATAACTAATAAGAAACCTATGTTAAGGTGTTGTGGGGATACAGCACCTCTAAAGAGAGTTTGCAGCTGGAAAGATTATATATTTTGAGAGATTTGACCATCTTTGAGTCAAACCTTAAAATGCTCCAGTACATCAGCTTTAAACCTATAATCCTCAAGGTCTAGAGCAGCCGCTAAGATCGATGTAGTGGATAGTGGTTAGACATAGCAACGAAGTCGACAACAAGATGCTAGTGCTAGAATCGACGAGAACACAAGATCCATGGGGCGAGGTTGGATCAAGATACAACTCCTCCCACCTTACATATACCTAAACCTACCAATCTCCACCCCTGATGCCTAAACCCTCCCATCTCCATCCCTAAACCTACCCCTCTCCACCCCTGATCCCTAAACCCTCCCATCTCCACCCCTAAACCTACCCCTCTCCACCCCTGATCCCTAAACCCACCCATCTCCACCCCTAAACCTACCAATCTCCACCCCTGATCCCTAAACCTACCAATCTCCACCCCTGATCCCTAAACCCTCCCATCTCCACCCCTAAACCTACCAATATCCACCCCTGATCCCTAAACCCACCCATCTCCACCCCTAAACCTACCCCTCTCCACCCCTGATCCCTAAAACCTCCCATCTCCACCCCTAAACCTACCCCTCTCCACCCCTGATCCATAAACCCACCCATCTCCACCCCTAAACCTACCCGTCTCCACACCTGATCCCTAAACCCACCCATCTCCACCCCTACACCTACCAATCTCCACCCCTAAACCTACCCCTCTCCACCCCTGATCCCTAAACTCACCCATCTCCACCCCTAAACCTACCCGTCTCCACACCTGATCCCTAAACCCACCCATCTCCACCCCTAAACCTACCAATCTCCACCCCTGATCCCTAAACCTACCAATCTCCACCCCTGATCCCTAAACCCACCCATCTCCACCCCTAAACCTACCCGTCTCCACACCTGATCCCTAAACCCACCCATCTCCACCCCTAAACCTACCAATCTCCACCCCCTAGATGTGGATCCAACCCCACCCTCTTGATCTTTGTTCTGCAGTGAGGGGCTACTGGAATCGACCCCGACACTACGGCTATTCAGAGTCGAGGACTCTTTTGAAGTCGACTCCTCATTAACACGCAAATGCAGTTTCATGATCATCTCCGAGCTCCCTAAATAACGCGATAGACCAAGTAACAAATCCATTACACATGTGACAAGAAGATTCATGGATTTTGGCAATCACAAAAAGCCGAACCGAATTAAAAAGCGATGACATAAGAGTTTGTAGTTGCCAGCACACCTGCTCCAGACAAACAAAAGCCCCTTTTCTACCGCAGGAACTTTCCCCAGGAACTAGTGACTTTGGGCCGGTCCTCGGTGTGTTTCCACCACAGGAACCAGAATCTAAATAAAGTTCTGGGTAAAAATTTGCCCCTCAGAAAGTACCTGCTCACGAGGTAGTACTTTTTCAAAGGTCTGGAACTTTCGGGGCGGGACTTGGGTGCTGAACATGCTGATTGGATGACTTCACGCCCCATTTATTCGCATAATTTTTTTAAATATTAGTTATTGTGTCATGAAATGTAGTTTTAAATGTATTTGAGGCAAGAATGTAGTTCTTTAAAACTCAAATCTGCTGTTTATTTATAAAGACAGCGCCTATTTGAAAATGTGCTTCACTGATTTCGGAGACGTGAGCTCCAGGCGATCAGCGGGCTCTCAGTGATCATGTATCCCAACGAGAGCAGCCTCAACTCGGCTAGTCCTTCTGACATTTGCCTCTGGCTCTGATGTCTCTGTAGTGGTTAAACATAGGATATAATTAGTTTTGGGTAAATCTAACAGGTAATCTTTGGTCTTTATTTTATTATTCTATTAACCTATTAATATGTTAAAATGAAAATGAAAAGAGGACTATCAATGGAAAAATAAGAGCCAGGCCAAAACCTGCCCCGAAAGAGGCGTACGCCACTTCCTACGCAAAAGGTGGGATATATAAAAACAAACTTGACCGGAATATTTGCGCACCTGCACACAAACTCTGACCCCTGCGTACGAACACTTTTTCCTCAAGTAAGAAAATTAATAAAGTAAACAAAGATTTAAAACTCTGTTTTCATGTCGATATACACTTACATTACATTTATATTAAATAATATGCTCTCAATTAATGGATAAGCACTGAAATTACATAAAGTCATTATGCAGAAGTTAAACCAAAATTAGCCTATATGAATTTAGACATAATTTGTAGTGGATGTACTTGACCACTTTTCCAGTGGCATGCTGTTTTAATGACAGCGAAGAGTGCTATAGGTGCACAATAATTCATATTTAAACTACAGGAAGTGGCGTACACCTGTTTCAGGGCAGGTTTTGGCCATTGTCTTATTTTTCCATTGATAGTCCTCTGACATTTCCTCTTTGGTAATGTCTCTCTTTAATCTGCAGTATTTCCACAAATCTCCCTTTTGTTCATTTTCTCTTCTCCCCATCATAAACGGAGACGCCCCCTTATTGCTGATTGGCTACAAGAGTGTTGTGGCGCTCATCTGATCCACTTAGTTCTTCAAAACCATGTACAAACATCATTTTTCATCGCACACACAGAGCAAACAGCTAGCAAATACTGGCAATTTCAATTTATTTTTAAGTTCTTTATGATTTTGTTTGCATATCAAATTATAAAAAGCATTATTACACTAAAAGTACTACTAACAAGAAAAAAAATATATACAATGTAACAACAAATTTCAATGAAGTCTCTCTTTCTTGCTTACAGCATAAATACCTAGTTTTGTGTGTGTGTGTGTGTGTGTGTGATAATGAATTCAGATGTTTAACCCTTCAAATCAACCATTATTGCAATTTGCAGTTCAGCATCATCATGCAAATATTTCACCACAGAATTCTAAAACTGACCAGAGTCCAGCATTCTTTAAAAAGTCATATATTGTAATAAATGATGCCATTAATGCGTTTCTTTACAAAATGTTGACAAAGACTAGAGAAAACAATTTTTTTTTTTTTTTTTTTTTTTTTTTTTTTTTTTTTGCCCAGAGCTGGAACCTACAGAAAAATCAAAACTGAAATATATATAAATGTAAATCATTTTATAGAAATGTTGGTCTCTATATCATTATCTAGGATTCCTTTAAACTTCTTTTAAAGGAAAAGCTAACCAAACAACGAACATTTACTTATGAAGCTTTTCACTTCACAAGACGTCAACTGATGGACTGGAGCAATTTTTATCAGCTGTTTATTCTGATGGCACCCATTCACTGTAGAGGTTGATGAGCAAGTGATGTAATGCTACATTTCTCCAAAGCTGTTCTGATGAAGAAACAAACTCATCTGCATCTTGGATGACCTCAGAGTGAAAGCAAGCCAAAGTAATTATTCAGAGGCATCAGTGCGAAAACTATGTTTTGAAATTATAATTTTTAAAAGCACATACTTCCATTTTTGTTATTTCATATTTTATTGATTAACTATTATTCTGAAGTGTAGGGGTGGTGTTTGATAGATGTTTCAAGACTTTTGAATGGTTGATTATTATAGTACTGTCTGCTGGCACCATCAAGACAAACATTAAACCAGCTGACAAAAGTGAAACATTGATTGCTATAGCAAAGACTGAAGCTGCATTCCGCCACTCCTCTGGTTTTATGGAGGGTTAATGATGCCGTAATCTTGCACAGGCACAAAGCTGATTTCCGCATGCATTCTCCAGGAACGGACAGGGTCAAAGTTTGATCTGCAGAGTTAAAGAACGACCAGTGTGAAGATGAAGGACCCGCTGAGCAGCTGTACTGTGAGTCCAAAGCCGTTTCATTCTCTTAACTCTACTGTTAAAACAAATATATCCAACTATTAACTTGATATCTGTGGTAGAGCATAATGGGGTATGTCTGCTTCACAATATCACTCTATAAAACACTTGGCAGAAGAATTGATTATTATTAACTAGAAGAGTTAAGTTTGTCTGGACTTTGCTGTCAACTTGACAAAGCTTGGCTGAAAACGTCCACTAAAAAGTTTTAAAAATCCATCTGAAAGTTTAGACAGAGAGACAAGGCAGATCGACTGATTGATTTCTAGATGCAGTTTCAAAGATGTCCGGAGTGGTTACTATGGTCTTCTGCTAGGTTGCTAGGGCATTGCTATTCTTTTGATCAATAGAATGCTAGAACGATAGCTAGATAGATAGCTAGATAGATAGATAGATAGATAGATGGTTTGTTGTTTAATTAGGTTGTATATTGTGTTTCAGTATAATCTGCTGTATCAGGATCTGAAGAGAATCTCTAAGAATGGCGAGTTTTTCTGCAAAGAGCTCTTGGCCGTCTTTCAGCAAAGGTAACATGATCTCTGCTCTTCTTCTCTTGAGGTTGTTGTAGTACTTGACCTCTAAAACACTGAACATACTCGACTTTCCATTCTCAAGAGAAGAAAATGCAATGGAAAAGAATACAGCAGTTCTCCAAACCCTGAAATCCTTGAAATATTCAGAGCAGAATCTCACTGCAAACAAGCTTGACTAATACAACAGACATTGTTTTCTGTGAAACTAGATCTGAACTGGAGATCAACTACTCGAAAGGACTTCAGAAGATCGCAGGGAAACTTCTTAAAGTCTCGAAAGAGATGTGTGACAAGTGAGTGATATCTATCTAATCAACCTCAGGAGTGCAAGCTAGATATAATATGAATAAAAAACATTATTTAAAAAAATCTACATCTTTTAAAACAGTAAAAAAAAAAACTTTGCGAGGAAATATCCACTAATATATTTTTAGATATTCAATTTTTTATTTTTTTCAATTCATTTGGTGAGGTTTGCACGAATATATCTAAAATATTTTTAATCCTAAAATCAGGAAATATCTTTTAGGAGCAAACATTAAAACATGAAAATTAAGTAGAAGGAATTTATTAAATATTTTTTATATATTTTAAATTATATAGCAAAATATAAAAAAATATTTTAAACAAGCTGAATTTACTTGTAAAGCAACAAATAAGTTATTAGATCTCATATCTTTAATATGAGTGTATTTTGTCTTAATGCACTAAATTTTTTTATTAAAAGTATTAAAAAAAGTGAAAAACAAGTGCAAGACATAATACATTTTCTAAAAACAATATTTAGTATCTTACAGTATATAGTGTTGCTTTTCATGTAGCTTTTTATATAGTGTAACTGGAAAATAAGACTAAATTTTGCACGTCATGTTGACCGTGTCAGCCGTGCAGGTTAATATTTGATGCACTTGCCTTGCAAACTCATTGACAGTTTTTCCTCCTCAAAGCTCCACATATCGTGCGTGGTCTTTCATATCCGATGAAATGTACGCCTCAGCAGATGCCCACCGGTACGACACTGCACTGGATCAGCCTCTTTTTATTATTCATGTGTGTTGCTGTGTACAGTATTTATATCAGGCTTATTCTTTCAGCATACTGGGAAATGCTCTCAGCCAAGATGCTATTCAGGAAATCCGTCAAATCCTAGATGAACACGGGAAAAGAAAAAGGCCGGTATGCCACTTACAGGAATAGTCCATCCAAAAATGAAAATGCACTCACCCTCAGGCCATCCAAGATGTAGATGAGTTTGTCTCTTCATCAGAACAGATTTGGAGAAAGGCAGCATTACATCACTCGCTCACCAGTGAATCCTCTGCAGTGAATGGGTGCCGTCAGAATGAGAGTCCAATCAGCTGATAAAAACATCACAATAATCCACACCACTCCAGTCCATCAGTTAATGTATCGTGAAGTGAAAAGCTGAATGTTTGTTAAAAAAAAAAAAAAAAAAAAAAAAAAAAAAAATCCATCTTTAACTTTAAACCCTCACTTCTGGCAAAAATATGAGTCCATAATCCATAATAATACTTCCTCCAGTGAAAAGTCCAAGTCCTGTTGTCCTTTCAGATCAAAATTCATCCACATATTTGTTTTGGACTGTTTTCACAGTGCTTGATCTGTTCATATTTCTCTCCCGATTCAGACAAGATTACTTTTTCACTGGAAAAAGCAACATTATGGATAGAGGACCAGCAGGAATCAACAGTTTCTATCAAAATAGTTTGAATACATCTTCATGATGGATTTTTTTCCTACAAACATGCAGCTTTTCTCTTAACAACACATTAACTGATGGACTGGAGTGGTGTGGATTATTGTGATGTTTTTATCAGCTGTTTGAACTCTCATTCTGACGGCACCCATTCACTGCAGAGCATCCATTGGTACATTTTAATTTCTGGGTGAACTACTACTTTAATGTTTAAGCATATATTTATATTAAGATTTACAGCAGCATGTTTACACTACAGTAAGTCTCGTATGTTCACAGCTTGACAATGCCGTTGAAAAGTCTGGGAAGCTTGTTCTTACAAACTGGAGTGAACAAGTTAAGGTAAGAAAAGGTACAGCTATTAGTATGTTTATCTAATTCTGAGAGATTTGACCAGACAAACCTATATTAACGTGGGATTCCAAAAGTACTTTTGCATCTTGTTTTGCCATGAGGAGGATACATTTTGAGCAGAAATGTGTTTTTACAGCTGAAAAAAAAGCTGATTGGTTTGACAAGAGAACATGAAGCTCTCTTCAGCTTTGTGGAGAAAAATAAGCAAATCTCTACAGAGAAGGAAAAACAGAAGGTAAATATGATGGTTAATTGGCTATGCTATAGGGAAAAGCAATTTACAGGTATGTTTGTGACATTGTTTTCATCTAGATGTTGAACAGATTGACTAAATCAGCAGAGCTTCAGGTCAAAGTTGATGAGGAATATTTTAACACCAACATGGAGGGTCACCACATCCGACTGAAGCTGGAGAACACGCTGAAAACCTGCTATCAGGTTCCTGCTGATTTCCACATCTTTGCATTTTCATCTTCTCTGAAATCCATTGCATTTTGACTGATTCAGTTCTGCATTTCAGATTGTTCAGGAGCTGGAGAAGCAAAGAATAGAGACTCTGTCCAACACCCTAGACAAGTACAGTCTCTTCATGACTGTCTACGCACAGACCGTCATTCACGTGAGTAAATGAACACTGCAAGTAACTGTAACAGGTTCACCAGTGCTGGGGACAATTCAGTTTTTTAGATGCTCCCTTTGAATTTACAAGTGTACATTTGAGTTTAAATGGCCACAAATGAATTAAAAAAACATTATAAAAAAATAAAACAATAATATTACTAATAATAATTTAGCCTACAGAGCCACAAAAGGTCCACACATAATTTTTAATATTTTCATAAAGATAAATAAATATTTGGCTTCAATATTATCTACTTTAATAAATATAAAAAATTCTAAATCTATTTTATTATTAAAATAATTAAAACTACAATTTAAAATGGTTTTATTCTTTAATATTTAGACCGTTTTGAAGGCTTTAGAACAAATTTAAAGGGGACCTATTATGCCCCTTTTCACAAGATGTAAAATAAGTCTCTGATGTTTCATATGCATCTTTTAACTACCACATTCCTTCACGATCATTCTGATAGCACTTGAAGATAGCATCAGTGCAAACACACGAGACAATGATAGCTTTAGCAATAAGCCTTACAGAGTGCCAAGAAGCTCTTTCAGAAGGGCAATTTGGAAAACAAACGCGTGATACTTACTTTGTCTGGAGCTGACGTTCGTGCATGAAGCGTTGGTATTAATTCCTAAACATATCGGGATGGTAAAGGTTCTTGGAATCATTGCTGCCAATAAAGAATATTTATTTTTAAGAGTGTATAATTAAAAGTTAAAGTTAATTCAATAAATATAATAAAATGTATGTAATTTAAATTCATGTATTCTACTATAGATTTTATATAATTTAACAATTTCATGATATATATATATATATATATATATATATATATGCACTGCAAAAAAGTTCTTATTTTTTTGTCTTGTTTCCAGCCAAAATATCTAACAATTCTTAAATCAAGAAGGATTTTCTAGACAAGTAAAATAATCTTGTTTTCAGAAAAAAAGTCAAAATTAAGTGAGTTTTTGCTTAGAATAAGCTAAATAATCTGCCAATGGGGTAAGCAAAATAATCTTATTTCAAACAGAAAACAAGATTATTTAGCTTGTTCTAAGCAAAAACTCACTTAATTTTGACTTGTTTTTTTCTGAAAACAAGACTATTTTACTTGTCTAGAAAATCCTTATTGATTCAAGAATTTTTAGATATTTTGGCTGGAAACAAAACAAAAATCTAAGTAATAAAAGCATTTTTGCAGTGTGTGTATTCATAAAAAAGCTACAGACAAATGTCTTACCCCTTGAATTTTTAAAGAATTTTCTGCCTTAATTCAAATTCAACTTTAAAAGACGGCATTTTAAGCATTTTCAATTTAATATGAAAAAAAACCCCCCAGCTCAACTGAAGATTCATTTAAACCTAGCAACGATGTCTTTTATTTTAACATTTCTTGAAGCGATTAAACTGACTTTCAGGTCAGTCTTATTGGTGGATTTGCATTTGCTGAATGTTTTTGCTAACAGAGTCATAAACAGATCGAGCAGGCCGTACGCAAAGTTGATGTGGAGAAGGACATTCAGTCGCTGGTCGAGGACGTCACTGCTACAGTGGATGAAAGCAAAGCTGAATTTCTCATGGCTGACTACTTTGTAAGCCTTTCTGAGTTTACAACACAAATGTGTGTTGCAGAATTGATATGAAATGGGTTGCTGTTTGTGTGTGTTTATGCAGGAGGAAGAAGGAAAAACAGTCATGGGAAAAGACAGAAGGAAAGATGCCATCAGGACCAAACTTCAGCGTCTGGAGGACTGCATCACGAAAACAAAAAGTGACAGAGAAGGTTTGGATCTTGTAGATACCGTGATTCAGAGCTGAGCGTATGTGATTTAAAAGGGTCATCACATTTTCATTCAACATTTAAGTTGAAGGAACATGTCAAAGGCACCTACTGGTGTCCAGAAATCTGCCTGCCAGGGCATTTAGATAAAAACAAAGAAACAGGACAGATACTGTTATTCCTAAATACCAGAAGAACTACTCGGAGAGAAAACTGTATAGGAAGTTCATGAAAAACTACTTTAGACGTCAGGGAACTGAATTTAAAGTATGATATGACCCCCTTTAAACAGAACTGGTTTATTCCTCAGAGATCTTATTAGGTGGTTCTGTCCTGTTTATATTGTTCATTATATGACATTTAGCTCAACACTGACACATAAATCTGGATTTCAGGTTTAGAGAAAATGGTGAAAGTATATACAGAACAGCCAAACTTCTCTAATCAAAAAAACCTGGAGGAAACGGAACAGTTACTGGATGAGGTCAGATGTTACATTCCATTCCAATGCTCTGTTGAATATTAATCATAACTTTGCTTTGCTTCAAATTTGTCACAAAAAAAATCATTGTTTTGATCCCTGTATAATGAAACATGTAAAGGTATTTAATAAAAAAGTTGTTACAATCTGTACATTGACCGCTCTCTCTCTCTCTCTCTGTAGGCCATCCTCAAACTGGACCTTTTGGAGGCGACGCATTGCAAACTGACTCACAGTCTGGCGGAGATAGAGGGCAAACCAAAATCAAAACATCGATTCAGTGACAGCATCACTAAATGGAAAGAAAAGGTGAGCTTGCGGAAAAATCACCTATTTAGTACTAGAAGCATACCGTTTTATTTGAATAAAATTATTATCAGCATGCATTTAAAGTATGAACTTCTGGGAATATCGTTTTTTTTTTGTTTTTGGTCAAGTTGTTAACAGCATGCATTTTAAGTGCAAGCTTTTGTGAGTACATTTTTTTCTTCATTTTATGTTGATAAATTTATTATCAGTATGCATATTTAATTTTATTTGAGCAAAATTATTATCAGCATGCTTTTTTAGTGCAAACCTTTGAGTAACAACTTATTTTATTTCAGTCAAATTATTATCGGCATGCATTTTAAGTGCAAACCATTTATTTTATTTTAGTCAAATTATTTTCAGCATGGTTTTTACATTCAAACATTTAGGAGTAACAATTTTTTTTTTAGTAACAACACAAAAAAAACGTTGAACAAAAAAGTCTGTAGGTACTTCAGGGGGACTGATAAAACATTTCTTTAAAAATAAATAAAAATTAAATATGGTTAGTGTCTCTAGTGTCAAAAGACACTCCTTTAAATCTTGGCTGATTCATTTGATCCTATCATGTATTCATATAATCTTGATATATCCAGGACAGGAAAAAGATGTAATAAGAGTTCATTGAGAAACTAGGTCATCACTAGTTTAGCATAATGTTTTGTTTATGCTGTTCCTTTTAAACGGCCAACATATTTTTGACTATAATATGTGGGTTTTCCCCGAGGCTGCTGGGTGGAGAGAGACAGTATTGCAATTTTAATAAGCCCAATTTAGACAAAAAACCCATCTATATGTTGCATGAGTTTTTAAACTCTCTCTCTGGTTTTGCTCCAGGACTGCGAGCACAGCGTGGTGCAGCTTTCTCGACCGGTAAGGATCAAAAAGACTCCGTTCAGATCACGTCAGTCCATGAGGAGCGCTGTGATCAATAAGAGTGCGCTGACCAACCAAAGCCCCGATACGACAAGTGAAGAGCCCTCGACTGAGACGACCGATGTCACGCATAACAACACAGACGAGCAACAGAGCGGCCTGGTTAACGGATGCATGTCCGAATCTGAAGAGCATAAAGGTAAACGGCGAGCAAAACATGTTTACCTTCGATTTGTTAACACACATACTCATTTCATTTTTGTGTTAAATCACTAAACAGGCTCAGAATTCCACTCAATCGGCAGATGCAAGGCTTTATACAGCTTCACGTCAGAAAGAGAGGATGAGTTAAACATTAATGAAGGTAATATGGCAGTTCATCTTAATACATCATCCCTCAGCACCTGCTTTCTGTTGACTCTCCCTCTTCAATCTGGCAGGAGACGTACTGGATATCTTTCAGAAGGACGACACGGGCTGGTGGTTCGGTGAGCTGAACGGACAGAGAGGACATTTCCCGTCCACGTATGTGGAAGAGCTGCCTGTTTTCACTGAGATGAAGTCCTCTGAAGCTTAGCATCAAAAGAGCATGTGATGGAAAAGGTCACTGACCTCGACGCCACTGAATCGTGATTCACTCGTGCTGTAGGGTTAAACACACTTCATGCAATTACTGGAAAAAGGAATTTAGAAAACCATTTAAATGATTCATTAACTCCAAAGAACAATTCACTCACAAATCATGAATTAATATGAATATGATGATCAGATTCTAGCCGATTAAATATTTTAGAGCAGAGTATAAATGTATTCGCTACAAACATTTCCATAATGTCTGGAAAAGACAATTTCTCTGTGTTTTTGTTTTCATGAAAGGAAGCCTACAAATTAAATCCATTATTAGAACTTTATTGTGAAAAATTTATTTACATAAAGCAATGCAAATGTTTTAGACATTTAAGTCACTGTAGTATAAAATTAAGAAATTTCAAAGCACTTTAAGACTTTTTTTATTTTATGACTTAAAATGAAAAATCAGTGAATGTAACAAAAAATATGAAATATTTCATATTAAGTAACTCTTGATGGTTTAGGTAAATAAAAGCTCAATCTGTGTGCTAATCATGCCTATAGATATGGTGTCTGGGTCTCTGACCGTTTGTTTCAAATGCATCTGAAATGAAAAATCAGCTTTTGTTCATCAGTCAGGCTGTCTTCGCACCACTGTGAAGTGCCACAAACTCTCTCCGGATGTTAGCAAGGAAAGCAGAGAAGTTGTTGGTCTCCTGCAGTCTGCGCTCTAGATGTGCCATTTTCTCCAGCGGAGGGTCACAGGAGATGACTGAGGGGAAAATATGATCACAGTATACCTTAGTTCTGTTAGCCATTATACACTACTGGTCAAAAGTTTGTGGTCAGTAAGATTTAAAAAATAATAATAATAATAATAGTTTTATTCAGCAAGGAAGCATTACATTGATTTTTTTTTAAAGGACAGTAAAGACATTTATGTTACCAAAAAAAATTATATTTCAAATAAATGCTTTCTGATTTCTGAAGGATCATGTGACACTGAAGACTGGAGCAATGATGCTGAAAATTCAACTTTGCATCACAGGAAAAAAAATCATATTTTTAAAATACATTCCAGTACAAAACAGTTATTTTATATTGTAATAATCACAATATTTACTGTTTTTATTGTATTTTTATTTTTTTTTATGTAGCCTTGGTAAGAATAAGAATAATAAAATAATTCTTACCGACCACAAATTTGAACAATAGTTTAAGTAATAAATAATTTACTATTTATCATTAAGTAATAAAATGACTATTCCTATTTATCAGTATAAACATGCAATGCCTGAGTCTAATCCAAAATATATTTAACAAAATGCTTAATTTCTTTTTGGTAACTAATGGTTTTTACACAAATCAAAGACAGCAAATAGATCAAAAGATAAAAGATGGGTATTTACTGTGGTAAACGCCCTCTGCATCGAGCTGTAGGAGGAAGGCATGGACCATGTCTGGATCTTTATGACTGATGTTCCTGAAGACAAACTGCAGATTCTCACCTTAAAATAAACATAGATGTTGATGATACAGAAGCAAACCTTAAGACCTCAAGAAAGTTATTAAGACCACAAGCAAAAATGCTTTTATTTTTAAATTATATAATCAGAAACATCAATTTGAGTGAAAAGTTCAATTGCTTACATTTGATTACCGACCTAGAAAAAGAGCCAAATCAACACTTTATTAATTTCAAGGTTAAAATGAAAGAAAATCGCGGATTTTAAATGTGGTCTCAGACATTTGTACCTCCGTCTATTTGAATGATGCATCTAATACAGAATAAAAAAAAAAATACTTCAGTCACACTGTATGTTAAAGTTAAACACAAAGCTTTACCTTGGATTTTTCTGATCTCAAGACAGAGGTGCTTCTGAAAGATGTCTTTACATTTGTTCAGCTTCTTCAGTCTGTCCTTGTTGGCTTTGTTTTGTGACTGAATCACTGTAAAAATTCATAAAAGAAACATTATTAACATCAGGTTGGATAGAAAGCAATAATAAACCTGTCCATTGTGTCTGTCACCTAACAGTCATATACAGAAAAAAGACTTCACATTCAATTAATGAACAAATATGAATAAACAAAACACATACTATTTGTTTACTGGACATACAGCATTTCATTCAGAAATATTTACAGTAAATGCTTCACAAATGAATCATCATTGTGAGTGTTTCTTTGCAATGATTTTAAAACTCACTCATCTGTAATGGATCACTCTCTCTACCTCCCTTACTTTAACTTTAGTCCACTACACATTAACATGAAGGTGCATGAGAAAAAAGAAAGGATTACACACATTCCCTGTTTTTGGCCTGATCCTTCTTGAGCTTCTCAATTCTCTGGAATAAGAGCGCTTTGTGATGCTCTTTGTCTTCAATCTCCGACACAACCTCAAGGTGTTCAGCGCTCTTCTCTTTCTGTAAAGATGTTTTCTCTTTCAAATCTAATAATAAAAGAAAGGAAATATCATGGCAGTCATTCAACTGACAAATCCAGACAACACAATATTAGATTGCTGTTATTAAAATATCAAGCAAGTGTGCAAATCAACTTCTCACCTTCTTTGTATGTCTGTATCATGTCAAAAATGGTTTCATCCTCCTTGCATTTCTTTAAACAAGTACCTATGTAGAAAGAAAAAGAATAAAAAAAACTAATATATATATATATATATTCTAGGGAATTGTGTGCTTCTAATTTTATAGCAACAGTTTGGACAGGTCCCTTTTCTATAGTCTAACATGACAGTGCCTCTGTGTATAAGGCACGGTTCAAAAAGACCTGATTGATTGAGTCAGTGTGGAAGAACTTGACTGGTCTGCAGAAAGCCAAGTCCTGATCCCAGCTGAACTCCTCTGGTGTGACTTTATATGCAGACCTTGAGCCAAAAACTCATCACCAAACACCAATGACTTGTATAGACACTATAAGGACAAAAGTGTTGGGACACCCCCTTCTTTAGAACAGATAAAGGCACTAACAAAACTGTGGCAACAAAGATGGAAACAATTCATGCATTTAAATACTGTATTTCCATCTCTGTTGCAACAGTTTTGGACGTGTCTAAAATGACAGTACCCTTATGTACAAGTCATTGATGTTTGATGATGAGTTTTTGTTCGTAAAAAGCTTAATTGTGAATATCATTATGATTTTTTTATTTGGCTATTAAGTTTCTGTGAATCAGTTTAAGTGATCTATCCAAAACTATAATTCAATAAATTAAGAAAATAATAATACCAACAACAAAAAGGTTTTCAGAGCAAATACAAACGTCATATACATACAATATAATTCATTTTTCACCATATCACCTAACCTTTTTTAAATGCAGATGGTTTATAATGACAGATACATGTCCTACTTTAATTTCCATTCCACAAGTAATCTTTATAAAATGTATATAAACAGTAACACTTGCACATTCAACTCAAACCCTGATAGTCCATGGCAAACACAAAACAACAACCCTGTGCATCTCTTACCCAAGACGGACTTCATGTAGTGCCTGTGTTCCTGACAGAGCTCTGCCACCCTGTCATTGAGCTCCTCTCCCATGGCCTGAACCAGCAGTTTAGCCCTGATCTCCTCCAGTCTGCTGTTGAACTGCTCCACAACATTATAGTCTCTGATGGATGCCATACTGAGCTGCAAAACCATCCAAACAACACAGTGACGGTTACTACACTAGACAGCTCACATATTATTACTATTATCTACTCTACTACAATATCAAATAATCAAAAAACACAGTGACGGTTACTACACTAGACAGCTCACATATTATTATTATCTACTCTACTACAATATCAAATAATCAAAAAACACAGTGACGGTTACTACACTTGACAGCTCACATATTACTCTACTACAATATCAAATAATCGTTATATATGCATTATTTGCCCATGGTATACTGTAATAATATCCATTATTAGCAGACAGTTGTAGCCATCATATTGTTAGCGATATATAACTAACTTATATATGTTACTTCAGCGCGATATTTTTTAACCTCAGATGTAAACCTAGACAGTACTGATTAAATGTTATTTTACCAGTCGCAAAGAATAGTTAAATCGCCCGTTTTATGGCGTGAAAACAACCGCAAATATATTCTCGTTGTTTTCAAAAATTCAAAGCAGTTACACCGGAAGTGGCGTCAGATAAACGCGTCGTCGTCACAACTACAAAATAGCGGTATGAACAGAACTGTTCCAAGCATACATAAGAAATTAATTTAGTGTTGCATTTTACATTCTCTTAAAAGGCTAAGTTATATAGACTAAATTATATAGTGCTTCTCCCTTCATTGAGTAGTTTGTTATTGTTCCTGCTGCAGTGCGTGATAATAATATAATAATAGCAGAGGTCACACGTGGTCAAGTCCAAGCAAGTCTCAAGTCTTAACCATCAAGTCTCAAGTCACAGTTCAAACAAATCAAGTCAAGTCGTGATAAGTTTCAAGTCAAGTCAAGTCACAGTACTAAAATAAATAGAGGTTAATTTTTTCGTTACATATTTATTTTTGCACAGAAAAGATTAACTTGTATACATATATTATGTATCTTATTCATTATACATTTGCTATATATTAATTATATGCATATGTGTGCTACATTCATATCTGAAAATAAAATTGTGTTGCTTACACAAAACTTTTAAAATCCAGATGTATAATCCAATCTGTCTAATTCAGTTTAATTGAAACTGTCTAAAATGTGTTGCATTTACAGAAAATAAGGTTTGCCAAGATGTTAGTACTAAGTGGGAACGATGGGGCCGCATAATAATAATCCCTCCATGACTGAACACACGCTCGACAGGTGCGCTTGAGGCAGGCACAGCTAATACCATCATTGCAATTTGGACCAGTGAAGGCATTTTCTCCTTGTTCAATCCCCAAAACAAAAGGCAGTTCTGGCCATCACAATTGTCCAGGTGATGGTTTAACTGGGAAGCAGGGCTAGAATGAGTGGATTTCTTCTGCTTGTTGTGGTATAAGAACAGCCCAGTTTCATCACCTTTGATTTGCTCTTCTTCATCCCCATGACCTGTTCCATATTGGATTGCACTGCCTCCTGGAGAATCAGATCTAAAACACAAAAATGTAAAATTACAAATAAACCTACACAATATTCTAGAGCTGCATGATTCTGGATACATTGAGAATATATATATATATATATATATCCCAGTATTTCATGTAATTTACTAAATGTTCTGACAAAATGTTAATCTCTGCAGTCTATTTAAAAAGATTTAATTTAAAATATTCTTTTAAGCTGTCAGAAACTGAATAAATGATTCAATGTCTCACTCATTATTGGATGAATGTTGCCACCTACTGATGTAACCATGTAACTGACAGAAACTTTCATTTTAAGATGCCCCTCAACATTAAAATTCAGGCTACGTCACTGTTATAGACAAATTCCCCACGAGAGGTATCAATGATGATAATGATCACATTTCTAATAAGAAAAAATACAACATAATATGCAACCAAGGCCAAATTATGACAAACAGAAATTATTAATTCATTAGATTAATCGTTATATATATTAGTCAAACTGACTAAAAATAAATGACTTTCTTACCTTTCCTTGTGGTTCTTGGATGAAATTTGACGTTGTGGTTGTCGTGTCGGATATTCTGATATGTTTCATAAAGGGACCTTTAGCCTGCATTTTCATCTGACAAACATGTCTTATTTGACATCAGAAAAAATCATCTCTTTTTTGACAACATTTTAGGAAGACTAAGTATAATTTCAAGTCTGGCCTATTTTGCTCGTCTTATCTTCCTAGCTAAATAAATGTAAGCAGGGCTGTTATTTTCAGTGCAATATAGTCATGTAGATCACCATAAGGGATTTCATCAGCATTAGTGTATTGATTTTTTTATAGATTTCTTTACTCTTTAAAGCTAGTTTTTGATGTAGTATATTTTAGTGCTGTTAATCGCGATTAATCAAAATAAACGTTTCTGTTTACATATATGTGTATATTATGTATTTATAAATACAAACACATGCATGTATATATTTAAGAAAAATATGTTGTTTATATATTAAATATACTTATATAAACTATAAGAATATAAATACATAAATATATTCAAAATACATGCATGTGGTTGTATTTATATATACATGAATACACACAGTACACATACATATATTATTTCAACAAAAACTTTTATTTTGGATGCGATTAATCATTTGACAGCACTAATTAAAATATTCATGTATACAGTATTCACCCATTTACATTTTCATATCAGGCTGTTTGTGGTCATCTGGTCTTTCCACTTAATTAAGATCATCTAAAATGTATTGTTTACATTTTATCCTTCCTTCCACTGTTTTACAGATACCCTGTTGAAAGAAAGACCTACCTAAGACTAGCCTGGGCTGCGTTTCCCAAAAGCATTGTACGTCTAAGTTGATCATAGCTCCATTGGTTTCAATGGGTCAACGATGTACTTAAGCTTGCGATGCTTTTGGGAAACGCAGCCCGGTTCAGACTGGTCTGTGGGCCAGTTTTAGAGTGATTTAAGCAGCTTTGAGCTGGTCTGGCTTGGGAGACTAACTGGCTGACGACTTAAACCATCTGAATGCCAACTTGGAAGACCAACAAACCTTTATAAGCTGGTTCAAGCTGTTTTCTTTCAGAAAGGTAATCTCAAACATTTTAAGTTGATATTTCTGCTAATTTTTTATTTTTATTTTTTTAATCCCTGTACAACAACTTTATGCCCTCTTAGGCCAGTGCAACAAATAAACAAACAAGAAGAAATGTAATACTATACTATTGTTGCTTAGCTAAATGAGCACAATTTTTCCTCATTGAAGGCAAAATTAGAAGTGACAAATAGGTTTAAATTACATACAGTTTTTAAGCACTTTTTAATATGTACAAATTGTTCATCTGTAACATTTGAATGACAATAAATGAGACATCAAAAGCAGATCACACATGGCACTACATTAAATAATGACCGAGCATAAAGGTATCAGTGATTATGAGCGTGTTATCAGTCCCATGCTATTATCACTAAAGTTCAAGGACACCATATCTTCAGCTGCTACAACAAGTCGAATCTCTGCAACCTTTTAGTACAAATCAAATGTTCACACACACATTTTAAAACAATACATTTTCATTCAGTTTCTTGAAAACAACAAACTAACTTGACTAACCACACCTGCATAAGTATAATTCAAACACACGAGGATATTGTCAAGTCATAATAAACATCCACTTATCAATAATTACATATCAATACAAAAAAAAGAAAACACCTCCACAATTGTTAAGTAATTCCATTACCAAATGTAATGAGAGCAGCCTGACTAGCCAAGACAAACCAACGATTGCTCAAGTAATGGCGTGAGTTTGAGGCAGGACTACCTGCTCGTCTAAACACCATGTCATTTTTAACTAATAGGTGCCCCTGTGGTGACAAGTTTGTAGTAAGCTGCTTTCCTGGCCATGAGCTCCTCGTGGGTCCCTTTCTCGATGACCACCCCCTGTGACATCACAGCGATGATGTCAGCAGACTGGATGGTGGAAAGCCTGTGAGCAATGACGATACAGGTGCGTCCCTGACGAGCCTCATCAAGCGCGGCCTGAACAACCTGAAAATTGAACATCAAAGACACTAATTTTAGGTAATATAATGTAACTACTTTCGATTACATTTAGATTACTTTTAACCTCCCAAGATTACTTTTAGATTACTTTTAACCTCCCAAGATTACTTTTAGATTACTTTTAACCTCTGTGCATGTGATCTAAAGCTCAAATCTAATTGGATGGCTTGTTTCAAAAATCAACACTGGTCAAAAAAAAAAAACAAAAAAAAAAAAATTGGCGCTTTGTTCACACCTAATGCGAAAAGCTCCATAGGGATCTATTTTTTTGATTGAAGAACATTATTGTGTTGTACATTCGTGTCGCTTAATCAAGCTCAGTGTGAAAGGCCCCTACTTTGATTTGAATAGAATCTTGTACCATATTGATATAAAAATAAAATTTCATTTTCATTTCATTAATTTTTTTTTAATTCCATTTTTTGTTATCAGCAACATGAAGTGCATTACACTATGTCAGGGTTTCCCAAACCATAGTTTTTGAAGGAACTACAAGGGTTCGTAAACTACGGAAGTTCTAAGCGGCCATGCATTATTATAATTTTTCTGTCTTGTTTTCTCGTGATCACGACTTAATTTTCTTGTGATCTCGACATAACGAAAGTTGTTTTGTCGTTATCACGACTTAATTTTCTCTGTGTATTCGGCATGAGAAAATGCTATAGAAGCAGCATCATCGCAGCATCACGGATGATCGTATTCGCTTTTAATTTGATCTGGGACTCACTCAAACTGAAATAGCTCTGTGTCTGTCAGTGATTGACGACTTACACATAAGTGTTCGACACTTGAGAAGGAGGCTGTCGGGTCTGCAACTTTATCGTCGAAGACAATATAGCGACCCTGATTTTCTCACGATAGCTACAATTACGTCGTGAGAAAACGGTTTTTACGTTGAGATCAACAACTTTCGTTATGTCGAGATCACGAGAAAATTAAGTCGTGATCACAAGAAAATAAGACAGAAAAATTATAATAATGCATGGCCGCTTAGAACTTCCGTAGTAAACTATTAAAAAGCTAATATATATATATATATATATATATATATATATATATATATATATATATATATATATTTCTTTTATAAAGTAAAAGAAATATAAAAACAAAAATCTAAACAAAACACTCATTGTGTGTGCAATTCCACAAAATTGGAAGACTATCATATATTAGAAAAATACAGAGCCCCTAAGAGCTCATGGAGGTGGAAAGATTTCGGGGAGAACGCAAAAGATTTGAAAAATATTTTTTCCTCCCACCCCAAATTTTTTTCACCACCATGAGCTCTTAGGGGCTACGTAGAAAAAGGCTTTTTTTAGAATAGAATATTTAGATGATTAAAAAAATAGAGAAAAATCAATGAATTATGAAGAACTTGCTGCCGTTTTGTGAATATTAAGGAATCATGTAATCAATAAAAGTTACAGTAGTCTGTTCATGATTTTAAAACATTATAATCGGATTACAAGTGTTACATTTTTTGGAATTTGATTATGTAATTCAGAATACATATACACTATATTGCCAAAAGTATTGGCACCCCGTTCTAATGAAGAGATTTGACTACTTTAGCAATTTCTATGAGTACAAATCATAATGTTTAAGCATATAATGATATTCTAGGGAATTGTGTGCTTCTAATTTTATAGCAATAGTTTGGATAGGACCCTTTTCTATTCTAACATGACAGTGCCTCTGTGTATAAGGCACGGTTCAAAAAGACATGATTGATTGAGTCAGTGTGGAAGAACTTGACTGGTCTGCAGAAAGCCAAGTCCTGATCCCAGCTGAACACCTCTGGTGTGACTTTAAATGCAGACCTTGAGCCAAAAACTCATCACCAAACACCAATGACTTGTACATAAGGGTACTGTCATTTTAGACACATCCAAAACTGTTGCAACAGAGATGGAAATACAATTTTTAAATACATGAATTTTGTTTCCATCTTTGTTGCCACAGTTTTGTTAGTGCCTTTTTCTGTTCTAAAGAAGGGGGTGTCCCAACACTTTTGTGCTTATAGTGTCTATACAAGTCATTGGTGTTTGGTGATGAGTTTTTGGCTCAAGGTCTGCATTTAAAGTTACAATTATAGTTAAAATAAAGAATACAAATAAAGTATAAAGAATAAAAATACAAATAAAGTTAAAATTACAGTTAGGCAATAAAATAAGTGATATAGTTTTACCTTCTCACTCTCAGTATCGAGTGCAGACGTGGCCTCATCCAGCAGCAGGATTTTAGGGTTTCTGATGATTGCTCTTGCGATCGCTATGCGCTGTTTCTGTCCACGGGATAACTGAGAGCCTTGAGCACCGACCTGAGTTTCATATTTCTGAAAAACACAACAATAATCCAGAATCTTTTTTTTTTAATGGAACGGTTTATTGAAAATGTAAATGTAAAATGTAAACAAAATAGTTTCATGTTGATCATTTAGATGGCTTAGAAATTAATGTATCAAATATGATACAGTAGGCTTAAAACCAAAAAGATTCCATTTATCTTAATGCATGTTTTTGGTCTTCTGTACGATTCATTAGTGCTTGTTATTCCAAATGTTTGTGTTCATAATTTATCAAAAGGTGATTTCCAGGAATTTCCCATTTGAATCAATGGCAGCAGCTCGACTGTATGCCTAACTGACCATACTAACATGAATCCCTACATTGTTTCTTGTTGAATAACTTGCTTTAGTTGTAAATACATTAAATTACAGACAGAAAATGAGACTTCTAACCACATTTAAACTTGATACCTGTTAATCAAAATTGTCAAGTCACGAATAAAAGGAATGCATAACTTACATCAGGTAGTGTCATCACAAAATCATGCAGATAGGCCTTCTTAGCAGCCTCTATAATCTCCTCCATGCTCACAGTACGAGAATTATCGCCGTACTGGATATTCTCTGCAATACTACAGTCGAACAGCACCGGCTCCTGGGATACGATGCCAATCTGAGACCTCAGGAAGGGCACGCTGATGCTCGCAGATGGACATCCATCGATCAGCTAGGGCAAATAAGAGAACGTCATGGTTTGTTTGCAGTTCCTTGTGTGTTTTTAGCAAAATGGCGTGATTATTTTCAACTAGATTTGACATTTTTAACTCTTACATTGTGAATCTTTTAAAATATATGTGGTAATAATTCTTGCAATAATGCAATGGCTTGAGTTTTAAGCAATTTCAGAGCAAATTAAAAATGCATCAAAATATATTATGAATATTGTTGGCTCTGTGACAGATTGCTTTTGTTCTGCTGAGATAAAAGCATCTGCTACATGCATTTATGTAAAAATGCAACAAACGTGGTTTCATACCACTTGTCCTTCATCGGGATCGTAGAATCGCTCCAGCAGTTGAACACTGGTGCTCTTCCCACAGCCACTGCTTCCCACAAAAGCAAGAGTCTGCCCTGGATGTACTGACACCTCCAGACCCCTCAAAACCTGGATGTCTGGCCTGCTGGGATACGTGAACCTGCACCCTTTGAATTCTATCCGGCCCTTAAAGTCATCCTGTAACAGCATAGAAGAGAACTTTACATTTACATCATAATATGTGACCCTGAACCACAAAACCAGTCTTAAGTCGCTGGGGTATATTTATAGCAATAGCCAAAAATACATTGTATGGGTCAAAATTATCCATTTTTCTTTTATGCCAGAAATAATTAGGATATTAAGTAGAGATCATGTTCCATGAAGATATTTTGTACATTTATTTCCGTAAATATACCAAAACTTCATTTTTGATTAGTTATATGCATTGTTAAGAACTTCATTTGGACAACTTTAAAGGTGATTTTCTCAATATTTCGATTTTTTTGCACCCTCAGATTCCAGATTTTCAAATAGCTGTATCTCGGCCAAATATCGTCTGATTGTATTTGTCCTAACAAACCATACATCAATGGAAAGCTTATTTATTCAGCTTTCAGATGATGTAGAAATCTCTAAAATTGACAGGATATTGTCTGGTTTGTGGTCCAGGATCACATAAGTGATTGCCCGTCCAATAAAGACTGCACATTTTAAAGTATATCTGCTATAAGTTAATATTGGCAATGTTTAGGTGTACACTAGCATATAGACGATGTCACAGAGAACAGACATGCCAAAAAAAAATATTTGAAAAAACAAAAGCCCAAAAAGATATTTGAAAAAAAAAAAGAAAATATAAGAAAATAACATGCATTAAATGTCCTACCACCTGACAAATGTAACTGAAATAGGTAATGGGGGAAATTAAAATAAAATAACATTACAAATCATAAAATGAAATACAAAATAAAATAAAAATCAATTGTAAGCAATTGTTATAACATGCACAATTAATTTTAATTGATTGATTGGATTTCACTTGTCTCTTAATATGACTAGAAGTAGACGATGTAAAAAAAAAAAAAAAAAAATTCAATTAACAACCAGCCATCAGAAACTCTTTCTTTTGGTTTTGCCCAGTGAATGGTGTAGTTTTACCAGCCATGCAAATAGCCAAATCTATTCTATGAAAAGTTGGGTTTCGATGACGTATGGTTGATGTTAGGCAAACAGTGACAGCTGGGAGGAAAAAAACAGATACTCTCTTACCCAATTTTTTCCTTCTGTTTTGCTGATGCTAATTTTGGGAACCCTGTCCAACAGTTTGAAAAGTTGGGCAGCAGCAATCTTGGCCTTGGCGTAATCTGGTGTGAAAGATGAAGCTCTGCCAAGTGCAGTGGCACTGGTCACAAGAGCTGAAATGACTCTGAGGAATAAACACACACAGCATCTATTAATGACACTAATTACTTGATCGACTGGTATATTTCAAACAATTCCAGTGAATTATGCATGCTTTTAACCAATGCTTAGTTGTACATACTGCATGCATTTATATGCATTAATACAGATATTAATTTAAATGAGTATGTTACTTGAAAAAAAAACCTGTACTAAGCACTAACCTGAACACCATCATGTATGGAAGCCCCTCATTACTGACCAGATAGCCGCCGTATCTAAAAGAGGCAGCGAAGGCCATGAAAATGACACACTGGGCGAATGCAAAACAGATCCCATAAACATGAGCTTTCTTCTTTGCCCCTTTATATGGTGCTAGTAGTTGCTCTTCATATCGAGACACAAATTGTTTCTCTTTGGCTAAACCAGCGATGGTCCTGATGTTGCTCAGAGCTTCACTGGACACCTGTATGAACAGACAGTACAATTTATACTGATGTGCATAACAAAACTAATGCTAATTTTGTTGGGCAGGGTTCTCGTTTGTGAAATAGGCCAAAGCAAAACAAGCAGGACAAATGCTTGGGTTCAGCAAGATGCTTGGGTTTTCTATTTGAATATATTTTTTAAAATGCAATTTATTCCTGTGATCAAAGCTGAATTTTCAGCATCATTACTCCAGTCTTCAGTGCCACATGATCCTTCAGAAATCATTCTGAAACGCTGATCTGCTGCTCAAGAAACATTGACTATTATTATCAGTGTTGAAAACTGTTGTGCTGCTTCATATTTTTGTAGAAACCCTGATACATTTTATTTCAGGATATTTGATGAATAAATACTGTTCTTTTGAACTTTCTGTTTGAATCATTTGTCACATTATAAATATCTTTACTGTCACTTTGATCAATTTAATGCATAATCATTTCTTTAAAATGTTACTGACCCCAAACGTTTGAATGGAAGTGCATGACATTTATTTCTGTTAGTATATTTTCACATATCACTGACTGAACAGAAAGGGATAGATTCATTAAAAAGAACCAGTGATTCATTCGCAAGTCTGACTACTCTGGTTGCATTTTACACGTGTATTTGCTGCCTCAGTGAAAGCATGAATGTTGCATTTTAATGAATGAATCAGACCTTATTTAACATGACTTTTACTGTACCTGTCCAGCAGCCTCCAATGCATTTTTATCCTCATTAGCAAATCCTGTCAGCATTTTAGCCTGAAAAACTCCAGACAGGCCGATGAGAGGAAGGAAGCAAGTGACCACTAGACTCAGTTTCCAGCTGAAGTAATACGCAATAATGAAGGAAGCACCGATGTTGGTCAGTGAATTCACAATCATGCCGATCTGTGAACCTGTAGCCTTTGGTGAAGAGCACATCAAACACATTCAAACATACACTTAACCTTAAATCTTTAAAGGGGCACATCATACATTTTCTATAAAGTAATGTTTCCCACTAAAGTCCTCTAAAAATATTAGTTTTGAATGCCATACATTTGTTTGCTTTGGCGACTTTACAATCATGCCCTTTGCTTATTAAATCAGTGCTTTTTTAATGTAATTTCATATAACCTTTTCCCCCTAAAGTCCAATTATAGCGTTAGTAACGTTTAAAAACTAAATAATTTTGCTTTTATATCCATTTTCAATGTTCTCTCTGATCCTTAGATTTAAATGTGACCCTGGACCACAAAACCAGTCTTAAGTCGCTGGGGTATATTTGTAGCAATAGCCAAAAATACACTGTATGGGTCAAAATTATAGATTTTTCTTCTATGCCAAAAATCATTAGGATATTAAGTAAAGATCATGTTCCATGAAGATATTTAGTTAAGATATAAGTACTTACTGTACTTATTTGGATATTTTTTACTGTAAATTAATCAAAACTTAATTTTTGATTAGTAATATGTATTGGTAAGGACTTCATTTGGACAACTTTAAAGGCGATTTTCTCAATATTTAATTTTTTTTGGACCCTCAGATTCCAGATTTTCAAATAGTTGCATCTCAGTCAAATATTGTCCGATCCTAACAAACCATACATCAATGGAAAGCTTATTTATTCGGTTTTTAGATGATGTATAAACCTCAATTTGGGTTTTGTGGTCCAGGGTCACAAATACTCAGTTTTCGCTTCTGCACCTTTAAGAAACACTCCATTTGCATATTAACATGAGTGCTTTCTCCAGCATTGCAACATTTTTTATTATTGTATTTTCCTGTAAACCTTAAAGGGGCATATGAAACTTTAAGCCCACTAATAATGTTTGTAAAGTTTATATGTGCCAAAATAAGGCACAAATGTGTTTTATATCTCTTTCTTGTGCTCTCTATGATATTGGAATTAAAAAGTAATTTTTTTGCTGCACATGCATTTGCATATGAAATGAGAGCTTTGTTCATTATATAGAGGAATATGGTTGCTGAAACTGTTTGGTTACCCACATTCTTCAAAATAACTTATTTTGCGTTCAACAGAAGAAATAAATATTAGAATAGACCAACTTGGGGTGAGTATATGATGACAGTAACTATCCTTATAAAGATGCAATTTTATGCAACTTTCCTCCTAAGGTTTTAATGTTAGTAAAGTGTCTGTGTGCCAGAAACTTTCAGTCACAAATTTGTTTTTATATCTATTTTAATGTTGTTTTTTTTGCTTGTGTGCCTTTAAGAAACAGCCCTTTGCATATGAAATGAATGCTCTCTCCAACTTTGCAACATTTTTTTTTATTATTGTATTTGCTTGTATCTTTTGTCACTCACCCCCTGCACCATGGAGGCGTCAGTGGCTAGTCTGGTAGTCAGAGCACCAGGACTGTTAACGGGGTTGTCGAACCAGCCAATCTCTTGCTTCAACATTGACTGAAATCCAACCTTCCTTAGCCTGCGAGTCAACAGCTCTCCTGATTTGGCAAAGGAGTAGCCCTGTGATAAACATATCATAGTATCAGAGATCTGCTGTAATAACACAACACACATTTCTCAAGGGAAATGTTAAACCTCAACAAGGAACCGTGGAAATACCTGTAAGAACTGCGAAAAGAAGCTCAGGACTCCTATGCTGACAAACAAAATACAAATCCCGTTTATCTGCCTCCTCTGTTCATCCAGGTCTTGAATGGAGAATGTCTGAAAAGCAACCATGATAGTGTTAAACTCCATTCCTGTGTTTAAAGCCCCTAATATGGATTTTTGAAAATGAGCTTTCATGCAGTGTGTTAAGTTTTAAATCTGAAAGTGCACCATGTATAAAGTTATTGTCTCTGAAACATTGGCATACTGCCCGCCCACTTGTTGGTCTTTTCGCATTGGTCTGAATGAAAATGCAAATTCATTCTTTGCCACCAGGTGCAGCTTTTGGAGCAGAAATAGCGTTTTCCCCTGGTAACGCTGTACATAAAGCAGCACTGCGCTCACAAACGCTGCTTTATCAGGCATTACAGGCGAGAGGAGATGAAAATGAGACCAATCGGACCAATCACCGCAGATTAGGGTCACACAGAGGAGGGGTTTGGAAAAATGAATCATTGAGCGAATCTTTTGGGAGAAAACAACACGAATCACATTGTATCTTTTGTGCATGTTGTGTGTCTCACCCCAAGGATTTCACTGAATAAAAGAGCATAGATGGGGTTGACTGATCCATTGATGGCAGCACCTAAAGAGCCCAGCAGCATATATGGCCACTCAGGATAGTTATACTTTAGGATTCGTGCCACAGGAGCCGGTTCAATGACCACTTCATCTTTACCCTTGCTTTTCTGCAAGACAAGATAGGGAACTTTAGATAAAAAATAAAAAGCATTGCATGTGCGATACTGTATTTAAATGTACTCTGTTCCAGACCTTGTTGTTTGCTTCAACTTCTTCCATTTCTAAATGGTCCGAGTAGATTTTGAATTTTCCAGATATGGCATCTGGAACGTTGTTTGACATCTGAGAATATGATCGCTGTCTCAACGAACGCCTATAGGAAAGGTGTTTTAATTTCAAAACAGAACATTTTGGATTCTCCTCTCAAAATAATATCAAAAGTCATAATGATTATGTACCTTAAGGCACTCTCGTAACTTCCTCTGCTGAAGGTCCTTACTTTCTCAAGTCCGTCCTCTTCTGTAATGGTCATCTCAGCAGCTGTGTGATTCAGTATCATGTTAGTGTTTAAAGAAACATTTCACCCAAATATGTACACAATGTCATTGACCCTCGTGTTGTTTAAAATTATCTCCTTGCTGCTCTTTTCTAAACAATGGCATTAAGATCCAAAAAGTACTAAACCACCTTCATGTGCTATTTTATTGCATCACTTCAGAAGGATATACTGCAATATAAAAGTAATGTGGACTGTTTTATGTTGTTGTGTTATTGTCATTGACAGATGTAGTCAGTCACTATTGCTATGCTTCCATCCAAATGTGATAAATTAGAGTAATGCATAAAACATCTGAAAATAAAGCATTTCCATCCCATGGTTTCAAGAGAACAAAATCTGAAAGCCCATTTCCACTACTGGATAAAAACATAAAAAATAAAATAAGATCTCACAATTTTAAATTTTTTTCTTGCAATTGCTTTTTTTTTATGATATAAATGCAATTCAGACTTTTTCTCACAATTGCTATTTATATCTTGCAATTCTGGGTTTTTTCTTACAACTGCAAGTTTATATCTCGTATTTCTGACTTCTTTCTCAGAATTGTGAGATGAACTTGAAAAGCCAATTCTGAGGAAAAATAAGACTGGCGTCTTATCTCAGAATTGCAAGTTTATGTCATGCAATTCTAAGAAAAAAGTCAGAATTGTAAGGAAAAAAATTTTTTTAGGCTTCCGGCTTTTTTTTAAAATTCACATAAAAATACATGGATGGACATGTAGATTACAATGCATGAAAATTCACTAGTGAAGTGATGCAAAATTTCTGCTTTCGTGTTTCACAGAAAAATTCCAGCATACAGGTTTCCAATGACCTCCAAAACTGTCTGTACTCACTGTCCTCTGGTTTATCGCTGTCTGTATCCTTTCCTTGATTCTGCAGGGTTACTAGTGTGAAGTAAACTCCCTTTCTGTCCAGTAACTGGCTGTGCGTGCCTCTCTCTACAGCGCGTCCATGCTCGAAGCCCACGATTACATCGGCGTTACGGACGGTGGACAAACGGTGTGCGATGCTGATAGTCGTTCTTCCCTGTCGAGCCTGAAAAATGCCATTGAATGAATGTATGCAACAACAAATATATGGAAATGACTCTCTTGAACAAACATGCATTTTCTTACAAGTTCATAATTCAGTGCAACATGTAAAAATTGTTGAACATAAAAGATATTTTAAAGAATGACTGTAATCAAACAGTTGATGGTCCCCATAGTATTTCTTTCCCTACTATGGAAGTCAATGGGGACCAGCACCTGGTTCTTCAAAATATCTTGTGCCTAAGTGGTTGCTATGTTGCTGGACACTTAAGGTGTTATAAGTGATTGCTGGGCCCTTAAGGAGTTTTAAATGGTTGTCGGGTGGTCTCTAGGCTGTTTCTGCGCGATTTCTAAGTGGTTCTTAATTCTGTTGCTAGATAGATGGATTAGAATTCATCAGCTATGAGAAAACCATCCAGTCAGTTATTCAGACAGCAGATATAAATTTTGATATCTTTTTACTAGTGGGTGCAGGACACTATAGTTCATTTATGTAAGTGAGGATAGCAAAATAAAGTGAACTGTGACATACTATACCCAAACATTCTTCATACAGTGGACTACCAGTAAAATTGATAAAAAATTATTCAGACACTTTGACCTGACCGTGTTTTGCTTAAGTGCTTTTTCTTTAATTGCTAATGCGACCTTTTTACACCACAGACTGAACAAAATTAAGCAACAGTTGGTAATTGGTTGAGCTACATTGGTATTATCTAATTGTGTACTTAAATTTAACAGCTGAATAATTTTTGGTTGATTGTAATCCATTACATACCTTTCTATCAAAGTAATCTGACATTATCAAGATAATTTTTTTCTGACACGGTTTAACCGAGTTCTTGTCATATTTTATTACTATTTTCTAAACTATAGCAAATAAACTGTGAATAAATTTTGGTTTGACTATACTTCAAAAAGTCATGACGGGGGGACTGTGCCGAACTGATGGATGTAGCTTGATAACTTTAGGAGAAGTTACATTCTGGTCTTACAGTAGTTAACTCACCTTGTCCAAGGCCTCCTGTACTACAGCCTCACTCTCGTTATCCAGCGCTGATGTGGCCATGTCTAACAGGAGGATTCTGGGATTCCTGACCAGCGCTCGAGCAATGGCGATCCTCTGTTTCTGCCCTCCACTCATCTGACCCCCACCTTCACCCACCAATGTGTCAAATTTCTGCATGATATATCAGTGTCATAAAATGTATTTAGTTTAATATGCAAAATTAATATATGCACAACTAATATAAAAACATCTTTTAATTAAGAACATTTTTTAGGGTGGGGGGGGGGGGGGTCTCCAAGCACTTCCTGTGTTACTTTGTGTAATTTATCAGTAAGGTAATGCATGTACTGATCTTATAGAGTAGCTGGCACCTGAGGAAGATCCATGATGAAGTTGTAAGCATTGGCCTGTTTGGCAGCTTCTATAATCTCCTCCATGGTGACTCCAGGACGGCCGTATCGGATGTTCTCAGCGATCGTGGTGGCGAACAGAACAGGCTCTTGTTCCACTATGCCAATAAGGGAACGCAACCACTGGATATTCAGGCTTCTGATGTCATGACCATCCAGGGTGACCTAAAAATTACAATAATTTAAATTTTCAACAGTAGATCAGACATTTGGTGTTAGATTTTACTGCATCATTAATATTTTAGGAGGTATTTTAACTGATGTCCTATGAAAATGTTTGACCAGCGTTAATATTGTTAACTAATACTGTAAAACTAGTTACACAAACCAAGATGAAAATGAGGGAGCTGACTTTGAGAGAAAAGCAAGTGGATGCTAAAAGAAAAGAGGAAGTCAATTAGAGCAAAAACAAAGGGCATGGAGAAATCAAGAGTTTGGAAACCACCAGCAACCAACAACGACCTGATCGGCTGAGAAAACAACTGTAGTTGATGACAGACAAATCATAAAAGCTGTGAAAATGAAAAGACGTGTCTGTAAAATCACCAACAACTTCCAGAAAGCTGGGGTGATGCTCTGACAATCTACTGTCCTCAGGAGACTTTGACACACAATTACAGATGCTACACAGCAAGATGCAAACCTCTGACCAGCACCAAAAATAGAAAGGCAAGATTAGAGTTTGCAAAAAAGCACAAAGGTGAGCCAGAAGAGTTTTGGAACTGTGTTTATGGACCGATGAGACAAAGAGACTTTATCTAAGTGATGGGAAAGCAAAAGTGTGGAGAAAAAAAGGGAACGCATGTAAAAGCATGGTGGAGGTGGTGTCATGGCATGGGCATGCATGGCTGTCTCTGGAACAGGCCCTCTCAACTTTACTGCTGACTTAATGTATGATGACAGTAGCAGAATGAATTTGGAAGGGTACAAAACCATCTTGCCTACCAATATTCAAGAAAATGCCACCAGATTCATTGGGAAGTGCTTCATATTGCATCAGGACAATGACCCAAAACACCCAGCCAGTTCAGTCAAGGAATTTATAAGGGCAAAGAAATGGAAAGTCTTAGATTGCCCAAGTCAATCTCCAGATTTAAATCTGATTGAATATGAATTTCACCATCTGAAGAGGAGAGTAAAGGCAGAAACTCCCCAAAACAAGCAACAATTGGAATTGGCTGCATTAAAGGCTGGGAAAAGTATTTCAAAGGATGAGACCAAGAGTCTGGTGATGTCTATGGGTCACAGACTCACTGCTGTGATTGTGGATCTGCAACTAAATAATAGCTTTTAATCTTTTATATCTGCCTTATGTTCAACTGTCCCAATACTTATGCTCACATCAATATATATAAAAATACTAAAATAACACTAGTTTGTATTACTGTACCATTCCTTCTTTTGGGTCGTAGAACCTCTGAATGAGTTGGATTGCTGTGCTCTTTCCTGATCCACTGGGTCCAACAAATGCAGTCGTCTCACCAGCTTTGACCACAACATTCAAATCATCTAATATCTGAACACAAGATACAGCCAGTCAATGCTAGATAGAATTTAACCGTTTAATGCAAACATTTGATTAAATTATGCATGCTAGAAAAATAACCCACTTTCACTTCAGGACGGGAGGGATAGTTGAATTGAACGCTGTGGAATTCAATGTCACCTTTAACTTTGTCTAACGTATGACCTTCTTCTGAGAAGCAATCGATTTCTGGTTCCTGTATGGGAACAGGATGTGACAGTGATTAATCTGAAGCTGAAAATCCCTGAAGCTGAAAGAATGAAAATCATTGATTCTGGGAGAAGAACTGTCTGTGTGTGTGTGTGTTAATCTCACCCTGTCAATAGTGTCAAATATACTTTTGGCTGCGGCCCGACCAGAGGCAAAGGCCTCAAGACAAGGAGAGGCCTGGCCCAGATTCATGGCACCCATAAGAACACCAAAGAACACCTGAAGAGAACAAAAAACATTTCATAAAATAAAATTCGTTGAGCAATGCGTTGCATCCTTCTGACTGAACGATACAATTAAATTTTTTTTTATTTTGATATACTTTTGTTGTTATTTTTATTTCCTACATATCTTTTATGTTATTTTTAATCACTTTCATGTATAACACTTTGAATTACCATTATGTAAAAAAATTGCTACAGAAATAATCAAAGCCCAAAAATGACGGGTTAAAAAAATTAAAATAACTAAATAAAATAGAAATAAGAATAAATGAAAGAACAATCAAAGAATAAAATAAAATAAGAAAGTATCTCCTTCTGTATCCACACTTGGTTGTCATACCTGAACGAGGCCACCGGGCGTGAGCTCCCTGGTTTCAATGACCAGTTTTGAGCCGTACCAGAAAGCCAGTGCATAACACAAGAATATGATGCACCAAAGGTAACCCTGAAACACACCAATGATCACTCCCTTCTTAATACCCCACGCCTGGGCCTCCACGAGGTTCCTGTCATACCTGTGAAAATACCCATTAAAAGTTTTTCACTCTACAGTTTTTTACACTCTACCTGTGCATGACTGGGAGATTCATCCCAATAAAAACAATGTGTTTGTGTTCTTTCACCAAGATCCAATTCCAATTTGATATCACCACCACTTTTACTCTTTCAACCCCTTCTTTCCAACCATAATGCCCACTTTTTACAATCTACATTATTCCAGGTTCAGAATACCTTTACGTTCAGTGTGTTTTCTCACTTTTCACTTTGTATATCCAGATGTAAATAGGTTTGCATTGACAGATAAAGCGGGCACGATGTACCTCTCTGTCTCTTTGTGCTCTCCTCCAAAAGCGGCAACCGTTCTAATGGAGGAAAGGACTTCATCAGCCACTGCTCCTGCTTTAGCATAGGCCGTCAACTCACGACCCGTCAGCCTCGCCACAGCCTTCACATCAAAAACATACATTTATATTTTTTTTACAACACACTTAAATAGGAAAAAATAATGATGGGTGATTGAATGATGAAACAAAATGTAATCGAAAAGTTCACCCAAAAACTACTCACCTTCAGGGCATCTAAGATGTAGATGAGTTTTTGTAAAAATGTAGCATTACATCACCAACGGATCATCTGCAGTGAATGGGTGCCGTCAGAATGAGAGTCCAAACAGCTGATAAAAACCTCACAATAATTCACAAGTAATCCACACCACTCCTGTCCATCAATTAACGGCTTGTGAAGTGAAAAGTTGAATGTGTGTAATAAACAAATCCACCATTAAGGCATTTTAACCATAATCCAAATTAATGCTTCCTCCAGTGAAACATCATCCTCTGTTGTCATCTCACATCAAAATCCACTGATATATGTGTTTAGAACTGTTTAGGATTGTTTTTACTTTTAAACGGTGCTTGATTTGTACATATTTCTCTCCTGATTCAAAGAAGATATTTTTTTTCAATGCAGAAATATTACAAATAGAAGAAGCAAGTTAAATAAGTCTTAATGATGGATTTGTTACTTTCAAAGAGCCTTTTACGTCACAAGAAATGAACTGATGGACAGGAGTGGTGTGGATTATTGTAATGTTTTTATCAGCTGTTTGGACTCATTCTGACGGCACCCATTCACTGCAGAGGATCCATTGGTGAGCAAGTGATGTGATGCTACATTTCTCCAAATCTGATGAAGAAACAAACTCATCTATATCTTAGATGGCCTGAAGGTGAGTAAATTTGCATTAAATCTTTGCGTGAACTATTCCTTTAAATCATGAATTACCTTTTGAGATTTCTCCCATTCATGTTTCTACATTCACATTTATCATATTAAACTTTCTATAGTGATACCAACCATCGCCATGAGTCCTGCAGCCAGTCCTATGAGAGGACTGACTGATATCACCACCAGCGTCAGCTTCCATCCGCCGATGAATCCTACCATGAAACCAAATATAAACGTTGAGATCCTCTCGATGAAGATGGATACCTGGTCTGCTATGGCATTGTTGATTTTGTTGATGTCACTACATGGAAAAAGAAGTCACAAACATGAAAATCAACTAAATTTTATTCCACTGGATAAAATTGGAGTAGGATTTGTTCTGAAACAATTTGTCACTCTAGTAAATCTCTCTAATAATTACAAATAAATGACAAGTAACACATATAATTAAAATAAAAAAACTGAAATATTTTCTTGTAAAACATGCTTCAATAATCAACTTCAAAAAATTTTTTTTTTTTTTACAGTGTACTTCATGTATTGCTTATCATCCACTAAAAAAAATCTGATCATCCTTCAAACTGCATGTTTTTATTTGTCAATGCAAATTTTAATATTTAACACTAACGTCAGATTCATGAACAAATCTAACAATAGTACAAGATAACACTGTCACGGTGCACACACAAGGAGGATACAGGAACACGCAGACGAGGATGTAAACTCAAAATTACAAAATTGGTCTTTTATCAAATCCAAACAAGGCAGGGCAAAACAAGGCAAGGCTGAGACAGACAGGAACACCGGGAGTAATGAGTTGACAAGACGACATCAAACTGAATAGACAGGACTATTAATACACAGGGTAATCATAGATAATGAGACAAACACAGCTGGACAAGAATGAACTAATAATGACACTAAACGAGGACAGGAAACAAACCAAATATGGAAACAAGAGGCAGGAACACAAGACACACACGACAGAGGACTGACAAACACAGAAAGACTTGAATATTACTCAGATATCCTTGTGTTCAGCTCCCCGACAGAGTTGCAGTCAAACCAGCCGATCTCCATGCGCATTATCTTCCTGAAGTATATTTTCCTGATGCGTTGGATCTGTCTGGCGGCAGCAGAAATCCAGAGAGCGATCTGAAACCAGAGTGAATGCTCATGAATACTGAGAATTTGTGAATTTGTACACCTCTTCTTGAGGTTCTGGCATGATAATGTCTTTGTCTTCTGCGGATCTGGAGCACTACTGAGATTAAAAAATAAAAGATGTGTATGTTAAAACCCTGACTGCATCTCTGATGCATTCATATTGCATCATTTCTTTGAAGTACATTCGTCTGAATGGCCATTACAGTAAAAAACTTTCAAATGAGATGAGAACAAACTTTCTTATATACCTGAAAGTAACTCAGAATAAGGACTCCAACTCCAATTCCAACATAGTAAAATGCAAACTTGGTCATTTCAGCCTCAATATCCACACTGTAAAAGAGGGACAGAGCAAGAACATTTAAAATATGCAAAATGAAAAGTGACACATTTTACAATGTTTGATCCTATCCTGCAGTTCTTTCTCCAAAACACTTTTCTGGCCATTAAACTTGTTGAAAAAAAGTAAAATTAAAAAAATTAGGAATATCACAAAGCCTGAAGTCCTGACTGTGGCAAAAGGAGGGGTTGAGGATGGAGAAGGGTAATTTGCTCCTGAGCAAGCGAAAAAGCTGCTGAATAACACTGAATATAATATAATATTGAGCTTATATAGGGATGCCGTGATAGGTGTCGTATTCCTATTGGTAGATGTAATCAGCCAATGCAAGCTTGACTCACGTGACCTGCCAGAAATAATGCTATACGCTTAATTTTTTTAGATCCGGCAATTATTCATTTAGAAATTAAGCACTGATTGTCTCAGATTTAATTAACTCAAATTCAGTCTCAATGAACTCAAATATTTCTTATCAAATTCTCCAAGAACCAAAGAATCTGAGCTATACATTTTTATTTTAAAGCTCTATACTTTCATAATTATTTCAATTGTGTCTAATATTTCTCCTAAGGAATTTCCAATAAGTCTCTTGCACTTTTAAAGAGCAGCACAGTTTTCCTGTGAGGACACTCAGGTTGCAGGTTCCAGCTTGAACCATCCTCACTCACCCACAGTACGTGGTGCTGTTGTCCGGCCGCTCAACCACAGTCCCGTCCAGCCAGGTGATGGTGTTATTAATACAGGTTTTGTTCGGGTTGGTCAGTTCCTGAACCTCAAGCTCATAGTCCACAAAAGTGTTGGTCATCATGCCGTACACCAGCAGCATGAGGGGAGATGCGGCGCCGTGGACCAGAGAGCACACACTTCCCACCACCATCATCAGCACCTCCTTCCATGTGGCAAAGTGGAACTGGACAGAAATCAAAAACAGTGATGTGAGAGAAAACTCAAGCATTAAATCAATCTAAAAAGCAGAATTACTTTATTGTTTATTTTTACAGGGACAATGCACAATTAAAAGTAATTGCACCAGAGTTAGCTAATAGCTAATTTACATCTGCTGTCCCTGGGCAGGTAAACAAATTAAATAACATACAATATTACATATGCACCACATAGAACATCACAATACATATATCCACAAAAGTAAAAAACAATATATATAAAAAAGACAAGACTTACAACACAGTCATTAGTGGTTGCAAATTTGTTCTGATAGTACCCAGTGCTTAAGATTAGTTTTAAAAACTGTGTATCTGTCAATGCTTCGAATGTTTGTAGGTAAAGAATTCCATAACCTCACTACTCTAACCGAGAACGCTATTTGACCAAAGGCAGTTTTTCTATACTGCGGTACTAAATCTTCCCTAGCAGATGCTCTTGTCCTACCAGCACTGCCGTTATGGGCCAGGCATCCCCTAAGAGGAGGGGGAGCAAGATTATGGATAATTTTGTACATCAGGCATACATCACTGTAAAATACAAAATTATCAAAATTCAAAAAATTTAACTTTTTCAAAATAGTACAATAATGGTAATCCCTTGTTTTTTTGTCTAGCACTTTCAAAATTAGTTTATAAAGAGAGTACACAGGCTTAAGTGTGGTCGCACCTGCCTGTGACCAGGTTGTTATACAATAGGACAAATGAGGAAGAATCAAAGTATGTACAAAAAGTAGTGCAGCTGATTGAGACAGTTGATGCCTGATGTTTTTAAAATTATTTAAATTCAATTTAACATTATTTATAACCCCCCTTACTTGTTTTTTAAAAGACAGGTGTTGGTCAATTATTATTCCTAAATATTTGACATGCGTCACACATTTGATTGCTTCACCATTGAGTACGATATCAGGATTCACGGAGTTATTTTTTCGTGCAGTAAAATACATGTAAACTGTCTTGCTTGCATTAAGGGACAAACAAGACTTATTTAACCAATTCAAGACTTCCACCATTGCAGATGTCAGTTTGCTTGCAACAAGTTCTTTAGTTCTTGCATGAACAAAAAGCACAGTATCATCTGCATACATTAGAACGTTAACACCTGGACATACTTGAGGGAGATCATTAATATAAATACTAAATAAAATGGGTCCTAAAATAGACCCTTGAGGAACCCCTATAGGACAGCTAGCAAAAGAAGAACACTTATCAACCACTCTTGTACATTGTTTCCTCTTAGTCAAATATGATCTCATCCAGGTCAAGGCAGTGGCAGATAAATACAAATTCTGAAGTTTGGAAATTAAACAGTTATGATTAACGGTGTCAAATGCCTTTGCAAGATCTAAAAACACAGCACCAACAACACCACCTTGTAAACGCTTACCAGCTGAAAGAATCCGACGGTCAGGGCTTTCTCTGTTTTTGTTTTGTCACTGCCATTCCTTCAAACACAGACAGAATTTAGATTTTATTGCAGACTTTATTGCAGCTTAAAATTCATTTTCAGATCAGATCATTTGATTCAGATTGGAACTTCGACGCAAGTTCTCGGATCTTTTTTTTCTGAAAACCATTAATTTTTCATTCAAATCATTAAGGCAGCACAGTTATATATATATATATATATATATATATATATATATAAAGAAAGTATACACAATACAAATCCCTTAAGGAAATGAACCCTGGTTTTACTATAGTAAAAGTGTAGTAACCATAGTTTTCATTAATCTTCACGTTACATTTTAATCGTGCCAGCTATAATCGATTGTTTAATAGTGCAGGGGCAATTTTTGCCCCTTTATCTTGAATTTGTGTGGCATTTTTGTAAATTTTGGTGCAAGGGCGTAGGTTTGATTTTAGCATTGGTGGGGACATAACGGCAGACAGCAGACATTTAATTGTTTAATCAAAATTATTACTAACAACAATTTAGTAGTTGCTGCATAATGGTGGGGACATCATAACAAGCGATGTCCAACTTGTAAACAATAATTATCTCCTTAAATATAAAGAGGTCAAGCAACAGATTAATGAGTTACTCCGAATTTCACGAAAAAGCTTAAGGATGTAATTATAATACAAGTCAGATATTGAATGAGTTGCTGTCACCCTTCTGAGGAAGATGCATTCACATGTTTTGGCAAAATTTCACATTCATTAACACAAATCTGGTTCTGAACCTCTCTTTTCTTTATTCGAAGTTGATCTAGACAAGTACATGGAAAGTGTCTATTCGTGTAATTACATTTTTATTCACTCACACTGCATCAGATTGCTTTTTACGCATCGTTTTTTGGCAGCGCTGAGCCTTATAACCAATCACACGCGTTTCTGTTGAGCTTAAGAATGCAGTGGCCAATCAGAAACGTTCAGATAAATCAGTAGTGAAAACTCCAGCGTTGTTGTGGAGTGTGTGCGCTCACTGATTTAATTTTTTTGTGCTCGTCTAACAACACAGTGCAGATACGATGTAATTAAACGATTTCATAGCTTCAGAGATTATAACGGGAGTTTGTGCATAGACTAGACTAACGTCATGGACCGACATGTTTGTCTGTGAAGCCAGAGCCAGAATATAACACATTTCCTCAAAACACAGACACACAACACAAAAAAAGTTGTATTTTTTATGTATTCTATTAATCAACATTAATAATCATTATCACAATATCAAGAGCAATAATCGACAATAACGATTTTTTTTTTGTCAGTATATTGCAGCCCTATTAGCTCCTGTTTTTTTTTTTTAAATAGGCTATATCATTTAGATACAGTCAGTTGTTTTTCCAGCAGTTTAAAGTATTTTGATTGATTGAAGTGTTAAATGTACGTATTTGACATAAAAAAAAAAAAACAACATAAATACAATTATTAAGGTGATCAAAATGGGCTTAATGAGTGTAAAAAAAAAAAAAAAAGCCCCTGAAATCAATTCCAAGGGGGCAAAATTGCCCCTTGAGGGAAAAGTTAAATTCTGACTATCATCCACAAAGTTCATTTATGGTAAATAATTAACTGAACCAACAGTATTTCTCAAATGTTAAATTCAGCAGATGATGAAATCATTGTTTGTCCTCATATTTTAGACATATGTGTCACTTTCTGCAGCATTTTTGCCATAGCGTGCATACATAATATAGAAAGAACTCAATAAATAAAAATAAAAGACTCACTTGAGGTCAGCATCTGTGTTGTAAGAAAATAGAAGAAATTAGTTGCACATAGCAAAACATTACATATTTTGGCATCGAAATTAATCACAGCACACTACAGTTCATACCTTCATCAGCTTTGTATGATTTTGTGGTTTTATCTACACCGTCCCCTGGGGAGTTTTCACTTTTATTCTTCTTCATTCTTCAGTTTGGTCGCATCTGACGTGGTTTTACAGAAAAAGGCATGTTTAGACAGATTTAACTTCCCAACAATATCAAATCATACATACTTTTGACAAAACAAAGAATTTCGTTTTATCTGACTGTAGTCATTATGCCCATGTACTGAACAACTGAGACAATAAACTTTTACCTATTTACTATTGTTAACCTGGCGTTTCATAGTGATTATATAACAGACCTGGTTACTGAATATTAAGAATCCTCAACTCTTCTCCGCACATGACTTTGTCCAGTTAAATATTACAAGAATAATTAAAAACCACTAGTGACAGCCAGTTAGATTACAGAGCAAATAATGTCAATAGCAGCTCATTTCATTTTGCTTTGAGAAAATTCATACCGATTAGAAATGTGTTCATATTAAAAACCTTGAGATTTCAAACTTTGGAGTCTGAGAGCAGCATAAAACATTGCCAAAGTCTATTTAAGACACACGTGTGATTAGTGGCATCTTTGCCTTGGGAGAAAATGCTGTGGGTTTTATTTTAATCTTCTCTCATTAACTGCTTGTAGTAAAAGCAAAAATAATTAAATAGTATTTTCTTGTGACACATATTCCAATAACCTGTTTTATTTGCAAATGTTTTTTTTTAAATCATTCCTTATAGTGTAGGTGAAACCATTGAGAAATCAGAAAGTTTCTAAAACATTTCAAATGAGCATTAAATGTAATAAGTGTTCGTGTTTTTTTGTAGTAGAGAAAGCGAGAAGGACTGATTCATACCTGCTGTGAGGAGCTGCTCTCAGTGGCGTTTCTCTCATGTCCGAGGGGCTCTTCTATCAGTGCAAGTCTGTCCACACCTTCTGCACTATCTTCCCCTTTATTAGACTGATAAGAGACTACCTGATCAAGGTCAAGGTCTGCACAGTCTGTTCTCTACTCTACACAGAGACCCGAAATAGCATAAACAATGTTAAAACAGTTAATGAGTTCAGTCACATTTATTAATCACTCATCAAATCACATTGAGGTTTACAGCAGATTATTAACGTCATCTCACAGACATCAGTAATAAATTGGGTTGAATGACCGTTGATGGTTCATTAGATTGGTCTTGCAATATTGAGAGTCTAACAGACGAATCCTTATTAATTTATATTCTATCTATTTATTTATTTTTTGATTTGAGGTCTATAATGTATCATTTGTGTCATAATAATAATGAATCATAGCTATTTTGAATGCCCTCCCTTATTTACACTGTAAAAATTATTTAATTTTTTTTGGAAGCTGTAAATAAAACAATGATTATTGGAGTATGTTTTACAAGAAAATACTTTGTAATTGTTTATCAAATTTACTCACAATTTCTGAGCAAAAATAGTTTCTACACCAAATTTTTCCAGAGTACTAATGCATTTAGACTGATTTAATAAATGCATCATGTATGGAGGTGATCATTTAATAGGTGATAGATAGTTTAATAGCCCAGCGGTCATTCAACCCTTCTGGTGACATGTCATCTCAAAAACAATATAAATGATCAATAACCGATAACAAATCTCCTATGCATCCCCACTATCTGAATCCCGTGCAGTAGAAATGACAAAGACAGATGTATTAGCTTTAAAACTGATCATTTATCACTATATTCTCATGAATACAGAAATTATTTTGATCAAGCTTTGACAAAATAGGAAATAGATACATTTTCAAAACCTCTGAAAGATCTGAGATTTTTTTTTTTAAATATATATATATATATATATATATATATATATATATATACAGTGCCCTCCAAAAGTATTGGAACAGTAAAGACAAAATCCATCATAAGAATCAATCATAAGGACTGAACTTAAATTAAAAATTAGATTTCCATGCACAACTGATGATACACATTGATAGGCCCAAGTAATAGATTAATAAAAAAAAAAGTAATAGATACACCAGTGTTCTAACATTGACATCTGGCAGCCAAAAAAATGCATTTTTCAGGCCTTAAAATCATGTTAAGCAACAAATATGTCATGCATTCATTTGTCAGCCAATTACAGCCTTACAAAAGCACACAAAACATGCACAGGTTTTATGTATTTGGAAACATATTTTATATATTGGACACTCTAATATTGGTGAGACCACATTTTATATAAACAAGATAACAAAAGAAAAATTAAATGCTGTAAAAAAAAAAAAAAAAAACATTCTCTCACAGGTGCCGTCATCTGTGAAAGTGTGTAAAATTAGGTGAATAACTGCACTGTATTTTTTGACCTGCGATAAATCACTTATTAATCAGTTTTACAGTTAAAATGATAAAGGTTGGTGTTGTTGTTTGTAATAATCTGCCATAAAGTTGCATCTTGCAACTCTTTGTCATTTGTACATCATGTATCAATCCTTGACTTTAAAATATATACATGATAATGGATTTTAGTGGATATTAAATGCATTCTGGTAACACTTTACAATAAGGTCCCATTAGTTACCACAAGTAACAATGAGCAATACATTGGTTAATATTCATTGTTTACAACTCAAAGGCATAAATTCTTAGACTAGCAATACAAGTCTTGATGTTTATACCTCTAGAAAGCGACTGACTTGAAGGTTACCTGTTCATGTACACAATTGGATCCGTTCCTGTTGGAAGGTATATTTTTGGGTTGATGGTCTCAAACACAGACTGAATGTATCCAATGCGTCTCACACTTTTCTGAGTAATCTTGAAACTTGAAGTCCTTTTGTATATCTGCCTCTGTTAAATGAACGATTTGAATGTGCCTCAAGCACTTGTGCAGCAGCCCTGAGCCGTTACAGCTTCAGGATTTACAATAACACAAGTGATTCCTGCTCAGTACAGATACACAGTTTCAAAGAAGTCTGAGGTCGCTTCCTGTGTTCAGGAATGTACCGTTTATAGATTCACAAACACAGGAAACTTTTTGATATGTTTCTAGAAACAGATCCAAGGACCAGTTGCTATTTAGTTAATTAAATTAAAAATAAAATTAGAAATGTTGCCTTGAAACTACATAAAATTATAAATTATAAAATTGAAACTGAAATAAATTAAAGCTAATAAAAATTACAATAAATTCAAAATATCAATAAATACTACAATAAAAGATAAATAATACTGCATTAACCCTTCTTAGGACTGGAAACAATTTAAAGAAATTGTTATATATAAATATATATATAGACCTAGATTGCATTTTCTATTTTTTTAAACCTCTAAAATATTTTTTATTAAATCTGTTTTTTCTAAGAAATTCCCACCGGTGATGCTTTTGTAAATCAGATGCGTCTCGAGTTTTTATTGTATTATTTTATGCATGGGAAAAAACCATCTAAACTATACCAACAACATTACCATCCATCAGTACAAGCTTCTTTACAATTGCAAGAAAAATGATGGAGAAATGTATCTCTGGTGTTTTATCTGACCTTGCATTGAGACACATCTCAGTGCGTCTGGAAGGCTTCTGTCTTTCTGATCTTGCATCACCACCTGCAGGAGCAACACGGCACAGTTATTACGTAATACTTCAGTAAATTAACCGGTGTCAGATGCACACACAGCCGAAAGAAAGAACAAACACATTCCCAAACTTCTGAGACGACTGACTAGTTTCTAGAAACAGATATCGTAGAAAGCGGACTTCTAAAGCAAGGGTGAGTAGCCTATACGGCTGGTTTGTAGAGTCAGTTTTGCGGCAAGGTTCAAGTGAGCAAATTCCTGTTTTTGGTAAATGCATGCTGTTTGCAAAAGGGTTTTGTCAGGACACGTTACTGGGTACTGATCACGCGTTTTCTTATAATGGCATTTCAATGTTGTAACAATGTTAGCTTGGTTTCTTTCTTTTATTCGTTCCGAGTTTGCAACAGTACAGTGTAAAAGTTCACTACTGTTGATAACTATCTATTTAATTTACACTCCCATTTACTGAAATGAAGTCGGACCGACTCTTTTCTGGGAATCGGTTCTCTTTCAAACGGTTCATTTGGACAGAACCGGTTCAAAACAGATTGTGCGGTTCACGTGATCTCGAAATTGATATCGCGTGTTCTAAAAAAATTAAAAATATTTTTTTTTGCACGTTATAATTAAATGACACTTTATAAAACCAACAGTAGGCTATGTGTGTTATTGATAAAACTGTCGAACAATCAAACTGCAAACATTTGCGAGATTTTACTTACTTTCTGCATCTTTGGTTCATCCCAAATGCTATTCAGAATCAAAGTAGACCTACTTAAAATTGTTTTACATTGTTTCAAATTTCCACGAGTTCACTCGCCGCTTCTAGGCACATTTCTAATCGGTTATGTGCGATATAAACGGTTCAATGTTGACTCCGATTGATTGTGGCTTGTGTGATTCGGTTCAACTGATTCTTTTACAAGATCCGATTCAAACGAATGATTCGTTCACGATTCAGACCGTGGCTTCCGTGTGTTTCTCAATCATACAACATTTATTTGAGGTTATTCAATAGCTTATGAGAAGACAAAGATACAGACAAACTTATTATTAATCCTGTATTTATCATATAGGTAGGCCTAGGCTATTAAATGTGTCTTTTCTCTCTCATCTCTCAAAATCTATCACACTTTCTCTAGTGAAATACAATCATAAGCCGAAGAGTTAATGGTTCATTAGGTCATGTACTTTATGAGTAGAGCTTTAACCACATGTGCTCTCTTTCATATATTTATTTTGTTGATTTGGTGGGGTTTGCATGAATCTGGATCCTCTTTTCTGATAAAAACAAATACATTTTCTTTTGCAGAAATGTTCCTGTACATTGTAGTTCTCATAATCGTCTTCTATGTCTATCGGTGGTTCAGAGAACTGGGACAAGTTCCCAATAAATCGGAGAAGTTTGTATACATCACAGGCTGTGACACAGGGTTTGGGAATCTCTTGGCCAAACACCTGGACACGAAGGGTTTCTGTGTCATCGCTGGCTGCTACACGGAGAAGGGAGAAGTTGAGCTGAAGAAGTGCTGCTCTGACAAACTCACAACGCTGCATTTGGATGTGACTGATAATTATAGCATCAAAAAAGCTGCAGAAACCATTAAAACTCTGGTGGGAGAGAAGGGTAAGTCAAAGACGTCGAAGACTGGAGTAATTGGTAACACTTTACTTGAAGGGGTGTGCATAAGAATTAAGAAATGCGTTAAAAAAAATAAGAATGCATTTAACATTTATAAATGTAATGCAAGATTTGATTTTAAAGTTAAATTAAAATTCAGAGAAATAAATTTAATACATTTGATCATAATTGCATGTTATCATACAATGCATGGGGTAATGCACAAACACACACTAAGTATTTCCAGAAACTTTAGATGATATTAATAGCCTGTATTGGAAATGTCATCTATACTAAGTTGCATTTAATTTATTTAAATGTATTATATTCAATTATTAAAATGTAATTTTATGGGCAATGGTGAAATTAAACATAAATGCTAATTTAAGCAGAAAGTCTCATTATTTGTCAATTAATTTCAGCTTAGTTCTCTCTCAAAAAAAGAAAGAAATATATATATATATATATACACACACACACACAATATTGCCAAAAGTATTGGGTCACCCCCTTCTAATGAACAGGTTTGACTACTTTAGTAATTTTTATGAGTACAAATCTTAATGTTTAAGCATATAATGATATTCTAGGGAATTGTGTGCTTCTAATTTTATAGCAACAGTTTGGACAGGTTTTTCTAGTCTAACATGACAGTGACTCTGTGTATAAGACACGGTTCAAAAAGACCTGATTGATTCAGTCAGTGTGGAAGAACTTGACTGGTCTGTAGAAAGCCAAGTCCTGATCCCAGCTGAGCTCCTCTGGTGTGACTTTAAATGCAGACCTTGAGCCAAAAACTCATCACCAAACACCAATGACTTGTACATAAGGGTACTGTCATTTTAGACACGTCCAAAACTGTTGCAACAGAGATGGAAATACAATTTTTAAATACATGAATTATGTTTCCATCTTTGTTGCCACAGTTTTGTTAGTGCCTTTATCTGTTCTAAAGAAGGGGGTGTCCCAACACTTTTGTCCTTATAGTGTCTACACAAGTCATTGGTGATGAGTTTTCGGCTCAAGGTCTGCATATAAAGTCACACCAGAGGTGTTCAGCTGGGATCAGGACTTGGCTTTCTGCAGACTAATGTGTATTTGAGAAAAGCATTCATTTCATAATGATGTCCCCCCCCCATTTTAAAATTATTATTATCCAATAAAAGGTTAGGTTTTTGTGAATTTAAAAAAAATAAAATATCAAAGGGATTAACAATGCAGATTCATTTTCACAGCCGCCTTTGATCATCTTTACCAAGGGTGCCAATAATTCTGACCACGACTGTATATTAAATGTCAGGAATAATTAGTAAAATAAATGCTTTAATTATGTTCTTGTTGTTGGAATAATGAAATTCCTAATATTATCCTTTTTAACTTTCTCATATCCTTCTCTTCTTTAATGAAGTTGTTGGTCGTGTAGTTTCTTCACATGGTCCTCACATCACACTTCCTGTGTGTTTTGCAATCCCCTGTGGTGAAAGCAAACGGTTTTATTGAGTTGTGTGTGTGTGTGCAGGTCTGTGGGCCGTGGTCAACAACGCTGGGATCTCCTTCCCAACTGCTCCCAATGACTGGCTGGAAATTGAGGACTTCAAACAAATGATCAATGTCAATCTGATCGGGGTTGTTGCCATCACTCTGAGCGTGTTACCGCTCATTAAGAAGGCCAAGGGCAGAGTGGTCAATGTGGCCAGTGTGTTTGGAAGGATTAGTACTATGGGAGGAGCGTACTGCATTACTAAGTATGGAGTAGAGGCTTTTAATGACAGTCTAAGGTCAGTATGTCCAGTAATCGAATATGGAGACTCTCCTGACAAAAACTGGTCAAAGAAATTCAAAATCAAAGCATTTCTCAGATACAAACCAATATAGTATTTGGGCGTGGCGTATGAATTAATCAGCATATACACTCACCTAAAGGATTATTAGGAACACCATACTAATACTGTGTTTGACCCCCTTTCGCCTTCAGAACTGCCTTAATTCTACGTGGCATTGATTCAACAAGGTGCTGAAAGCATTCTTTAGAAATGTTGGCCCATATTGATAGGATAGCATCTTGCAGTTGATGGAGATTTGTGGGATGCACATCCAGGGCACGAAGCTCCCGTTCCACCACATCCCAAAGATGCTCTATTGTTTTGAGATCTGGTGACTGTGGGGGCCATTTTAGTACAGTGAACTCATTGTCATGTTCAAGAAATCAATTTGAAATGCTTCGAGCTTTGTGACATGGTGCATTTTCCTGCTGGAAGTAGCCATCAGAGGATGGGTACATGGTGGTCATAAAGGGATGGACATGGTCAGAAACAATGCTCAGGTAGGCCGTGGCATTTAAACGATGCCCAATTGGCACTAAGGGGCCTAAAGTGTGCCAAGAAAACATCCCCCACACCATTACACCACCACCACCAGCCTGCACAGTGGTAACAAGGCATGATGGATCCATGTTCTCATTCTTTTTACGCCAAATTCTGACTCTACCATCTGAATGTCTCAACAGAAATCGAGACTCATCAGACCAGGCAACATTTTTCCAGTCTTCAACTGTCCAATTTTGGTGAGCTCGTGCAAATTGTAGCCTCTTTTTCCTATTTGTAGTGGAGATGAGTGGTACCCGGTGGGGTCTTCTGCTGTTGTAGCCCATCCGCCTCAAGGTTGTGCGTGTTGTGGCTTCACAAATGCTTTGCTGCATACCTCGGTTGTAACGAGTGGTTATTTCAGTCAAAGTTGCTCTTCTATCAGCTTGAATCAGTCGGCCCATTCTCCTCTGACCTCTAGCATCAACAAGGCATTTTCGCCCACAGGACTGCCGCATACTGGATGTTTTTCCCTTTTCACACCATTCTTTGTAAACCCTAGAAATGGTTGTGCGTGAAAATCCCAGTAACTGAGCAGATTGTGAAATACTCAGACCGGCCCGTCTGGCACCAACAACCATGCCACGCTCAAAATTGCTTAAATCACCTTTCTTTCCCATTCTGACATTCAGTTTGGAGTTCAGGAGATTGTCTTGACCAGGACCACACCCCTAAATGCATTGAAGCAACTGCCATGTGATTGGTTGATTAGATAATTGCATTAATGAGAAATTGAACAGGTGTTCCTAATAATCCTTTAGGTGAGTGTATTTTATGAATGCAAAATCCAAACAAAATGAAACCATGTGCAATTAATCATCATGATAACACTGCAACCATTCAGTCAAATACATTTTAATTTGGCAAGCATTTTCTCTGCTGCCAATGCTAACATATTCTAAAAATATCTGATTAGTCAGCACAAAGGACTACAGCTGAAAAACAGCAGGTGATAACTTTAACTGTGAATGGCCAATCATAATGAAAGTTTAAATATGTGACCCTGGAGCACAAAACCAGTCTTAAGTCGCTGGGGTATATTTGTAGCAATAGGCATACATTGTATGGGTAAAAATTATCAATTTTTCTTTTATGCCAAAAATCATTAGGATATTAAGTAAAGATCATGTTCCATGAAGATATTTTGTAAATTTCTTACTGTAAATATATCAAAACTTCATTTTTGATTAGTAATATGCATTGCTAAGGACTACATTTGGACAACTTTAAAGGTGATTTTCTCAATATTTAGATTTTTTTGCACCCTCAGATTCTAGATTTTCAAATAGTTGTATCTCGGCCAAATATTGTCCTATCCTAACAAATCAAACATCAATGGAAAGCTTATTTATTCAGCTTTCAGGTGGTCTATAAATCCCAATTTCGAAAAATTGACACTTATGACTGGTTTTGTGGTCCGGGGTCACATATATTTACAGAGAGTCTGCAAGAGTCTGTGTAGAGAACTGGCCAAAAGGTGCAGATATAATGAGTATTTTAACACTTTTTATTTTTATTTATTTTATTTTTTTTTAATATCAGGTATTATGCAGATTAGGATCTTAGGTTTCTCTTTCCCCCGAATACTTATGTTTCTAGAAATATATGTAGTTTATGTCCAATTTACTTGTGTATTAAGAGTGCAATATTTCCAAACAGCAAGACAATCTTAAAACACATGTAAAATCTCATTTACAGTGCCTTAGCTGTTATTTTAGTATTAATTATATACTAGCTTTTATTTTATATTTTCAGTTTTACCCATGTTTAAGCAATTTTGTTATTATATGTTGTTTTGTTATTTTTTTTTTATATTCTTATTTCAGTAATCTTGAACTTAAGCATATTACAGCTTTTTGCCAACATTTCTAATTTTCAGTGATCAATATATTTCTAGTATATTTAATTAAAAAAACACAAATATATATAAATAATTAATATACATAAATGTATGTATTTAGGTATATTTAATAATAATTGTTATTATTAATTCAGCTTTATTTCCATTACTCAAAATATTAACAGTCATAAATCCTCTAACATGTACAAATGTAATTAGGGAAGTTGAAATTGACCAACAATATGACCACAATCCATTCTTATAAAACTGGCAATTTTATCTTTATATCTTTATCTCTTTTCCTGTGCTTGTATCCTGGTTATTGCTGCTTTTATCCATATTAAATGCGTTTGTCATTGTTCTCCAGGAGGAACATGGCACCGTTTGGAGTGAAGGTTTTATGCATTGAACCTGGATTCTTCAAAACAAGCGTTACTGACTCCGCTATCTTTGAGAGTCATTTTCAGAGATTATGGAAAAAGTTGCCTCAGGAGGTCAAGGATGAGTACGGCAATGATTTCATAGACAAAAGTGAGTTCAAATCCAATAACCGGTTTTAAATAAAGGTCACTCTCCCAAACTGTTTGAAAGTCAACACATTCCTGATGTCCCTTTGCAGCGAAGCTGATGGTTAAGGAGAAGGTTGAGAAGATGTTGGATCCAGATCTGATGAAGGTGGTCAGCTGTATGGAGCATGCGGTGGCTGCGGTCCATCCTCGGACCAGATATTCTCCAGGCTGGGATGCCAAGTTCTTCTGGCTGCCTCTCTCCTACATGCCAACCTTCATCTCGGATGCTTTTGTCTTAAAAAATGCTGTTAAACCAAAAGTGTCAGTTCTGTAAGCATAACAATTCTCCATGCCGCAGTCATGCATTTAGATTGTAGAAATACATTTAAAATACATAATCTTGACTTTAACATCTTTATGCATTATTTTGAACTCAAGGCCCACTCATGTCAAAAGCGAACATTGCAAAAACTCTAATTTAACAGACATTTCCAAGCAAACAGCGTGCACAAAATATGTGTGTGAGATTACAGTATGTATACTCTTAACGGATAAAATATATTTCTGAAGAAAATTGTTAGAAAAAAATAATTATCAATGGACATGAAAGGTACCCTAATTATAGAATGACCCATATGTAAATCAGTTAAAACTTTATTGTACATTTTTGCAATATTGAATAAAAATAAAAACATTTTAAAATGTTTTCTGTAACATTTTTGGAGTTTTGTTTTTCCTGTAAGATTTTCTGGATCACAAAGAAATATTTTTCCTTTAACATCATTTCAGACTTTCCCATGCAGTATAAATATACTCTCATTATATAAAATATCTCAACTTTCTTTAGAGAATATTAAACAAGAGATATGACTATTTAAGCACAGAACTGAATACCTTTCTTAAAAATGTATATGACATACAGCATTTACCACACTTGTGAAGCCTGTTATTCAATCAGCTAAATCCTAACCTGTCAAAGTGTCATTTCAGCACCTATTTTGACCACAGATTTAGTAATGCATGGGCACACAAACTCAGTATTGAATGTTTAGAAGCCAAAGTAGGCCTTAGGGTTTATTGCACAACCTCAGTGACGTTTATTGCGTTTGGCACCCTTTGACCCCGCAGTCGGTTTGTGGTCCTTGAGCTCTTCAGTGCACCGGGATCAGGACAGGAGTGGAAATCCTGAGTTCAGAAACAAAAGATCTGGTTTTTACAGTGAAGCAGTATTGACAACTGCATCAGTCATGGTACGTTTGTCTGTTCTTAACACAGTCAGGTAATTTGTGTCTTTATTTCATTAATGTATAGGAATTAATTTGTGCATGATTTGTTAATGAAAATTTCAATTTTTGCAATAAATCATTGACAGAGAAATGAGGGAACATTAAATTATACAGTAGTTACCTATAGTGTCTGTTGAATGATCTGTACACAATTACGTTTTTGTTAACATTTATATTAAACAGATTAAATTACAAGTGTTTCGTTTCTATATAGCCAATATTCTATACTTCAAAAAATAAATTTAAATAAAAGTAAAATTGTTGTATTAAATCATGCAATTTTGCATTAAGCTAATGAAGACCTACTAATGTAAACCAATTACTGCAAAGAATCATAATGGTCTAAATATATAATGTTTATTTTTTGATGGAAATGTAGCATTATATTTTTTTGTGAGAATCAGACAGCCAAGCACTGCGTTTCTCCATTTGCCCACAAGGTTGTGCAGTATAATCAGTTTTAATCTGGTCACTGGTCAGTCTCAGTGGAAGTTCATGCAGATAAACTTTCACATAGTTGCACTACAACCTCATTTGAACAAATTACTAAATATGAATCTGCAGCAACACACTTTCCGTCTAGTGAGGAGGACGCCAAGGGTACATTTAAGTTTAACCTTTTCTCTCAAAGTGTTATTTATCACAAATGTTGCTCTCCTGTCTCTTCTTTAAAAGTTAATAAAGTGCAGTTGTTGACTGCGGTCAGGCCAGCCTCATTTAGTGCTGCGCGCATATACTAGGCGTTGCGGTAATATCGAGTAAAATCTCAGATCAAAGGAAAAGCGATCTCTGGCATTCATTCAGACAGTTTCTCTGTCAATGAATGAATGAATTAATAAATAAAAATAATACGTTTAAAACGGTCTGATATAAATAAATAAATAGTCTGATGAAACAGTGAGTTTCCTTTTTAGAGCTATTTGAATTTAAAGACAAAACTGGTCATTTATAGGCTTTTATTTTGTAATGCAACATCAGATTTGTCTTGAAACTGGTTGAGTGACACCTTGGGGTGGTGGACTATTAATCTGAATTGAAACTGTTATGTGGAAACAGGGAGTTTCCTTTTTAGAGTTATCCAAAATCACAGGCAGAACAGGTAGCATATGAGATTTAGAGGGCTCTTATTATGTAATGCAACATCAGATCGTCTTGAAACTGGTTGAGTGACACCCTGGGGTCGTGGATTATTAATCTGAATTAAAAGTGGTCTGTGGAAACAGGGAGTTTTTTTGTGGAGACAGGGGGTTTTATTTTTATAACTATGTTTATTTACAGATAAAAAAAATGGTTAAATGCAAGTTGTATTTTGTTATTTCTCATCAGACTGTTTTTCATATTAATTGATTTATTTATATCAGACCATTTTAAACTTATTATTTTTATTTATTAATGAATTTATTCATTCATTGACAGAGAAACTGTCTGAATGAATGCCAGAGATCGCTTTTCCTTTGATCTGAGTTTTAACTCGCTATTACCGCAACGCCTAGTAAATGCGCGCACCTTAAATAATGCGGCGGCTAGAATGACCGTGTTTTTCAAAGTGGAGGCTGTCCTGAGTCGACCGCGGTCCTTGTTGATAGGTTCTTCTGGACTTTGTTCAGGTGAGAATGTAAACACCATCTCTTTCTCGAATACATAAATATCTACATAAAAATCCACTTAATTTGTATAAAACAAACAAAAAAAACAATCAACAAAAGTAAAATCGATAAATAAATATAAAAAAATGAATAAAAATCTGAATAAATGAAAAAAAAAGTCTTAAAACGTGGACATGTCTAGTAAATCTATTTCGCTTTAATAACATTTGGATAACATTGGCTTTCTCAGTGCAGTGTTTTTGTACACTATAGTGTATAAGTGGAAAAAAAATGTTGCCTGATATACAAAGTAAAAGTCTATATTGAAGAGTTCAGATGCAAAAGCCTCTATGTGCCATCTAAAATTTTCTTCTAAAATGAGCATTTTTCTCAGGCTCCTATGTGTAGGTTCACTAAATTCACTAGAATAGGTTCTTTTCATTGCCATTAAAGTGAAATAACTCAACATAAACATAGGAGCCTGAGAAAAATGCTCATTTGTGACCCTGGACCACAAAACCAGTCATAAGGGTCAATTTATTTTTAGTATTTTTACATTGAATACTTTAATTGCTGAATAAATAAGCTTTCCATTGCTGGTTTGTTAGGATATGACAATATTTGTCTGATGAAGTTCTTAGCGATGCATATTACCAGTAAAAAAATAAGTTTTGATATAGTTACGGTTACGAAATTGACAAAATATCTTCATGGAACATGATCATGGAATGTAATATCCTAATTATTTTTGGCATAAAAGAAAAAATGATCATTTATACATGTATATACACATGCATACATATATATATATATATATATATATATATATATATAGGCCTATATATTAATTAATTAATTAATTAATTAATTATTTCCTCCACATTTCATTTTCAGGGTTATGGTTGGCCATGAATGAATGTGGAGGAAATATTTTTTTATTTATTTATGTATTTAACGATTTATTTATATATTTCAACATTTATTTAATGATTTAATTTTTAGTAATTTGGTCCTCCATATCATAGAATAACTGGAAAGGCCAGTGTTTATGCAGCACATCTTCATCCTTCTCCCTCCGCAGGTGCTCCTCTGCGCGGATCTGCTGTGCTGCTGCTCTCTGGCCGTTCTGGCGCTCGTCGCCGCGCTCTGGTTCTTCCGAGACTCCCGTCAGATCACCGACATCCACGAGAAACACGTGCTGGTGACAGGCTGCGATAGCGGCTTCGGAGAGCTCGCGGCGCGGCAGCTCGACCGGCGGGGTTTTCACGTGATCGCCGCGTGTCTCACGGAACCTGGTGCCTCCAGACTGCGCGCGGCGGCCTCCCCCAGACTCGAGACGCTTCTGCTCAATGTTACCGACAGCGCGAGCGTCGAGAGTGCGCTGGAGCGCGTGCGCAGCGAGACCGGGGAGAGAGGTGAGACGGACGGTCAGATAGGGTGCCAGCTCGAGTCAAGCACAGCGAGAGATAAAGCCGAGATACAGGCTCTTTGACGACCACACAGCCCTCAGACCAACTCATAAATCTGCAACCTTTTAGTTGACCTGGAGGAGCATCTTCAGGCGAATGCCATTCTCATACCAAAGCTGCATCATTTATTATAGAACGACTTACTTCTCTCATAATGCACCTGACATGTACTTCAGTGACCTTTGACTTTAAAGGGATAGTTCAGCCCAAAATTAATATTCGCTGACAGTTTACTCACCTTTAGGCCAGCAGATGTAGATGAGTTAGTTTCTTCATCAGAACAGGTTTTTGTAAGTATTGCATCACTTGCTGCAGTGAATGGGTGCCATCGGAATGAGAGACTAATCAACTGATAAAAACATCCCAATAATCCATATGACTCCTTTTCTTTAATATCTTGCGAAAGCTGCATGTTTGTAAGAAACAAATCCTTCTTTAAGGCATTTTAACTTTAAACCATTGCTTCTGGCCAAAATACAAGTACATAATCCATAATAACCCTTCCAATCCAGTCCATTTTCTGTTGTCGTCTCACACCAAAATCCACACACATATTTGTTTAGAACAGTTTTGGCTTGTAAACGGTGCTTGATCTGTGCATATTTCTCTCCTGATTCAGTCGAGACAATTTTTTAACTGAAGATTGAAAGCAATATTTTGGATAGAGGACTCATATTTTATTCGGAAGCAACAGTTTTAAATCTTAATACTAGATTTGTTTCTCACAAACGTGCAGTTTTTCACTTCACATGAGTGGTGTGGATTATTTGTGGATTATTGTGATGTTTTTATCAGCTGTTTGGACTCTCATTCTGACGGCACCCATTCACTGCAGAGCATCCACTGCTGAGCAAGTGATGTAATGCTACATTTCTCCAAATCTTTTCAGATGCAGAAACAAAATCATCTACATCTTGAATGGCCTGAGAGTGAGTAAGCTATTCTGTTCATTGAGTGATTTGCATGTACACTACATTTCTTATGTCTTCTTGTGTCAGGTCTGTGGGGTTTGGTGAACAATGCAGGCATCTCGGTCCCCATCGGCCCCGTGGATTGGATGCAGCTGGAGGACTTTAAGAAGGTTTTGGACGTAAACCTCATCGGTCTTATTGAGGTGACTCTGAAGTTTCTTCCTCTGCTGAAGAAGGCTCGTGGTCGGGTGGTGAACGTGGCCAGCATACTGGGCAGAGTCTCACTCATCGGGGGAGGATATTGTCTCGCTAAATATGGTGTGGAAGCCTTCTCTGATAGCTTGAGGTATGTCTAGGTGTCTAACAAAAAATTAAACTTCGAGACATGCCCACAAGATCTTTTAGCATTGTAAAAAGTACACATATCGTAGCTCATCACAATGGTTAATTTTTTTTTATTATTATTTATTTATTAATACATATTTTTTTTAAAGAAATGTATTTATTACAATTCTTTATTTTAATATAAATAAATACATTCTACTGAATATACATAAAATGTAATAATTAGAAATAAAATAATAAAAATAATAAGCATTACATTTGTTATATTATATTATAGTCTTTTATAAAAAACTGCCAACAAAATCCATTTCTAATTTTAAAGGTCAACATGGCATAAATTTATTTATTTTGTAAATATACATACATAAATACATTTTATATATTCTTTTAAATATATAATATATATATATATAAACTTTTATTAAAAACAATATTTGAGGCAACAATATTTGAGTTTTTGAAAAGTACAGGTTTCACAGGTTATAATGATTTAAATAAATAAATAAATTCAACTACAAATATGTAAATAAAATACATAGATAAAATGTGTAAATGAATTAATAAATGTAATAATTACTAAATTAATAAAAAATACAAACATATTATTTTATATTGCTAACAAGCTGATAATATTATCTGACTTTTATTAAAAAGAGCCAACAAAATCCATTGCTATGGTCATAACTCGGTAAAACTTTTAAACCGTACCCATACTACAACTTCTTCAAGATTTCCATTTTTAGTTCAACGTCTAATAATCTCTCTAAAATCATTTTATTCTCTCTTGCTGATATCAGGAGAGATATGATGCACTTTGGGGTGAAAGTAAGTATCATTGAACCAGGCTTCTTCAAGACACAAGTGACAGATCTAGGCCTCATTGAAGATGATCTGAAGAAACGGTGGAACAACCTCCCAGCAGAGGTCAGGAGAGCCTACGGAGACTCGTACCTGCAGGACTGTGAGTGCTTCTGATGTCATATCAGTCCAGATTTCATGCAACACAACACTGCTTTAGATTTAGATCATGATGCATTTAAAAGACTAGTTCATACAAACATGCTCATCTAATGAAACACACCATACTTGACTAACAACTTCAATAATAGTCTTGCTTAGCATTAGCATGTTAGTCGATACCACAATGCTCTAAAAATACATTACACACAAATATTGGGTCAAATAGTTCATTGTTAATTATATTGAAGGATTTGTAGCCTTGTTTTGTGGCAGTGCCTCATGTGATGATGCTGTTATGTTGTTGTGCTGACATTTCTCTCAATCTTTTTTTCCAGATAAAAAAGTGCAGGAATTCTCCATGAAGATTCTGGCCAGCAGTGACCTTTCCAAAGTAACGTCATGTATGCAACACGCTCTTTCAGCGCGCTATCCCCGCACACGCTACAGCGCAGGCTGGGACGCCAAATTCTTCTGGATTCCCCTCTCGTACATGCCGACATGTATAGCAGACATCTTCACCAACCTTATTCTGCCTGCCACGAAGGAGAGCTGAACATCTCTAGAAAGAATCACTGAAAACAACACTGCAGCTCAACGTATCAAGATGAGCATCTTCTTTCTGAATTTGTCTTTGAAACTGTGATTGCTGTATATGCAACAATTATCACACAGCCCGCATTTTGAAAACAAAATCCAGCAAAAAAGGCTTAATTTTACCTAATTTGACGATGCTGAGTTAAAAAATTGGCATGTGAGTTCATCACCTACAGCAGTTCAATGTCAAGTGTTTTATATCATTTAAATTACAATCTGCAAAGTAGCAGGAAAAAGGGGAAATCGGAATTTGGCATAAACGAATGTCTTTGGGATCATGTGAAAGTGGGCTGTGAATTGAACAAATGGTTGCAACCTGACCCAAAGTAAGACGGGAAAATGTCTTTGTGGCAAGTTTCTGCTGATTAGGAGGAGAATACAAGACTTCTTCACCTTACAAATTGTTGTTGAAAGCAAATATTTTGTGAAAAAGGCACTATTTGTGCAATCAGCACCTCAAATTTAGTAAGAAAAGTATTGGATTTCATTCAGCAAATGTGATACAGCGCCGTGCAATCAAATAAAAATATATTTGATATATTGTTGCACCCTTTGGTGTCCCACAACGTACGGATTCATTTATGTGTTTAGTTTTTTTTAAATGTTTTACCATATACTTTTTAATCAAAATGTCATAAATGGATATTCTGACGAAAGCAAGACTTCTCCAGTCATTTAAGTCTGCTTAAACCCTAAACTTACATTCATCTGCCTCCACTTTGACTCCAACACCTTCATCTCAACATCAAATCAACAACAATATGGTTTCACTTTGACTTTAAGATCATATAACTTATTTAATCTGAACTTTTAAACAAATAAATAAAAGGTTAGCATATCTGCAGCATTTGGATGGGTAATGTGCTTTGAAGTGTAATTTGAATGACTCAAATTAAGGAAATCTTCCAAATGAAAAACTCTTCAATAATCTTTTGCCCATGTGTTTTTACAAAACACATATATTTTATGGTTTCTCTTAATGGATAATATATATATATGTGTGTGTGTGTATATGTATATATATATATATATCTGTTGTACATCAAAACGAAAAGATTTTACCATTTCTTATAAAACAAATTTATTTGATTTTTCACAGCAGCATTAATTTGTTTCCAGTTCCTTTCTATAGTAACATAATCGGCATGTCAAGATGAATAAATTCAAAATATTCATTTTTTTTTTTACTGTCTTTAATATACAAAATCATTTCAAATATATTGACTTCACAGTCCATGCACTTCATCAGATGGGAAAGTAAGTATGAAAAGCTGATGGGACATCAGAGACCTCCAGATATCACAGTTATAATCACATGCATATAAACTGGGAAATTTCAAGTATTATTTCAATATATAAAACAGAAGTGGTATGTCTTCTATTAAAATGTGTTTACAGCGGAATATGTCACTGCATTATATTATCTCTGCATCACATATTTGGAGTAGTTCACCATTTCTCTCATTATTTCCTCACCCTGACGTCATTTGAAACCCATATGCTGTTATTTTGAGTAAAATAAGCAGCTCTTTATCATGCAATTCGGTGTCAGGTCCTTATACAAAGTTACTGTACAACTTTAGAAGACTTAAAAGATAAAGCACAAGTCATGAACTAGTTATTTTTGGAACGGCTGAGCAAATAATTTTAATTTTTGGGTGAACTATTCCTTTAATAGCTCTCAGTAGATCTGCACATAAGTAATATTTCGTGCTGCGGTGTTTTTGCTCTTTTTTTAATCTGGCCGCTCCACAAATGAGGTATATGTACGGAAATGATGCATATGTGTTGTGTTTTCTCAGTGGCAGAAACAGTTTAAAGGAATAGTTTACCTAAAAATGAAAGATTGCACTGGAGGAAGCATTATAATGGATTATGAACTGGTATTTTAGCTGGAAGCAACGTTTTGAAGTTAAAAACGTCTTGATGGATTTGTTTCTTACAATCATGCAGCTTTTCGCTTCACAAGACATTAACTGATGGACTGGAGTGGTGTGGATTACTTGTGGATTATTGTGATGTTTATATCAGCTGTTTGGACTCTCTTTCTGACGGCACCCATTCACTGCAGAGGATCCAGTGGTGAACAAGTGATGTGATGCTACATTTCCCCAAATCTGTTCCCATGAAGAAACAAACTCATCTACATCTTGGATGGCCTGAGGGTGAATTGTAAGTTTTGGGTGAACTATTCCTTTACGAATAATCAGATCAAATGGCAAAGTCTCAGCTGGCTCTCAAAGCACTTTTACTCTGTATCGTTGGCATATATATATGTGTGTGTGTGTGTGAGTGTGTGTGTGTGTGTGTGCTAATCTCCAGGAATAAGTAATAATCTATTTCAAAATAACATCTGAACAGAGGATCAAAAACAAAATCTTTTCAATTTACAAATGTACAAAATATTCTCCTTCAGCAGCATCAGTGCAAAGATATACAAATATGACATCACAATAATAAAAAAAGAATCATACAACATGAATTGGCATACAAAGTATCAGAAGGCAAAGTCTCTTTTCCGTAGACTATCCAAACATTTAATCTATTCTCATCTATACTTTTTTTTGTTTCAAAAATAATCTTAAATTGATTTCTGTCGTATGCAGGCTGCATATAAAAATAGATTCTGTGCAAAGGGAGTGTTTCTTTGTATTTTCCCGTGGGTGTGTTGATCATATTTCACTGTCCTCTTTAACCAGGTTGGCCGTGTCTGTATAGGTGTCCTCTGTCGGTGAATAGGCGCTCAGTTTCTCTTGTTTCTGGGGTTTGGGAGGAGGAACGAAAGGAGACGGCTGTGATAAAGAGCTGGCGTCTGTAGCTCCATGCGTCTGCTCATCCTGCATCTGACACAAAGACGACGTCAACTTTGACCACATGCGCATCATTCTCACATTAAGACCCATATTCTGGTTAAAACTTTATTCTGAAAATAGCATTTACATGCTTTACAGCTATGGGAATATTCCTGTCCACATGCATTTAATTTCTCCTGTGGAATACTGGGGATGGTTTATTATGATGCATTTAAAGGTGGGGTATGTCATTTTTCAAAAACGCTTTAGTCGCTGAGTCGGGGGCCTAGTACCAAAACAAACTTGTAGCCAATCACTGCTGTTATACTCTGTATAATTGTGTATGTGACAAATAAAAATCTTGAATCAGCAGTAAGGGGCGTGTCTACTCATGATGCGGAGGAGAGAGCGTTCAGTGAACAGCCAAGCCAAGCGACAGAAAGATAGAGATGGTGGATAAAACCAAAACCGCGCCGCACCGCAACAGTTAAAGTCTGCCTACACTGGACACGATAAAGCGACCGCTGAAAATCATTTGAAATTTGTGTCAGCACGTCATAAATAGAACGCGGCAGCAGTTTACTGTCGGGGATTTGTTGCGCAGCACAGCATCCAGTGATTAGACAGCATCACTGATTAGAATGACTTCTACAGTATTTTGTCGCGCTGCTCGCGTTTGGTGTAGACACGGTGTAACATTGGTTTTGCTTCGTATGTGTGGGGCGGAGCTATCAAAATAGGGGCGAGACCCTTTTGGGGTAGGGGCGTGTTTGTTTTGGTCATTTCAAATATCAACATTGGCGTCCAGAAATTGCTTACCCCACCTTTAAGTGACCAAATCAAATAAAATCGCCAGGGTTATTTTAGTATCATTGATATGCTATTATAATTTTTGTTAATGATTTTCTGTTTTCATTTTAACTCCCAAGTTTTAGTAATATTAATTTATTTAGTTTTAATAAAATACGAAAAATAAATAAAAATGTTTAAGTTGAAGTACTAAAATTAGTATGGTGAAAACTGAAATAAAGCTGAGTAGAAATTGAAAAAAAATAAAAATAAATAAATAAATAAAATGACAAAAAAGGACAAAATTACCAAAACCTAAACTAAAATTAAATGGAAAACAAAATATAAAAATAAAAAACTTAAAATATTAATAAATGCTATAATAGTAGTATATATAAAAAGGATTTGATATTTTAGTCAAGTTTATTTTATTTGTTTTTTTTAATGGTTTTTTATTTTAGCTAACGATAATAACTCTGAACAGTATAATGTATATATATTATATATATATATATATTCTGTACTTTTGTCAGACTATATATTGACTTGTGTTCCTTTTTTAATATTTATTTATTAAAGATAAATTTCACCTATGTCTTGGCTTACGTGCTAATTTTGTTAAATACTATAAACTTGGCATTGTGTACTATGAATATTGTTGGCAAAATTCTTGTGATTTGTAAATCACTTTCGATAAACGAGTCTGCTTAAACAAAATGCAAAGATAATACCTTGATCGCTTGACTTTCTACAATTGGCTGTTTCTTCTTTCACTCAATATTACTTTTGCTTAGACGAGTGAAGTTATAAATGAATGTTAACAGTCAATTCTACTCACCTCTGAATATGTAGGGTTTTCAAATGTTGTGCTTGGCTTCAGTTTTCTTTTAAAGAAACTCCATTTGGACTCCTGCAAAAATAAATAAATATATAAATAATAATAATGAAATAAAATAAACGTGGTCACATGATGGAGAAACAACAGGAAATAATGACTGAACTGTGGACCAATGTTCAGATGTTCCCACCTGTGTGGTCGTTTGCTCTGCAGGTGCGCTCTTCACCTCCACCGCCTGTTCATGAGCTTTATATGTAGGGTTTGAGAAGTTATTCTCCACCTGGTCACCGCTGACGTTCACAGTGACCTGTATGAAGCACGGGAACACGAAACTCAACATAAGACCCGCTCAGATTGAATATGTTTCATTTATACTGTAAGCAATGTCTAGAGGGTTATGTTAGGCTTTCGAGAAGGAAATATACCTGTGTCGCGTGTATTACTGCTGGATCGCTGGATGGACCGCCTGCAGTCGAGTACAGAGGATTCTCAAATGTGATTGGCTGTCTACCAGAGTCTGCAAAATTCTCATCCTAATAATCAAAACCAGAGAGTCCAGATCAGACACAAATCAATGCTTCAACCCACAGCTAGCTATAGACTGAAATCAACTAGGTGAATTAAAATATTCAGGCACTGAAATATGAGATAATTAGCAAATGACTATGTTTACTTAGCAATAAACTTGGCATGAAGTTGTTTGCCATTGAAAATTTTGGGGTCAGTAAGATTTATTTTACTGTTCCTAAATGGCGCTTTTGCTCATAGAGGCTGCATTGATTTTAGCAAAAATACAATTTTCAGCAACATTACCCCAGACTTCAGTCACACGATCCTTCAGAAATCATTCTAATATGCTGATTTGCTGCACAAGGCACATTTATGATTAATTTTAGCGCTGTCAATCGATTAATCGCGCTTAATCGCATCCAAAATAAAAGTTTTTGTTTACATAATATTTGTGTGTGTACTGTGTATATTTATTATGTCTATATGAATACACACATATACATGTATATATTTAAGAAAAATATGTTATGTTTATATATTAAATATATTTATCTGTAATATAAATATAAATATATACATGTAAATATTTTCTAAATATATACTGTATGTGTGTATGTTTATATATACATGATAAATATACACAGTACACACACATATATTATGTAAACAAAAACTTTTATTTTTTATTTATTATTATTTTTACGTTTTGGGATGTGATTAATCGTTTGACAGCACTAATTATTATCAATGATGAAACTAGTTGTGCTGATTCATATTTTGGTGGAAACTGTAATGAACAAAGTTCAAAAGAACAGCATTTATTTGGAATAGAAATCTTTTGTAACTTTATAAATGTCTTAATACTTTTGATCAAATTAATGCATCCTTGCTGAATAAAATACTAATTATTTAAAAAAAAAATCTTATTGTCCCTAAATGTTAGTGTAAGTGTTCATTTAATTATCGCCATTGTCTCATTTGAAAAACTCATATTAGTCGACCACTACTTTAGATTTTTCGTTGTGATTAATGATACACAGAATCCCATTAGAAACTAGTGCACTGATACTGCAAGTCTTGGAAAAGGTGTAACATTAACACTGGAGCTAAAAGGTCAACCAGGGATTTTACGCCTTATAGATAAGTCAAGAAAAATGTGCTGAGTGCACTTAACAATCCAGGAGTCAGAAGTTACTGTTAAATCGACACAAAAGACCACATTTACCAGCTGCATGGCCCTGTTGATGAACGACACTCCCAGAGTCTGAGGCTCCAGGTCCATCGTGACATTGTCACCTGAATGAAACGACACACCATTTCCTGTGTCTGCCGACTTCACAAGGCTGCTCAGACTAAGAGAAACAGAAAAACAGTGGAGAAAAAGTTGGTACATGATATCTAAAGTCTAAATGAACGTTATTAAATTGTTGTCATTTACAAGCAACAGCATAAGACATTTTAATAAACAGCATATTTAGTGACAATTTTACTAAAGCATTAACACACTTAACAGACTAAAGACACTACAAGACAACCTTTATGAGCAAAAACATGACTGAATAGTCAAATCTGAATTCATTTAAAAGGATTCACAAAAAAATATACCAATATGAACACTGTTTTTACAGCTAAAGTTTAAATCAAAGACAAAAAAACATCTTAATGCTCTCGTCAATCTGGTCTAATGACATGGCTTTATGTTTCAGATCAACTGTAGGTAGTTGAGTGGTGTGTTTGTGTTGTACCTGGGTAGTTTAGGCATTGACGGGATGAGAGAGCCGGTGCGCTTGTAGTTGAGGAAAAGTCCCACAAGCAGAGCTCCAGTAATCAGAATAATAACCACTGCTAACAGGACGGTCACAGCTACACACACACACACACACACACACACACACAAACAGTGAGTACAGTCTCATTACTTTCCATTTGAAATTAACATGCTGAACGTGCTGAATAGAGTAATTAAATAAGAGTGGATAAATAACAGCATCACATGTTACAAACCGTGAGTAAATGTGTTTACAATGAAACAGTTATATAACTAATTAACAAGGAAGGGTTTGTTTACCTGTCCCTGCAGGAGCACCTCTAGACTTCCCCATTTCACAGTAACTACCCGAGTAACCATAAGGACACCTGAGGAGCAAAAACACTCAACCGTTACAGACAATCTACAGTACGGCTTAGAATAAATACATAGCCTCAGATATAAAGAGTCATTTTTGTCAATTTATACGTTGCAATAGTTCAGAATGAGTAATTTTTACATTTTTTTAATTGCAATGTTAATGTAATTATTTAAAAATATTTAAAGAGGTCATATGATGCGATTTCAAGTTTTCTTTTCTCTTTGGAGTGTTACAAGCTGTTCGTGCAGAGATAAGATCCCTGAAGTTGCAAAGACTAAAGTCTCAAACCCAAAGAGATATCCTTTATAAAAGTTAAGACTTGTCCACGCCTTCCTAAAACGGCTCATTCAAACACGCCCCCACATGTCTACGTCACGGTGTGGGGAGATTTGCAAAACACCGCCTAAATGTTCACGCAATGAAAGAAAGCGGAGCTATTATTCTCGCTGTAGTGTTGTTGGTTGGAGATGCTGTGTTTCATTGTGAAAGTGAAAGTACTTTGTTTGGGCTTCCAAAAGAGGACACAACTAGAAATCAGTGATTAAGTTGTATTTACAACACTGTTCCAGAACAGTTCAACCCAAATATTAGAGCGTGTGCAGCGCATTTAACGGAGGACTGTTTCCTGATCCTGGAAGAGTAGCCTACAATGCTGGCTTGCACAAAGGCTGTTTCTATAAAGTGGGGCAATTCCAGCTTTCCAAAGACAGTCTGATGCTTCTGACTCACAGCCTGTAAGTATGTTTCTGCTACTGACTATTCAAACTCGAGTTTTGAGCTGTGTAGAGTAGTGCTTGTTGTTTGTAGTTTCTCCGATCATATATGCAGACATGGTGATGTTAAAAAGACTGTATAAGTCGTTATAATCAGTAATTATGTCCTCACTGGATGCAACAAATGCCTCGTTTAAAATGGGTTTTATATTGTTTTTGTGTCGTCGCGCCAGGACACGGCATCACAATACGGTAAGGGGCGTAACATTTCCGTCTCACGCTTGAGGTATTCGGCCAATCACAACGCACTGGATAGCTGGCTAATCAGAGCACGCCTCGCTTCTCAGAACGATGAGCTTTGTAAAAATCTATGCGTTTCAGAAAGGCGGGGCTTAGAGGAGCGACAATAATGTACATTATGTGGAAAAGAATGTGTTTTTTTAACCTTAAACCACATAAACACATTGCATTACACCAAATACACAAAATAATGTTCTTTTTAGCAACGTCATATGACACCTTTAATAATAAATTAAATGATTTATTTTCATATTAAATATCACAATATTAAATATCAGTCAGTTATCACTAAATAAGAGGTTTTGCATATGACAAATTATGTATATAAATGAAATACAGTACTGTGCAAAAGTCTTTAGCTACTAGTATTTTAAACAGCACAAAATGGTTTTGAGTCAGTTTTTTCTATTTTTTCCTGTAGTGTGTCAGTAGGAAATATCAGTTTAAAGTTCCAAACGAAAGCAAGGTTTCATAGAACAGTGAATACATCTCAAAATATCAATGAAAATGTAATTCCTCCTGATAGGTCACCATGATTTTGCCAAGTAAAACGTGTTCCTAGATCAACATCTTTTGTTGATCCTGGATCATATAGACCTAACCCTATCCCTCCCCCTAAACCTAACCTTAGCCATAATTTATCCCTAAAATCAGAGGGAAATGATGGTTGAATAACAAGGGTATAGAAGTACCTAACTCTGGTTGTAAGTCTAACATTTACAATTCCTGTAAATTTATCCCTCAATTCTGATTGGTTGATTGAAATGTTGTTCCAGGATCAACATGGATGTTGATCCAGGAACATGTTGCACTTGGTGAAATCACGTTCACCCCTCAGGTATGAGCTTTTTAAATAACTGTATCAGCGGGGCGGCTTTGATGCTCTACACTAGCGGTCACACTCACTTGCACTTCGGCAGGCCACCCTCATCAGTGTAGCATGTTCCTCCATTCATGCATCTGCATGCAAGTGGCATGGACACCTCTGCCTCAATGGCTGCATGTGCGAGGCAATGCAACACAGTCACAATGCAATCACATCACAAGTCAAACACTCACTCTCATCACAATATCAGAGCACTGAAGTCAAAACATCACAGTAATGAAATCATGCAGCAGTAGATGCAGCACATGCATGTATGTTGTGAAATGTATTGATGGGATGCAATGGAGCCAATCAGCTTATATCTCAAACTAACAGCAGTAGGTGTGTGTTCATCTCTTACCGGCATCACAGTCATTCTTGTTGAAGGCGAGCAGCGTGGAGCCCTGCGGACAGGCACAGGTGTATCCACCAGGCCGCAGCAAACAAAGGTGACTGCAGACACCCTGACAGGGGTTCAGCACTGCAAGAGAATGTGAACAGTCATTTACTATTACGATTACAGGAATTATCTAGGGCTAAAATAAACGTGGTGAAAAGGAACTGAGGAACTGGTGCTTTCATTCAATGTGGTTTCTACACAGTTGTTCTTGGGTATAAAGACAAATGCAAAACCACTAATATATATATATATATACACAATACATAAATTAATTAGCGTTTGCATCCTTTTGTGCAGATACAAGTTGTAATGTTACATCTATGTTATCTGATTAAAATCATATGATGTGCCATAGAACGTGCATCAGTTTATGGGCATAAAGTCACTTAGCTTCAACTCAGGCAGCTCTTCCTTTTTAGATGCTTCTTTTTTTAATAACATTGCTGCATCATAATCATAATCTAACAGTGTTCTAATCATGTGTTCATGTTTTCATGTCATATTTTTATTTTTAACATTAATTTTCATAACAGTCCAGATATTTTCATTATCTCCATGACGGCCGTGCCCTGCCCCCCATACACGCCCCACCCCCTGAGTACTCGTTTTTGAAACCTAACGATGATCGAAATGAGAAACTGTCAAAAATGCTCATCTCTAATTACTATAAGTGCTTTTTAAAATCATTACATGCAATGTCAAAATTCGAAAATGAATGGCTTTTTTAAACTGGTTTTTGCTCGTGATTCGATTAAACTGAATGATCGAAGTCACGAGTTTGAATCAATCGGAGTGGTTCCAGCACAAATGACTCACTCAATTGATTCGGTTTGTTTGTTCCTCATCTTCAGCCATGTTTACACAACACTGTCAGTACTACTGGCTTAGCTCACTAGTTTTATGACATTAAGTGAAATAAGTGATAAAAAGAATGATGTTTACGAATAAAATGTAAATATATTTCTACTCCAAATATAACATCGAACACAAACCAACATATTCAGGTGAGGTAACCGGTTTACTCCAAACTAGGGAAAACACTCCATTAATATGACGAGCTGCACCTCAAAATACATGTTAGATGGAAAAATTGTGCATTATGATCGAGTTTGTTGCTTAATTCACTATAATACATAAATTAAATTGTTGAAATGTAAGGATTCCCGGTCTCACCTGAGTGGTTGTGTCGGTGCTGCTGGTAGATGCGTACTTGAGTCAGCCAGGGGTTTATGGTCAACACCTTCACCTTGTCCCCTTTACCGAACTTATCTTTTTTCCACACTTCTCCCTTCTCTTTAGTCGTCCAGTACACGTGTCCCTCGAACACATCCAGACTGTAGGGATGACCGATGTCTGCAACGACAACAAACGTGAGAAGATTGGCCAGTCAAAAGCTGTTTCCTCTGATGTATTGCTCCGATGTCTCACCTCCGGATATGATCGTTTGACGGTCTGTTCCGTCCGCTTTCATCGATTCAATGCTGTTTTCTTTTGAGTCACACCAGTAGATGCGGTTTTCATTCAGGTAGTCCAAAGCTAAACCAGTAGGCCAGGCCAGATCTTCATCTAACAGCACCTCTCTGTGCTGCCCATCCATCCACGCCATCTCAATCTTGGGCTTTCTGCCCCAGTCCGTCCAGAACATCTTACTATAACATAGACACACAAAATAATCATCATTAATGACAAAAATAGTTATAGTTTTGAAGAATCAGGGGTTCCAACATTTTATGATCGATGAATTTTCAATTATATTTCAAGTGGTTTGTAATTATTAGACAAGATTTTTTTTTAGTGCTTAAGATTTAAAAAAAAATTATGTATTAATTTTATTTCCAGGACTTTTCCACACATAAAAATCAAAATTTTAAAACTTTCATGACCATGCATCCCTCAGGACTGTCCATTAATTATGTTTTAATCCCAAACGACTATATATATATATATATATATATATATATATATATATAATCTGTTGTTTAATAGGTATATTAAATCATTTTTATAGTAAAATAACAATACTTTTTCATTTCCTTACTCACAAATCTCTACATAAGCTCAATGCATGAGCAATATCTACCCAAAATAACTATTTTATAAGATGTATTTATTTAATTTCCATGACTTTTCCAGACCTAAAAATCACAATTTTAAAAATGTCATAACCATGCATCTCTTAAGGCTGTTTACTATATTTTTAATCTCAAAATATAGTAAATATATAGTTTCATATAATTTAATCCCAAAAGAGCAGTTCATATTCTTATTCATATTCATGTTCTTACCCCAGAGCAGGATTGACCACAATAGCGGCTGGCTGATCAAGATCACTGTGAATCAACCACTTTCTGTAACGTCCATCCAGTTTTGACACTTCGATTCTATTAGTCCCAGCATCTGTCCAGTAAATATGACTAATAGAAAAGACAAAACGCATAGCAGAAGGGATGTTTATTTCTCTGGAACTGTTCCAGTAACCAGTTAGACAATCTGCATCAGAGCTCAAGTAAAGTATAAAAAAGCATGTCACATACCCTCCAATCCAGTCCACAGCGATGCCATCAGGACTGGAGATGTATCTGAGGTTCAGGTCCACCTCTTTCACAGGATTATTTCCATGGTCATCAAATGTGGTCATGTAGGCCCTCTTAATCGCGCCGAACTCAGAGCCTCGTCCCAACACTGTCCAGTACACTATACCTGAAAAATCATTTCCGGAGATGCAGAAATATGCTTCAGTTTGCATGCATAACCTGATTACAGAAACACAATAATACAGTGCAACAGTGATCATGTTTTCAGAAACTTGGGATGGTTTAGTAAGGATTTCAAAACATTCTTCAAAATATTCAACAATTCAAAAGAATTCCTATAATAGTATATAAACAATACTAAAATAACACTGGCATTGCATTATTGTGCTGTAAATTGTGCTTCCTTGTGCTGCATTTGCATCAAAACATTAAGCATATGTCATATTAGATGGGACATCCCATGAATATTGTCTTACTTAGACCGAGGCCTTCTGGGTCCCACAGGTAGTCCAGTGCCTGAATGTGCTCTGCATTATCCACATAATCGGAGTACTGCGCCGACGAGAGATTAAAGCGACGGATCCGTACATTATCAGGCAATAACAAGACGGGAGGATTTCCTGTGAAAAGAGCGAAAGAAATGGTGATGTCAAAGCTTGCATTTGCTGCCTACATATGCAGTCTTCTAAAAGGTGCGTTTATATTTACTTATGTTCGTCAAATGTTCAAATTTTAGGCTACAGAAGGTAAATCATTTTAGACTGAAAGGCTTTACCCTCAGCAGCGCATTCGACTCCCGGCTGCTCTCCCACCGATCGAAACCCATCAGCACAGAAACACTCATAACTGCCCTTAGTGTTCCTGCACAGCTGCGGGCACGTCCCGTAAATCTCACACTCGTTCACATCTGCAGACGGGCAGAAAACACCTCACGTTATACATACAGGAAGCCTTTCAACTTCTAATGGTGTGCCAATGTTGTCCCTAAGTTGTGTGCAGGCATAGCTGTGCAGTTCTTATGTTGCTTTCATGCAGACAGAAATGATTCCATGCCAATGACAGAATGAAAAACTAACTGATCATTTTCTGTAGTGCTGCTTTATAGCTGAATCAAATGTGACCCTGGAGCACAAAACCAGTCTTAGGTCGCTGGGGTATATTTGTAGCAATAGCCAAAAATACATTGTATGGGTCAAAATTATAGATTTTTTTTACGCCAAAAATCATTAGAATATTAAGTAAAGATCATGTTCCATGAAGATATTTTGTAAATTTCTTACCGTAAATGCATTAAAACTTCATTTTTGATTAGTACTATGCATTGCTAAGGACTTCATTTGGACAACTTTAAAGGTGATTTTCTCAATATTTAGATTTGTTTGCACCCTCAGATGACAGATTTTCGAAAAATTGACACTTAAGACTGGTTTTGTGGTCCAGGGTCACAAATTTGTTTTGTGATTGAGGAACTTTCCAACATCAACACTGTCAATGAACTGAATTAAACCCAAGTTTATTATAATTAAGTGAAACTAAAATGAAAACAAAATCATACCAATTTTTTTTTACTTAAAATAATTGTTAACTAGAATAAAATAAAACACAAAAATCGAAACTTCTTTTTTTTTTTCAGCTAATTGCCATTCAGTTAAAATAACTGAAATAAAATGAATGAAAATGACAGAAACACACAACTAAATTTAACTAAAATGAAAATGTAAAAATACAAAAATAAACCTAATTTGAAATATTAATACAAACTATAATATTATCTCAGTGGTACTAATTTAACACTGAACTGACTTGAGCTAATTAATCATACTATTGTATCTGCTGAGCTACTTGTAGATGAATTGAATTAGTTTTATAACTGATGAACTTTGCAACACTAGCTACGTTTACATGCAACCAAATAATCCATTGGTAATTGGACTGATGGCTCAATCTGACTGAAAAGACTTCATGTAAACACCTTAATCGTTCCGACTGAGCTCCTAAACTCTTGATCGGATTGAATACGGAAACTGGAAAGCACTGCACATGTGCAATGACAGAAATGGCGTAATGATGCATGGAGCTGTTGTTTTTGTAGAATGAAGTGTCATAAATGATTGAGTTCCTGTTGTTCTGTTTGGCGTCTGGAGCACCACTATAAGCCTGTCTTCCAATAAAGAAGTAAAGTATTCAGACAAACCATCGCAGCTGTTCTTGTCCTCCGGGTTGGGTTTATATCCAGGTCTACAGGAACAAATGAAGCCTCCGGTCGACAAATCCGTGCAGTTATGCTCACACAGATTCTCACTGCATGTGCGTCCATGGCCGTGGTCTAACAGAGACAGATGAAGAAATGTTACAAAGATGTGCAGGCAAAAGGATCTACGGTAGATTTTTTATTAGTAGTTTTTGGAGCTTGCTCCACGTTTGTTTATGCAAGACAGAAAATAAACAATATGAGGGTGAGTGAATGAGCAAAACTCACAGCAGCCGAGTTCATCGGTCTGGTCTTCACAGTCGTCGTAGTCGTCGCAAGCGTACTGCAGAGGAATGCAGTGACCGTTCCCACATTTATACTCGTCTGCAGAGCAGGGCCCGTGTGTGGGAGTCACACCTGAGGAGTCATTCACACCAAACAGGGTCTTTTACTAGTTTCAGTAGAATTTAGGGAATTAAAAAGGTTTAATAGGTAAATAACTCACAATGCTCCGGCCTCTCGTCGGTTCCATCACCGCAGTCATCTATAGAGTTGCAGAGCTCGTGACTGTAGATGCAGCGGGTGTTATCACAGCGGAAACGGAACGGAGGATCGCATGAGATGTCCACTGAGGACACAAGAAACATGACGTTTGTGCACTTTGTTCCACATCTAAAATGCCAAAAGTTGACTTTATTGGGTTATATAGCTGATATACTATTTAATATACAAATCATATAAGAAAGTTTAGACAGATAGTACGGCTGCACAATAAATCACATTTTGATCAGTATCATGATTTCTGCTTCTTTCAGTTTATTAAGCATAATCATCTGTAATATTTAACTGTTGGTTATTTATCCTGAAAACTTTTCATTTTAATATGCCATTTGCATGATCTTGCATTGGTAACAAGCCTCCACAAGCTTTTATGGCTGTGGTTGCCAGATTACAAGAGATTTTCTCTTAAATCGATGCATTTTCTGATACAAATCGATACATTTTCTTCCCAGTGGTTTACTTCCCAAACTGGCAACCACATGCACACGCTCCCTCTTTATTACTGAAAAAGTGCTGATGAGCTGAAAACACTGGCAAACATGTAAGTTAGATCAATCTCAATTGAGATATTATATGCTCAAGTAAAAGTGTCTGTTTTCAGCCAGTCTGTTTTCTTTCAGGTGGTCATTTGTGCTGTTTGCTGTGACTAAAGGTCCTTGCACACTGAGTACGAAATGTTCGTATGCGTTTTTTCCATATTCGTCATCCTTTCCTATCAAAATGCTTGCTACGGATGTGAAAACGCAGAAAATCCAAACTGATCCAAAAAATTTTATGACGGACGAAAGTTTCGGAGGCAGTTTGTAAACGAGATTGACACAACGTGAGGTCATATTTATTTTTCAACGTGTGAAAATTTCAGATTCAGCGAGTTGACCAGGTCTTTGAAACCAAAGCATTCTGACTGCTAATCAAAAGTAGCCCTATAACGGGTTTTTTCAGTGGTTTTCTCCCCCGTCGGTGGGTCCCCTCCATCGAAATCATTTTCTGGGGGGAACATTTAACACGTGGACTAAAAAACAAGCTATTGCAACAGTGTAAACGTAGCCCAATTCTGCACAAAAACCACAGACTAGGCAACACTGGAGTTAACGTTCTCTTGATTTGTGATTACGTGAAAGTGCAATAATTCTAATTAAATGTAAAGAAAAAAAAATAGAATGACAATCACCAATAATGTTTAGATTTTTTAGCAAAATAATAATGGTTAACCTTTTAAAATAGATAAACAGAAAAATAGATAGAACAATATAGACAGACAGATAGATAGATTCTCACAGCAGAGATGCAGTTCCTCATCTGAATTATCCCCGCAGTCATTATCTCCATCACATATCCAGTGCTGCTGCACACACACGTGGTTCTTGCACTCAAACAGGAAGGGTGGACAGTAAGTGCTGTTCGGGTAGCGTGTGGCTGAAATATGCACATATACAGCTCAAAGTCAACTTTCTTAATGATGAAGGTATCTAACATTGCATTCAGTTGGAAACAAACCCATGGCTTTGGCATTGCTAGTGCTGTTTCAACTACTGGCTGCTCAAAATGATCCTGATCTTATTGTGAACATTTCATCTGTGCATATTGAAAAAAAAAAATTGTCTTCATAATCTTTAATCAAAATGTCACATTCCTTGATATTCCTTGTGTCTGCATGATGATGGGAACAGTTGCACAACCTTTTTGGACTCTAGAGGACGCTGCAATATAACTCACAGCTGTCTTCTGGTTACATTTCAGGAGCATTTCAGAATTTAAATCGTTTTTTTTAAAAACCATGGCAGCACACTCACGACAGGAGCTTTCATCGGTGAAGTCGAGACAGTCAGCGTTGCCGTCGCATTTGAAGCGTTCAGCGATGCAGTGGCCGCTACCGCACTGGAAGTAACCCGGGTGACAGGTCCGCAGCTCTGAAACACATTCATCCACAATGAATGAAGCCAATCTCTCTCAATACGCCACGGAGAATGAATTATACACACTTCCTGTAAGTAATTCACAAGATATCCAGGAACACAATTGCATTGAGATATCACCCACTGAGGACCTATCTGTAATAAAAAGACAGTATTATGATGTTGAACATGGTGGCAAGTGCCACGGCTCTCTCCATCCCTCTTTTGATAGTCTTTCCTTTCTGCTGTCTCTTCTTTTCTTTCACTCACCGCAGTCTCTCTCGTCAGAATTGTCCTCGCAGTCGTTGTCATGGTCACAAACCCAGCGGTCAGGAATGCAGTGCAGGTTGTCACAGCGGTACTCGCTCTCTGTGCACGGACGAGGGGCTGCGGATGCATAAGAAGCGTGTCAATCAGACACACATCAAGCCATTCAGAGAAATTTAGCATTATATTACTTTCTCAGTAATGGATCCTCTGCAGTGAATGGGTGCCGTCAGAATGAGAGTCCAAACAACTGATAAAAACATCACAATAATGCACAAGTAACACAAATGACCCCAGTACATCAATTAACATCTTGTAAATTCGCATGTTTATAAGAAACAAATCCATTGATGAGACCTTTTTAATTTTAAACTGATGCCTCTGTCCAAAATAAAAGTCCATACTCCATAATAATGCGTTCTGCAGTGTAAAAAGCCCATCCCCTGTTGTCTCCACCAACATATAACTTTAGAACTGTTTTGGACTGTTTTCACTTGTAAAGAGTGCATATATATATCTCTCCAGGCACAATTTTTTTCACTGGAGAAAGCAATCCTATGGGGAGAGAACTCGTATTTTAGCTGGAAGCAATATAAGTTAAAAATGTCTTAATGATGGATTTGTTTCTTAAAAACACGCAGCTTTATACTTCACAAGACATGAATTGATTGATTGGTGTGGACTGGATAACTTTTGTTGCTGTTTGGACTCTCATTCTGACGGCACCCATTCACTGCAGAGGATCCACTGGTGAGCAAGTGATGCAATGCTACATTTCTCCAAATCTGTTCTCATGAAGAAACAAACTCATACATCTTGGATGGCATGAGGGTGAGGAAAGGTTCAGCAAATCTTTTTTTTTTTTTTTTTTTTTTTTACAACTGTTCATTACAATTAAGCACACTTTATTTTCATAAGGGCAGGCTGGTCCACTGGCTGGTTTTAAAGTGACTTTGGGCAGTTTTTTTTTATCTGATCAAGATGAAAGAACAGCAGGCCGCTTAGCTAAACCAGGCAAACACCATCTTATCCAGGCTGAAAGACCAGATTAAAACAACTAAGACTATCAAACAATTTTTGGCTGATTTAATCAGTTTTTTTGCAGGAAGGATGTGGTGACAATGGCCAAAGATGTGCATCTACCGCTTGTCTACATTTAACCAACAATACAAAAATAGTGCAATCAGAATGCAAAAATACATTTTGTGAACAGAGGCGTTTCACACAGTGTTTACAAGGCCAAAATACAGCCGACACACCACCTGAACAGTTTTACTAAAACACAAGACACAAATGAGGGCAGTGATCAGTCCGCGTGTCACAGGACTAGAGGTTTATGTGATGAGTTACAGCTCGCTCTTCAGGGCCATTTTTGGGAGGTGAGTTCACAGCTGAATTCATCGGGGGAGTGACCCGCGCTCACCACCCCTACAGCTCTTCTACAGGGAGGAGAAAGTGCTGAAAAAATCAGCGCTTCTTTCAACATGCAGCTCAAAGGTTTAGCGCAGACCATTTGTCAACCTTTCACACCTCACAGCACCTTGACTGCCATGATGCCATCTCCTCCACGCTCTCTGCCTATCCAATTTGTTCCTCTCAATCTCTTCATCTTTGTCTTTACTGTTACTGTTTCTCTGGTAAAGCAAATCTACAGGTGTCTTTCTGCAGGTAACAGTTCATCCAGCAATAATGTATTCACCCTCATGTCATTTTAAACAGAGAAAGTGAATTGTTAAAGGATAACCGAGTCATTCTTTTTTCAACATGACAAAAAAGCAGAATAAAAGTAGTTTTTTGTATGATTTATATATGTGCCCCTGGACCACAAAACCAGTCATAAGGGTCAATTTTTTGAAATTGAGATTTATACATCATCTGAAAGCTGAATAAATCAGCTTTTATGATAGGACAATATTTGTCCGAGATACAGCTATTTGAAAATCTGAAATCTGAGGGTGCAAAAATATCAACATATTGAGAAAATCGCCTTTAAAGTTGTCCAAATTAAGTTCTTAGCAATGCATATTACTAATAAAAAATTAAGTTTTGATATATTTATGGTAGGAAATTTACAAAATATCTTCATGGAACATGATCTTTACGTAATATCCTTATGATTTTTGGCTTAAAATAAAAATTTATCATTTTGACCCATACAATGTATTGTTGGCTATTGCTACAAATATACCCCAGCGACTTAAGACTGGTTTTGTGCTCCAGGGTCACATATTGTATTCCAAGTCTTCAGAAGCTTTCTGGTTTGTTGCGTTTTTATATTGAACTGACTGAACCCAAGAGGTCATTGCTGTTACTCACTGCAGTTGCGTTCGTCAGATCCGTCGCCGCAGTCATTGTCTCCGTCGCAGCGCCAGCGCAGGGGGATGCACTGGTGGTTATCACAGCGGAAATCACCCGCTGGCTCACAGGTCAACTCCTCTGCAAACACAACACAGACACACACAAGCTAACGTTAAACAGAGCGGAAGTGAAGAGACAGACACACAGACCACTGTCTCAGTCTCTCTGACATAAAATACCAGTACATTAGAAGACATGTCTCATAAATAAGACCTTATTTAACACCTGACAGCATGTGCTTTAATAAAGAGATACTGATAACTATGAAGACAGGAGAGGAGAGGAGAGGAGAGGAGAGGAGAGGAGAGGAGAGGAGAGGAGAGGAGAGGAGAGGAGAGGAGAGGAGAGGAGAGGAGAGAAAGAAGAGAGGAGGTGAGGACAGGTGAGATGACAAAAGAACTGAGGGAGAAAAGACAATGTGAGATGTGATGAGATGTGATGAGATGATGAGAAGAAAGGAAAAAGGAAAAGTAAATCAGATGAGATTAGAATAGAGCAGACAAGAGAAGAGACGAAAAGTATAAAGGGAGGAAAAGGGAAAAGATTAGACAAAAATATTAGAAGAGACGAGGTGAGAAGAGAAGATGAGGAGAGACGAGATGAGACGACAGGATTAGTGAAGGTAAATGTAAGATTTTTAAAGATCTTTATGAGACCAAGTAAAGAAAGTTTAACCTGTTAGCCTGCACCAGAGCGACCTCGCACTGAACGCTCTTTGTTTGCATGTGTCATTGTTTTCTAATAGAATAAATGAAACGGGACAAAGTTAATCTTGTCAAACTCTATATCATTCTGAGGGTCTAAGCCTCAAGCATCGACGACAGATCAAATGGAAGGGGACACAAAGAAATTAATCAAAATGATTTAAAAATAAAGAAAAATAAAACCTTTTCAAAGGGAAAACAAGTTTATGTATCCTACTGGCAGATATTTGTGCTTGTTTTAAGCATAAATGCACTTCAATTTGTTACATTTCTCAGGCTTCATACTTCCTATCATTTTGCAGAGTTAAAAAATAGATAGAAGAAAAGAAAAACCAATAAAACTTAAAAAGTGATGAGATGAGAAAATGGGAACAGAGGAGAAAAGGTGAGATATAATGAGTCGAGGGTGAAAAAAGTTCATGAGTAAATGAGAGGAGACAAGAATAGGTCAAATGAGATGAGTGAAGAGAAAAAAATAAGAAAGAAGAATAAGTGCAATGAAAAGAGGTGAAATGAGACAAGAGGAGAAGAAAATTAAGAGGAAGGAGAAAATTAGAGGATAGGAAGTAATGAGGCTTAAAATATGTACGTTATTATGGACAGAGGAAAGGAAAGAAGAGGAGGAGATGAACAAACACTCTCTGCGGTGCCCCACCTGACCCGGGCGGCACATTCTTACGGTCAGATTAGGGCGATCTCTCCTCTCTCTCCTCTCTGTGCAGGATGGCACTAATGGAGCGAGAGGGAGCTGATAAGACCTGAGAGAACCGGGGCTACGTGTGTGTGTGTGTGTGTGTGTTTACATCGGCCAGATTACTGAACAGATCAGTAATATTACAGTAAAACCTCTTTTCCCTTACCGAAACAATAATCACAACTACACACACACACCGGTGCCTGACACAGAAATACCTAACACACACATATATCAGTGGTGTGGCCCCAGACAGGAGGAGGGGTCACCGAGGGCCCGTCCATCACAGATGGACTGAACTAACACTCACTAAGTAACTCCTCATGATTTCAATCCATCACACACACAACAGCTTTATACAACACCAGTGATAATGGGAGCACTACAGACTCATCTTACTGAATTTGACTGAAATTTAAAGGTGGTAGTAAGTTTTAGTTATTTTTGTTAAAGTCAGCATGAAATGGAAACTCTGTCCAGCTTTGTGCCATTTTTTTTTTTTTTTGAGTGAAACGGCTTATCAAACAAGAAAAAAAAAAATGTTATTCTATCAGTTGTTGATTGGATTTTAAAAGGTGAGCATTGCATATATTTAATTCTTAATAAAAATTACAATAACTTGATAAAACAGACAATTATAAAAAAAAAAAGAAAAAAAAAGAGACAATTTAAAAACTCCCAATTTCCCCAAAAATTTTAAAACATGTTTTTTTTTATGTTAATATGCAAAACACTAAAAGTCGGACATGGCAAAAATGGATTTCCAAAAAATGGATCACTATATTGATTTACCCCTTTTTTATTAATAATATTTTCCGAACAATTTGTACTTTTTCATTTATTTTTATTTAATATGATTAATTCTAATATTACTTTAATATTTTTTAATAAATATCTAAATTTTTGTGTTGTAAGCGATGCTGTGTGAATAAAAACAGTTACGCTGAGTCAAGTTTTGAATAATGCTGTGAATAATTCTAACATTTTTACTTTTTTCATTTTATATTTTAATTTAGATTTACACATTTAGTACAATCTTATATCCAATGCAATTAATCTCAGTGCCAAAACATATATTCAATATATTCAAAATATATATAATGCCAGAAAGCTAGATTAAATTAGATTAAAATAATTTTAATATCTACAATTAATATTTAATATCTCTTTCTGAACAAAAATCTTTTTTTTATCATTCTAATACTTTTGCTATTACTTTACTATTTTATTAATAAATAACTAAATTTTTCAGTTGTAAGCAAGAAAATAGTTTTTAGTCATGTAATACATTTTCAATGCTTTTTCATAGCAATTGTATATTTTTAAATTAATTTTTTTTATAATTTTAATATTACTCCTTTAACAATATTTCACTATTTTATTAATACATATATACATTTGCAGTCATGTTTTCAGTCGTGTGTTGTCTGATGTCTCACCACAGTTTTGTTCATCGCTGTTGTCCCTGCAGTCGTTGTGTCCGTTGCACACGGCCCACAGAGGAACACAGCGGTAGTTTGTGCTGCAGTCAAACTCTGTGTGATTGTCACATCTGTACGCCGGACCCACTGCAAACAACATCCCACAGATGATTAACAACTATACTAAGAAAGGAGATTTAAGGTCACTTCATGCTGCATAACATTTTCTTCCTCTAATTTAATCTAATTAAATAACAAATCAAATGCATTGTAACGCTGCAGTAATGAGTGGGCAGCTCACTGCATTCGTCGATGGGCTCGTCGGAGTTGTCGCCACAGTCATCGTCCACGTCACACTTCCAGCTCTGTGGGATGCAGCGGCCGTTCCTGCACTTGAACTGTCCGGGTCTGCAGGTCCTGCTGGAGCAGTGAGCGGGATCCTCGTCAGATCCGTCGCCGCAGTCGTTCTCCCCGTCGCACTGCCAGGCCTCAGAGATGCAGCGCTTATTGGCACACTGCCATTGATGAGACTCACACTGATGCGTGGCTGAAGTGCAGAAGGAGAGGAAGATGCATTTCCCAATACATGGCAACAGTTTAATCAATAGCAAAAATATCAGAATAGCAGGGTTATTATAGTTAACTAAAACTAAAACTGTAACTAAAATAAAACCATAAAAAAAATAAAAATATTCCATTTTAAATGTTCCAAAAAACATTTTAATTTAACCTGATTTGCTAAAATAACTAAAACAGAAATAAAAATGTATAAAAACTATAAAAAATCAAAAACTATTACAAAAGACAAAAACACAACCAAAGCACTAAAACTTAAACAAAAAAAAAAAAATTGAAAATATAAAAATAAGAAGTGATTCAAAATATGATACTATCTGAAGAGTACTTGCAGAATAGCACTGTTGTTGTTATTGTTAACTAAAATTAAGTAAAACTATCTTTTTTGATTTTTAAATAAATATTGAATATTAGAAATGAAATAAATATAAATATTACACGGAAAATCTAAAACAACAAAACAGAAATTAAATAAGTTTAAGTTTCAAGTATTCAAATTAAAGCTATATAGAAATATTAAAACAATGAAAAATCACATAAAATCACTAAAACTTAAAATGAAAACAAAAAAGCTCATTAAAATAATAAACAATACATCTCAGTTTTTAATGAAAAAATATATTTTGAATTAAAATATAAATATTAAATAAGATATAAATATTACATTATAAAATTTAAACTTGAAAATCTTAAATGTAAATCAGAAATGCTGCCTTAGTACAACTAAAAATAAATTAAAGCTTAAACAGACAGGTTTTAAAAAAAGTGCATTTTCTTAAACTAAAATTAAAAACAAAAACTTCAAAATACTTTAATAGAGCATAAATAACACTGGCATCATCACTCAAAATTGATCATGAGAATCTTGTTTTGGCATGTTTTCCTTTCATATAATAAAATTTATTTTTTTTAAATACTGCTGTATATTACAACATTTTATTATGGGGTTCAAACCTACAACTTTTCAGCTTCATACCCAGATTTTTAACCACTAGGCCACATAACCAACATCACTGCAGATACTGACATGATATATGATTTTTTTTATTTTTTCCCATACCACACAGCACAGTGTCCTCGTCCGACCCATCGGGACAGTCCTGATTAGAGTTACACAGGAAGTGTGGGCTGGTGCAGTTTCCGTCATTACACTGGAACTGGCCCAGTCTGCAGTGCCGGACGGGACACGTGGAGGGTTCATCCGAACCATCTCTGCAGTCCCGCTGACCGTCACACTTCCACCAGATAGGGATACAGCTTTAGGAACAAATATAGGGTTCAGTTTCAATTAGGATGCTTGCTCATAAGGCAGCTGTCTTTGTAGGTAGTATACAGCAAGGCAGCCCACTAGGCTTTGTAACTGAGTGTGCATGGAGACACTAACCGTTCATTGTCTGCGCATCTGTACTGTGTGCTGGAGCACATGGGCAGGCAGCGTGCGACGCCCCCTATCTGTACAGTAAGGAAGTGATCAGGACACTCGCAGGTGAAACCCTGACCTCCGGCTCGCAGAAGACACAGGTGAGAACAGCCTCCGTTATTGACCGCACAGGGATTCGTCACTACAGGGGAAAGATATAGCGTGAGTGAGACTCTGATAGTGAGTCACAAAAAAAATCTTTCAGGTCTGTTCTGAATCTGTCCTGAATTATGGACACATAAATGCAAATAATAAAATGCAACGAATCATAATCATAGCTAGAAACTTAAAAGTAATAGATGACTAAAAATATTTTGAATATTTATTTTAATTCAAATACTGAAAACATTTGTTTGTTTTCTAGGGAATTCATTTGTTCACAATAAAAAAAAAATCAATGTATATTTCTATTTCATTTTAAGAATGTTCTATATTATTCTTATAAAACTAAATTTAAAATTAAAAAAAATTATTTTTTTCAATTATTACCTATTATTAGTATAAAAAGCATAAAACAAGTATAAAACATAAGAATAATAAATGCTAAAATAAATATCTAAACATAATTAAGAAAATGATAAATTAAAATCTATTTTAATTTCACACATTCAATTCTACTGTTTGATTTTAAGGACAGTTTAATTATTTATGATATTAACAGAGAATAATAAGCAATAATAAAAAAAGAATAACCTTTTTTAAACATTGGAAATATTTCAGTGTTTAAATTAAGGAAAAACGCAATGTTTGGGATGTATTCAGTGTTAGTGTCACAATTGCAAACTGTGGTAAAACGAGGAACAAGGAACTCAAAGAAACAGTCTTTAATCTCCTCAAAACGGGGTAACACAAGACAGGCAGAGACACAGGAACACAATACCAGACGCTGGACAGTGGAAAACACAGGGTTTAAGTAACAGAAACTAAACAAGGTAATTAATCAAACACAGGTGGAACTGAATTAACTAAATGGGGACTTAATGGGAACAGGAAAACCAAATATGGGCATAAGGGAACACCTAAGTCACGGGGAGCACAAAGACAAAAACACACACACAGACAGTCCTAAAGCATGACAGTTCGCAATTAAAATAAATATTACTTAATATTTTTATAATATTATGATTATTTGTAAAAACGTAAATAAATTAAAATCAAACACTGAAGTTTATTTAATGTTTAAAATGTATTCAATGTTTGTAATTAAAATAATAACAACAATAATATTATAAATGCCAATTTCTCTTATGATTACCCCTATTCAACACTTTTGAATGAATAATAGGGGTAATCTTAAGTAAATTGTTCAAAAATTAATAAAAAACATAAGCATGATAATAATAAATGCAAAAATACTAAAATAAATGTAAGAAATAATTAAGCATATAATAATTGTGAGAATATTATAAATTAATATTTATTCTAACTTCATACAGATTTAGTTTTTAAGTTCAGATTTCAATGTTAAGAATATTTAACTTTTTTGCAAATAATAGAGAAAAATATTAAGAAAACGATAAATTTATATTTATTTAATTTCAAATATTGAATAAAATCCATACATTACATTTGGGACAGCTTTATTTACTTTGGTACGATAAACATGCGGTATTGAATTGAGTCGTTGTTGTTGCTCAAAGTAAATTGTGTATTCAGTTGAAAACCACTGAGTCAGACTATATCCTCTTACAAAGAACCAGGATGTGGCTCCACATCATGTAGGTGTAGCTCCTCTTTCTAAAGAAAGCCACAGATAAAGAGTTTAAGCTCCCTGTCCTGGCCATTACAGCAATGATAAAGAGTTTAGTCTTTCCTGTGTCCGAGAAAAGACAGGTGAGCAGAGACTGGGGGCATTGTGTCGGACTGTGTAAATATTGGCAGAGACCCTTAAGTGCCTCGGTGGACGTTTAAGTGAAGTGATAGCGATCTGACGTGAGATAATGAGCGTCCCGCTCGAGTTACGCTGTCCTGGGCTCACCTATGGGCTGGCGGTAGGGATGGCACACGTGGATGTCGAACGGTCGGTGGGTGGTGTTGACGAGCGCTTCCCGTCCAGAGCCGTTGTATTTGTTGCCCTTCTCCACCGTGCGCGTGTTCCAGTCCGTCCAGTACACGCTTTCCTCGAACACCGTGATCGCGAAAGGATGCGGCAGGACGCCGTCGTACACAGTGTGCCTGTGATTCCCCTCCAGATCAGAGAATCTGAGGAGACACATCCATTTTAATAATGTTTAACATGCTCATTTTGTGCAAAAAATAATGCAGCTAAACAACCTGCATAATTAGTCAAGACACAGCATTGTAAAAATGGAAAAAAACAATGTTGAAAAACAGTTTGAATGATGCACGACCAAATCTTCATTTGTGGGATTTGTCAGCATATAAAACAGCTCCTACAACCATTATTCTCTATTATTTGTACAAAAGTAAATAAACGTGTCCTTAAAATCAAACATTGGATTTTTTTTAATGTTTGAAATGATAAAACATCAATTTGAAATAGAAAAACCTGCATGAGTTATCATTTCCTTGACATAGCATTTTAAAAATGGAGGAAAAAAGATGTTTGAAACCAGCTTGTGATGCAACAACCAAATCTTAATTTGCGGGATTCGTCAGCAAATATTGATCATTTGTGATTAATTTAATTCATATATCATATTTAATTACATACATTTGCAGTAATTAAATATTGTGCTCTCGATGACAGGATATAAAGGTGAGGTAGTCTTACTCGATGTAGTTGAGGTGAGCATCAGACCAGTAAAGCTTGTCATTGGTGTAGTCAATCGTGAGACCGTTGGGCCACTCAATCTTAGTAGTGATGATGGCCGACTTGTTATTCCCATCCATCCCAACACGTCCAATGAAGGCTTTGTCTCCCCAGTCAGTCCAGTACACATATCTGCACAAAGATGACATCTGATATTAAAAAATAGAAGCTAAAACAGATTCCAGCAATGTAAAGGCCACATACTGTCCACTACTGTTTAAAAGTTTGGGCTTTTACTGTTTCACGGGCTCTTCTGCTCACCAAGGCTGCAATTACTTGACCAAAAATGCAGTAAAAACAGTAATAGTGTGACATTTTATTACAATTTAAAATATTTGGATATATTGTAAAATGTAGTTTATTCCTGTGATGCAAAGCTGAATTTTCAGCATCATTACTCCAGTCTTCAGGGTCACATGATCTTCAGAAATCATTCTAATATGCTGCTCAACTTACATTTCTTATTGTTACCAATGTTGAAAACAGTTGTTTGTGGAACACTTTGATGAGCAGAAAGGTCAAAAGAACAGCATTTATTTGAAAAGTTCAAAGTAATTTGAAATGTAGATTCAGGTAGGTGCACAATACATCTAAATTCACTTTTTTGTAAGTATCATAGATTTATGATATCAGCTATAACCTAAATAAACCTAAAAAAAGAATAATACATAATAATTTAATAGATCATTTTTGTATTATAAATTCATAAATGTACATTACAAATTATAATATATTTATTTTATATTAATATTTATTAAAATATCATAAAATAAATATCAAATAAAATATATTAAAATATTTACCAAAATAGTTTTTTTACATATTTTATTTTTTATAAAACAATAACTTTTATTATTATTAGTAGTAGTAGTAATTTGTGCAGTTTTATTTAAGATTTTGAGGATTAGGGCACGTCACACAACCTGTCCATGTTGGCATATGTCTAATTTCCATCCAAAGTCTATAAAATTTTACTGCAATGTGAGGCCTTTGATGTCAACAATGACTTTTCCTCCTTTTTAAAAACATTTAAGTGAATTAATTTTGCTATCCCATCTACACATGATTTTATAGTTGTTATAGTTTGTTGTTTGCATTTACCATTGTTCAGAACACTAATACCAGTTGGAAACTTCAAATTTAGACAAAAGCTGTCACTGGGGCAGTACCTTTAAAAGGCACAACAAATTTACCATTTAGGTATTAACCTGTTAGCTAGCACCCCCCATTTTGGGTCTCACAGCTGAAAATGACCTACCTAAATTAAAATAGTAACAGTTCCTGATAATAATGTGCTACACACACAATTTAGGTATCTTTGGCAAGAAGACACTAAAATGCCATCAGCATGTGCTAGTGGCAAACAAAAATAGCATGATAAATCACACTTTAGCAGATTTTGTTTTTTATGTGTGCTGAAAAAAAGTGAGCGCGGTGAAAGTGGAAGGGATAAGTGCTTGATGTAAGCAGTTTTATGTTTTAGCGCCATGTTGTGTTGATTTCATGTCGCATTTTTATTGGTTGGTCAGTAAACGTGGATTGTAGCAGCAAACACACTGTGCGATGATCACGCAGGCTATCTTTGGTCGCAAATGCTTTGAACCTCTCTCACTGTATGACTCAGGACCACCGATTAGGAGTCATGATCACAGAAATCGCCACGATTGATTCACGATGCCAATCTTTCTTCTGGGACAACCGAAAATCATTCAGTGTGTTTTGGGATTTGCAGGTCAGAAAATGACTGGCATTGCTGGTAAACTCACCCAAACTTTGGATGCAGAACGATGGCTCTGGGATTCTCGAAGCAGTATGTGTTATTAGCATCCACACAGTGTTCTGCTAACTTCCTCACAAACCGGCCGTCCAGCTCCGACACCTTCATGCAGTCGAGAAAGCTGTCGACCCAGTACAGCTTCCTCCCGACCCAGTCCACCGCCAGGCCCTCGCCATGCAAAATCCCATTGACCACCACCTCTCGTCCCGTCCCGTTAAAGAACATCCGCTCCAACACCCTCCGGCTCACGTCGATCCAGTACAAGCGTCTGTCCACCCGATCGAAGTCCAGTGCCACCACGCTGGCGAGGCCCTGCAGAATGAGCGAGTAGGCCTCGCCGTCCGTCGACAGGTTGCGCAGATAGTAGCGGTTGCTGAAGATCAGGTAGGGGCTGATGTTGCTGTTTTGCCTGCAGCTGCGTCCGTCGGGTTCGCGGAGGAAGCCTGGTGAGCACTTGCACACGTACGAGCCCATGGTGTTCTCGCACACCTGGCTGCACACGCTGGGCGTGACTGAACACTCATCCACATCGTCGCACGTTTTGTTGTCGGACATGAGGCGGTAACCGTGGCGACAGGTGCAGATGAAGCTGGTAGGAGTGTCAGTGCAGTTGTGGTCGCAGTGGTGCATGGATGGGTCTGTGCACTCATTGATGCCTGAGACAATAAAACAGACAAATAATTTAGATTCATCCTGAGTTCAGGGCAATTATGTGTTTTGTAAAGATGGCCATTAAAATAAAAATATATAAACTATATCTTTAACTAAAATTAAAATTAAAACAGAAAATTGTGTTTTTTTTTGTTAACTATAATAACCCTGATTGATCACTCACATCACTTGCAAGAAAGAAAAAAAACACACAGTAATGCTATAATTTCATTATAAAACACCTTTCCTCACACTTTATGGACATAATCTTACATGTTTTTACTGATTATGCCAGATTAAGCCTGATGTCCTGTACTAGTGTTCACATTTACATTTCTATAAATGATGGAGAAGACAGTGTTTGTTGATGATATCTGATGTAAGTAAATGACTTTACTTTTGTTAAAAATACCAATGGTTTTATAAATAAATTACTCGTAAAGAGGGTATGTTGCCATTATTTGCATGCATTGCATGTTTACACATAAAAATGAGACACAAATATACACGTATAGCAAAATTACATCCAAGAATACTTGAAAAACACACTTAAGTACAGCACCAAAGTACAAATACAGACCACAACATATCAAGATCCTCTAGACAAAAAAAAAAAATCGAATCTAATCACAAGTGGTCACATGATGCAGTGCTTACCACAGCCTTTCTCATCACTGTTGTCGTTGCAGTCATCGTTCCGGTCACACACCTCACTGAGAGGTATGCAGTTTCCGTTGTCACACCGGAAGTTTCCAGGAGGGCAGGTGGGCGCTGGAGTCCTGCAAAGGTGATCCAGCTCGTCGGATTCATCCCCGCAGTCGTTGTCCCCGTCACAGACGAAATCCCGCGAGATGCAGCGGCCGTTCTGACAGGTGAACTGATGCTGTTGGCACGGCTGATAGGTGCAGCCCTGCTCATCACTGCTGTCTCCACAATCATTACGACGGTCACACCTAACAGACACAACACACAGCAGGGAATTATGGGAGAAGTAGCTTTTTCACTGGAATCAATCACCAAAACAAAGTGTATAAACACTGCAAATTCATTTATAATTTTATTTATAAAGTTATGAACATATAAAAAAGTGGTGCTGTCTTTCATAAATAAAAATGGAAATAATAAATTAATAAATAACTTAAAATTATAAAAAAAAAATTAAAATGATTAAAATTAATTACAATTAAAACAATACAATATAATACAATAGAATACATTATTATTATTATTATATACAATATAATGCATTATTATTATTATCGAATTTCACCCTCTTTCATTAAAAATAAATAACAAAATAAAAATGTATTATATTTAATACAACTCATTATTCAGTATATACAATGCACAAATAATATAATGCATTTAATTTTGTTATTATTATTATTATGTAATTTTACCCTATTTCATCAATAAAAAGATTTAAAAAATCATTTAAACAAACTATTTTAAAAATTGCAATTTGAATTACAAATTTGAAAATATTTGAAATGCATTTTATATATTTATAATAATAATAATAATTATTATTATTAATATCACATTTCACCCTCTTTCATTAAAAATAAATAAAACACAATAAAAACAAAATTAAATATTTAATACAATGCATATTGCATGTATAACAATATATACAATGCACAAATACTATAAAGCATTTATTATTGTTATCATTATTATTTTTATTATTATTATTATTATTATGTAATTTCACCCTATTTCATAAATACAAATTATTAAAATATATATTTTTAACTATTTTAAAAATTACAATTTAAATTATACAATGCATGTTCTATATTTATAATAATAAATTATTAATGTTATTAATAATAATAAAAATAATCATTAATAAAAAAATAAGGTTCTGCATATCAGTTATCAAACACACACACACACACACACACAAAAACAGTATCAGCCATAAAAAACAATGCATATGCAAACTTTTTTGCTCTAAATATAATTCTAACCTGTAGGAGCTGCGGATGCAGAGGCCGTTGTTGCAGGTGAATTCGTTGGCAGAGCAGGATCTGCGAGTGCAGTTCTGGTGCTCATCGTATGCGTCCGAACAATCTGCGTCTCCGTCACACACCCAGTCCCGTGGGATACACTTCCTCTGAGGAGGCCTGTTATTTATACAGGTGAACTCCTGAGGAGAACAGGTACGGTTTGCTGTGTGTGAGAGAGAAAACAAGAGCACAGAATTTAAAAACATAATATATTTTAGCATAATATATTTGTGCACAATCTGTGTGACTGTGAACTCCATTACAGTTCTGTTGCAAAACCCTGTAAGCTGCCTACCTAGACAGCACTTTAAGGCATCATAGACTTCCAACGTGAAAGCTGTTCCAAACAGAAGTGGATTTGCTGCTGTCTCATAAAATACCTGGTTTTGACCAGATTCAAATGCATCCTTATGTAGAAAAGAACAGAATAATGGACTGTGACAAGTTCACTGAAAAAGTTCCTCCAAGATGTCTGACGAAGTGAGAGTGAGACTATATTAATTAAAATTTAATATAGTCTCCCTATATTATATAATTACACTACTATGTATACAATATAAAAATAAAAGAATTCCCCAAAAATAATAATTTCATTATTTTAAAAATATTAAATATGAAACTATTTAATATATTTTCATAATATTAAATACACTAAATAATAGACTATATTAAATAATCTTTTTATTTAGACTATATTACATAAGTATGTTCATTATTTAATAAAATAATACATACTGACTACTTTACCAACTATTTGTGTAAACTATGCATTTTTATGTTGTCGAACAACATGTTAACATCAAGGTTTAGTGAAAAAAAAAAACACAAATGTCAATACGAACTCAAACTTTTCAGCAAATTCTTTTACATTTTCTATGCAATCCACATTCTACTTGCAGCTCTATATTCCTAGTGTATGTCAACAGTTATCTAATTTGTGTCTGTTTTTACTTCTATGAACATTTTTTAGACAAACTTGATAGTTCAATTGAGAACTCCATTAAGGTACTGATCAGCTATGGAAGAGCAACCTCTGAATCTGAGAGCTGATCCAGCTAAACACATCCACAAAGCAGTGAGTGAGGCAGGAGAAATCAGGAATGCAGACTCCTTACACTGAGATCCCACACCCAACCACCAACACTACCTCACTGATGGACTGAGGGAGAGGAGGAGAAGAGGAGCAGAGAGGAAGGACTAGAGAAGAGAGATGATACAAGAAGACTAAATATAGCCAAAAACTCAAGGATGAAACAAAGTTGTGTGAGCACTTTCACACCAAAGTCCATTATAGTTATGACCAAAGTCCAGTAGACGTCAGAATAGTTATTACTGTAAAACTAAAGCTATTCAAATATTTTTGTTAACAGAAATAAAAATCTGAAATCAAATAAAATACTGGATGAAAAACTAAAAGAAAATGAGAAATGTTGCATTCACAAATAACTGAAATAAATATAAGTTCAAGCACTAAAATTAGTGTTTAGTATTGAAATGTTGTTGTATGCATTTGTCAATTTTATTTAATTTCTTTATTTTCTTAAACGTGTGTATATAGTATTTACAGAGTTTTGACTTTTAGTTTCTTATTTGTAAGTCGCTTTGCATAAAAGCGTCTGCTAAATGACTAAAAGTAAAAGTAAAAAAATTACTAACAGCAAATAAATAAAAACTAAAGCAGAAAATAAAACTAAAACTGTAATAAAAATGTATGAAACCTAAATAGTAAAATCTAAATGAATGAATGAATAAATAAATGGCAATGCACACAATAACATACTGAAAAGCATACTACAGTTTGTTTGTGTGTCTGAAAAGGTGGTCATACATAAAAACAATAAAAAAAAGAATTACAATGACAATAATACACGTAAATATAATAACAATAACAACAACAATAATTTACATATGTTTTTTGTTGTTGTTGTTGTTGTTGTAGTTCAACTGCTATGAAGTTATTAGTATGAAAAAATCTGAAATTGAAAAATGGGTGCATTTGGAAATGTGGTGAGGGATTTTTAAATAAAAATGATACAAAAATGCTAAACCAAAAATGTAAATAATACATTGCCATTTTTTTCTGCATATTGGTTTTTGGAAACTACAATTAAGTAAATCTGTATCAGTCATAAAAAGCTAAATCTATCACTTCCTATAGTATAGGCACTTTTGCAGCTGTTCTGTGCGTAAACTGTTGATGGTAAATCCAAACGGGCAAATATTTCAGTAACATGTTGTACCAAAAGTACATTGTGAAATGAGACCTGTGATGGGACGGAAACAAATTTGGGTTTGGACCTAGCAATACTGACCACAGTTGTGTCTCTCGTCCTCGTCGCTCATGTCCCCGCAGTCGTTGTCTCCATCGCAGATCCAGGACGAGGCGATGCACCTTCCGTCATCGCAGCGGAACTGGTCGGAGTTGCAGGTCCTCACCGTGGTGGCTGCAGGGATGAGACACACGGCAGTGAGAAGAGCCACCTGCCCGAGGGCCATGTCTCACTCGGGTCTCAGAGGAAACTGAGGAACATGCAGCCTACGTAATCCATTTAACCATTAAATCCCATCCTGGGCAGCCAGAAATGTGGCTAAAATGCAGCTGGGATTCCACTGCCAGAGGAATTCTGGGAGAGAATAAGCATTCCTCTCTCTAGTGTCCCACTTGAACAAAAGGCACCGAGGGGTGCTGTGATTAACAGGACAAAAGCGAGAGGATAGGGCAGTGTGTGTGAGAGGGGAGGGGGAAGAGACTGTCAAAGGAAGGGCCGGTGTGTGTGTGTGTGAGGGCTTGCTGCACGTCACTTTGGAGGAATGTGACACACAATAGAGGGCCGGACTGACCGCTGGCATCACAGACACACACCCAAACACACCAGACAGTTACACACACTTCAGATACCACTCAACTGTCATTCAGAAGAGCAAACCTTTCCCATATTATTGTATTGCATTTGTAACTTGTATTATGTTATTTTACTGGTCTGTTGCTGTTGTGTTGTAGTTTATAATACTTCATTTCTATAATCTATTTCTACAGCATATAGGTATATCAGACTTGTTTATAATAAAAAAAAAAACCTATACATTACTTATTAAAATATATTTACAAGTAAAACAGCTTGAAATATTTTGGTCTGAAATTCCAAATTCGGTTTGAAATTTTTTTTTTTTAATAAATTCATAATGTTTCTAAATAAATGGACATGCCAAAAATGGCAATATCCACAAGAAAGTAGTGAATTTATTTAAAATTCAACCCTATTTTCACTACCAACCACTGTATCTAATCTAACACACTACCATTAAAATATATTTTTTTAAAGAAATGTATACTTTAATTCAACAAGAATGCATTAAATTCTTGAAAAAGAAGCTCTCAAACTCACTCAAACCTTTGTTCTTTTGTTAGGGCATTTGATTGCTGACATGCTGGTCTGAATTACTACATTTTAAGTCTTTTTCTGCCAACTGAACCAGTGTTTTATACACAACTTCTGCCTCTTTTTTCCACTTTTTGACTGCATGCATCACCAGTGGAGCATAAAATGAGGGGAGGGGGGTGGGGGTGGGGTGTTGACATAATTTCCCACCAATTTGCCTGTGACAGACATTCAGTCCATCACCATAGTAGCCAGTGAGGCAAGATATCCATCATTAACTCACCCCCCAAAAACATGGGCAGCGGTTTCCCTTGATAAACACATCCTCACATTACAGTGTTTTCATAGTTTTTTTCCCCCAGTAAAGTCTAAAATAACTTTTTGCCACATAGCAGAATGAGCGCCAGATAACTTATAGTGGTATATATGTATTTTTAATATGTTATGTGTGGTACTTACTACAGGTAACAGGCTCGTCAGAACCATCATTGCAGTCTGTACCGCCATCACAATACCAGTGTCCGGGAATACAGCGTCCGCTCGAGCAGCGAAACTCGTTCTGGGAACATGTAGATGTGGCTGAGGAGAAAACAACACAAGACAAACCAGAGATAAACCAAAAATGAACTCAGCATCCGCAGGTTGACCCACTCACATGCATGGGTCACTGATTTAACGTCTCAGTTACATCTTAGTTACTTCCTGCTCCGACGTGTCCGTCATCAATAATTGAAGTAATTTAGTTATATGCTTTTGTCATTTTTTTTAAAAGTTTTTTTAATGATACTTTTTATGTTTAATTTATTTCAATTCCAGATTTACAGTAGATCTAGTTTTAATTTTTATTAGTTTCAGTTAGTAATTTTAGTACTTCAGCCTATTCCAGTTAGTTGCCAAGACAACATTTCTCATTTTCATTTAGTTTAAGTTTTATTTTCAATGAGCACACTAAAGAAGGCCTTGAACCAAAACGTTTGTGTTTTGACATTGGTGATGAATGTAAAATAAACGTTAAAAAGAAGATTATTTTTGTGAGTGGAGATCATGGTCTCATGTGTAAAGTATTTTAGTTTCAATGAACATAAATGTTTTTTAATAGGTTTAGTTTTTTGCTTTAGTTAACGCTAATAACTAAAATAGAACTTACTTTTTCATAATTATTAATAATATTAATAATTATATATTTTTAATTAGTATTGCATTTAATACAATAATAATAAAGTTTTCAATTTTACATGACATTAGATTTGCGTGGCAAACTAAAAGACCCCAGTTTTACAGACAAGGCTTAAGCCTAGTCCTAGACTAAAATCTAAGTCTAAGTTGTTTCAACTGAAATAAACTTGCACTGATAGATCTTAAAATATCTCAGTGCCTTTGTTTTGTCTCAAGATGCACACCAGTAATGTTTTTTTTTCTAAGCACGTTTATAAAAAATGGTTAAATGTCCTAATTGAACTATGATCTAATCCTACCTTAGTCTAAGCCCCGTCTGTGAAACCGGGCCTAAGTCATTAATTCACAGCAACATAACAAATATCAGGGCATTTATAAACCTAACTATGCTCCCACAGGACAGAGGGAGACAGTGGGACGGGATAACTCACCACAATGCGTTGGGCTCTCGTCACTGTTGTCGCCACAATCATTATCTCCATCACACAGGTACGAACGCGGGATGCAGATGTTGGTGGTCTGGCATTTGGTGTGCTCTGGCTGACATGTCCTCTCAGCTGCGTTTTATAAGGATCCATTATGAATCGCTTAAAATCAACTTATTTATACAGTAGTTGACAAACTTGTTTTGGTAACTGTGCAAATGCACTTACAGCAATTCTGCTCATCCGAGGTCCCATTGTCGTAGCAATTGTTTATTCCGTTGCAGACGTATTCCCGTGCGATGCAGCGACCGTTATTGCAGGTGAACTCAGTGTTGGGCTCGCAGGGGCGGAAAAGGCAGCCTGTCTCGTCACTGTTATCCCCGCAGTCATTATAGTGATCGCAGCGGTAGTGATATGGCACACAACGGCCATTTCCACAGGTGAACACAGTGGGCTCGCAGGTGTGAAAAGCTGCCATGTATAAAACGCACAGATTATTTTTGACATTTGCAGAAAGAGCTGAATGAACTACAGCAACTACTGGAGCTCACCGCCTACCTCCTCTACCTATCTCTCTATTTCAGTTTACCTGAGAGTGAAATGAATGCTGCTGCTTGTGGGACTGCATGCAAGAGAGAGTGAGAGAGAGAGCGGTGCATTGTGGAAGAGGTTAGTATGTGTTTATGGATGGTTATTCAATTTTATGTAGTCAAAGGCTCTGTTCTAAATCCTAGTGAGCTGCCTTGGTGTCTACTGACTTGATTTCAATAGAATTTTCCATTAGCATGCTGAGCCAAGAGTTCAATACGCTAATCCTTAAATTAGACTTTTTATCAATGTTATTCGGTATTGAATGGAGTATAATTATACTTATAATCAACATTAACTGCTTTGATGGCTTTGTGCATGTACCCAGCTAACAGGGGACATTTTTAGAACTTTCTGGAAAAGTTCTCTCAAAGTTCTAAATAAACTAGGGCTACAAAACGATTAATCGTGATTAATCGCATTCAAAATAAAAGTTTATGTTTACATACTATATGTGTGTGTACTGTGTATATTTATTATGTATATATAATACACACATATATGTGTATATTTAATATACACAGTGCACACACATATAGCATGTAAACATAAACTTTTATTTTGAATGCGATTAATCACGATTAATCATTTGATTAATCACTCGCTAAAATAAAAATTCTTCCAGTAACGTTATTAGAATGTTAGTTCAAAGTTATCTGGTCTTTAACAATGTTGGTGTCCGTCTGCTGTTTTTTGAATGTTACTACGTGTTTCAGAACGGTCAGGGAATGTTCAAAAATAACATTCCCATAATGTTTGCAAAATTATAAAATAGAATGTTCCCTTAACATTCGGATACTAAAAAAAAAAAGAAAAAAAAAGATTTTTTTTTTTTGGTTAACTGGGTAGCTTGTGCATTATCTTCTGCAAAGGACGAATGCAGTACTGCTTTAGAATTTGGCCCAAAGACAGTATAATCATGTTGCCTATGTAGGCAGCACTCTAGATTTTGGAACAGAGCTTTTATCTACACATGAAGAGAGGTAAGCAAGAATACACACCAAAAACGAAATGACTCTTGGATCCTGGAGCAAAAGATTTGAACAGATTGTTCAAGCAATAAAAAAGCAAGAATAAACATGTTAGTAAAAGATTGTGCCGCAGTGCAGGAGAGGAAAATTCATTGGCAAACAGAGACATTCACAAGAGATTTGTTTGTTAACATAAGGCTTTCAGTTTAATCATGCACAAATATCAATATTAAGTTTGGTTCACCCTTGAAAGTGCATAAGATGTCAGTTTGGACTCTATGTGCATGTTTGGTAAACCATATATGAAGCCGCTGGCATATATTCTGAATCAGTAACCTGTGTTGACATAAAACTGCCTTCTATTCTGATTTAGGATTTCAAGTCCTCTGAAGAACATGTACAGTAATAACGCATCTCACCGCAGACCCGCTCGAGTTCATCACTGCCATCCCCACAGTCATCATCATTGTCGCATTTCCACTGGGCACGGATGCAGCGGCCATTCATACAAGTGAACTGTCCCGACTGACAGCGTGTGCCATTGTCAGGGATACAGTGTTTGTTGTCGGCCAGATACCAGCGGCCCTCAGAGGGACACTGACACTCTGCTCCCTGAGGACCTGAAGGAAATAATGTTGTATTTTAAAACAAAGTTCTTAATTTCATCATTTATGCTTATTAAAAGTGTCATATGATGATGCTAAAAATAATATTATTTTGTAAATTTTGTGTAATGCAATGTGTTTACGCAGTTTAAGGTTAAAAAACACTATTTTCCACATACCGTACATTATTGTTGCTCCTCTATGCTCCGCTTTTCTGAAACGCGTCGATTTTTACAAAGTTCATCGTTCTGAAAAGCGAGGTGTGCTCTGATTGGCCAGCTATCCAGTGCGTTGTGATTGGCCGAATACCTCAAGTGTGTGGCGGAAATGTTACGCCCCTTACCGTATTTGGAAACACACAGCGTCTCCATGACATGGCGGCAACAATACTACAGTGAGAATAAAAGTTACGACTTCTTTCTTTGCGTAAACAATGGGCGGTGTTATGCAAACCTTCCAACACAGTGACGTAGATATGTGGGGGCGTGTTTAAATGAGGCGTTTTAGGAAGACGTGGACGAGTCAGAACTTCATAAAGAATATCTCTTTGGGTTAGAGACTTTAGTCTTTGCAACTTTACTGATCTTATATATGTTTGAACAGCTTGTAACACTCCAAAGACAAAGGAAAACTTGCATCATATGACCCCTTTAAAGGAGTGCTACAGTATTTGCATGATGTACTGAGTTGTTGTCTACAGATTGTTCCAAATTAGTTACTAATAAGGGGTTCCTTTCAGTATACAGCAATGCAGCTCACTAGGTTTGGGAATAGAGCTTTGGTTTTAGAGGATAGTGGCTTTAAAACCATAAGTAGTATTGCAAAAGCTTATTGTTTTGAAATATAAACCAACCTGGAGTGCAAATATGGCTGCATCCACCATTGAATTGTTCGCAGGGGCTGCTGCACTGCTGCTGTTTGCTGTTGGAGAGCACGTGGATATCCATGGGCCGTGAAGGAAGGTTCTGTAGCATCACCTTCTGGTCAGAGCCGTCATGCTTGTTTACACGGTAGATGCTGCGTGTGTTCCAGTCCGTCCAGTAGATATGCTGGCCATACACTGTCATTGCAAACGGGTAGATGGCGGTGCTTACGATGACCTCACGGTTAGCACCGGTGAGTGAGCATCTCTCGATCTTCTGTCTGCATAGAGAGAATAGTAAACCTTTTCTTATCGTCATGTAGCACAAATATTTCAAATTTATTGAGTATAAATTTAATATAAATTTATATATTAGCTATATCTGAAAAATATTACATACACACTATATATATATATATATATATATATATATATATATAACAGCTACAATTATATATTTAGTGTATATTTTAAATAAATTATTGAAAATATAATTTATTATTAAATTCTTCTTATCACTATTATTAAATGTATATTATTAAATAAAATTATATATATTATTAAAAGTATTATTAATAATTATAAATAAAATTTAATAATACAATCATTCTGCATGTGCTGTGCCGCTGCATTAGATGACGTCATATACGTTTCAAGCCGGCGCGAGAAAGCAAAACCATGACGGAGGCAGAGGATCAAACCTCTTTCAGAATTCTTTCTGCACCTTCACGTTTTGAATCCCAACTGCTGGGAAAACATGACTAAACATGACTGAAACGGTATGCAAAGTAACATAGCACTTTATTTTATTTCAGAAAGTAATTTTTCTACTCATTTTGTTGAACATTTGACTATTATGACTGCAAGTTCAGGGTTTTGGTACATGAAAGTTTCATGGTTTAAGGTACTTTAAATATACACTGTTTATGTGTATGCTCCTGAAATAAAAGTTCAGAAAGATGTGATGCACTGCTTTTGTTAATATGACATATCATATACAGTCTATTTTAAGGGTATAATCAAGTATTTAAATTTTTTCCCATGATCTGGAGTTAACAAAAAACTAAAATCACAATACATAGCAATATCGAATCATAATACTTGTAGAATCGAAATTCTTAAAAATTCGCAATACATATCGTATCGGCACCCTAGTATCATGATAGTATCGAATTGGGAGGTAGGTGTATACAGGGGTACACATAAGTTTTTCAGCCTGGTTCTCATGAGAACCTGGAGATTTGGTTTGGTCCTCTCACCGGCCACGGCATGTAGTGTGACCCACAAAAGATAACTATAAAAAAAGTAATTAATAATAGTGATAATAATATTATTGCACTTTATTTAGTTAAAAAAATTAAATAAACTAAATAATCAAGCGTGATACTCCTATTTTATTGTGTTACAAACAAATACAATTATTTTATAGTAAACTTAAAAATAAAAATGCTAATATTTTTATTATCATTATTATTATTATTATTTGAATTTGAATTTTCATGATTTTCAGCAGTAAAATATTATTTTGGCGGGTTGCCGGCAAGTAAGTAGCTAGTAGTAGTTGCACTGCTGATGGAAGAGCATCAGTGAATGAAATGTCGCAAATGCGCTGTCAGAACGTATTTACACAGCGCATTTTTAATTTTGGTCGTGCATGCGGCCCACTTATGTGCACCCCTATATATATATATATATATAGAGAGAGAGAGAGAGAGAGAGTGTAAATTTATTATATAATACATATATTTAATGAATTATAAATGATCAAATATGTATTATTACATTATTATTTTTATTATTAAAGGTATATTATTAAATTAAACTAACCATACATATTATGAATATAATTAAAAGATGAGATCTTACAAGCTGGCATCTGCCCAGTACAGCCTTTGATCATCATAGTCCAGCGTCAGACCATTTGGCCAAACCAGGCTAGTGTTGACGATCTCTGTCCTGAAGTTTCCTCCCAGAGTTGCACGCTCTATCTTTGCACTGGTTCCCCAGTCGGTCCAGTACATATACCTGACCACATATATAGAGAAATGCATTTAGATGATAAAATGGCTCATTATACATCTAAACCACAGTCTAACTGAAAGAGAGACTCACCCTCTACATGGATCCAGCATGATGGCTCTGGGTCTGGGCACCTGCGCTACAACAGTCCTCTGAGACCCGTCCACTGCCATGGAGTTGATGCTCTGGTTAAGGTAGTCACTGTAATAGATCCTCTTATTGATCCAGTCATAGGCAATGCCATCAGGAGCTCCCAGATCTCCACAGAGAAGAAAATGTTCAGAAAAAAACTTTATAAGGAGCAAAGTTTTGGAACAACATGAGGTGGAGTAAATGATGACATAATTGTCATCAATTGCCATAAAAAAACTGTCCCTTTAAATCTCATTTTGCTAACTTTCTAATTTAACGTGGTTATCAACAGTTTTTATCATTATATTTGGTTATTATACTGTATTTATTTGTGTGTGCATCACTCAGGCAGCGTTGTGTGCTTGCTGAAGATACTTATACAGCCCATCTTTTCAAATACAGAATATTGCTTTAAAATACCAGAACAAAAATCATGTTGCATGTTACAGAACAATCTTCAGATTACATTTGGTTTATTATTTTTTAATATATTATATTATATTATTATCAATCAGCTTTTGTACATTTCTGCACACATTTTTCTGTGACTCTCAGACAGTAGACACGATCCTGAATAACTCCAGAATTGAACATTTGATCTGCTCAAATCAAAATGTAAAATAACATTAACAATTATGAGAATTTTCTACCTGAGAAACAAATAACTTTTCATGCTTTATTTCTTTTTTATATTTCACAATAAAAATACAAGTTTGCTTAAGTGGTACGACATCAGGCCTAAATAACCTCCAGTCTGCAAACTAACCATTGTAAATGTCACGCGAGATACTTTGTCAAGCCAACATTCAAAGATTGCCTTAATGAACTTTCCATTTCTAGCTAAACCTGCAGTGTCAGGGTGCATTAGGAGTTTAAATAAGCTGCTCACCTGAGGCCACCTCTGTCGCAGGAGAGGTAGGTGAAGCCAAAGTAATGAAGCTAATCTTGCTCTGGCCCGCTCCCGAGCTCTGGGTGAAATAGATCCTGCCATCCAACCGGTCGAAATCAAGGGCTACCGAAGTCCGGGGCACGTTAACCACGGGAAAGGGCAGCGAATGATCCTCTGGATCCAGCCGCAGAGATCGTACAGTGCTTTCTGTCGTATAGATAAGGTAGTCATCTCGGGATACCACACAACTGCTACTATCCGCAGCCAGATTCCCAAAGGCGCACGAACACTTCCTCGTCTGAGATCCTCGGATGGCGAAGCAGAAGTGAGCGCAGCCGCCGTTAGACTCCAAGCAGGGGTTGTTATTGAGCTCGTGGGCCGAACTTGGCTGCATTCTCCGGTCGAAGATGGTAACGTCCCGCAGCATGTTGATGTTGTCTCGGATCACGACCGGCTGGTCGGTTGCACCTGGCTGTTTGCTCGCTTGGAAGACTTTCTTCAGGTTTCTGTCCACCCAGATTACATTCCCCTCAAACACAGTGATGCCGTACGGAGTCGGATAGCGACTCCCGTACCGTACGACCTCCGCCTCGCCACCCTCGGGCCGGACTCGTGCGATCATGTCCAGGGAATCGTCCACCCAGTAGATGTAGCCGTCTCTGTGGTCCAAAGCCAGGCCTCTGGGGGTGACGATGCCTGAGGAAACCAGCACGGTCCGGTTGGAACCGTCTAGAAAAGCTCGCTCGATTTTGGGGGTCTGTCCGTAATCGGCCCAGAAGAGGTATCTGTTCATGGGGTCCACCACAATATGACGAGGCATGTCTACTTGGGTCTTTAGAAGGACACGACGGAATGTGGTATTGAGTCGAATCACTTCAATGTACGTCTCGGTCAAGAAGGCATTGGTGAAATAGAGATTTCCTGTGGAAAGACAAAAACAAGAAACATCAGAGAAACTGCAAAACAATCTGAGAAACACCGACACTTAATGTTGCTTTGAGAGATTAAGGACCAAACACTTTGTTTGTCTATGTACACATGCACTAGATGGATATCTATGCTTTTTTAGCCTCTTGTACCATGTCAAGTTAGTCCGTTATGAATGTTGTTATAGAGTAACAAAAAAAGAACAATATGTGCAACAAAACATAAGCAAATTTGTTTTGTTTCATAGAAAATCAAAGCCCATTTTAGCCATAGTTAAGACAACTGTATAGTATATATAAACAAATAACTACATAAATCACTATGGATTACTTCATTCTGATTGGTCCCTTGCAACATTCTGTGGTCATACACAGTATATTTGTTTTGTTTTTTTGTTTTTTTAAATAAATTGGTACTTTTATGCAGTAATAATGCATTACATTCTTCAAAATTGGGCATTAAAGACATTTATAATTATTTCAAATAAATACTGTTCTTTTGAACTTTCTATCCCCCAAAGAATCCTAAAAATTATGTTTTTTTTTAAATAAATTACTACTTTTATGCCATAATGATGCATTACATTCATCAAAATTGGCCAGTACAGACATTTATAATGATTTCAAAAGATTGTAAAGTATTCTATTTTATATAAATACTGTTCTTTTAAACTTTCTATTCATCAAAGAATCCTGAAAAAAACAATGTATCATGGTTTCCACAAATATTTTAAGCAGCACAACTGTTTTAACCCTGATATTAATGTTTCTTGAGCAGAAAATCAGCATATTATACTGATTTCTGAAGGATCATGTGACACTGAAGACTAGAGTAATGATGCTGAAAATCCAGCTTTGCATCACAGGAATAAATTACATTTTCATATATAATCAAATAGAAAATATTTATTTAAAATTAAAATAATATGTAACATTTTTACTGTATTTTTGATCAAATTAATGCAGTTCCGGTGAGAAAAAGAGACTTTTAAATGGTAGTGTATATATATATTGAGAATAAAACAACTATAATGTCAGATTAGTTTAATGCCAATTACAACTTTGGGTTGCTTTTTCACATATTCAGGTCAAAAGTGTATGTTTAACAAGCCATGGGTCACTGAGGCCTGAACCAACTGAGCCTCTTTTCTGTCATGTGTTAATCTTTAATCTTCTCCGACGCCACCTGTCTGTGCTTATACTGATGTGAGTTAATGTTAATGTCCCTACGGTAAGGCTGTCACCATTCTGACCTCTAAAGCTGCTCTAGAACATTCCTCTCGTAACACTGCATGAGTCCAGTGGATCTGAAGCACTTGGCATTAGTCTTCAAATTCCTTTGGAAGTACTTCAGGTTTTAGAAAGTGGCCAAATTTGTTCCATTCAGAAAGTCACAGCTATACTGACCAGAGTCAAACATGTTACCAAATCTGATTTCAACATACAACAAGCACACAAGCCCTCACCAGCGGCCCAGTCTACAGCAATGCCCCGTATGCCATTACGTCCGATTCCAGAGGTGACAATACTGCGCAATCCAGATCCGTCCGGTTTGATCCTGCGGATTCCATTCTGAGACGCCACGGTGCTGCTGAAGTCACACCAGTAAATGAATCCAGAAGGCATGTGCACGTCTACATGAAGAGCATTGCGGCCTACAGGACACACAGACACACACATGCACAAAGTGTTATAGTGCAATAACATTCTTATTCTCTCTGTTATACCATGCATTTGTCATTATACACATTATTCACAATATATTAGTAAAAATATGCTAGCAATATACAATAAAGCAACATTTGTGAATAAATGTGTTTCTTATTTGGCTGTAAAGCTTTAATAGCATCTCTGACTTAAATATCAGTAGCAAAAATGACATAATATTGGTCAGTTCAAACAGTCCACTTCATTGTGTGTGTAAGTGTATGTATTTATTCTTTTTTTTTATTACAAAATAATAAAAAATTTATATAAAAATATAAACCTTTTAATTATTTATAATCCAAAAAAACAAATATCATATAAAAATAATATAAAAAAATATAAATAATTTCATTTTTTCTCATAAATAGACATAAATGTCATGTGTGCCATTTTCATGTTAAAATAGTTTAAGTATCATTCCTTCTTGAGTTTACATGTAGATGATATGAATTTATATTTTTTTCAACTAGATTTTTTTACTCTATTTTAATTTATGAATTATTCTTGAATATTTTGAATCTATTGGCTTCAATAGAAATACATAAATATTAAAATATTAAGAGATATATTGTTTGTTTGTGTGTGTGTAGTATTTAGAATAAATTATATATATAAATTTTTTAAATTGAATAAAAATATGATAAAGAATATTTATTCTCTTTATTACAAAATAATAAAAAAATATTATTTATAATACAAAATAATGAATATATAAATATATATTATTTATTTATACATAATATAAAATATAAAAAAACAATTGGAAAATAATATAGATATAAATAAATAAATACCCATTTAAATAAATACATATAAAATCATTATAATATATATATATATATATATATATATATATCAAAATTTTATTTAAAATATTTTATACATAAATATATAATAATTATTATATTATCTTAATTAAATATATTATAATGTTTTATATAATAGTATTTTTTTCTATATCACCCAGTCCTACTGAACCCCACCTCTGCCTGCCACAGGCACCATAGACTCGGAGTGATCTGCTCCCTCCAGACTGAAGCCCTTGATGGCAGTGAGCATAGAGATCACCACGTAGGATTGGTATGGAGAGCAGGTTCTGTTATCAGCGCTGAGCTTGAACCCAGTCGCACAGGAGCAGCTGAACAGGCCACCGGGACGAGGCAGACACAACTGCTCACACGTCCCCATGTTATTACTGCAGCCGTTAGACGAGCCTGCTGAGGCTATGGGGAGACAGACAGAAAGACAAACAGCAGATAATGAGAATGAGAGTACATGATACTGACTCATATCTATCTATTCGGGTAATGTATACACATTCCTGGTGCATATCAATGTGTAGCAGTACTGATATATTGGGACTCTGCTTTGCTAGCACTTCCAGATCTTACTGAAAGCACTTATACAATAGACGGCGTTCACAGCCCTGGAGAATGAACATGTGCACTGAACACCAAACAAAGGGACACTGATTCTTCTCTGCATAAAGCTGAGTGTCCCCCTGAGGCAGAGGGGAACTAATTGGTAAACTGATATCCTATTGAAAGTCATTCATCCCTCTCTGGTAATTGCTACACGGCCATCAAGGTTACGATGACTTCCAGAAAAGACCACCCTACATCAACCGCAGAATGAATCAGAGATAAATGTAAAAAAATTGGCACGGAGGAATGCCTACACAGGCAGCAATTTAATTGATATTAACTAAAAATGCACTATTTTACCCAACATTTCTGTGCGATGTGTAGTTTTATGTGTATTAGAGTTCACAATGTTAGCTTAGCAACATGCTAACAATGTCTAAAGCTGTATATTGTTATTGTTCTATATGTATATGTGTGTGTGACCCTGGACCACAAAACCAGTCATAAGTCACACGGGTATATTTGTAGCAGTAGCTAACAATACATTGTATGGGTCAAAATGATCGATTTTTCTTTTATTGACCCGTACGACTGGTTTTGTGGTCCAAGGTCACATATATATGTATAAATATATGATTATTTTTAAACATATATTTCATTACTTTGCAGCTTATTTTAATAAAAAAAAATTGAAACTGTTGTTCGTTGCTGTCAAATTGTAATTTTTTGGCTTGTTTTTGCTTGTTTTCTATATGATTTGGCAATATTGTATGCAAAAAAATCATGCCAATACAGTACTTTACACTGAATTGAAATTAATTAAAAATGGACTATTTTACATTATTACTATTACCATTTGTGTGTGATGTGTAGTTGTATGTTTATTAAGAGTTCATGATCACACTGTCTTGATAAATGTCTATTTTTTATATATTTATTATTATTTTAAATTCAATAGCAGCTTATTTTAAAACAGGTTTTAAACTGTTGTTTGCTATTATCATATCCCTGCTGAAAAAACAAGCATATGCTGGTTAGGTATGTTTTGAAGCATGGTAGCTGGTTTGAGCTTGTTTAAGTTGGTCCTTAGTTGGTCATGAATGGGTTTAAGCTGGTCCTGAACTGGTTATAAACCCAGCACATGACCAGCTTAAACCAGCTACCAAAACATAACTAACCAGCATATGCTGTTTTTTCGACAGGGCATTGCATATTTTTAACTTAACATCACTTGTTTTGCATATAAGAGCACCAAACTCCACTGCGTCATAGTGCAGAGATTTGTATGAACAGAGCCATTATGCTATAAGTATTTGTTTTTAGTATTTATTATACTCACAGTCTCTGTGGTGCACTTTGAGTACTCTGAGACCAGCGACGTTATCCCGCATTACGACCCGGTTGAGTCCTGTGGCTTTGTCAACGCGTTCAATCACCTCAAAGTCTCGATCTGTGAAGTACAGGTAGGAGTCGTATACGGCCACACCCCACGGATGGGACAGTCCATTCACCATAGTGATGCGGTTTGATCCATCGGGATCACCGCGCTCGATCTGAAACATGGAGAGAAGAAACAGTTGCAGAATTTGAGTTATTATGTTAAATAAGTTTTAAATTGGTGGAGATATGTAACGGGTGTCAAAACTAGATAACGACCAGTATGGGTTCTATGGGATGCAAAAATACAGAAATAAATATGCCCCTGGACCACAAAACCAGTCATAAGGGTCAATTTTTTCGAAATTGAGAATTATACATGATCTGGAAGCTGAATAAATAAGCTTTCCATTGATGTATGGTTTGTTAGGATCTGACAATATTTGGCTGAGATGCAGCTATTTGAAAATCTGGAATCTGAGGGTGCAAAAAAATCTAAATATTGAGAAAATTGCCTTTAAAGTTGTCCAAATGAAGTTCTTAGCAATGCATATTACTAATCAAAAATTAAGTTTTAATATATTTACGGTAGGGAATTTACAAAATATCTTCATGGAACATGATCTTTACTTAATATCCTAATGATTTTTGGCATAAAAGAAAAATTGATAATTTTGACCCATAAAATGTATTTTTGGCTATTGTTACAAATACACCCCAGCGGTTTAAGACTGGTTTTGTGCTCCAGGGTCACAAATGTTTATACATAAATACACTATTATAGGAAATAATACTCGGCAGGGACACATCAGTTTAATCAAAAGTGGGTAAAAACATGTCACAAAAGTGACAATAATGTTACAAAATATTTAAATAAATTCTGTTCTTTTGAACTTCCAAATCTGCATATTAGAATGATTTCTGAAGGATCATGCGTCACTGAAGACTGGAGAAAATTCAGCTTTGCATCACAAGAATAAATTACATTTTAAAATAGCACCCAGTTATTTAAAACTGTATTAATATTTCACAATATTGCTGCTTTTACTGTATAAACTCAGCTTTGGTGAACATAAGATATATTTTTCTACATTAATGTTTCTGACTGCCATACCACGCCAGTTCCTGTAACGGCCCAGTAGAGCTTGTTTTCTCTGATGTCTAGGGTTATGAACTCCACATGTTCCAGATTATGGGTGAAGAGGATGGCTGCATTGGAGCCGTCCATATCTGCTGATGCCACCTTGGCCGGGATCCCGCTCTCTGTTCCCTGATCTGTCCAGTACATCTTTCTAAAACAAAGACAGATAATCACTAAACAGAATAGCATCATATATGCAAAACCATAACATATGGGAAATACTGCTCTTCTGCCTCTGTGTTTGTATACAAATACAGCAATTTCATGCTTATACTAGTATATAATCTGATCATGACTATGTGTGCTTTAAGTTGACTGTTGTTTAGTGAGCTCAAGACAGATGACATTAAATCATCTGGAGCTTGTTGAATTTAGGGATCAGGGTTAATGCCAGACTTCTGCTTATCTGGACTTACCCACGTGCCGGATCCAGCGCAATGCCAGCGGGAGCTCCTGCACCAGTAGGTGAGCCGTTGTTAGTGATGAGAGTCTTTCTGTACTGAGTCTCTCCTTTTAGCTTGAGAACCTGAAACAAATCAGATTGGGTTTGTCTTGTCAAAATAACAGTACCAGTGACATTTCTCAGTTATTGTTACCAATTTAAATACCACTGCATAACTAACAAGTCAAATATTTAAAATGTTAAAAATATATATATATATTTTAACAAATTACATTTAAAAAAAAGTATATATTTGCTCAGGGTGTTCAAATAATAATCAAAGTAATAAAAAAAAAAATACAGAACAAAGAAATGAATTACAAGCAGTACAACAAAGAAAAACAATACAAATGAAATTTGTAGAAGTATCAAGTATTCAAGTAAATATTCAATAATTGAAACCAAATGCACAGGTGTAATATTTTGACAAATTGTATTTTTTTCGCCTATTTACATTTACTCGAGACAAACTGACAGTGTTTACATTAATATGAGTACTATATCTGTGTATTTTTGTGCTGAAAATGATTTTGCAATGACTTTCATTTTCATCATTTTTAACTTGGATCTTCTTGTTTCCAAAGTTATTTTAGTATAACTAATAAGTATATTAATATTTATTATTATTAAAACGACCTTTTTTCATATTTTCAGTTTAATTTTAGTTTGTTTTAGTATTGTGTTTTTGTCATTTTTGTTTTTTTATATTTTTATTTACTTTAATTTGTCTTTATTTCAACTTTAGTTTGAGAAACTTCACTTTCAACTTTATTTCTCTTTTTTTTTCTTTACAAATTTTTAAAACATTTTGTAACTGATAACAACACTGCTTTAGCACATAGATCTACTGGTTACAAGACCTAAACTAGTTTTTAACATTGATGAAACTGGTGTGTTTAAACTATTCTTCAGAAATCTTCAGCACGCAGCAATAACCCTCAGCCCTGACAAGAACAATTTATGATGCAGGGGAATGAGATCTAAAGTCTTGCCAACCTCTATAGACTGTGATGCAGGGTTGGAGTAGTACAGGTTCTGAGACATCCAGTCCAGAGCCAGCCCAACGGGGGAGCCCAGGATGGCTGCTGGTGCGAACTCAGTTCTGTTGGTACCATCTGACTTTACTCGATGAATCTCCCCCTGTGCAGATAAATAAGATACAATTAATAGACAAAATTTTAGCATTCAAAGCACCTGTTAACTAGTTCAAATTAACGATACAACTAATTTGAGATAATTTGAAATAGGATAGGAAGTGTTTATATGATTTACCGGATGTTCCACCCAATAGATCATCTGCTCAGCGTCATCAAAGTCGACGTCATATCCATTCAGCAGCCCGGCGACCGGCACCATGGCGTCATTGCTCTTGTCATTCGGGTTGAGCGGGATGCCGTAAATGATGCTGTCTCTCACCACCACCAGGAATGGATCCTCAACTGCAAAGTCATCAGCCATAATGGGGCACATCTTATTGTCAACCAAACAATAATTAAATGATTTCAATTTTGGGTGAACTGTTCCTGTAAGCAAGCTCACAGATGTCTATCCTTGAGAAAAAGAAGTACACTTTAGCATATTTTTATAAGAGCACTTAAATAAAATAAAATAGCTTAGAATATACTTAAGTGCGAACTCAATGTACTGTCATGTGTTTGGATACCTAAGTGCATGTTATCCCAGGTGAAAAAAAGCACACTTCCGTAATGTATTTAGTCACCAATTGTAGTACACTTGAGTGTACTAGTGTATGAAAGATAGTTGAAGACTAAATACATTTTTAAATACAGAGATAGTAAGTTAAAAGTGCATTTTAGTTCATATTCATGGCGCCCCAAAATTGCACAGTTAAGTACACTTAGATGATCTTAAGTTTAACTTAAGAAGTACTAAAGAATCATTTTTAGTATATTAAGTACAAAATTAGTGCACAAAAATAGAGAACTTTAAGTACATTATGGGAGTGCACTTGTTTTTCACCTGGGATGTGCAATTAAATTAAACAAATTATAGTTTAAATTTATATTAAAAGCAGTTAGTCGAACTTAAGATCGTTTTTTGACTCACTTTGGTAGGACTTAAGTGCATCTTTATATGTAATTTTAAAATTTGTTTGAAATTGCCTTGAAATGTGGTTTAAGTGTACTGCCAAATGTATTGGCAAGTAATTATACTATAAACTAAAATATACTTTATAATGTTATTTCTATTGAAACTTGTTTTAAATATATTTGTAATCACACATTTGTAATGATGAAGCTGCGATTTAGTACATTTAAAATATATTAACTTTAAACATAATATTGAATAACACACTATAGATACATTTACAGTTAAAAAGTCATTTCCATATGCCTTCTTATCAAAATATGTACAATTCTTTAAAATATTAAAACATACAAATTTAAAATGCACTTAAAACGTTTAATTTGACATTATAACAAATTGCACTTTTTAATAGTGCATTTAAGTGTGTTAAGAAATTAAAGTCATTTCTTATGTTTTCTTATCTTGTTTTCTAGTACAAATATCTTGGGACTTAGGATATTAAGCCTTGTTTTCAAAAAATCTATCAAAATTACATCAGTTTATTTAAAACAAGAAAAAAAATCTGTCAGTGGGGTAAGAAAAATCATTTTGTTTTCCCTTTTGTTCCCTTTCTATTTTTCTTACCCCATTTAAACAAAAACTTTTTGTTTTCAGAAAACAAGACTTAAGATTAGACATTTTGCTTCTCAAGTAAATGTGTCTTGATTTAAGAACATTTAGAAACTCTCTTTAAGTACATTTAAGTGGTCTTTTATTTCAGTAATATTTTTAGTTTTTTAAAATAAAAATAAATAAGATTTTAAGTACACTACAAGTACCCATTCAATACAATTAAGCACACGTATTTTTCACAATGGATAGCACAGACTCCCAGAATTAGGTATCATCTCGTTGCATTTAGTCTTGCAGATATGAGCTACTTGCAGAGTAAACATCGCTGTGTCAGCACAGTTGATTGCGATAAGCAGCCCATTCAATCACCATTTGTCTGGATTAATTGTTAAACTCTCATGGAAGAATGCACTTGACAGCGCTAACAAAGGCTGAAACCTGAGAGAGGTTGAGAGTTTGCCCTAAGAGAATGTTAAGGGCTTCTTAAGACTAAAGGCCTCTTGCGCGCTTTCATCCGTTACCGTCAGCTGAGCTAAGGTCTTTTATAATAGTAAATGTTTGCCTCTGCAAAAAAGCTTACTAAGTAAATCGAAAATGGGTAGCTGTTGACAAGTTTTCATTCCCGTGAAATCTATATCCAATTTTAACAGAAGACTGCTTCATTCATTCACTGTGAAGTAGATTAAATGGACAGAGGCCAGCGTTAAAGACATAGACACATGCATTATTCATTAAAACAGCCACAAGCAGGAATAAACTGTTAAACTCATTGCATTAATTTATCTTGTCCATTAAAGTTCTTTTAGATACAATGGTTAATAGATACATCAACCTCTTTTCCTCAACAAAAACCCAGTAGGATTTGTCCATTTGCTTTTGGTCAATGACCAACAAAATTCTATGATTCTTACAGGTCAAATCTTTACAAACAAACACAACTTTTATGAATTTTAAACTATTAACTTAATTTTGATACACTTTTAAGACACAAGACACAATATCTTGTGTCATTATGCATCTCATGTAAATGCAGCTTGATTTAAGAAAATGAGATAAAAATACAGGAAGCCCTTAGTCTTAGTGGTCATTCACACAGAGCAAGTTCTTTGCTTTGAAAAACAGGAGACACAGGGATGGGGTGGGGGCTCGAGACTCATTCTTTAAAAGTTAAACTAACTTTAACTTGAGCACCATGATTTTATAATGGCATGTTGACACGCGAGAGACGCTCTGCTCTCTAGATATCCGCATCGGCCACAAATATTCGGCTGATGTATCTCGTACCTCTAGCGCATGTGAACTGGTCAGCGGCGAGAGTCCATCCAGACGGACAGGCACAGGAGTAGAACCTGGGACCGGTCGCTGACAGGAGACAGATGTGAGTGCAGGGGCTCGAACGGGGGTCACAGGGGTTATAACCTGCAGGAAAAAAACACATCAAAACATGTTATGTGCATGTTAATTGCTGTTAAAAAATTAAGTAAATTAAATTTACAATAAATGCTATTAGCTGAACTTCAGAGTGCTTTTTTAACCCACTTAAGTAGACCTAAATTACTTCTACTGTCTTTAATAATCCTAAAGTGTACAGCGAATTGTACTGACAAGCATTTATGGTAAACCAAAATAGACTTAAATGTAATTTCTATTGAAACCTGCATGTCATACAGTATATTTGTAATGATGAAGTTGCAAATTAATAACATTTAACATATATTAACTTCAACACAGTTAAAATTACAATTTAGTATGTTAGTCAACACATCAAAATAAGTGTACTTCTTTAAAGCTTCACAACAGATTATTAAAACATACTGTAAAGATTGTGTATTTAAAAGTAAAATACACAAATGTATTTTAAAGTCAATTTTTGACATTATACAGAGTGCATATTTTAAAAGTGTTAGGAAACAGTCATAAAAGTGGCCTTTTATATCATTAATATAATCTGCAAGCATAGTTTTCAAAAAATATACTTTGAGATTTGAAGTACACAACAAATGCACAATTAAACGTGACAAAAAGCTTTAATTATTCAGCACTTTTTAAACTTTTTTCTTATCATAGTGACTTCCAGAAATGCTTATTTTTTGTTAAAATAGCTGTATTTAATTCTAGCAATAACACTTTTCTCCTCAGGTAGCAGCTAGTGGATCTGGCTGTATTTCAGGATTGTGATCGGTGTCGTACCTGCAGGCTGTCGAGTAGGATGAAGTGCCACCAGACCCATGGGCTGGGGCAGATTATACAGCATCACTGTCTGGTTCTGTCCGTGCCACTTGTTGGCCCGGATCACGCGGTTGACGTATCTGTCGGTCCAATAGACAAAATCCTCAAAAATGGTAATTGCGTGGGGATGTTGCAGTACCTTTTCATTGAGAAACAAAAGGTGTTTTATTTATTCACACAGTAAATATGAAAAAAAAGCATTCATCATTTTTTAAGATACTTAGGCTTGAAATACACTTCATGCAAGTATGCAATTATACAATGCATTACAAACTGGAGTTTATTTTGCATGCATTTAAACACAACTTAAAGCACCATTTAAATACATAACAAGGACATGCAAGGGTTTTCAAAAGTAATGCTCTGCCTTGTGACTAAAAATGGCATCTAATGTAGACCAATTAGAAATTCAGAAAAGCAGTTCTAGCTGTGCTTTTGCTTGATTTTCAAATTTTCCATAAAATTAAAATGCATTATACACTCAATTAATTGCCTTGTGCATCTGTATGCAAATGCGATTTTTGTGAGACAATTGCGACTTTAGATCATGCAATTCTGTCTTTTTTAAAATCAGAATTGCAAGACAGACTCGCAATTCTGAGAAATAAAGTCAGAATTGTGCGATATAAACTCACAATTGTGTTATAAAGGCAGATATTGCAAGACTCTTTGTATCTCACAATTGCGACTTTTTTATAAACTCACAATTGACTTTTTCTCAAAATTAAATCTCACAATTCTGACTTTTTTTCACAATTGCGACTTTATATCATGCAATTCTCACTATATAACTCGCAATTTATTCTATAAATTCTATAGACTTCTTATATTATGACATTTTGCATTTTTAAGTAAATTTTTCTTGATTTAAGAAAGTTTATACTGGGAGAACAAGACAAAAACTCTGAGAAAGAGCACCATTTTTGCAGTCTGCAATGCTACAGTATCATAAATGAGTACATCAAATAAAAGGTCTCACCAAATCACTGGCCAACACTTGTTTTCGGTTCTTTCCATCGTAATCGCAGTAGTCGATAAAGTCTAGGTAAGCGTCTGCAAAGTAAAGAAGGTTGTTGGGGTAGTCAATAGTTAAGCCATTGGGCCAATAAAGTTTGTTGCTGATGATCGTGGTCCTTAATTTCCCATCCATGCTGGCTCTCTCGATACGAGGATTTCTGCCCCAGTCCGTCCAAAACATCAGGTGTGTGCTGAAATACATAAAAATGGATTTTGTTTTCAACCTCTGGTCATTCAAATTCTTTTTTCATAAACATGTTATTTTGTCACTGATCTTACTTGTTTCTAGGGTCCACCACCAGACCTCTTGGATTGGTCACATTTTCACTAATCAGCACCGTTCTGTGAGACCCGTCCAGTTTGGACACCTCTATGGTCTCCAAAATATAGTCTGTCCAGTATAGGTTTCTGCCAACCCAGTCGACGGCAAGACTCTCGGTAACGGTCACTCCACTGTCAAATATCTGCCCGGGAAGACAAATGATGTTTTAGGGTTAAATGTTGGTCATGTTGACTGTAAGGGTGCCAGTGGCGTTCGTGTCACTCACCACGGTGCGGTCAGTCCCATTTTTGTGAGCGCTCCATATTCTGTCCTGGGTGGTGTCAGACCAGTAAATACGATCCGTAACTGAGTCAAAATCCACTGCCACAATATTACGGCCATCACGCACTAGAGACCGAATAACGTTTGGCTGTGCGAGGATGTCATCTGATACAATCTGATTCCGACTGGCCACTAACAGCAAGGCCTCTCGAGATCCTGTCAGATTGAGAAAGAGAGAATAGAATAATGTAAAATATTATTACAATTTTAAATAACTTTTTATATTCAACTTTTTATTTTAATATATTTTTAAATTAATTTATTCCTGTGATGAAAAGCTGAATTTTCAGTTTCAGTCTTCAGTGTCACATGATCCTTCAGAAATCATTCTAATATGCTGATTTAGTGCCCAAATAAACAGAAAATTCAAAAAGAACAGCATTTATTTAAATTTATTAATTTTTTTCTAACAATTAACATTTTTTGAAACATTTACTATTACTTTCGGTCAATTTAATGTGTCCTTGCTGAACAAAATTTGTAATTTCTTTTAAAAAAAAAATCATATTGACCCCAAACGTTTAAAAATTTGTGTAAATATTTTAAATATTAAATTATATATATATATATATATAATACAATTTTGGTAACTATTTCGATACATTCAAACATTTTGTCAACATTTATTTCACCGTTTTTCTGACTGTTACATAACATAACATTTTTAAAAATAAATTTTTTTAATAAATTTAAAAGTGCACAACTCATTTTTGTATATAAAACACAATCCTTTAGGCTTTCACAATCATGAGAAACAATTCAGTCAATAATAAAATATTTCAAATAACATTTTAAATATTTAAGTGTTTAAAATATTTTAATATATATATAATTAAAAAAACTATATTTCTCATTGAACTATTTTGGAAATATCAGAATAATTGTAAAGTCATCAAAACTATTAAATAACTATGAACGTATTAAAATTATGAATTGACCGAAATTTTGACGAACAACATTTTGATGCTTATGATAATGCTTATAATTCACTATCCAGTCAAATTCATCCAACTTTAAATCAATAATTTTTTATTAAAAAATAAATAAACTTTTTGTAAATAAACACCCAATTCCAATCCTTCAAGCGTAATCCTTTAGATCAAAAGGCTTTCACAAAGATGAGAAACATAATTCAGTCAAGTGTCCAACTTTTGACTGGCAGTCAGTGTTTTGTGCTTCATATTTGGACCGCAATATGTGATTATAATTTAAAGCACACCGTTATCTCAAAATATATCAAATAACCTCGACAGGACTAGAAATTAATCCAAACACGTGTCAGCTCTCAGTTATAAAACTATGCAAGACATATCTGACATGGCCAAATAGAAGTATAAAAAAGAGTCCTGTTGAAAAGCATCATTCAGAAAGAAGACGAGGTATATCGGATGACAGCATTTTTCACCAGGTTATCTCGAGGGAATGGGCTCTTGTCAGCGGCAGAGCTCATAAACAACCCTTTGTGAAAGTGAAACGTGACATACGGCCAAGTATGGCGACCCATACTTGGAATTCGTACTCTGCATTTAACCCATCCAAAGTGCATACACACACAGCAGTGAACACACACACCTGGTGATTACCACCTAATTACCCCCATAAGAAAGTTTGTGATTGGCATATATGTTATTCATCTTATCTGTGGTAATCCGAGAGGCTGAGCATGTCCAGTTGGCCTCCGGAGTCCGATCGTGGCTCCACTCCACTAATATCTGTCTTAGCACTGTCAGAGATCACAAAGCACAAACCTGAGGCCTTGCAGGTGCGTCCGTCTGCCTCTAGAGTGTATCCATCCTGACAATGGCAGCGGAAGGAGCCTCTCTCGTTGAAGCAATGCTGACTGCAGACGCCCGGAGGATGGCATTCATCGAGATCCTCGCACGTCTTTGAGTCGTTACTCAGCTGGAAGCCCATAGGACAAGTGCATTGGGCTCCAAACGGGCCCTGGATGCAGCCGTGAGTGCAGCCCGCATTGTTATCCGAGCAGCTCTCCTGATCTATGAGGAAGCAGAAACATTTACATGAATGACAACGGAAAGAAAAAGCATGCATGAAGACGCAAGGTATTCTGGGAACATGCTTAGCACAACCATTAAACGGGAGGAGTACTAAGGCTGGGCAATATCTGTATATTTATACATTTAGTTTAAAATTGCCTAAAAGGTGTTTTGTTTTCATTCAGATGAACCATTTTTGTGCCCAAACAACCAGTTTAATATATTTTAAATGTTTAACAATAACAGTGATATTATAGTTAACTAAAACCATGAAAGAAAAAATAAATTGTTGCTTGAAATAAGTTAACTGAAATAAAAAATATTTTATTTACAAAAAATACATAAATAAAGAAGAGAAGAAAGAATGGGAAAAAAACTTTGCAGAGGAAATATTTCTAATTTTCATTTAGTTTATCTTGATGTACTAAAATAACCTAAACTAAAACTATAATAAAAATTAATATATTCTATATACATATAATTTTTTAAAATAAAATTTAAATAAAAAATTGAAAGCGTAAAATATAAAACTATTCAAACTATTAATAAAAACTATAATAGTATGCTACAATAAGACTGATGCAAAAAGTACAATACAGTAAAAATTATAGTTAATAATAACCAAGAAACCAAGAAAGTTTCCACACAGTTTTTCATTAAATTAATAATGAAGGAACAAAGATATTTCATTATTTTCATGTATATGGACCAAAAACCTATACACAGAAATATAAAAACAGCAATATTTACCTACATATATTTATATTTCAAACATTTGAATATACAAAAAATGCCACATGGACAGTTTTGTGAACTTTACTGATGGTACAAAAATGAATCGGTTCGGCTTATCAAACTTACCAACTCTAATGTTTTCTAAACTTTTTCAAAAACAAAAAGTGTTTGCAAAACTAATCTAATGACACTTTTAAGGAAACTTAATGTTCAAGAAAGTGCTAAACAAGTTATATTTTCACGCAGATTAACCATTTTTGCCAATTAAATTGAAAATGTTTAATGCAAAAAGTGAAATGCAGTAAAAAAAAAAAAACATTAAGGCATGTTTTACACAGTTTTTCACTAAATAAAAAATTAAGGAAGAATAATATTGAATTATTTTCATGTATATGCACCAAAAAGCAATACACAGAAATAAACATCAATAGCTATCTACATATATTTCTATTAAAGCATTTTAATTTACAGTCTTTTAAAAAAGCCACATGGACAGTTTTGATGGAGGAAACAAATCAATAAATTGGTTCGGCTGTTGGAAAAGGAATTAAACTTACCAATTCTAATGTCTACTTAACTTTCAGTAAGAGTAAAATTGCTTAATTTTTAAAATCACTGCAAATATATTGTGAATATTCAATATATTGCCCAGCCCCAATGTTTACTGTTGAAATCTAAGCTAGTTTGGTGGTTGTGTTCCATTTCTATGGACTAACACATGTAAAATATTTCAAAAACAGTACTACACACTACATCTCTAAGTGTCTATAATGCTAAACACACACAATCTTGCCATATTTAGACACTCTGATCGTAATTGGACGGTTAGTGAGTACAGCCAGACAGATACTGGGATAGATTAGTGCTTCATGCAGAGGATTGTGGTTGATTAGGGGTTTAGCCTACCTGGTAAGGGCTCATCTGTGAGAAAGGAGAGCAACATGGAAGGAAAATCACAGATCATTTCAATGTTAATTTCCAGATTAGCTAAACACATGCATGATTTGACACACGGGATTTATAACACAGGCGACGTACTGAAATACTCCATGTATTTGAATCAACTGACTGACCACAATATCAATAGAAATATTAAAGATTTCGATGTAAATGAATGTTCTGGATTCAAGACAAGTTAAGCTCTAACAAAAGCATTTGTAACATGAATGTGTAACCAAACAACTGCTGGACCCCATTGACTTCCATAGTATGGAGAAAAAAATACTAGAGAGGAAAATGAGCTTTGCGTCACAGGAATAAATTACATTTTAAAATATATCCAAATAGAAAACAGCTATTTTAAACTGTAATAATATTTCACATTTTTACTGTTTTTTTTGAGAAAATAAATGTAGCCTTGGTGAGACTTATTTCAAAACCATTAAATAATAATGCCGCCCCAAACTTTTGAACAATACCGTACATGTCTTACATACTGTTGTAAATCTCAGTAAAACATATGGCATGACTTACTGCAGAGAGGGGATTCATCGGCGCCGTTGGGACAGTCTGGCGTGTTGTCGCACACCCTGCTGAGGTTAACACACACACTGTGTCCAGGGCACTGCCACTGCCAGCTGGGACAGCGGAACGGCGGCGTGGGACAGTCTCGCTCATCGCTGCCATCCCGACAGTCGTTATCACCGTCACATATCCAGCCACGGAAAACACAGTTCCCATTATCACAGCGGAACTGCGAGGTGGGGCATGTCCGTGGTGGGCACGCGTGGTGCTCGTCTGAGCCATCTTCACAGTCTGGGTGCCCATCACATTCCCAGTTTGAGGGAACACAACTGCCGTCTGACTGGCACTGAAACTCACTCTCGTGGTGACACATGCCAGGCGGCCTCGTGGCTGGAAGGGTCAAAGGTCGTGCAAGCTTAATTTAACATACATCATAATACAAGCTTCCCGAGGTTTATAATAAATGTTCAATATAATGTTCTTTAAGGATGAATCAAGAAGATGTCCAGGTCACATTCCACTCAAAAAAAATACAATGGTTAAATTAAAGCATATAATATTTTGTAACATCTTTAGAAATATATATATTTTTAATTATTTTCATTACACTTAAGCACATTTCTCCCAACATATAATTACTTCAATGCAAAACATTTTGTATTATCAGTACTGTAGGATAAATAAATATAATGAATAAAATAATGTATTCATGCAGTATTTGTTGTATCACTTTCATTTTAAATAAAAATGTTATTTTTTTTTATAATTACTACAGTACTTGTGTTATACAGTTATTAACCATGTAAATTTAAAACAATTATAATTATAACAATGTAAATTTAATAAGATTCACCATTCAGAATAATGGAAATTTTAAAACTATAATTATAAAATAAAATAAAAAATAATAATAATAATAAAAAAGACATCCAAAATAATGTCACATTGCTAGATCTTTAGTTCGAAATGTTTTTGTGAGATTCATTCATTTATAAACTCTATATGTAATGCAACTAAGGCATTGTTGAAGATTATCAGAACTGAAAGACAAATTGAAGATTCATTTGTTTATACTTACGACAACCAGATTCATCCGAGCGATCGTTACAGTCAAACACCCCATCACATCGGTAGTAGGAATTGACACACTGATGGCCGTTTGCACACTTAAACTCATACGCTGTGCAGTTGTACACTGATGACCAGAAGAACAAGAATCACTCAGATCAAGAAAAACAAGGCAACAAATAAAAATCGATTTGATCTGATTTAAACTTCCATAAGAGATTTTATTATACCGTTTATATTGTGAAAGATTCTATGTATTCATCAATGTTTGCACAGTTATTGGTGGGCATGAACTCTTACCACAGCCGTGTTCATCCGCTCCGTCTGCACAATCTCTGTCACCATCACACACGTAATTGGGGTCAATGCAGCGGTGGTCCGGACACTGGAACTGATCAGGGTGGCATGTGCCAATCGAATCTAGAAGAAGAGACACCACAAGAAAAGTTCATCGCGCAGAAGTTGCTCTTTCAAAGCTCAAGACTTAATGGGATTCTCAGTTACGTTTCATTCAGATGTTTCTCCTAAAATGCCTTAATAGAAATAAAAATGGACACAAGAATATACAGTGGAATATGACCAGCACAGAGCTCAGATTATAACACAATTTGATAAGAAATATTTTAGTTCATTTTGAGATCTGACTTTTTTATATATATGTATGTATATATGTGTGCTATTTAACAAAGCCTTCGAAATGCATCTCATCCAATCAGAATTTAGAGTTAAAGCTATCTGTTATTTATATACGGTATTTTATGTATAATTTATATATTTGAAAATTCACATTGAGTTTATAGCCACTTCGATCAACAGTGCCCAAGGTGTTATTTTCATTGATCTCACTGATTTCATTTAAAGTATCATTGATATACTATTATATTTTTTGTTAATATTTTAAATTAGATTAAAAAATTTTTGCTATCACCTTAATTTTTGTTAAAATTTTAGTAATATTGTTGAGTGTTTTTAAATTTAAATATCGTTTTTATTTATTATTATCTATTAATTTTAATTTATTTAGTGTTAGTTATTTTAGTACTTCAAGTAAAAAAACAAAGCGAGAATGAAAAATGTTGTAGCTGAAATAAAATATTTTTTTTATATTTAAATTTATTTCAAATTACAAAAATGTTTTTAATGGTTTTAGTTTTAGTTAACTATAATATCCCTATGTCTTACCGCAGTTGTTCTCATCGGATCCGTCTCCGCAGTCATTGTCGGTGTCACAGAGCCATGTGCGGGGGATGCAGTGATGGTTGGCACAGCTGAACTGGTCAGCCTGGCAAGTGCCAGGGGTCTGGGTGGGACAGTCTCGCTCATCACTGCCATCAAAACAGTCATTGTGTCCGTCGCAGTGCCAGCTTCTGGGCACACAGCGCTGATTGGCACAGGTGAAGGCACTGGGCGAGCATGTGTTATCTGTGAGCCAGCAGAGTGAGGAAAAAATTAACATACTTATTTTCATGGTAAGTGGAAAAAGACTTCTCATAAAAAATCTCATGAAATATAAAAAAATCTCATAGAAATGCATGCATTATTTTAACTCAAAGAGTAGAGCATGGCACTAGCAATGATTCTCTGAACATACATGATATTATATAACTGCATGATATTGTACATGTAATTTGCTTGGGTTGTATTTATTTTTATTGTCATATTAGCTTCTCAAGTATGAAGTGTTTTGATAGTTTTAGTGCATTTTTAATGCTGTGCCAAGCTGAAAGTTGGTAAAAGGAACTGTGTTAAGAGTTTTGAAAAAGTGGCCTAAATAATGTCCTAGCGATTGCTCATTACTACCTTCTCAGCACATGAATATTCACATGAAATATAAAGTAAAACATTACTATTAGCGCCACAGTTGGCCTCATCGCTGTTGTCATGACAGTCGTCTACGCCGTCACATTGGTTGCTCTGGGAGACACATTTCCCATTAGTGCACGAGAAGGAGTTAGAGCCACACTGGAGGGTCGGCGGCTCATTGGATGGATCGTCCACACACGTCTGCTGATTCGCTTCCAGCTTCATTCCGTATGGACAGCCACACACTCGCTGGGAGTACGGTGCTGGGAAACAGAAATGACTGCAGTCTCCATTTGGGTTTGTTTGCCTGCTGCAGAAGTTAGAACCTGTTGGGAGTAAAAAACAATGCACTTTGATCATTGAGTTATATTGCAACCATATTTGATTAATTTGCTGTATTTTAATAAATGGCCTTTACAAACCCTAATACCTTTGTGGAGGCATTACATTCAATGCAAAAATTAGTTAAGTAAATGAATCAATAGGAAGTGAGTCTCACCAATCTGCGAGTCAGCGTTGAAGGATTTGACATGCATGATGTGGCTGATCCCTCGGCGTATGATCATCATCTCCCCTCCGTCTGTTTTACGGACCCTCACAATTCCACCCAGCCTCCAGTCGGTGAAGTACACATAACCTGGACGAGCAAACTTCATTAATGTTATCAAACAGGCCATCTCTGAGAAATACCAGTCCATGAACTCTGACTTCTGCCCTTTTATCTTTCAGCACTGAACTGACGAACTACACTGAGGTTGTAGTGACCTTCATTTCACAGATACCAGACGTGGCTATCCATCATCAAAGAAGAGGCCAACGGGACTAACATGTTTAGGACGACATTGAGATGATCACAGACATCAATGAATGGCAAAATTAACATTTCGTAAGTCAGTGGGTTTAGTTTAGACTGCTTTCTAAGTCAGCCACATCTCTGTGTAGACAGATACAGATACAACAGATATAGAATGATACAATGACAGACAGACAGACAGACTAGATAGATAGATAAACGCACCTCCAAAGACAGTAAGTCCAAACGGATGGGAGATCTGAGTGATGCGGTCCAAAGACAACCTGTTTTGTCCGTCAAAGTTGCTGTGCTCGATCTTATCAAAGAAGGCGTCCACCCAATACAGCCGCATGGCACTGAGAGGCAGAGACATGGTCAAGAGAGAGTTTTAGACCAATGCTGAGAAACAGGATTATGTCAGATCATGATTTAAGGAGATTAAGAGTGAGTGTGCTGTTGAATGTGCAATGTATGATGAGTAATGATGAGTCACAGCTTTAGGAAGCCATCGAAGTTAAAGCAAAGAGAGGAAGGTTTATGAATGAAACTGAAATTGATCATTGTTTGAAGTATTATGAGCACAACTGAATGCTGTATTGTTGTAGTTTAATTCTGGGAACTGTAACTCACCTCCAGTCAATGGCCAAGCCATTCGGCCAGCCGAGAGTGGTGTTTACAATCGACTGAGCATGTGACCCATCACCCCAGGCCCGCATAATCTTCGCAGGACGGTACCAGTCAGTCCAGAAAATATAACTGCCAAGCACAAAGACACATGTTCAACAACCCCGTATATACAGTATATATATATTTTTTATTTCTCTTGTATTTCTTCAATTTTTGAAGTCTTCAGAAGTCATATGGATATACCATGCACAGTTTGGCGTTTCTCAAAAAAGTTCTGAAAAGTGGGGCCAAAAGTCATACAGGTTTGGGGACGGCATGTGGGTGAGGGAACAATGACAAAATCACCACAAATCTTCACCCCGTGGCCTCGCCAAAAGCCAAATTAATAGGTGGGGACGCATTCGAAACCATCCGCTGGGTTTTATTTATAAACTGTGAGGTATAGACAGTTTATCTGAGTGCTCTGCGGGGTTTTCCCCCCTTAAGCCAAGTTCTTAGTGTGCACTACAATACCGGCCTTCATGCAGCACTAATCTAGTCTCCTGGGCCCAGAGGCCTCATGACTTTGAAGCCATTGGAAATGTCCCACTAGCACGGCATAAAGAGCTCCTTTATCTGTGCCAGGTTCAAAGCAGGAGCAATCTATGAATGGCTGGGCACCTCCTGCATTATGAAAGGTGTGACTGGACACAAGTGGCCCGATTGTTAATGCTTTTTCATGGTCTTAGGGAAACAGAGAGGTGAGGTGAAAGCAGGGCTCCCCCGAGCTGTGTTTCTGGCTCACGGTCGCTTGCTGAATTGTGTCTGTTGACATTTGAACGTGCCTGTGATTTCAAACTCACGGTCACAACTCTTTTTTTGGCCTACAGTAGCAATGGTTCTGTTCCAATATCTCGTAAGCTGCCTATAAAGACATCATATTAAGGGATCATAGCGGAAGCTTTTTCAAAAGATACAATAGCAGCATAACTATAGCATATTTATGTATCCTGTAATGCAAGACAAATATGGATTATAAATATAATTATTTAAATAACAGTTTACATCATCAACTAAAACTATAAAATAAAATAAAATAAATATTTCGGGTGACACTGTCTGAAAGCAAGACGGCAGATAAAAATTTTTATTAAATTAAATAAAATTAAAAATAAAATTGCAATATTATAAACAAGACTAGCCAATAAACCACTCACCCAGCCACTGGGTGGACCACTATGGATCTGGGGTTGTTGAGGTTTCGTACAATGGCTCGTCTGGACTTATCTGCGACCTTCATGACAGATATACTCCTGAAGCGTGGATCCGTCCAGTACAGGTTCTTCGATATCCAATCATAAGCAAGATCTTCCACACCATCCACCCGATTGGCTGCTAGTACCTCCCTGCCTGTGCAGTTTAAAGCAAAGAAACACAAAGATTAGAGCGCAGTCCACTCCTTGAATTTTATGGAATCCAGAAAAAAAAACAGTTTTCACAAAAATATTACGCAGCACAGCTGTTTTTAATACTGATGATGCCAATACATGTTTCTTGAGCAGCAAATCACTAATGATTTCTGAAGCATCATTTGACACTGAAGACTGGAGTAATGATGCTGAAAATTCAGCATTGCAACACTGGAATAAATTATATTTTTAAATATATTTAAATAGAAAAGAGTTATTTTTTAATATTACTTTTTTGGATCAAATAAATGCAGTCTTGCTGCAAAGCGAAAAGTGCAAATTAATGTGCTATCCCTTATATGTGGCTCACAAGTGTTGAATGAAACAAGCGAACTGTCTATATTGGTTTGGGTTGAGTCAGGGGAGGAAGGTATTAGTGTCCTGGATTTCTATTAGAAATGTAGTCCAACACCGGCGAACACATTATCTCATGTAGTTGGCCTTTGAAGGCAGCTGATAGGCGAGATCACATGCAGCAAAATGTGTTGTTGGCACACAGCAAATATCCCGAGGGCTGAGTGGAGTATTCAGTGAGTATCGGTTTCTCACTTTATCTGCTTACAAGTCAAGGGCATTTCATCAAGCAGAGCACAGATTTTGTGCGTTTTTTCACCAACAAAATGAATAAGAAAATATGAACTGAAAAGCACTCCAGTGAATACAAGCAATTATATATTAGGGTCAGAAAGTAAAGGCAGGGTAGGTGATTTGCAAATTTGTTGTTATGCAGGTTGAAAGTCTCTTCACACTCTGATTGCAATCACTCAGTGAACTAAATGTATTTATATGAATTTATATCGTCTGTGGAAGCCATATGGCTGTAAAATGTTCGTCCAATCATATCTGTCCAAGGGCTACGATAGGCTGTCCTGCTTCCCTGTCAACATATGAATTTGCATACCTCTGCACAGATATGATACGTCATCAGTGCGTTCCATTATGCTACTGCAGAACAAGCGAGAACGTAAGGCGTAGTTATTGTTATATTATGCGCGTTGTACTGCAATATTTTCTCACCGGTGAATAAAACATAAGGTAATCTGACAGCGCTGCATTCAACCCTACACAATGTCATCTCTCATCTCTGGTCTGCCTGTGTTTTGGAGGAGGCGTGGCTTTGGAGAGTGATTTGCAGGGAGGGTGGGATCTTATGCTTTTAAAACTAGCTTGCTATTGCTAGCCTCTACGAAATCGCCTACCCTACCTATAAAACTGGCTCCCAAATTCAAGATACGGGACAAAAAGTGCTCCTTAAAAAAACTGTTTTTATAATTGTTGTGGCTGAAATATAAAAATGAATAAAAAAAGTGTTGATTACAATATTGCATTTCAATCTTCTAACAATGCAGCAAACGTTTCTTTTCAAGCGTTGTTTTATGCATTGTAGCATTACATACAGCCACATACATATCTCTTGAGTGCATAAATGCAATGGCCAATTGGTGGCGTTTAGATTTTGACCTGCCATTTTTTAAGCATTCAACTAATCAGCTTTATTAGCATTATTAGAATATTATGAGCAATAATCAAGATAATATTACAGTGCTACCTTGTAATAAGTTGCTGTTTTTTACATTTTATAAACTTTAGTATGTAGGCTATTTAAAATTACTCTAATGTCATAACTTTGTTTAAAATACATGTATGTATGCCACCTTCGACAGCCTGTGTAAATAGGCATGCCATGTCAGATACAGCTTCTGTGCCACCTTGGCAATGCAATGATGGCTTTTATTGATGCTGATCATATTTTATTGGTAACAGCCTATAGTATTCTGACTGATTGAATTAATTGATTCAATTTATATATTTTTACATAAAAAAGATGACATGCATACTTTTACAAAGGTATAAAATGTATATATGTCATGAAGAAGTTAGTTGAAATTGCTTACAGCAGCTTTACTGAAATATGCATAGAAAAAACTAGCCATTCTCACCGGTTCCATCAACTTTCTGTTTGTAGATGATGTCCTTCACCGTATCGGAGAAGAAAATCGAATTGTCTGCAGCACTGAAGTCCACTCCAACGAAATAAGATGGAGTTCCTGTGATGGGGAGAATGATGTCTTCCTGTGTGGACAGGTTGAAGGGGATTCCTCTGACTGCCAACTGACTGGAGAACAGCAGAAACTGCCTCACAGCTGCAAGACACATATTGCATATTGTTTTCTTTAAACATCAAACTGTTGCATCTCAAAATGATGATTTTTCATGATACGACCTGATTAAAAAGCATAAGATGCAAAGACTCAAAGGCAACCAAAGACACAAACACAAGGTATGACTGAGATCTGTCTTACACATGCATCTCTTGCCGTCAGCATGCAGATCGTAGCCCATCCGGCAGCGGCAGCGATATCCCAGACCGCCGTTATCAGTTCTGTGACTCAGAACACAGATGTGCTCACAGCCTCCTCGATCCGTGCCACAGGGGTTACTTACTGTCCGATCAAACAAACATACATGTCAATAAATCACAAAAACAAAAGCAATAATTGAATGATGTCTGCAGTATTTTTGTTTAAAGTGGCTACGTTTAAAACCTCTCCTAAGCACAGTGATTCAACCCTGCTGTCCTGGATAAAACAGGACAGATTAACTTGACGTTTAAACTACAAATATGATGCGATCACATTGAATTTCTGGCTATCATCATGTGTGGTTTCAGTGACTAATAACAAAACTTTTCGGGCCATATTTTCACCTGTATTTAGCGCTGAGCACTTGTTAATGCATTACCAAAAACAAAATGTAAACAAAGTCATTGGGAACAGAAATTGCACCATATATACAGTTTAATATATTAAAATATATAAATATTCCAAATTTTGTATATACAGTATTTATTTATTTATTTGCATACATTTGATGTGTGTTTATACATTTGCATATGTAAATTTTAACAAGCAAAATAACTTTTGTATTTCAGTATTTTGTAGTTTGTACTTAAAATCAGTCAATTTTGCACACATTTTTTAAATTTAATTACGTAATTTGCAATGCTTTACAAAACAAGTAGCTAATTCCCCCCAAAAAAATAAGACTTTTAAAACAGAATTTTAGTTTTATATATTAACAAGTTGTAATGTAATAAAGTTGTAATATAATATGAGGTAAAACAGGCTGTCATGTTATTTTAGCAATATTTATCTACTTTTGTAGTATTTAATAATATTTAGAATTATCTTTCTAGTATTTTTCATTTTTTTATTACAACTTTACTTTAAGTTTTACCAATTATGTTGTGCATTTGTAATTTTTATTATTTTTCTTTAATATTTCTATTTAGATTTGATTTTTTTATTTCAGTTTTGTCATTTTAGTGCTTCAGCATAACCTGTTTTATTTCAGTCAGTTGTGAAAGCCAATGTTTTTCATTTTCATGTAAGTTTCTTTAAGTTAAGTTCTAATATCTAATCTGATATTTATATTTTATTTCAGCTTTATTTCAATTAACAAAAATTATTTTAACAGTTTTACTTAACAATAACAACACAGGCTCATCGGCTCATTTATTGCGTAGAATTTTTTCTTTTTTGCTAGTACTTCTATAGCCAAAACCACAATGAAATGCTATATTTACAGAAGCAAAACTGCACTGCAATCTTGTTGCCGACATTCAACACTTTAATATACAATATCCTTACCAAAGGGCTGTCTGTATGCATGGACCACAGCAAGGCCATGTGGTCTCTGTGAGGTCCTGTAGAGCTCTTGTGGGCTGTTGTCGCTGTATTTATTAGCCTTCATAACGGCCATCTTGGTCCAGTCAGTGTAGTAGACCGAATGCTCAAACAGAGTAATGCCAAACGGATGAGGAATCACAGACCCACCATGAACCACAGTTTTCCTATTGGAGAATTGAAATAAGAGTTAATAGACTTCCAGAAAGTGTGAACAAATGATAAAAATCAGCATGCATTTCCAAATAAAACATCTCTATAGAAGATACCTGTGCAAGCCATCATAAGTGGTGGTTTCGATATAATCGTAACGGCTGTCCACCCAATACACTCTTTTAGCCTCAAGGTCCAAAGTAATCCCAGCAGGCCAGCCGAGTTTGGTCCTGATGATCCCATAGCGATTGGTCCCATCCATGTAGGCCCTCTCCAAACCCGGTTCCCCATTCAAAGTATCCCAGTCAGAGAAGAAAAGGTACCTAAACTCAAACACAACAACCTCATTGTGACACAAGACATTGTTTTAATCATCTAAAATAGAAAGAGGAACTCATCCTAAATTATGCTATCCTATTATAATGATGAATCGTGATTTATTAATCTCATGTTGCACCAAAAGAGATGAAGAGCAACTTGAACTTCAATGGTATTTGCACAGATATATTGTTAGCGCTCAGTTTGGACAGCATCAGGTTACGGATAAAACCCTTGGGGATAAGAACGAGATTTTGAAATGAATACCCAAAGAACGTTATTTTCAAACACCAAAGCGATGCAACTATACACATTTATTGTCACTTCTCAATTTAGCAGGAGGCCACCTGGCCGTACGACCCTATCGTGTTTCTGTGAAGCTCATCTTTGCTTAATTACTTCTGACTAATCCTCACAGACAGTGTACAACATTCCCGTTCTCAGTATCTGAGGCTCCAGATCCGAGATCAGATTCATGATTGCGCTTACAATGGATGCGGATTAGGTGGAGGAAGCAAGGGTAAGATTAAAGTCGACGCAAAGCGTCTGACGTTTCCCTCGGGAACTCACCCCACGGTCGGGTCAAGCGCGAGACCTCTCGGGTTGCCCAGGTGCTCTGCGATCAGCGTCACCCGATTGCTCCCGTCCAAGTCCACCATGTCGATTCTGTTGACGCTGGCCTCCACCACGTACAGCTTATTATTCACCCAGTCCACGGCCAGGTTTTCAGGATAGTCCACGGATACGTTCAGCACCACCTGCAAATGCGACCCGTCCATATCCACAGAAAACACCTATTTGGAGCAAACAAGTTGTGGTTGAGGTTTTGACATCCGCATGAAAAGACCAGCCTATGCTGTGAATGTTGGTTTGCTGTTGTCACCACTAGGGTTCTTAAAGGTACCATAGAATGCATTGATACAGTATTTTAAATTGTTCTCTAATATCTACATAGAAAGTATGTGGCTTCGGTAAGGGCAAAAAATCTCCATGTCCATTTACAACCCTAGGATTTCTCCCTAGATTGAAACGGTCTGTTATTGGCTTATTTGGCAGGGTCATGAATAATAATGAGCTCGGCTCTGATTGGCTGTTTCACAGTGCTGCTCAATGTTGAGCTCTGCTCTGATTGGCTGTTTCACAGTGCGGCTCATCAGCAAGAAGGAAACACAGGGAGGAAAATATATATTTAAATACTTTCTCTCGCAGTTATATTGTCGGGTTATTATACTGTATATAAAATGCGGGCATCAAGGAGCCGTTATTAATACGCGAGGCATTGAAACTGCTTTTGAACGATCGGTCGATCGCGTTATAGTTTCACTTTCAAGATACAAGATCGCACAAACTTTTATATTTATATGTTTATTTTATGGAGCGACAATACTTACGACACATTTTACAAGATCAGATGCTTGTCAGTGGTGCTCAGGATCAGTATATCATTCGTCATCATCCTCAGTCATCTCTCTTTACTCTGTTTATGTGGTAAGTGAAATATTATGTACTGTAGTGTAACAGGCAGCTAGCAAGGAGCTAACCATGTCCCTTTAGTGGCTTGCATTATTTTATTAGAACGCGTTATTTGCTTTCCGTGCCTTTCTGAATACAGTTCAAGAGTTATTACTGTTAACTGAAACTAAAATGATTAAAAAAATTTTACTAATTAAAATAAAGTGAAATTAGAAATGTTGCCTTGGCAAGTTGAAGAACTGGAATTACTAACTTAATTAGTAAGTAAATGTGATTTATATTAAAAATAATAAATATGATAAATGAACGTAAATGACTAAATATACAAAGAGTAAAACTATTGAAAAATATAAGCATGTTAAAAAGCATATTAATTGAAATAAAATAAAATATTAGATGAAAACTTTAATTAAATGAAAATTAGAAATCTTGCTAAGGCAAGGTGAAGAACTGAAATTATTAACTAAATTACTAAATAAAATGAATATCATAACAAAAAAATATTATAAATAAACAATTTTTTTTTTAAATAAAAAAAACAATTTTATTGTACATTTAAATGATGAAGTAAAATTAAATATAAATAATAGATAAACGTAAACTAAACGAAAATTAAAAATGCTGCTTTGCCAAGTTGAGTTCACAAACAACATTACTAAATAAAATGAATATTAAATAGATATATTCTAAATAATATCATAAATACATAAACATTAGTTAAAAATTAACTGAAATTACTAAATAAATAACAACTAAATCATTTTTGTTAAATGGAATAAAAATTAAATAAAATATAATTATTAGATTAAATATTTTAAACTAAATGAAAATGAAAAATATTGAAATTACTAAATAGTTTACTAAATAAATAAAACGAACATTCTAAATAAATAAATAAGAATGAAATTGCTAAATAAATAAAATGTAAAACAGAACTAAAACCGAAATAAAATTAAACTAAACCTACTGTAAATAGGAATACTTTTATAAAATTACAAAAAGTTTAGTATGCAGCACGAAATCAGTCTATAAAAACTCAGACTGACCCAAGGTGGTCTTTTCGGCAGTAATCCTACAAGAACATAATCAAAACTTGACATTACATTCTCTTCTTATATAATCATGGTAATAAGACTGTGGTCTGGCTTATATCATCTGACATCCGCGAGTTTGGCTTTCTCCGCTGCCCGAGAGGTGGTACTCTGAAACCACTGCCCTATTGATTAAAAGATGGCACCAGTTTCTCAGGCTGGATCCCTTGGCATCATAACACAAGCTAAGGCACCAATGCTCTTTGCAGGCTTCGCCCTTTGGAAACCAGAGCCAAACGTCTAAAAGACTGTGATTCTGAGCTGACCCGTTTACAGAAACTCAAGCTGTGAAGGTGGTCTGGTGGTGTGGCTCTCTGAGACCCCCTGCCATGACACTCAGATGCCTGTCTTCTTGCATGTACCCACTTTTTTTACTCCATGGCTGATCTCCAAATCACAAAGTAGCCAAGAGTTTGAAACAAAGCTCTTTGAGCTGGCCAAAGAATGCGTAAAAAACGGAGGAATACTGCATGCTCACTCCAGATACTCTCAGGTTGCATAAAATTACGCAGAAATATGTGAGCATTTCCCCGCATATCAGACACTTTCTGGAGATTAGAGAACGTGGAGTCTAGCACCGATCCGAGCCAGTTACCGTGACTGCGGCCCTTCGGGAACCAGACTGGTCGCCCATTATTAACGTATTAGCAGTATCTACAGGCATCAGCTGAAGAATCCCCTTTCCGCTGATGAAGAGCCAACTTCCTCCATTGCTTTTTTCTTTAATCCTCAGTGACCAAGCACTGATATTTAATTTGTTTTTTCTTCTCATTTTTTTGTGTTGGTTTGAATCTTGGTTAAACATAAGCAAAACAAAAAGTTTTTTAAGGCTGTAAAATTGCAACTTTGCTTTTTCTACACTGGAAATTTAAAAAATACAGTTTTTACCATATAACTTACACTATAATCTAACAAATACATACACTGTACACTGGTATTCAAAAAATGTATTAAGATGATCATTAAGACGTTTTTTAGAGAAATGAATAGCAAGGATGCTTTAAATTGATCAAAAGTGATAGTAAAGGCATTTATAATGTTGCAAAATATTTCTAATTTAAATAAATGCTTTTCTTTTGAACTTTCTACTCATCAAAAATCTTGGGAAATTAAAATAAATCACAGTTTCAAGAAAAATATTATACAGTGCAACTGTTTTCAACATTGATAATAATCAGAAATGTTTCTTGAGCAGCAAATCAGTATATTAGTATGATTTCTGAAGATCATGTGACACTGAAGACTGGCGTAATGATGCTGAAAATTCAGCTTTAATTACAGGAATAAATTACATTTTGAAATATATTCAAATAGAAACCAGTTATTTTAAATTGTAATAATATTTCACAATATTACTGTTTTTACTGCATTTTTAATAAAAAAAATGCAGCCTTGGTGAGATTTCTTTCAAAAATATTAAAAAATCTTATCAACAACAAACTTTTGAATGGTAGTGTGTCTACATATATTCATACAGCTACTATATAACTGTTCAATTTAATACAAAGCAGTCATTAGTGCTGTCAGTGACCCTGCTGTGTCTGGAAAATTCACATTATAAAATTGTTAAAGGGGTCATATGATGCTTTTTTAAAGATCATTATTTTGTGTATTTGGTGTAACAGAATATGTTGACATGATTTAATGTTCAAAAAACACATTTTTCAAATACTGTACATTACAGATACAACTAATAACAAAACATACTTGCAGTCGTGGATTCAGAAGCGCCGGATTGTCATAGCAAAGTCAGAATTACCTCCTCTCCTAGGTTCACCAAACGGTTGTCCATAAAATGCATTGTGATAACATCTGGGTTGTGCTGTTCTGTTGTAAGTAATCTTAATGATTCCTAATTGCATCTACTTTCAGAAGGCCAAATAAAGTGCTTTTGCTTTCTCACAGAAACACACAGCGTCTCCCTGACAAGGCTGCATCAACTCTACTGCGGTTGCATGCATTCTTTCTATGCGTGAACATTTGGGCGGCATTACGCAAATATTTCCACATTGTGACGTAGACATGTGGGGGCGTGTTTGAATGAGCCGTTTTAAGGGGGCGTGTCAGAGTCTTAACTTTGATAAAGAATATCTCTTTGGTTTTTTAGACTTTTTAGGGATCTCATCTATGCACAAACAGCTTGTAACACTCCAAAGAGAAAGGAAAACTTAAAATCGCATTATATGACCTCTTTAACTTGCTCCTGATATGCATTTGAAAGTTGAACATTTTAACACATTATTTAAATCGTTTAAATATGTTTTCATTTCAAAGTGGGTCTCTGAGGGTTAATGTAATATTGCTCGGTCCTGATTGCTTCAGGAAGATTTTAGGGAGGCTTGAAAGATACTGGCACACTCTATTTGAGACAGGCAGACTTTATTTGGGCCTTTAGCCAAATGTTGTTGCTGGGGTGTATGAGAGGTGAGATCAGAGCAGACTGACTGGCACAATGAAGGTGTGTGTGTGTGTGTGTGTGTGTGTTGAGGGTCAGCGACGCTAGTACATGTCCAAGGAGGAAGAGCTGGTATAATGCAGAGCTTTGTTATCAACAGCAAATGTAACATCGATATCGCTATGCCTGACAAGGTTAGAACTTCAGTAATCTGTGAAAGGTCACTTATTAAATTCGGGAAAACTGAGAACGCGTGACAGGTGCCAGAGCATTAAATGAATGTAAGCGGGAAACATTAATGCCACACACTTAGCCATGAAATATAATAAACAGTGGTCTAAGTCCATCAGGACTGGGCAATACATATATATGATGACTATCAGGTTAAGATGGAACTATAAAACATAATGTATCAAATTAAGCAACACTGTAAATATTATCATTAATTAACTACAGGTTAACTGTATTTAACTTGCATTAAACATCTACTAGGATATAATGGCTGTTTGATGGAAATGACTCAATAAAAAAAAAAAAATGCAAATACATAAAGAGTAATAACGACTGAAAAATATCAAGATACACAACGTTTAAATGTTTGGAGTCGAAAAAAAAAAACATTTACAGTATAAAAGAAGTCTTGTTAAAAATACAGTAAAATCAGTAATAATGTGAAATATTATTGCAATTTAAAATAACTGTTTTCTTTTTTAATTTATTTTAATATGTATATTTTAATATTACTCCAGTCTTCAGTGTCACATGATCCTTCAGAAATCATTCTAATATACTGATTTGCATCTCAAGAAACATGTCTTATTAATACCAATGTTGAAAAGCAGAGATTGCTGCTTCATATTTTTGTGGAAACTGATACTTTTTTTTTTTTTTGAGGATTCTTTGTTTAATGGAAAGTTTAAAAGAACAGCATTTATTTGAAATAGAAATAGCAACTATATGTAACTTCAGAAGGACTGTTGTTGTTAGTCTGTCGTCCATTTACCTTATTTTGGATTGTGTCGGTCCAAAAGACTCTTTGCAGCTGGTAATGGAAGTCCACACCAACAGCAACTCCTCTGTTCTGGGACTCGACCAGGGTTTGAGCGTTGTGTCCGTGGACATCAGCAATCAGCAAGTCTCTCCCGTTGGAGAATATAAGCGAAGGCACCCCAGCTGAAGATTGCCAAACAAAGTGAATTAATGTGGTAAGCTTCAAAACGTTTGACAATCTTTGGAGAACTCACATAATATAATGCACTTTTGATAAGACATAACTAATGTGAGAGAGTTTGGGGTTGGCTGTGTGGTGCCAGTGTTTGTTATTCATTGCCAGGGCCTGCCAAACAAATGGTTGGGAGGCACACATATTTGAAAATATTTTTTAAATTTTTTTTTAATTTAATATGATTTATTATGAGAAAAATTACCCTGAGTGAATACATTTAAAAAAAAAAATACTTATTAACCTTTGTAAAATATATTTAAAATAAATATTAATTAATTAATGTGATTTAATTTGAGAAAAAAAGCATACTGAGTAAATAAATACTTTTTTCTTAAATGTGTAAAACTAATTTAATATAATAAGATTTATTATGAGAATAAATGAGTAAATTTGAAAAACTAAATGTGTAAACCTTTGAAAAATATATTTAAAAATAAATATTAATTAAGCCAATAATATAGGAATATAAGAAAAAAGGATACTGAGAAAATACATAAATATATTTTTTAAATAAATAATACAAATATTTAAAAGAAATATTAATTAATCCAATATGACGTATTATGAGAAAAAGTACAAATAAATGCAATTAAAATATACTTGTAAATATATGTAAAATAAATATTACAAAATTGTATATGATTTATCATTAAAAAAAAGAACAGAGCTGTAAATCCATTAGGACTAGGTGACAAATTTCAAACGTTCACAGAATAAATAAATGCAAATATTTTGCTTGCACTATAAAATCCAAAACAAAAATCTAAGCAACATTTTGATCAACTGTGCATTTTTTTAACTAGATTTTAACTATACTTAAACATTAAAATAACTATAGGCTACAACTGCTTTTACAATTTTACAAGCTGTAAAATATGTTTATTTTGTTGGTTTAATCTGAATACATGATGTTTCCTAACCATACTGTAGAAAAAAAAACGGATTATTTGATTATGTAAATTGGAGTACATATTTTTCAATTTCAATTTTTATTTTATGTGTTACTTGCCATTTGTTTGTAATTAATTGTGAAATTTACTAGCAATTTCTGAGTAAAAAATGTTCAGTGCACATTACTTGGATTATTTTATAGCTGTATATTTATGGATGGTACTTTGACACTAATCTCTGACTGATAGCAGAATACTTTCTGACTGTAACATTAAAACATGAATGTTCTGTGAAGGTCCTTTGAAACAAGAATTGTGAAAGGTTTATATAAATAAACTTGAAGTGAATCAGTTACAGCACTTCACCAAACTCAGAGATTGAGTATATACTATAGGCAGTGTATTAGAGGCCTGAATGGACTCACACGAGGGATTTGCGCGGCAGTATTTGTGCTGCTCCAGAAGGTAACCGTCCCGACAGCTGCAGCGATGGCTTCCGATCCGATCCTCACACAGCTGGTCACACATGCCCCACAGACTACAGTCATCATAATCTGCACAGAATACAGGGAGAGTTGATGGCAAGTCACCAGTTTGACTGAATATGAGCACCTATTTGTAATCACCAGTCAAATGTTTTACCAATGCATGAGCGGCTGTCGTTTCTGCTGACCAAGTATCCCGGCGGACAGGCGCAGGTTCCTCCGTCAGGAGAGGAGTGACAGTGATGCTCGCAGCTCAGAGATGCACAGCGCCAGATACCTGTCACAAAACACTCGGAATGTTAGGAAAACCTTAGAGGAAACCGAAAATGTACAAAGCGTTAAAGCAAACACAGAATTCTGGCAGATTAAAGTCATACCAAACCAAAAACTAAGACAGCAGCAATGTCTTTAACAGTGTATTAGGCTAGAATTTTTGTTACAGTTATCTAAAACTGAAACTACACTGTAAAAAATATTTTATCTAAATACAGATTCTTGGAGTATGCTTTACAAGAAAATACTATTTCATTATTTTTACTTTTCACATTTATTTCAAAGTGTTACCTGCTTTTCTTTTTAATTATATGTGACCCTGGCTCACAAAACCAGTCTTAAGTCGCTGGGGTATATTTGTAGTAATAGCCAAAAATACACTGTAAGGGTTAAAATTATCGATTTTTCTTTTATGCCAAAAATCATTAGGATATTAAGTAAAGATCATGTTCCATGAAGATATTTTTTTAACTTCCTACCATAAATATATCAAAACTTAATTTTTGCTTAGTAACATGCATTGCTAAGAACTTCATTTGGACAAATTTAAAGGCAATTTTCTCAATATTTTGAGTTTTTTGCACCCTCAGATTCCAGATTTTCAAATAGTCATATCTCAGCCAAATATTGTCCGATCCTAACAAACCATACAGCAATGGAAAGCTTATTTATTCAGCTTTCAAATTAATTGACCATTATGACTGGTTTTGTGGTCCAGGGACACATTTGTGAAATTTACTAGCAATTTCTGAGTGAAATCTGTTTCCACACAATTTGTTCAATGTATTAAAAATCAATAAACTGAAAAAAAGAAATAAAGCTGAAGTAAAATACAATTTTAATGACATTAAAAACAAAAACTAAAAAAATGAAATATTTAAATAATAAAATTACTAAAACTAATCCTAAATTATTAATAGTAATTTAAATAAATAAAATGAAAATAAATAAAAATAAAACTGAACTAAAACTAAACTGCAATAAAAACAAGTAGTAATATTAAAAGAACTAGTACAAATGATAAAAGCACATAACAAAATTACTAACATAATTTTAATTACTAACAAATAACTAAAATTAAAATGTAAACTGAAAATATAAAAATAAAAGTGAAAACTTTAAAAAGGTGACTAAAAAAGTAAATTTGAAGTATTAAAATTACTAAAAATTCTAATAAAATAAAGCTATATCGAAAAAATAAAAATGACTAAATTAAATCACAAAATAAAAACTGAACATATAAAAAAGGTCATTCTAAATATTAATTTATAATATACATAATACTAAAACAACACTGGCAGAAATCAGCTTTAGTGATTTTTAGGTGGTAACTGACTGCAGTTGCGTCCAGCAGTGGTGTTGGTTTCATCTTCTCCGTCCGGACAGTGTGCCGTCCCATCACAGAGATGGTCCAGAGGGATGCAAACACCAGAAGAAGGACACGGCCATTCCCCAGGATAACACTCGTGCTGGACATTATCTAAACATACCACAAAAAACACCATGTTCAGTCCATGTCAGTCAAGACACTTTCATCTCCTGAAAAACTTGCAATATTTCTAAATATTTAGCATGAAGAAGGATATTTTTGGGACGCACCACAGCCTTTCTCATCTGCATTGTCCTCGCAGTCATCCTCTCCATCACACAGCCAGACCTGATGAATGCAGCGGCCGCTGGGACAGGTGAAGTACGTTCCTCTGCAGGTTGGGTAGGCTGTAGAGAATACATTACTGTGAACATTCACACTACTTCATGTCCCCTTTTTACATTCTTTACAGCTGGATTTGAGAAACTGTGAAATGAAATAAACATACTGCAGTTCTGTTCATCACTTCTGTCTCCACAATCATCGTCGTGATCGCAGACGTATGCGCGAGGAATACACTCGCCGTTACTGCACTGAAACTGACCGCTGCTGCACCGCTGGGCTGAAAACAAACAAGAAATATGTCTATCCACCACACAATTTCATAAAAGTTCAATTAAGCAGAAGATAACTGTAATTGGGATGTATTCACCACACCAAAGGGTGCAAAAAGGATGAATATCAAAATCAAATTCAGCATACAATACAGTATAATAAGGAGTAGTCGAGCCAGAAATGAGTTTTTTTATTTATTCACCCTCATGTTGTTCCAACTCATGCAGACCCAAATTTAAGGCTCTCTCATTTCACAAATGTCACATTTTGGCACCAGGTTTGACATCACTGATGGCAAATGCCATTGCTTTTCGTATGTTGTGACGAATCGTGAGAAAAAATGAGACTACAAATGGGATAATCGGTCAACAACAAATGAAATGTGCTTTGTTAATCTCAAAAAAATATATAGCATGAAAGTCACATATATTACATTTATTGATAGTTTTACGGTACTTTATGGCATTTTGTGAGCTATGGTGTTTATAAATCACCATTCGCTTTCACTATACGGAAAAGAGCAGCTTGAACATTCTGCCCGATATCTTATTTTGTGTTTCACGGAATCAGGGTTATTATCGTCAGCTAAAACTATTAAAAAATTGTTGTTTATTGAAATAAAGCTGAAATAAAATGAAATAAAATATAAATATTAGATAAAAAACAAATATTAAAAAAAGTAATATTTTAAAAAGCAACAAATAAAAATGAGACGTAACAAAAAAATTAACAAAATGGAATGCAAAAAAATGTAAATATGAAAATAAAAGCTATTCAAAATGTTAATAAATATTATAAATAATTCAAAATATTAATAAAAACTATAATAGGATATAAACAATACTTTAAATAACAGAACAACATAAGCATGAGTAAAAAAAAAAAAAAAAAAAAAAAAAAAAATTATATATATATATATATATATATATTTGAGTAAAATATTACTCTAAACCCTTAAAAATAATGGTTACAAAAGGGTTTTCACACTGATGCCATAGAATAACCATTTTTGGTTACCCAAAGAAACCAAATTCTTTACATTTTTTCTTAATGTAAAGAATATTTTAAAAATCTATAGAACTTTTTTATAAAACATTTTTTTTACACTATTTAGAATCTTTTGCCCAATGGAAAGACTCCTTGAATGTTCAAAGTTCTTGACGGAATCATGCCAATAAAAAAAGTTTATTTTTAAAAGTGTAATCAAGAAGACAAAAAGTCACATGACTAAACATTTCAGCTTTAAAATGAATTGTAAAATTGCAATTGTAAACGTAGCGCAGATGTTTTCCAGGCCATCCAGTGTCCTGCCAGGGAAATACACTCACTGCAATTGGCCTCGTCTGAGCCGTCTCGGCAGTTGAGCACCTGGTCACAGCGCTGGCTCCTGTTATAACATGCCCCGTTAGCACACCTCAGCTCCGAGCACTCTGGGTAGACTGAGAGAAAGAGAGCAAGTCCATCACTCACTCATTCAATTAAATATAATCACTCTGTAATACGATACAGTGTTCCACTGCGGTACAGCATTGAGTGAGTGATCTTAATGTGCGAGCAAAGAAACAGCATAAGGCTAATGTAGGAAACAAACACAAACTTCTGCAGCCAAATGAGCATTTTGTGCATAGCAGGTCTGTTAGAGTAAAGCAGTGTGTGATAAGAGCTCAGTGATGAACTGACACTCGCACTAATCCACAGAGGAATCTGCAATCAAGTCTGACAAACAAGAAGCATATTGTGGCCATTTCTGTCCATCAACGAGACTCTTAATCTTACAAATTGATTAAAATGCCAAAGGAGCCTTCGAGGGGAAGGAAACACACACACGCACACACACTATATTGGGCTGGGCGATATATCAAATATTTATCATTTATTCACAATATATTGCTATGATGTTTATGCACTTTATGATATTTAAATGTCGACTGACTAGAGCAAGTATGGGAGCTTTAAATTCATGAAATGCAATGAAACGTTGTGACCGTTCTGCATCCTTAATCCAATGCATTTCCACATGAAATAGGATATTTAAGGAACAAGGACATGAGTTTAACCACTGGGAACTGGCTGGATGGTGAAAAGCATACCAGAATGGAGTCAGGTGGTTAAAGGAGAAGGGCTGCAATGTGTTTGATGTGAATTTTTACAAAGTAAATGGGCTCTATTTCAATTTCACTTTGACATCTGATTTATTCTATTAGTAAAAATGGCAACAGAATTGGTCAATTTGAGTCAAAACTGTGAATCAGTTCAAACTAATTCACAGTTGATTCAAAACTAAATACATTCATCTGCTTTAGCACTCAAAATGTTGCATAGAAAGGAAAATTATTAAGCAGCAATTACATTTATATGTATTCATTTAATGAAAATTGTAGCTTTAAGCAGGGTTATTTTAGTTATTTGAGATACTATTAAAGTTTTTGAAGTTAGTTACATAGTTATTATATAGTAATTTTATATATATATATATATATTAGCTGCATTGTCCAGCTCTAATCCCATCACACACATACCGACAGCATACTTACGGCAGTTTCTCTCATCTGCTCCGTCTAGGCAGTCAGGAACACGGTCGCACCTGTATCCTCCAGGGATGCATGCCCCATTCGTACAGGTGAACTGTGAACTGGAGCACGTCCTGCCAGCTGCCAGCAAAGATCAAAGACACATGATTATAAAATGAGTGCGCTGGGTGGTCCTCATCTTCACTAAAGTGGCATGCTAGAACACATGCACGCTTTGCCTTTTGTTTTTCAGACTGTTACCTGCACATCTGAGATATCATGTTTCTCCGACATGATGGAAATTACATCCCCGTACATTACTGGGAGTCAATGGAGCTCTCAGCTCTGACGGACAGTCATAATTGAAATGGAAGCAGAAAGCGAGGGAGAGACGGACGGATGGAGATAAGGAGTACTCACGGCAGTGCTGCCTTTCATCTGAGCCATCCTCGCAATCCTCTTCATCATCGCAGACCCAGTGCTGAGGAATGCACTCGCCGTCACTCAAGCACTGAAACTGAGTGCTCTCGCAGGTGGGCTGGGCTGGAGGGCCGTAATGAGACAGAACAGATTTGAGCTGGCCAGCGCTAGCCTGCGTTTTTCTTTCAAAAAGCTCCTCGATATAGTGAAATAAACATGCCACATGATCTTTTGAACTATTTTCCTTATTTATTGGTCCAAACGTGTTTGAAATAGCATATAACCAATCCTTTTTCTGAACTATATGAAAAAGACAACTTCAAATTTCTAATTTTTCTTACCCCACTGATAGATATTTTTTCTTTTTTTTAAGCAAAAATCCACTTAATTTTTATAATTTTTTCAGAAAACAAGTCTCAATATCTTCAGTCATTTTTCTTCTCAAGTAAATGTATTTGTATTTGATTTATGTATTTGATTTAAGAATTTTTTGAAATTTGTACCAAAAAAACATGACAAAAACATGAAAATGTGCTGTATACAGCAGTGAAAACTACACTGGGTATTGTATAGCACAATGCAATGTGCCTAACATGACCTTTTCATGAATTAATTAACTAATAAAATTTTCATCTTTTCTTCTGGAGTGGATCTGTGACTATATTTGTAGGTTTTCACCCTTCAAAACTCTTTTGGTCTTTGCCAAACTAGATTTTGACACAGCCATGACTTCCAGAGACTTGCTGTCCATAGAAAGCTAGCGAGATTTACACAGGAATTGATTTAATTTCTTACTTTCATTTCTTGAATACATAGGCTAGTATGCATGTGTGAAAACAGCCCTAAAACAAGTAAGAATCTTATGTTTTTAAAACCCAAAATGGTGTATAAAAACAAGACTTTCAAGTAAAAAAGTGATGTTAGAAATGCTAACTATGTTATTTTTAAAGTCAACACCTACTATACTAAAAACCATTTCTAAATTGCTGAGTGAACACATGGCTACTGGTAATGCTGTTCTGGGTTACGGATTACAAACTGAACAGCTGTATTTCACACTTGCCGCTCTTTGTCAGTGTGACCTTGTGACTGTGGAGGAAGAGTTACTTACGGCAGCCAATTTCGTCTGAGTTATCCGAACAGTCGGTTGTTCTATCGCACCTCTGGCTTGCTGGAATACAACGGCCTGTCCCACAGAGGAAAGACCCCGCCTCACAACCTGAACCTACACAGAAAATGGCAGGATATTCAGATCATCTGTTCACATCTGATCTGCTCAAAAGTCATTTGAAAATAAAAATATTTTTTTTCCAAATTCCATTTCAATTTTTCTGTATTCCTTTTTTTCTCGACACTGTCATTACTGGCTTAGCTTGCTATTTTTATGACATTAACTGAAATAAGCAAAAAAGCATGATGTTGCAAATAAAATGTCATTATATTTCCATTCCAAATATAACATTCAACACAAATCTACGAACATATTCATTAATCGTTTTACTGCTAACTAGGGTAACTTAAACACTCCATCAATATGACGAGCTAAATGGAAACATTATGCATTATGAATGATCCAGTTTGTAGCTTAATTCACTATATTTTAAATAGTTCAGATGGTGACTGTTAAATAGGAAATCAGTTGAAAGCATCCCACTCTCATACCACTAAACTGAATCTTAAATGTATCTGTATATAATAAATATTTGAGAAATTCTGGTTGTATCTGATTGTATTAGTCTATATAGAGTGATAGTCAATGTAAAATGAGCAAATGGGAGAAGCATATGAACACAAAACAGCTTAAAAAAAGCTAATGAGGGTAAACTTTATCATTCAACTGAAGTGTGGACATATGTTTTAAACACTACAGCATCCTTATATGTTAACTTCTCAGGTAATATTAATTGTGTGACCTATTTCAGATGTGGCCGAAATTACAACAGCAGTGGTTACATAAACATATACATATTTCGCCTAATTGTTTGATCAAAATAATTGCTAGGGACAATTTAGTAGTCGCTGAATATTGGTGGGACATGTCCCTTGCGTCCCTATTAAATTTTACACCCATGACTCATTCACACAGAGACACGCAGAACATGCAGGATTCATGCTATCTACTTTTGATTTATTCATCCAAAATTTGACAAATTGCCTTGAATTTCACATTATACAGTAAATTCCATTTTTATGACTGGATTCCGCGATTCTGTCTGCATTTTTTGCGTCACGGAAATCTTAGGGCCCTAAAGGTGTACCTACAAAGTTACAAAACATTCTGATAATCTGCTCTAAATAAAAGATGATTTTTGATGGGATGACAGCTGTTAAGGTCAGAGAACAGCATAATTTCCCACATTAATTCTTAACATTCTTACCTGAGCTTTGACCTATGATTGTGCCACCTCTAAATGACAGATGCCTCAAAATTTTGCATCCATTAGCAAAAGGAGAAAAAAACTACATTCATCATGCAGGCCTATGGGCTTACTCAATGCCGACTACAAGATAGCAACCAAAGATCTACTCCCACAGATCATAAAACCTGACCATGATGGGTTCGAGACATCCAGATAATGTATTGTAATAAGAAATAATGTAAACATTGCAGGAGTTACTACACAAGATAAGGTTCAAAGATCTCCCCTACATGGACAATGCCCTTCTGAACACAACCCATCCAAAGACCTCTTGACCATTCAAGATGCATTTATGCAATATAAAATAATCAATGTTGCAGAATTATTTTAGTCAAAAATGTCTAAAAATATATTTCTACTTTGTCTAAACTACTATCTCATATCGTTTAATTTGTACATTTTTATTGAAGAACCTGTTTTGCATAACAGTTTAAAAATGTATGTGCAATAAATAAAACTCTGAAAGATAAGTACATTGAAGGCATTATTTACAGACTGTTCAGATTAAACATTCAATTTTTGTCTAAAGTGAAATTACATTCTGTATATACTGATACCGAAAGAATGTACAAAGTCATTAAAAAGAAGCTAAAATTGATGCAATTTTTTTACAGTGAATAGAAGCAAAAATAAGCCCAATGAGCTCAGATACAGTCTTAATTCAAGGTATGTTCTCTGTAAATAAATGGTTTTATGTTAAACAATTTTGCATCTCAACTAAATGTATTTTGTTTTAAGGATGTGTAGATATTTGTACTGAAAATCAGGACATAAATACTAAAACCGATGTTTGCAGTGAAATCAATCAAATCAAAGCAGCACCCATTTCAATTCTGAAAAGCAGTGCGCTCAGACATCTTTAAGTGTGCATGTGATTGTTCCACTGATGAAGTATTTGAACAACTGAATTGACAGCCAGCGGAGCCAAGCGTGCCAGTCTGTGAGCAAGCACTTCTACAGCCCTAACTCTCCTTCCTTTTGATCTCCCCCTGTGAGTGACATCTGAGGAGATAACGTACCACCCCTCTACCTTCCCCGACGGGCTCCGGGACATATCGACACCATCAGCATAGCTCAGTGGAGGAGCCCTCTGTCAGGGGATTCTGATTGTCTCTCACTGACACTGATGAATGGTACGTGCTGTTCCTTGTCAGAAATGTAATTAGGATAAATATCGGTACCCGGGTGGTACCGTAGCTCTTACACCCAAATTCCAAAAGCAAAGGGAGATGTAAGGTGGAATGACGTGGTGAAGGTCAGGAGGGTTGGAGAGGGGGTGAGCAAGTTTGTCTTATCACCACTTACCTAAACACACACACAGACAGATAGACGGTCCATGGTCAAACGTATGTGATCTTCCCAAAAGAAGCTGCAGTAATCAAACTCAAAAGTTACCGGAACTTAAATTTGAAGGCACTATAAATATATGATTGTTCTAATTTAACCAATAAACTGTTCATCTATAACCTCATGCATAATTCTTTAGTAAAACAAATCCATCGTATCTAATTTTGCATGCCCTCTGAAAGCAGGCACAGTCAGATTTGAGGTTAGGAATTTGAACAAGCACTGTTTGCACTGCATGAGTGATCCCTCACCTAAGAGACTATAAAATGGGCAAGAAAAATCTAGATTCACATTGAAATGGAGACCAGAATATCACAGAAATTATAGTTGTGGTCACTTTGAACTCTGCTTACTAATCAATCACATAGCAACACCCTAGAAACCATCCAGAACATCCTATCATTTGCATACCAAAACAGTGGCAAACACCCAAAACATTCTACGTGTTGAATAGCAACACCCTAACAACCACCCAAAACATTTAGTGCATTTAAGTGCATAGCAACATTCAGGCAACTATCCATGACATCCTAGCATTGGTTTTATACAGGCAAACGCTACTCACATTTTATTTGGAACATGCAAATAAATATTTGCCAAAAAAAAACAACAACAAAAATCCAGAAAAACGCATTTCAAAAAAGTCTGATTTGCATTTCAAATTGATTTGCATTTGCGAGTCAAATAAGTATTTTATCCCCTACCAATCAGCAAGATTTCTGGCTCCCAGGTGTCTTTTATACAGGTAAGGAGCTGAGATTGGGAGCAGTCCCTTAAAGGGAGTACTCCTAATCTTAATTTGTTACCTGTATAAAAGAGACCTGTCCACAGAAGCAATCAATAAATCGGATTCAAAACTCTCCACCATGGCCAAGACCAAAGAGCTGTCCAAGGATGTCAGGGACAAGATTGTAGACCTACACAAGGCTGGAATGGGCTACAAGGCCATCGCCAAGCAGCTTGGTGAGAAGGTGACATCAGTTGGTGCGATTATTCGCAAATGGAAGAAACACAAAATAACCGTCAATCTCCCTCGGCCTGGGGCTCCATGCAAGATCTCACCTCGTGGAGTTTCAATGATCACGAGAATGGTGAGGAATCAGCCCAGAACTACACGGGAGGATCTTGTCAATGATCTCAAGGCAGCTGGGACGATAGTCACCAAGAAAACAATTGGTAACACACTACGCCGTGAAGGACTGAAATCCTGCAGCGCCCGCAAGGTCCCCTGCTCAAGAAAGCACATGTACAGGCCCGTCTGAAGTTTGCCAATGATTCAGAGGAGAACTGGGTGAAAGTGTTGTGGTCCGATGAGACCAAAATACAACTCTTTGGCATCAACTCAACTCGCCGTGTTTGGAGGAGGAGGAATGCTGCCCAAGAACACCATCCCCACCGCCAAACATGGAGGTGGAAACATTATGCTTTGGGGGTGTTTTTCTGCTAAGGGGACAGGACAGCTGCACCGCATCAAGGGGACGATGGACGGGGCCATGTACCGTCAGGACCAGGGCATTGAAAATGGGTCATGGATGGGTATTCCAGCATGACAATGACCCAAAACACATGGCCAAGGCAACAAAGGAGTGGCTCAAGAAGAAGCACATTAAGGTTCAGACCTTAATCCCATAGAAGATCTGTAGAGGGAGCTGAAGGTTCGAGTTGCCAAACGTCAGCCTCAAAACCTTAATGACTTGGAGATGATCTGCAAAGAGGAGTGGGACAAAATCCCTCCTGAGATGTGTGCAAACCTGGTGGCCAACTACAAGAAACGTCTGACCTCTGTGATTGCCAACAAGGGTTTTGCCACCAAGTACTAAGTCATTTTTTGTGAAGGGATTAAATACTTATTTCACTCATTATAATGCAAATCAATTTATAACTTGTTTTAAATGTGTTTTTCTGGATTTTTTTGTTGTTGTTATTTTGTCTCTCACTGTTCAAATAAACCTACATTAAAATCATAGTCTGATCATTTCTTTGTCAGGGGGCAAACATACAAAATCAGCAAGGGATCAAATCATTTTTCCCCACTGTATACACACACACACACACACACACACACACACATACATTTATATATATATATATAAGAACATACATATAATATTTATTTATTTATACACTTTTCACAGAAAACACCCTCTCACTGAGAAGTATAATAAAATGATATCTAAAAATATTTTTAAAAAGAAGTGCCCTTAATTATATATTTTTTGATTTGTTATTATTCATGTTCATGGATATTTGTACCTTTAATTTTAATTGATAATCAAATTGATAATGGTAATTTATCTCTTTCATTAAATTTTTTTTTACTGAAAAATGTAAGTAACGTCAGTTTACTGTGTAACGTTTCAGTAAATGATAATGTACTAACAAGCACTTTTCAATTTTTCAGTAAGCGTGGCTGTTTGGATCGGTTGAAACAGGAATCTTATCTGACCTGCTGCCTTTTAGGAAACTCATGTGACTCAATCAGACAGCTCGAGCGCTCGGCGCCTGCCAATAAGGAACTGAGAACTGAGGTCATCATTGACTTTTAGCCGACCAGAAACCTCGCTGAAAATCTGAGGTAATATGTTTAGACATCCGACTGACAAAAAATGAGTCTTATAGTGCAATAAAGTAATCTCTAAATGGATGGAGGAACAACTCCCCCTTGTTGTGAGACATGGCAGGTTGGAAGCATTTTAGCAAGATTTAAAGGACCAGTTCACCCAGAAATGCCATACAACAACAGTTTATTGTAATAATGACCATAAGGCTACAAAAAAGACAAATATTCAAATTCCTTCTTTTGTTTTCCAGGTTTGCAGTGAATAGCTTTTGATTTATTGGGAGAATTATTCCTTTAATGTGCTTCCCTCAGTATGGAAGCCCGTTTTTTTCCTCACATTTTCAAGTTTATATCTCGCAATTCTGACTTCTTTTCTTAGAATTGTGAGATATAATTTGGCAATTGCGAGTTAAAAAGTGCAATTCTGTGGGGAATAGTTTTTTCTAAGATTTGTTTTTTTTTAATCAATTGCATGATATAAATGTGCAATTCTGACTTTTTTGCAGAATTGCATAATATAAACTCACAGTTCTGATGTTATTTCTCACAATTGCGAGTTTATATAAATTCTGATGACTTCTCTCTCACAATTCTGACTTTATATCTCGCAATTTCCGAGAAAAAAGTCAGAAGTGTGAGATAAAAAGTTGCAATTAACTTTTTTTATTTTTTTATTCAGTAGCAAAAAAAGGCTTCCATACTTCTGTAGTTTGTAAAATATTACTACTCTCAATAAATGGCTCTTCAATATTAATTTAAACATATCATAGTAGACAGCATGTTGGTTCTGTGCCATTGCAAAACAAACACTGTATTAGCAGAGCATTTATTATGTATGAGTCAGAAGTTTATCAGCCTCGTTCCCCGTGATGTACTCTTTAATAATGGATTTCGTCCTCTGCCAGAGGGCCACGGGGGTTTGTGCTTGAGCCGCGGCGCTAAAAGCTCAGCGAGGGCCTCCTCATAGCGAGAGGTCTAGACCAAACACCCCAGCAAACGCTTTTAAAGCATGCCAGCCAAATGGGCTTCCTTTTTAACTCCTTCGGCAGCCAATTGGGAAACGAGCCTTTTTCCTGCTCAGTTTACTAATGATAAAATTGCTGCTCTACTCGCTCAAAGGAAGCCTTTGTTGGTAGGACATGATCCCGGAGGTTTCAGCAGTGTCTGTAAGGCACAGGTAGACACCTGACATATACAGGATCTGGGAGGTGAGACGCTATTACTGACACCCGCTCGCAAGTAATAGAATTTTAAACATAAGCCATCGACCGTTTCCACACGCGCTGACAGGATGAGAATGCTATATTTTATACCTGATTTGATTTTCACCAGGGTTGTTCTCAATGACTAAAACTAAAACCACAGGAAATACATTTTTGTTACTTGAAATAAATGTTGACTGAAATAAAATAAAATATAAACACTTTTTGATAAATTTTTATTGATTTATTTCTTTTTTCATTTTCTAATATTTTGATTCATTTGTATTCCTTATTTTCTTTCCATTCCTATTCATTTAAGTTACAGCACTAAAATAACTAAAACTAAATCTGTAATAAAAATGAATAAAAACTATACAGATTAATAAATAAATCAAATTAATTACTTGAAATAAACATAACAAAAATAATTATAATAAAACACATTTAATTTAATATTTATTTACATTCTAATTTTATTTAGTTTATGATGAAGTATTAAAGTAACTAAAAATAAAACTGAAATAAAATTTATAAAAACAAGACAGACATAAAAATGCTACCTGGAATAAATGTTAATGGAACTGAAATACTATATATATATATATATATATTAAAAAAAAAAAAATATATATATATATAAAGGTTTTTACTAATTTCTAATATTTAATTTAATTTAATTTATTAAATTGTATTCATTTTTGACTCTTATTTTACATTTTCATTTATTTTTTATTCCTCATTTTTATTAAGTTTATTAAGTTTAAGTTAAAGTACTAAAATGATAAAACTAAAACTGAAATAAAAATTAATTAAAACATATAGAACAGACAGGAAAACATAACAGAAAAAAATAAATAAAAAAAATGATAAAACCCCATAACAAAATTGCTAAAATTTGAACTAATATTAAGTTGCCAAAGAAAAATATAAAAATAAAAGGTTATTCAAAATATTATTATTATTATATTAATATACACTAAAATAACACAGATTTTCACTTGCAAATGAATTGTTTTCTCTCAGTTTAACAGTACGAGTCATCTATAAAACCTATCAGTCATTGCCAAGAGCCGAAACCTATTCGCAGAGAGCCTGGAAAATAAAGCCAGTGTTTCCTGACGGTATCAGCAACTGGGAAAAGCGACAGGTAAAGTGAACAGCGGTGGGCCTATCCTGTTCCTGCACTCAGCAAAACAAAGCATTTAGCCCCGTCATTTCCTGGGGTGTCTTTAAAAGGGTTTTATTTGGACGTCTTAACTAAGATTGCGCGAATGACAACAGTTATGCGATTGTCCCGGCGGGCCATTGTCAGGACAGCAGCTTGTATTATGCAAATGCCGTCCTCCTGTTGATGGGGTCTGCGCTTGTTTTTCCTTCCTTCATTAATGTCTTTGCTTACCCTGTTTTGTTCCATTCGCTGTTTCCTTTTTTGCCCCCCTCCGTCCCCATCTCCTCTCTGGGCATGTCTTTTCTAATTAGCCAACTTAAACCCTCAGCAGGCAAGAATCCCTGAAACTATCTGAGGGGAAAAACAAGGACGCACCAACGTCGGGCCACAAAGAGAGTGCGGTGGAGGAATTTTCATTAGAATGAAGCCTCCCAAAGGCTTAGACCCCACTGTGAGACCACAATGGCACAATGGCCTGGTTGGCGGGGCTGCAGCCCCATAACTGAAAGTGTCAGCACGCCAAAAGGCCCGATGGAGACGGATAACAGAATGGGGGAATACAGTAGAGCTTCCTGCGAGAAAGAAAGCCGAAAAGAGGCCCATCCTCCTCCATTCTGCCATCCCTCTTTCCCTTTAAAAAAAACTAAAGGCACTTGCCAGCCACTAGCAAGCCCCCCAAAACATCTCTGTCCAGTCCCGCGGGGGCCATGGGAGAGGTGCCGCTTCTTTCATCAATGCCGCCTTGTTTTGGGGGGCGGCCGGAGTGAATGCATGCGCAGGAATGACTGGCAGAGCTCAGCGCCAGAGCTGGCCGGCCATACCGTGGAGCCGAGTGCCGCAGCCCGTTTCATATGGAAATGGACGATGCAGAATGCAGTCAATTGCTTTACAACTGACTTTGGCTCGCACGGCCTAAACGGAGTCGTGGAGAAAAGACCTACTGGTACGCCAAGGCGGCTTGGCATTGGCGGCGAGTGGAAAGGAGGCAAACATAGAGTCGGGAAGCCTATTAAACCATTCAGATCGGTGAAGCTGACTGCCATTAGAAACTTCAGAACGAATTTGCAATGTGTGAGACCGAAATATCATCCAAATTATTTGTACTTTTTGAAATAATCAGCACCAATAGATGCGTTAGTTCTAAAATCTACAGGCAAACATCCTAAATAGCGTAAAAATGAACAATAAACAACAGTTTTATATCATTTATTTATCTCATTTCAATTTATAAATATAATATTCATTGCTAATTCCTAAAATGCATTAGTATGCAGAAATTAACATTAACCTAGATTAACAAATGTTGTAGAATGCTGTTAATTTAGCCAGAGATATTAGTTCATTAAAATTAAAACCTTAAAAAAAAACATTTTCATCACTTAAAATAAAATAAACATGAACTAAATTAAAATAAAATATTAAAAAGGCCAAGACAACATTTCTCATTTTTGTTTAGATGAAGTAATGAAATAACTAAATATAAACTAAAACTTAATAAAAGCCATATAAACATGTTTACAAATATAATAAACAGACAACAAATAATAATTCCTAAAACTTTAACTACAAGTAAAATTAAAACTAAATATTATGATAAAATATTCAAATAAAATAAAATTCTAAATATTAACAAAAACTATATCAATGATATTAAAATGAAATCATTAACTATGTTTAAGAATAACCTATTTAACAGTATACCCAGTGTTACCCAGAACTTTTAATCCATGAAAGGAATAAAATGAAAATACATCATCATTTACTCACCTTCATGTTGTTAAACCATAAAAGAAGTTATTTTGAAAGTCAATGGGGCCCAAAACAACATTGAACCCCATTGACTTTCATATTGACTAACAAAAGCATCTTTCGTGTTCACAGAAGTAAGAGATTTATACGGGTTTGGAATGACATGACGGTGAGAAATTGACCACAGGTGGTTCATTTTTAGTCGCTTTTAAGATACAATGATTTACAGCACACACTCCCTCAATCCAGTGTCATCAGACGTGAACACCATCTAACAGGCCTCTCAGCTTTCAGATGGCATCGCGGCAGAGACTAATACGGCCAGTGAGGGTGCTGTTTACACTGAGAGGATTAGAAGTCTTCATTAGGGCCAACCGTGTTAACTTCTGTTCCTGTTTCTAATACAGCAGACTGTTACCGGAAAGGCCCAGAAGCATGTGTGAGGTTTAAGGAGCACGTGCAGAACAGGAAAAATGGGATTTCGGTATTGTCTCACTGTTCAAAATGCAGACGTCATTACTCTTTGTTTAGCTTGTTCACACATTTGTGTAATAACCTAAAACAGAAGAATGAACACCAAACACGCGTCAAGCAGACGTGCAATACTTTCTAGAACAATAAACAATGACAATCTGAAAGTCGTGCTACTTAGCAGGCACATTTTCTCACTCATAGCAGTAAATTTTAAAAAGATACATAAGACAAGAAGAATCTTTGGAGCCTAGTAACTTTTGAGTTGCTCTACGAGTACAAAAGTGCTACTTCATTCTCTGGCAAACCTACATCTGTTTCAAGATGGCAAGAGTGGCAACAGTTACGGCCCACTTTTTAAGCAGCCTTGGTTTTTTTAAGTAATTTTCATATTCATTTGCTCCATAAGGATTTCAAAGTATTCTTCAGTAAAGAGTCGTAAGCCTCGTTTCAAAGCTTTATGAATATATCAAGTCTTATAGTCTCATTTAGTAGAAGATTAGAGCTGGATGGTAATATAGTTAGTATAAACAATTTGAGATTTCCTGTAAATCTTTGCTATATGTCTAATATTTCTACGTTTATGAGTTTGCTCCATAATTTGGATAAAATTGGATGCACTTTATAGAAAACTTTAAAGTGCCCCTATTATGGGTAATGAAAGGTTGATATTTTGGTTTTGGGAGTCTCCAACAACAGGTTGACATGCATGCAAGGTTAAAAAACACATTCATTGTCTTATAATATGCATTTTTTTTTTTACCTTACTTGCTCAACGACTGCCAAACGATTAGTTTAACGATTAATTTTTCCAAACCCCTCCTCTGTGTGACGCTAATCTGCGGTGATTGGTCCGATTGGTCTCATTTTCATCTCATCTCGCCTGTAAAGCAGCGTTTGTGAGTGCAGTGCTGCTTTGTGTGCAGCGTTACCGGGGGAAAACGCAAGTTTTACGCTCCAAAAGCTGCACCTAGTGGCAAAGAATGAATTTGCATTTTCATTCAGACCAATGCGAAAAGACCAACACGTGGGCGGGCAATATGCTAATGTTTCATGTTGACGTCAATACGAAACCGCTTGGGATTTGGATCCAACTTAAAATGTATTGTCGTAAATATATTGTTTATATTTTGCAACAACATAAATATGCAAAGTTCATTACAAAATTATTAAATATATAGAGCATATAAATAGTTTGAAAGCGTTTAAAGACACTATTGATAAAAAAAGATAACTTTGATTTCTCTATGGAGGCAAGGAATAAGATGATTATGAAACCATGCACCACAGGATGCGTCTTTTTATCTCACTATTCTGACTTTTTTTCGCAATTCTGAAAAAAAAAAAAAAAACAGAACTGCGAGATAAACACAGAATTGTGAGATATAAACATGTATTTGAGAGAAACAATTATGAGATGAATTATGAGATAAAGTTGTAGTTACTATTCTCATTTATTTAATCTCCAGCAGCAAAAAAAAACAATCGCAAAATGTTAAAAACTCAGAATTGCAAGAAACAAGAACTCTCAGTTTACTTCTCACAATTCTGAGTTTTTTCTTAGAATTGCAAAAAAAAAAAAAGAGCAGAATTGTGAGATTAAAAGTCAGACTTGCCGTTTGAAATGGGCTTCCACAGATGTTTACAGTTTTAAAGGAGTCAAATGCAAAAGTGTTTAATTTAAGAACTTTAAAGCTTGCTGACAGCCAGGTTCAGATAAGATCCTCTGTCCAGCATCAAACTGATTTCCTCTCTTGATTTCGTGCATGGAAATCCTGTTACAGATCATGAGGCCCCTCACCGATCCACATCTGATTGAGCCTACTGAATGAGATATCATTGTTCGCTGATCTTCACGGTATTGTCTGCACCCATGGCTGCACATAATAAAAAAAGGCCGCTGGTGAATGTGACACTGAGTGAATGTCCTTTTAATCATTAGAATCCAAAAACAGCTAATACGTGACTAATGAAAGTGAAAAAAATGAAAAAAACAAGTTATAAATCAGCATAATCATCACTTTTGCAGGAAATGAGTAACTCGCTGTAAATATTAATTTACACTGGATGGTTTCACAAGTTGGTTAATAAACATCATGAATTGAGGTGTCAAAACTGTTTAGACTGTGCCAGCTCAGGGTTATTTTTTTTTTTAAAAAGCCCAAGTTTAAATTAAATGCATGCTAAACAAGGTAACAAGTAACTACTTTTAAAGACCTTTGACCCTCAGGCCTGAAACTGAGAGCTTGAGGAACCAACAGGAAGTGAAGCTCAGCGGATTAGAGAAAGTAACCTGTCCCCCCTCCATCAAGACCCTTTTGGTCATTTCCTCCGAAAACACATGCTGAATAAAGCTGGATTACAGGAACTCATTCCTGGCTCGTATTTCTGAGGAGATCAATCAAGGCTACGGCCACAAACTTAAACCTGATGCAAACATATAGCAGCACGAAATCCCAAAAGACTGGACGAGATGATGTGATTTTGACGCCTCAAGGTTGCAATGGTCAGTAAACGGAATTTAATTCGCTTTGTTTAATGCAACCATCCCAATTCTCCCTATAATCAAACAATCTGCAATGATTTAATCTCAATAAAGATAACCACAGCTAATTTTTCACTGGGTCAACAGAGTGTTTCATGAGCAGCAATGGTCGGCAGCTGCTGAGTAATTAGTTGCTTGGTTCACATAAGAAGCTTACATACTAAGGGTTGATTAAGGGTTGGGCAAAAAGAAAGCAGATTACATTTGGAGAAGCTCTAGCCATGCAACCACACAGAGCAACCTGTTGCTGTCTCAAACTCTAGCTCCCCTCCACAGCAGACTGGTTAAGTCTTTTACAAACAAGCCCAAGCGCAGAAACGTGTTGAATTTGCTTTGTACCAGCAGCTTGGGGTCTGCTAGAGATTGTCTTGAAGTCACATGCTCGTCTCTGTTACCTGGCAACGCCAAAGCCCATGCAAAAGTTCTCCGAGAATCTCAAATCTGAGGGAGGCTTAGTGCGCCACGGCAACAATGTGTATAATAAACAAATGCACACTTGTTTGTTTTTTTGTTTGTTTTTTTCAAGATGCAGTTTTATTTTGAGCGAAAATCCGTTCATTCTAGCATGCATAAATAACAATGCCGTTATTTGCACGAATAAATGAGCGAAACTCTGAGAATCTAGCTGCACTTTTCCCCAGTTATATAGGTCAATTAAACCAGAATAATTGTGATATTATGCAGAGTTACTTGCCCGTTATGTCTATTGTTAGAAAAAAATACGCACTAAAGGGGACCGTATCTAAAACAAATCTGATACGAAACAAGTTAATAACAAAAGTTGCAACGTACCTTGACAATCGCAATGAAGCACGCATAAAGTTACAATGAGGAGAAGTTGGAGGTGCATAGTGACGCACGGTCCCGGCTCATGAAGCCGGCCAGATGGAGCTCTTGGGACTGAGATGCAGTGAAGTGGCTCTTACTCACTTGTCCTGGGCTGATGAAAAAGGGCGTGCACATGACGCTCCCCCCTCGGCTCGACCCACAGGATCAAATCCTTAACTGGCTCCCAGGAACCTGTTGAGCTCATTGACTAACCTGCATAATGTGTGCATGGTGCAACAGTCACAGTATGTGAAATATTTACAAATCACTGGTATTATTGCTGTAATCATAATAATAATAATAAATTGATAATAAGTATGGCTTAGTAAATAATAATTATTGTTAATTATTATAAATGTATTTTATTTACTCCTTTGCATGTTTCCTGATTCTGCAACAGAAAGAAGGTTGAGAAAAGAGATTTTTTGAACAAGTTGTTTGAACACTTTCAATATAAATATATACATGCACACACACACACATATATATATATATATTAGTGCTGTCAAACGATTAATCGCATCCAAAATAAACGTTTTTGTTTACATAATATATGTGTGTGTACTGTGTATATTTATTATCTATATATAAATACAAACACATGCATGTATATATTTTGAAAATATTTACATGCATATATGTATATTAATATAATTTATATTATTTATAAATATATTTAATATATAAACAGCATATTTTTCTTAAATATATACATGCATGTGTTAGATAATAAATATACACAGTACACACACATTTATTATGTAAACAAAAACTTTTACTTTGAATGCGATTAATAGTTTGACAGCACTATATATATATATATATATACAGTATATATGGTGTAGGATTTATTTACTGTAGAACTCTAAAACAATTTTCACTCAAAAATGTCGTACATTTTACAAAGAAACGGCAAGTAACACATTGACTTTGATGTGAAATTTTAAAAAAAGCACTGTAAAAATGTTCATCATTATGTTTTAACAACATCAGAACCTACTTACCACCTCCATCAGTAATGCACTGCTGTCTGCTTTTTGAAGTTTCCCATTTAAACTTGTGTTTGATTGAACAATTAATAGAAATGGACATTCAGCCTATTCATTTTCTAATCTAATGACAGCCTTGTCAATAGACTACTCAATTTTGAGAAATATTGTATCAGCAAAGTGTACATCACCAGTTAATGACCAGCTTAAACCAGTTAGAAACCAACTACTATGTTCCAAAACACAGCTACCAGCCACTAATGCCAATGGACATAAATAAAATACAAAAACATGGTCAACACCTCTTTTTAACAAATTCATTTGATTTAATTAATTTGAACAAGTTAACTTTTTAATTTGTGCTTCTATGTATTACAATAATGACAACTTGACTCTGACTCTTTTTGTAGAGTCTGTTGTGAAACTACAGTATAAAGCTTCACAGTGTGGACGCTCGAGTCAATAACTTTGCAATTATTATTATTATTGATAATAACCCACCCACAACTGTGTCTGATTCTCAAGATTGAGCACAAGTCTTCCAAGAGTGAAATAATGCCGAACACGGTTTTAAATGTGTTACTTAAGGTCAGTGAGAGTCAAAGATCTCATGCTTAGCTAATAAGTGAACCTTTAGGTGTGTTAAAGTGAACCTTTTATGTCCGAAACTCTTAATGTGATCCTCAATTTAGAATTCAAAGGCTCCCACTGAATAAAACATAAAAAAAAAAAAAAAAATCGACAGAGCTACAGCTGTAGATTTTAACTTAACGTTAATTAAATCGATTATTTAGTCTTTACTCTTCTGATCAATTTAATGCAAAAGTCTGCACCTTTCAAATCAGTGTAAACCACAGAGGAGTCGTGGCGACATCTAGCGGTGAAACCCGAGCACTACACCTGCCTTTTCAGCCCAATCTGCTTAACCTGATGGGGAAACACAACACAGACATATCTACATCAGCAGGACGTGTTATAAATGTGAGTCGATTTTTAAAAAGCTGAATTACATTCGCAAATGTAGTCTATCGAAAGGGGAAAAAAACACAGGAAATAATCGCGACTGGATGCGCTGTTGCTAGGGGCAACCGGGGAAGCTTTGAATAGCCACAGAAGCACAGATCACTGCAGCTCACTGCGGTCGAGGCGCCTTTGTGAAGAAACCTGGGCTTGTTTTTCTGCAAAAACACAGCCTTGAAAGATTCAGCATGACGTCTCCTCAGAAAATAGACCTCAAAACGATGATCAAAGACACTAAACAGGTACGTGATGTTCTGTTTACGCCCATTTCTGCAGCTGACACGCATGATCTCTGTTTGTCAAGATCCATCCACCGACTGTTTTGATTTTGCATTTGTGATAAAATCGTGATTTCAAACACATAATTCGCCCAAACAGTGACAAAGCAACTGGTGGCGCATTACTAAAATACGAAAAAAAAAAAAAAAAGTGTTGTGGTTTTATTTACCCCATTTAGGCGACTATTTTCAAGGAATTTATGTTACTTCTCCCACTTCAGTTTCGTTGACAAACACCTTGAACACATTTCCACCGATAATGCTTAAGAAAATAAAAATAAACAATACAGTTTTTGTCATAACATGCCACAGTGGCGTCACACTGAATGGGGTAAGTTGTCACAATGGGCATAAATAGCATAATGCAAGCAAATGCAAAGTGTACCTTACAAAAATAATAAACCATTGTTTTGGTAAAAAAAATATATATATATATTACAGTTAGTACGCAGTATAAAATTATATTAATAATACTTATGTGTTTAAAATGTGACAATTTACCCCAACAAATGCCTAGTTATGAAAACACAGATCATTTAAAATCTGTCATCATAATATATTAGACTTGTTTGCCTTGTGTGGTTTTATTGTGTTCATTTGCTTAACAGAGCACCCTAGGCGATAAATACGGGTCACAAGCAGTGCAAAAATTGAGGGAATTTGTATATATATATATATATATATATGTATGTGTATATATATATATATATATATATATATATATATATATATATATATATATATATATATATATATATATATATATATATATAAAAGAAAAAGTGCAGCTATAAAAAAGTTTAGCAAATAAATAAACAAATAATCATGAGGAAATGGCAAAATCATACCTCATTATAGTGTCTCTCAAATATAATAGAAGCCCTACCCCTGATGAACAATTACTATCAAAGAATAAGATTAAAGAGAGAGAGAGAAAACTCTCTTAAACATAGATTATACAAACAGCATATAGACCTGACTCTACCAAAAGCATAGAAGGCATTAAACAGCAAAAAGACAAACCTCCCAATAATATGCATGATTTTAAAATTAACATACAGTTGTATCCATAACTAAACTAATAAACAAATGAATCAACACAACAATATCCAAATGATGTGATCAGGTGAATGTGAGCCTCCCTCCTGACTGAAATGGTACAGTCCCATTTCCTGCTGGAGTGGCAGAAGGTGGTGCCAAAGCCCCTTTTTCCCTGAAAATACATCCATGAAAAAAAAAGAAGAAAAAAAAAAAAACTGCAGCCACTTCTGCAATTCTACAGCTGATTTGTGCTCTGTAAAAACAGACAAGTTATTATACAAGAAGTGTGCATCCTTCAATATACACTAAGGTTATTAAGTACTGTTTCTGTATTCAAAATATGGCATACTTCTGTATATTAGGCTATACACTCTATAAAATGTAGTTTTAAAGGCTTTTAAATCAAATCCATGCGAATACCTGGATACCATCAGATTATTAAAATGTTCAGTACATTACATGCCCTTTACAGTATGTTCACTATTTTACAATATGATGATATTAATGTTTTTGCTTGGAGAATTGAGAAAAAAGATTGTAATTTCAAACTTTAAGACAAAGGTTTTATGTATTTATTCTTTTTTTTTTTTTTTGCTGTTTAAACCTCCTTGGCTTTTCATTTCATTACATTTGCATTATAAATTGCAGTGCTTTTTATTTTTTTAATAAGATATTATAAGAGTGAGTGATAGACTTATCATCCAGGCTGATTAATCTGCAATATTTGGCCATTTAAAGTCATTCTGCCAACAGCTTTGTCAGTGCACAAATATTCAAATCATTTTCAAATATTTTTGAGTAATTGCTGTGATAAAAAGTGTTTTTTCATGTACTTTAAAGTACATGCTATGATTAATACATGCTAATTAAAGAAATAATTCATCCAAAGATGAAAACTGGCTGGAAATGTTCTCATCCTTAGGCCATCCAAATGCAAATTAGTTTGTTTCTTCATGGGAACAAATTTGGATGTAGCATTACATCACTTGCTCACCAATGGATCCTGTGCAGTGAATGGGTGCCGTCAGAATGAGAGTCCAAACAGCTGATAAAAACATCACAAGTAATCCACACCACTCCAGTCCATCAGTTAACATCTTGTGAAGTGAAAATTTGTGTTTGTAAGAAACAAATTCATTATTAAGATGTTTTTAATTTACCGTAACACCGCTTATGGCTAAAATACGAATCCTGTATCCATAATATTGCTTCTCCAGTGAAAAAGTAATCTTGTCTGAATCAGGAGAGAAATATACACAGTTCAAGCACCGTTTACAAGTGATGTAATGCTGAATTTCCCTAAATTTCCCAAAATCACTTTTGTTGTTAATATAATGACTGAATGAAATGAAATCGTATTAGCACAGGTTTAACCCCAGATCTTAATCTTTCCTTTAAGGATATGGATGATGTGCACCAAGCCCTGGAAAAGCTCAGAAGCCTCTCCCAGGAAGAAAGGACAGAGGCAGACGTGCTGCGTTCAAGAATCGACGAGCAGTCGACGCTCATCTGCATCCTGAAACAGAGAGCAGACGAGATGCTTCTGCGCTGTCAGGCTCTGGAGAAGATCAACACAGAGCTGGAGAACCTGAGAGCCAATGTGCAGCTGGAGCTGGAGAACGAGAGGAAGAAATCTGAACTGCTGGAGCAGAGATTCATGCACCTGGCCTCCAACCACCGAGAGCTGATCAACTTCAAGAACGAGTACAAGAGCCAGAATGCAAAGCTGGAGAAAGAGAACGACAGACTCAGGAAGGAAAATGAAACGCTTTTCAGTCAGGAAGTGCAAGAAAAAGAGAAGACCATTCTCAAACTGACTCAAGAGCTCAAGGAATTGGCAGAGCAACATAAGATACTAGAAACAGAGTATCGGTAAGGAACCGTTCTCAGTTTCAGTCTGTTCTGGAAGTAAAAACCTCTTTGGTCTCCAAGAGAAATACATTTTTAATGATAACACCACTTAAAAAATAGCCAAAATTGACTTATTTCTGGTAAAGATTACACTAACATAGAATTCATAATGCTGAAGAGAGACCCACCTTTGTTTTTATTGTTTTTTTTTTTTTGAGTTTTCATGAGCTCATGCTTATTAGAACAATTTATTGATTCATTTTTTTTAAATACATATAGAAAAAATAAATGAGAAATATACTTCCAGAACTGAAAAAGTGGATGTCACGGTGCACACACGAGGGAGGAACCAGGAACACGCAGACGAGGATAGAAACTCAAATAACAGACTTTACTGAACATCAAGACATCAGGACAGGGCATGGCAGGACAAGGCAAGGCAGACACGGACATCACACACCGGGGTTAACGAGTAGACCAGACAAATTGGCACTACACAGACAGGACTATAAATACACAGGTAAATCATAGATAACGAGACGAACACGGCTGGACAAGAATTAAACATTACATTTAACAAGGACAGGAAACAAACCAAATATGGACACAAGGGGCAGGAACACATGACACACACACGACAGTTCCCTGACATAACTCCCCCCTCCCGAAAGGCTCGTCCCGAGCCTTAACAGTTCCATCAGGGAGGGGGGGGGTGGGCGCTCTGGAGGCCCCTCAGGACAGACATCCACAGAAACACAGGACGGGGACCTCCAGAGCAGAACAGACGGAGGCCCCGGCGGAGCTGGGAGCTCAGGAAGCCATGGCGGGTGGTCTTCGTGGCCGTGGCCTCCTACGGCCCGCCCACTCCACCCAGAGCTCTACTACCCCCCCCCAAAATTTCCATGGGGAATCCAGGGGGTATCAGGAGCCCTCCGGGGCTAGACAGACAAAACACGACAAGACACGACAGAAACCCTCCAGGGTCAGACAAACAGGACATCCCACAGGAACCAGAAGCCCTCCTGGGCTGGCTAGGAAGCTGAGTCTTCCTCTGGGCGTGACGAGGAGTCAGGGGCCCTCACAGGGTCCCTCAGCGACCTCCTCCACTTCTGCGACAGGGGGGGCAAGCGGCTGCGACTGGCCTCCATGGCCACAACTCAAGGAGCCGCCTGCCCCAGACGAGTCTCCATGGACAAGACATGACAAGGTTTTTTTTTTAAATGTTCCTGTGGGCACAACAAACAAACACGGCTCTCCTGGCCGTGACGTGTGGACTAGATCCACGGAGAGGGTAAAGGCGACCGATGGGCTTGAGTCAGCGGCAATCCGGCGGGCTTGAGTCAGCGGCAATCCGGCGGGCTTGAGTCAGCGGCTGGCCGGCGGGCATTGAGTCAGAGGCGGATCGGCGGCGTGCACAGGGAAGCCGCGGACGGCGGCGTGAATAGGGGAGCCGCCGACGGTGGGTGGGCTTTCCCCACGGATGGCGACGTGATCTCCCGCGAACGGCGGGGTTCGGTGAGCCGCGGGTAGCGGCGTGAATAGGGGGAGCCGCCGACGGCGGGTTGGCTTTCCCCGCGGACGGCGGCTCGGTGTGCCGCGGACAGCGGCGTGAACTCCCGCGAACGGCGGGCTCGGTGTGCCGCGGACGGCGGCGTGAACTCCCGCGAACGGCGGGCTCGGTGTGAGCGGCGAGGTTGGGATAGCCGCGGGCAGCGGCGGATATCTCCCACGAACGGCGGGTTGGATGAGCCGCGGCCAGCGGACTCGCGGCACTCGCGGTGATCCCGCCGAACTCCCACGCGGACTTGCAGTGGGCTAAGGCGGGATGCCGAGTGGCGACTTCCTTGCCACGGGACGGACAGACACAGGAACCAAAACAAAGACTTTTGAAAACGAAAAAACAAAACCGAGTGAAGGGGCGCCGCTTACTGTGTGGTCTGGTCTTCTGTCACGGTGCACACACGAGGGAGGAACCAGGAACACGCAGACGAGGATAGAAACTCAAATAACAGACTTTACTGAACATCAAGACATCAGGACAGGGCATGGCAGGACAAGGCAAGGCAGACACGGACATCACACACCGGGGTTAACGAGTAGACCAGACAAATTGGCACTACACAGACAGGACTATAAATACACAGGTAAATCATAGATAACGAGACGAACACGGCTGGACAAGAATTAAACATTACATTTAACAAGGACAGGAAACAAACCAAATATGGACACAAGGGGCAGGAACACATGACACACACACGACAGTTCCCTGACAGTGGATGATCGCTGTTTACTTGATGTCCTTCTGTGAAATACGTACAGTAAGTATTTGCCAATATCTTTATAATCCCAACAGGGAGAAAACAACAGGTTTCCAGATTAAACTGAAAGAACTGATCAACCTCCATCAGATCAAAGAGGCTTCTTTGAAGAACGAACTGAGCGACACACAAAAACAGCTGAAGGATGCTGTAGAGATGTGTGCAGGTATGTATTCAAACCAAAGAATAATAACAAACTATTCTTCAAGAAACTTGATTAAATGAGATTTAAAATGGTGTTTCTCAGGATTGTGGAAAAACAACAATAAATGAAAATATAGTGCACCTTAGTATAGCAAAATAGTTAGCTTCTTAAATACCAAAATAGCTTCTTTTCAAAGAGAAAACATGAGAAATATTTTGTTGTTGATGTACATTCAATCAAATTGATCTAATAAACCAAGGAATTAATTTTAATGCTTGATTTTAAGGACAATTTAGTTAAACACTTTTGATACTGTGTTAGGTTCCATATTATTTTAGTTTTACTGAGATACTCTTATAGTGATTCTTTTAATATTTTCCATTTTAAATTCAATTTTAGTTTAATAATTTAGTTGTTTTTTGCAGTTTATTTGTCTATATAGGTTTTTTTATTTATTTCAGTTTTATTTATATTAGTAGCCTACATCAAGCTAAAATTACTTTAATTGAGGTTTTGCCTTGGCAACTAGAAAAAAAAAAAAGATAAAGTATTTTTGTGTAAATTTGTGTGGTTGTCCTGGTACACTGTAATACACCTCACATATTTCTGTCCAACAGAGTTGGATCTCAAACTAAGACAAACTCAGGAAAAAGAATCAATGAGGGAGACAGACCCTCAAGAGAGACTGGAGAAACTCATGAAGGAAAAGGATGAGCTTATTGATCTCTCAATGCAGCGTGGGAAAATGATACTGGTGAGCAATGGTACAAATGTTCAGAGTGACCATACAAAATCGTTTTTTGATTGCATAAAATGTCAGGGTTTTGGCTTTGTTTGCCTACTGACATGCTCTCTGCAGTCCTCATATGTTATATGTACATATTCTGCGTAGATCCCACCTTCTCACATGCCACGATTGGTCGATTATGCACAATGCCTGCATGCTATTGGTCAAACTACTTTTTTAGTCATTACCTTCAGCAACTATGAAGGAACACTTCTGGGGAAAAAAGGATGTATGGTGATTTCATATTAATTATCAGTTACATTACTGTTTGTTTTCAGATGGAGTTCTAATGATTTCATTGTAATGTTTTAAAGGACAAGCAAGCTGAAATTCAGGAGCTGGAGCAGAAAAGGCAGGAAGCTGAGAACTGCAGACTAGATGCAGAAAACAGGTATGAATCTCAAATTACATGAAAAAGACTTTTATACGTAAACACTAGACTTTTTGTATGGATAACACATGCCATGTTTATTAAAGGAATAGTTCACCCAAAAGTGAAACTTTCATTATCATTCACGCAGCTTCAAGTCATTCCAACCCTGTCATTTTTTTTTTTCCATGAAACATAAAATTTGATGTTAGGCAGAATGCCTCTTTTTCCATTTGAGGAAAGTCCATAATGAATAACACTGTCAGGCTCAAGTAAGTATCATACCATGATAAAGGCAGTGTTCTTTAGGTATAAAGGTAAAAAGAACATAATATATAGTCAGAACGGCATAAGGGTACATTTGAATGAACTATTCCTTTGCATAAACCAATACGACAGACAAAAGATCAGTTCAGTCTTTCTTTATCACTTACATGAAATGACCATTATTCATAAAATAATGCATTTGTTGCTTAGTTTGCCTTTCTCATGTTTTTTTAATCAGGTTTGAAAAGGAAGCAGCAGCTGTGAACAGTGAATTAAGAGTGAAGGAACTACAGGACGCCTTAGAGAGGGCAGAGGACACCTGCAATGAGTTGAAAAAGGTCTGTTAAAAGAAAACCTGTATGAGTATTGGACATTTTGATCTCAATGGCATATCAATGTTTTTACATATCACATTTTAGGAGTTTGAGGCATTTAAAAAGCACAGCAGTGAACTGCTTGGAAAAGAGAAGGAGTTAAACTGCAAACTTCGCCACATGATCATCTGAGCCATCCATTCCATGTGTATCATCAAAATCAGCCATAATATAGCGAAAAGCATTCACTTTCTGATCTGACAGCGGAGCTGGCTCATCGCACATGGAGTGGTTGTATATAATGAATCAGAAGACAAGGGTAAAATTAGATTTTTCTTAAGAGAACGTCTTCCATCAGTAGGAGGCAGTTTATAGTATTTCTGTAGGGAAAGGCGAGTTTGATAGTTTGCAAATAGGTTGGCTAAACTGTGACTTTTATAAATAAAAATTAGCATTTTTAAATTTCCACTGTGGTTTAGCGTCGACTGTCACAGGCTCTGTCATGATTATTAGTAAAACTCCTAATTATGATTCATAGAAAAATCTCTGATCATTGTGAGCCTTAAATTCAAGTTAAATATTGTTTTACAAATAAGGGAATTTGCAAATTTAGAAGATTTTCAAATCCCACATTCATATGATGCTTATCAGATTATTCAGGGTTTCTGCAGGTTTGATAAAATGTCTTTTTAAGAACATTTATGGAATAATTTAAAACAACATACATCAATCTGGTTTCTGAATGTAAATGCCTTGTATTACACTTCAAAGTCTGAAAATATAACTTCCAACCAATCTCCATTACTCTATATAGATACAAAATGACATCGCATGTCTTGTTTTATAAGAAACTGATTTTGTTTATGATTATGATTAAAATCTGTTTATGATTAAACAAACAAATATAACAAACATAATTTAACATTGACAGATATTTGTTCATATTTTAAGGATGAACTCGTTTAATTTTGTTAAATATTTCAGAAAACAAAACTTCATATTTTCAATTTGCTTAACAAGATTTTAAGAATGTTTCGATATTTGTATTAGAAAACAAGAATGCAATGCAACGCAACATTTAATGGCTTGACTTTATGAATTTATGACGTTCTGCTCCGATTCAAAACTTTTTTTAAGGACTTAATTTGTGGAAGGACAAATTTAGACATTTTAAGACATGCTTCAGAAACTTTGTAATTAATTAGAATGTTCAAATTTAAATGAATAGTTCACCCAAAAAATAACATTCGGTCATTATTTACTTGCCCTTTTTTGCCATACGATGAAAATACATAGGCTCCAATTGTGTTTGGATTCCACAATTCTTCAAAATATCTTCTTTTGTGTTCTTCAGAAATGCATTTGTTAAAAAATCTATTAAATTGATACAGATCACCGCTATTTGCATGACCGGTCGGAATTGAATCATCGTGACGCCTCTATCTAATGCTCACCCGTATATGCAATAAATCGGACTGTTCTGTATGTAGCCTTGTTCCTGAGAAAATAAAATCATTCAACTGTGTTAGTAAACGCTCTCAAGCCATATAGCACGTAGAAATGCAATGCTCACCTTCCAGTTCCACTTCTTTCCAGCACTTTAGGTCATGCATTGGTTCACCATGTATTCCTCCGTGCTCTGATAACATAACAGAATGAAACTGTATTCCTGTCAGGTAATAACAGCATGTCTTCTGCATTTACAAATGAACAAGCTTCGGTATAAAATCACAGTGTTTTGCTCTTTGTAATTTTTAGTGTAGTAATGTTTCCTGAACTAATTTGTGGGCAAAAAACAGGTAGTTAGCGTAATTGTATAGTGGTCATCCGGTCTGCATCTGTATATGTGTTTTATAGAATAGAACATCTGGATGGATTTATAGATGTTCACACCTGATAGCATGGTAGTCTTGAGTTAACTATTTAAAGATGTTTTCATTGCATTTACTGATGAAATATTTTAGTCCTAATTTGAGGATATTTAGTTATGTAGCAGAGCCTTTTCTTCTCCAGAAATGATGGTCTTTCTAGGGTGTGAACCCGGGAACTAGCTCAGATCTTTAACCTTTAAGGTTAGGTATGTTAGTCCTTATATCATCCGTGTGAGTTTTTAATGATCGTGAGGTTGCGGTCAAAATGCTGGATTCCGTTGTGTTCTCGTAACTGCACGTTGCTGTAGCTTGTGTCACCATTTCATGCATCTTATCAAGTTGAGGCAAGTTTGCTTCCATGCCATAACTGACCAGTGCACCTGCCCTTTGATTGCATTTGACCTGGTCAGTGGTTCATCACCCCATTGCCATGACAATCTTTTTCCTCGGAAGTGCTGCGAATATGGGAATTGCCTTATATGGGAATCACTGGAATGGTGTGAATGACTGTTTCTGTGACCTCGTTTGTTTTGTCTGTTGTAATTCTTTCCAAACACACTGATGTAGAGAGGACTTGACTGTTAAGATCATTTATTTTAGATGATATGTAAAGCATTTCAAGTATAAATAAAAACAAAATGAAATGCACTTTTTTTTTTTTGTAATTGTTTGTGGTCCTCCATCTTTCTTATAAGAACATCCCTGAAAAAAATCCCTGTCTTCAACCGGCCTAAGCTGGTTTGCGAGTCTTGAGGCTGGTTTTAGAGAAGTTTTGAGCTCTTTTCTGGCTTAAAATTTTTTTTTTTTTTTTTAAGCAGCGATGTCCAGGTCACATTTTACTCCAAAATCAAAAGAAAAGTCTCATTGTTATAATGATTCAAGCATGGTCTAATGCCAAAGTATTGCCAAAACAGCAAAAGGATTGATTATAGTGTAGTGAAGCCCTTTTTGGACCCCCTTATATTGTCTGAATCGTGAGATTTAAATATAAAAAACAATGTCACAATAATGTATCACAACATAAAATCTGCAATAATATTTTTATATTGTGCAAATAGTCAGTGGCACATTTTTGGGGGATATCAATTTTATATCTGCATTTCTGGGTGTCATGGTATTCTCTCAGCTCAAGTACATAAGCAGTACAACTTTTAGCATTGATAGTAATAAGAAATGGTTCTTGGACAGCAAATCAGCATATTAGAATGTGATACTGAAGACTCAAGGCTGCTAAAAATGCAGCTTTTCATCACATAAATAAATACATTTGAAAATACAAAACTGGTGTTTTAAATCCTACAAATATTTTACAATATTACTGTATTTTTTTAATCAAATAAATGCAGCTTTGGAGAGAATAAGATAATTATTTCCATAATGCAGTCCTTGCCACATAACTTACATAACTGTTCAAGCCACCACCATTTCTGAGTTTCCAACTTGTAATTACGAGCTTGACAAAGTTGTAGCGCTTTTTACTAGCTGGAAACTCATAATTATAGTAATTCCAACATAACATAGACATCCAGTTTTTTAACTGTACCAAAACAGACCGTTAAGTTTCTTGATATTGTAAACTCCTATTTGTTATCATATTATTTTAATATATGATTTTAATCATAAACACAGTCTGTATCACAAATTAGTTACAGTATTTACCTATAGGCCTAGTGGCTAATAAATCGGAAGTCTTGCACATTCACGGTGAATAGAATTGCAAACTGAAAGGTGATGATGCTGGACCACCTCCTAAAATGACAGCTGCCCAAACTTGCATTTCTGGAAAACTCCCACCACAAATGTTGGGTCCACCCACAGCTGAAGCCATGCCCCTGCAGCTGCACTTTCGCCCAGAATCTCACCTGACCAATTGCTGAGTCGTTTCCTCACATTCGATGCTTATTATTAAAGAAATGCCACCTTAACAGTCATTCCAGTGTGTCGCTGTTCATTCCCACCACAGCTGGGATTTCTAACAATGGAAAGAGCAGAGAAGTTGCTGAGCACTGCTGCATGCCTTTACATGATTTACTCATTCTTTAGAGAAAAATGCAACATTTGTGGCTGAGCTGCACCTTTAAGATTGCGTTAGTCCTTTAGGTTAAGAGGATTGTTTGACTTTACATTTGAGAATCAAAATGTTCATTAGTAAACATAAATATTTCATTGCATTGATGAAAGCTTTGCTCATTTGGAATCATTTTGTGAAAATGCCAAACCCCTTTTTTGTCAACCAAGATTTGTCAATGATAGTTGAGATGAAACATTGTGATGATAATTGTTTTTATTCAAATATACTGAATTTAGGAATAAAGCTGTATACGAATATGCTTATTTTAAATAATCAAATCTGTTCAAATTCACTTGTGGATTTACTTCAGAATATTTCAGTCATGTTGTGAATACGCTCTTTCCCTAACTGTACTAAACAAACAGCGAATAACAAAAGCATAAAGATTCACAACATTATTACAATAGTGTACTCTTATTGTTCATTTATGTTAAATGGCGATGCATGCTTAAATTAACATGTAAAGTGTGTTTAATTTACCTTTGCATGTTTTCATCCATGCTAAAAAAACATATATTCTAAGAACATTTTGCTAATGTTTCCATTAGGTACTGAAAACCTTTGGATTACGAGTCCGACTCCCTAACCATTAGGCCTCGACTTCCCCACAAGGAAGCTCATTTCAAATTTGATGCCTGCTACAGGTCTCAGAATAGTTGGGACGGGTGCATGTTTACCATGGTGTAGCTTCTCCTCTTCTTTTCAAAACAGTTTGAAGACATCTGGGCATCGAGATTATGAGTTTCTGTAGTTTTGGTGTTGGAATTTGGTCCCATTCTTGCCTGATATAGGTTTCCAGCTGCTGAAGAGTTCATGGTCGTCTTTGGTGTATTTTTCATTTAATGATGCACCAAATGTTCTCTATAGGTGAAAGATCTGGACTGCAGGCAGGCCAATTCAGCACCCGGACTCTTCTACTATGAAGCCATGCTGTTGTAATAGCTGCAGTATGTGGTTTTGCATTGTCCTGCTGAAATACACAAGGCCTTCCCTAAAATAGACGTCGTCTGGAGGGGAGCATATGTTGCTCTAAAACCTTTATATACCTTTCAGCATTCATAATGCCAAAACATGCCAGCTGCCCATACCATATGCACTTATGCACCCCCATACCATCAAAGATGCTGGCTTTTGAACTGAACGCTGATAACACGCTGGAAGGTCTCCCTTCTCTTTAGCCCGGAGGACACAGCATCCGTGATTTCCAACAAGAATGTCAAACTTGGACTCATCTGACCATAGAACATTTTTCCACTTTGAAACAGTTCATTTTAAATGAGCCTTGGCCAGTATTGGGTAAGTTACTTTCAAAAAGTAATTAATTACAGTTACTAATTACTTCATCAATATTGTATTTAAATTACCTTACTAATTACTCTGTCTGAAAAGTAACTTAGTCCAATAAGTAACTTAATTATTCAAATTGCTAATTAGGCTACATCTTAAAATCCATATAAACCTTAACAGAAACTTCAAACTTTCAGATACGGGAAAGATTGGTCTCGCTTTACTTTCAATATTTCTGATTATGTAATAGGGATTACATAATCAGAAATATTAGTTTTTGATTTGAATTAGTTCATTTAAAAGTAGACCCTTCAAGCTTTTTAGATTCTATTGATTTTAGTCTTATGCATCTGAGTATTTAAGGTTTCTCTGTGAATCAGGAAAATATGAAAGTGAACAAGCGCAGAGGGTTAAAGCCACTGCATTCAATTTTATCTTTAGACGGTAAATTTAGATTTCAAATTCAATATTGATTTTAGAACTTGATAGAGATTTTAGGGTCTTGTTAACCCACAAGGGCAGTCGTGGCCTAATGGATAGCGAGTCGGACTTGTATCCCAAAGGTCGTGGGTTCGAGTCTCAGGTCTGGCAGGGATTGTAGGTGGGGGAGTGAATAACCAACACTTTCTCCATCCTCAATACCACGACTGAGGTGAGACCCTTGAGCAAGGCCGAACCCCCAACTGCTCCCCGGGCGCCGCAGCATTGGCTGCCCACTGCTCCGGGTGTATGTTCACTACTGTGTGTACACTTGGATGGGTTAAATGCAGGGCACAAATTCTGTATATTCTATAGGTAAAGTATGGGTCACCATACTTGGCCACACACCACTTCCCTTTCCCTTGTTCTTAGGAGAACATCTGAGAAGAAAGAAACTTCTGCTCTTCATTCTTGTTGCTGTTGAGATAATAAAGTTATTTCTTTTATGATTACATTGCAGTCATAGTTTTTTACCATAATCCTTATTTATGGTTCACAATGGTATTGAGAGGGTAAAATGTGCTGCTGCAGAAACAAAGCATTCCAGAGTGTCAGTCATAGCCTGCGGAGTCTGAAACTGAAATCCCTGTAACCCACAGCACAGCTGACGAAAAGAGCCTCGGCTTCTGGACATGCAAACACTTGTATCATACTTGCACTTTGGTCACAGGTCACAAACGCTCACACTCGGGTCAGAAACCAACCGGGACTTGGGGGTGAAATGGCAGCAAATGGCACCAAAAGTGATAAAAATGCCACAGATAATATATAAACTGTGCAAACATTCCTCTTTTCTTTTTTGTTGCCATACTGCTATTTTTCTGTTTGTGCTATTTTATAAAATGAACAGCTCTATCGGTAAAGTGGAAAAATAATTTATTCTCATTGTTATATATAATTTATGAGACTATTTAGTGAACATCTGTTTCTGTTTTGTTAGTCTTTTATCAAAAAGTGATTGAGGCCATGCATTTTTTAAAAACATATATTTTTACTTTTTTTAAACTGATTAAAAGTAACAGTAAAGACATAATGTTGCTAAAGATTCTATTTCAAATAAATGGTATTCTTTTGAACTTTTATTCATCAAAGAATGCTGAAGAAAATGCATTACAGTTTACAAAAAATATAATAGGCTGTATTAAAAATGTATTATATAATGTTTCTTGAGAAGCAAATCAGCATATCAGAATGGTTTCTGAAGGATCATGTGACACTGAAAAGGTTTGTATCAACATAATATTACAGTTTTTACTATATTTTTAATCAAATAAATGCTGCTGAGCAAAAGAGACTTCTTTAAAAATCAACTCAAGCTTTTGAGCAGTAGTATATACACCATAGTTTTGTGGAAACAGCTAAGTATTTCTTTCAGAACGCAGGGATGATGTCACTTTCTCACATTGTGGTGGTATTTTAGGCCAGTGCAACACCCCTGATGACCTGGACAGAGGGACGGGACAATGCTAAAGAAAAGACTAGAGGAGGTCAAGCCCTCTGATCACCATGACAACCACAGTAGCATCTAGTGGAATGTCTGAAGAAAGACTAAAGACTTGTAAAACTAACTCCACCCATATTCCCCTTTGTTTGCTTCGTCTCATATATCTTGAGTCTGTCTTGTTGAATAAAAGCTCAAACCAGCAGTAGTAGATCAGCAGAATAGTTCTGTCAGTATCTGTACATCCGCATATCTTTTCAAATTCACTTCACAATGACAGTTCCTCATGAATGATTTGGGTCCAAAAAGCATAAAATTAATCCATATTAAGACTCATGCGCTATATTGCATGTCTTCTGAAGTCATGCTATAGCAATCAGTTTCATGAAAAAACTGTAATTTGGAGGACAGTCTTTTCCTTTGTGGATCAGTTATGCCTTTAATGAACTTAATATAATATTTAGGCTTAAATTTAAGATTTATGTATTTGATATGCTTATAAAATGTCATCCATTTGGATTATACAGCTTTAACATGAACTAATAAACTTAATGTGATGCATATTTATCAATCAAATCAAACAGTTAAGATTTATGCACTCAAAAAATCCTGGTGTAGTTGAACTATATGCATCTTTGATTTGATTTAAATTAGCATATTTTCAAAGTGCATTAATTCAAATAGTTTAGAATCAGCATAAATCTGTTAAAATGCTTAAAAGCAGTGGAATAAGCAACATTCAGTGAATGAGATTGAAACTAATTGAGGGTTCATTTATGTATGACTGAAAAGTATGCATCACGTTAAGTTTCTGTATGTTAAAACTGTGTAATCCAAATAGAAAGTGCTATTCAAATACATAAATCTTACACTTAGGCCTAAATATCTTTGGAGCATGAATTTTTTAAAAATGAAATAATTGGCAAAGGTACATGAGACACATCTATAGTGCTTACTGCAGTATGCTTTTAGATTCACTCTCTGCAAACTTGAGGGGAGACATGCAGAACTACTAAAGAGTTCGGTGGGTCCTCCTCCCCTAAAAAGGAGGAGGGAAATGGGCTGTGACATTCTGTTGAATCAGGCAGAAGTGCACTTCACTTCAGAGCCAGCTTCACTCACTCACACGTCACCTGAGGAACGCTGAGCTGCACACCTGCGCTGCTCGCTAGTGGCAAGAGGCTTTGCTGCCAGAGGTGAGTCCCTTTTCAACATCTAATAAAAATATGAGCTTTTCTTTTATTGCTGTCTTTGAGCTTTGCATTTTTAGTCAGGTAATAAAGTCTCTATGGAAGGTAATAATCTATAATGTACAGTACATGCCAAGCAGGTTTGTATAAAAAATAATATCAGTGTGAGTTAAAGGTTTTATGTGCCCTTGGAAATTGTTAATGGTTTATTGATTCATGTTTGAGGAAAAAAAATCATTAATTCACAACAAAAAAGATTTTTTTTGTATTGCATGTGATATTTTCATATCATTTAAGCATGCTTTTTACAATTTTTAACATTACATTATTGCATTATTATAAATATTTTGTAATGTATTAAACTAAAGGAAATAAATGAAACAAATACTTTCATGTTCTGTAAATACTTTTTTTAAATGATGTATTTTTCCATATTTTTTCACACTAATTAATTTTTTTTCTTATTGCCATTTTATATATACAGTCAATGGCCTTGAAACTAAGCTAAATTCTCTTCATGCTAAATATAATGTTTAATTTTTGTCCTTTGATTTTGGCATGAAATATGATCTTGCAGAGAAAGAAAATGTGTTTTGCATAAAGAAAATGAGAAAAAAAAACATTTTGCATTGCAAGTGACATTATTTTTATGACATTTAAGCATTGCTGCAATTTGTTAAAAGTTTTGTAATGTAATAAAATAAAGAAAATAACAATCAATGGCCTTAAAATAAGCTTATTTCCCCTCGTGCAAAATGTTATTTTCCTCTTTTGATTTTGGGGTAAATTGTGATCTGGATAGCATACTAATGTATTATGATTTTTGCAGGAGTGGCAGTCATGGCTCATACGTTGAGCTGGTCTGTGTTGTGTTTTGTTTTGCTGAGCGTTTGGGCTCAGGATTTCTATGAGCAAAAAACTGGACCAACAAGAGTTAAGACTAGAGGACAGACGGCAGCCGCTCTGCAGAAACATGAGGGTCAAGGTGAGGCGTATCTTTGTTTTGTGACAGTATGCATGCATTGTTTTCATTTGTAGTTAGTAAACAAGTCTGTTGTGGACATTGTTGATTTTTAATGATGCAATCAATTGTCAATGGATAAAATCAAGTCCTGTCCTACATGTTTTCTTATTGAATATCCCTTTTCACTCAAATTTGCCAATGGGTTGCAAATGCATTTGATGTTGACTTTAAACCATAAATGTGGTCGTTCTTGACACCTAATAAGGATATTTGTATGAGCTATAAACTCATGGGTCACCATCAGTGCTTCTCATCCTGTCTAAGAAACATAAAGCGAGTTTTATGCCTTAAACGTGCAATGTCATGTCAGGACATACTAGACATACTAGCAGCATATTTAAAGGCCGTCTAGGAGGAGGATGTGTCTGGATGTAGTGAATTTGGTGCCCTGAGGCGTTCAGTTCTCCTAACATGAACATGATTTATTTATATCTGTATAAGACCCGGTAGGCCATGTCTTGTCACTGGTGACATGAAGACTGATGAGATCAGATGACAGATTGCATTGCCTCATGAGTCCAAAAAGGATCATTAGGAGACTTGGAGGATTAGTGTTCTTTTTTTTTTTTTAAGACAACATTGACATTTTCTGAAACATTGTGGAATAATGTAACTTTTTCAGAAAAAAAAAGACAAATATCTAGATAAATGGCAGGGCTGAGCACTGTTCAGAAACTATTTAGAAGTGAATTTGCCTTTTTATATTCCCAATTGAATTGAAGATGTAAGGATGCAGAACTGAAATTCTGGAATTTGAATTTAATAAAGCATAAAATATGGAATGAGATGCAATGATATGCATATTGCTGCAGTCAGTCTACTTTTTGATTGTTTTTAAATAAATCCAATTTTATTTTATAGATCAGTTCATTATGAACAATGATCTAATTTATTTATTTTACAAAAAGTTATCATTTATCCAATTTACTCAATATATCTAATATGTATATATACATATATTTATGTATACTGTATATATGTATATACTGTAATTTACTTAAAATATTATATCTAATCTGATTTACTCAGTACATATATCTAATTTATTCATTATTTTATAAGATATTTATTTTTTCTTAATATGCATTATGAATGTTATCTTACGTACAACATATCTGATATTATTATTGACTAATATATTTTATTAATTTTTTTAATATAATAAATGGACTTTTACTTTACAAAACACTTAATTGCCAACAATGGTCTAATTTACCCAATATATTATGAAATATTACATATCTATTTATTTGTTTTACTCAATATATGTAACATATCATATATTTATTTATGTTTTGTCACAAAACGTATGGTGGACTAATGAATTTCCTTTGTTGTTTGACTGTGTTGAAGTTCTTCAAATTGCAACTCAGTAAATTCCTGCCTGTCATTCTGAATTTACCCAACTGTATAATAGTTTAATCTTTCTTTAACACCCTTTTTTTCCCATGCTGTGGCATCAGCCATCTTGGATGAGGACTGCGGTCTGGAGTTGGCCTTCCTGCTGGACAGCTCTGAGACGGCCAAGGACAACCACCAGCAGGAGAAAAAGTTCACTATGGACATTATAGAAGGCCTCCAGAGCATCCGCTTGGACACAGGTCGCAAACTCAGCTGGAGAGCGGCCCTGCTTCAGTACAGCAGCCACGTTATTATTGAGCAGACCCTCAAACAGTGGAAAGGCTCTGAGAACTTCAAGAGCAGCATCGCTCCGATGGCCTACATCGGCCACGGCACTTACACCACCTACGCCATCACCAACATGACCAAGATATTTTTGGAAGAATCGAGCCCGGAAAGCATCAAGATTGCCCTGCTCCTCACAGACGGGACTTTTCATCCCAGAAACCCTGATATCTTCTCTGCTATGGCTGACGCAAAGAACCAGGGCGTGAAGGTCTTCACGATTGGCATCACCCGTAGCGCCAATGAACCTGCCAACACAGCAAACCTGAGACTGCTGGCCAGTACGCCGGCCACCAAATTCCTCTATAATCTACAGGACAAGAACGTCATGGAAAAAGTCATAATTCAGATTGTAAGTATGGTTTCGCCAATCACTCATTGTGCTCTCACACTGTATGTACAGGCAAGCCCACTCAAAATTCTTCACAAATTTCATAGAAGTGCTACTCATTCAAGCAACTTGAGTATATTTGTGTTCATTATATTGGCTTCGGCTACCAATAAGGATATATTCAGCTTCATTTATTGCTGTTTAAATCCATTCCAAAGATTTTTTTGGTAACACTTTATTTTAAGGTGTCCTTGTTATACAAGTTACATTGTACTTACTGTACTATTATAACATTAAATAATGCATAATTACCCAAGTAACCCTAAGCCAAACCCTAATCCTACCATATAGTAAGTAAATGTACACTGTAACAAGGACACTTTAAAATAAAGTGTAGCCATTTTTCAGAGTTCAGGAAATGCAAAAAGTCTCCTGATTCTGTCTGGGCTTGTTCAAGAGTGAACGCGTTATAAGAGTTACAAGCTACTAACACTTCTCCAGCAGAGAAGCAGCCAACTAGCTCTGTGTACATGTTTGGGTATCTATACAGATTTCCAGATTTCATTCCATTTCAGTTCACATTTTAGTTCCAGGATTTAACTTGATTTGTGCATAATTTAGTTTTATTGTCCATTGGTAGATTACAAAATTACTGTATGTTTTTGATTCACTAAAAAGAACTGGTTCCAAAGAGTAAAAAAAAACCGCGTTAAAGCACGTTTCATATTTCTCGTTTGTGCAGAAACACTTTGATATAATTCCAATGTAAAGCAAGACTAGGCATGTTAAATGATACTGTTTCCTTTAATAACATTTGCTGCTCTGGGAGATTTGTATAATGTATGGCCTGATATTAACTGTTCATACTGTTTACCCAAACTGCACAAATGAAAGGCTTGCCAAAGAGCAGCGATTATCCTATATCAGCTAAAATTTGGACAGAATCTAATTTTCCTCTTGTTACTTTCTACACAGGCTCAGCTGGCAAATGATGGGGTAAGTAAATTATATTAAAAGTCTTTTGTGATTTTATGCATTACTGCATTGTTGAGGAATAGCTCATTTTTCCCTATCTCAGCCTTATTGAAACACAAAACAAATAAAACTGACTTTTCCATTTACACTCTTTCCTCTATATTTAGTGTCCTCTGTCCCCGAAGTGTGCTTGCGAGAAGGGTGAGAGAGGACCCAGTGGCCCGGCGGTAAGTATTTTCACTTCAAACTTCCTCCAACATGGGACGGTGTTTCCATGCGAGCCCACAGGCGCATTTTTCTCCTTTTTTCTATTCCTAAGAGGTATGGATTCCTTTGAGGAATGTCAACAGTGGGAAGAGACAGGCATGATTCTGACATTTTGGATAACTGCTTTGCTTTGTAAAAGTCAGGATAATTATTGTCTTTGTCAGGACCTCTCAGCTCCACCTTGGGCAAAACACAAAATACGATTCCTCAAAAGAAGTTTTCCTTCATGTTCAGACTGTTGAAAGTGAAGAGAATGTAATTGCGTGTTTTTGATGAAAACCTTGACTTTCAAACACCTACGGGTCCAAAATTAAGGTTTTGCCACACCTGTCAATGAGGGGTTAATAGCCTTAGTAATATATATATATATATTTGCAGTTATTTAGCATTATTTCTTCTTGCTTTTTTGAGACACAAAATGCATGCTGTTGTGTAACTTGCAGAATTATATGCAGTCATCATTTTTTACCCTCATGTCATTCTGAACCTGTATGAGTTTCTTTCTTCTGTGGAACACGAAGGAATATAGCTTGAAGAATGTTGGTAACCAAATAGTTTCCGGTCCCATTGACTTCCATATTTTTTGTACAAACATTCTCCAAAATATAGTATCTTCTTATGAAGAAAGAAATGCATACAGGTTTTCATTTTTGGGTGGACTATCCCTTTAAGTGCATGCACTGAATTTTGATTGGTTAGTTTTAGACATATGAGGTCTATGTATATTTCATAGACATATGAGGTCATTAATTTTTCTATTGAGCAAACGTTTTGGGTGGAGTTGACACTGCTTCTCACTTTCTCCTATTTCCCCCGCAGGGAAAGAAGGGTCGTCCAGGTGAGGACGGAACCCCTGGGGCTAAAGGTCAAAAGGTCAGTATTTTGCTTTTATTACTGCTGTCTATCGGTCATTCTCTCTGCCGTGTGCTTGCTTCTGTGGATGCACATGGGAAATGTGATGAGGAGGCTGATGGTTAAACTATGTTTTTGTCACTTCATATTTTTACTTTAGATTTCATAAACACTTTCTCATAATGAACAGTACAGGAATCAAGACTGACAAACCGTATTTTATAACCCTTTCTGAAAAATACTTGTTTTGTGCTCTTGTTAGGGTGATCCAGGTTTGAGTGGACTTCCTGGTCGTGAGGGTACAGAGGTGAGGGGCTGAAGCAGGGTCACAAAATCACTGCTTAATCGTCAAGTATTGTGCTACATGACTGAGCGATTGAAAAAATATTTGGGTAAAATGAAACAAGTGTGTACAAAAAAGAAAATATATATTTATATATTTATATATATATATATATATATATATAAATCACTGACCATGTTGGTGGTGACTTCATTTCCTGTTTTATGGCTTTCTTGTGATAAAATTGTATTACATAACACTGACTTTTACTTGGAAGACAAAATTCATTTTTATTTTAAAACAAAGCTGTTACTGTAACATTAATTATTAAGTTTAAGTTCATTATTAAGATTTTTTCAAACTATTTAAAAAAAATGTCCAAGATTGTTTTACACCACCTAGACATTTTTGAGACTTTAAGCCTACAAAAACTTTCAAATTAATCTTAATTAATCAAATTTGAAATGAGCTCATTTTGTGCATAAAATTGTATCATTTCTCAGTTTAAACATTTGTTTTGTTATCTATGTTCTATTGTGAATAAAATATTGGTTCATGAGATTTTGAATTCTTTTAGTTTTCATTTTATTCAAATTGAAAAAAATGTCACAACATTTCCGGAATTCGGGTTGTAGATTAGTGTCACATCATTGACCAATATTCAAGAATGAATGAATGAATGAATGCATGAATGAATGCATTCTATGAATAACGTCTTCCTGTTTTGTTCCCAGGGGAAACCAGGCTACAAAGGAGAGAAGGTACTAAATCCCTGCACCTATTCATAATATATTTATGTGGAAGCATATGAGACTGTCACGACTATGATTTTTTTCTGACCGTCTACAGGGTGAAAGAGGAGAATGTGGCACTCCAGGAATCAAAGGAGACAGAGTGCGTAACCCTTCAGAAGTTTCTGCACACTTCTCCAATATGTTGTGAACACAATAATAGTGTATATTTTTCAAATGCTAAATTTGTTTATATTGCACCATCTGATAGGGTCCTGAAGGTCCAGTCGGTACTCAAGGGTCCAGAGGTCTGCAGGTGGGTCTGATACATATATTTCATATTTATTTTTAAATAAATCTGTGTTTATATTTAAACATATGCGTATGTATATCAAAAATGTTTAATCACGTTGTTTACCGTTTACAGTTGTTTTATTTTAAAGCCATACTGTTGTTTAAAGCCTTTAACTTTTAAAGTGTTGTAACAAAAGTTTTTTTTTTATAGTTGTAAATTATAAAAAAATGTAGTAGTGATTTGTAAAATCCTACCCCAGATTCTTTTCAGTGTGTAGTTGATTGACAGGTGAGTTTTTGAATATGCAAATGTGGTTTGAGTGAGCCGTTTACACCTGTATTTAGCATTGACCACTCGTATTTCGATCACCTGAGACAGATGTTTGTACCACTCATGTATTTCAAACTAAAAACTTTCCATTTATTATTTCAAACTAAATCTGAGAGCTATTTTTAAGAATGCTTGTTTCCAACACAAGATTGCATTTTTTTAAAGGTAATTGCAACATTTTATATCACAATGAGAACTTTTTTCTAGTCATTCTGAGTTTCTCGCAATTGAGACTTTTGTCTTCCAATTCTGAGAAAAAAAGAGAATTACCAGATGTAAACTTAAAATTGTGATATATAAAACTTAGAAATGTGTGATATAATGTAAATGAATTTGGAGTTTTTAATCTGACAATTCTGACACAATTTTTCCCTCTGAATTTGTGACAGAAAAAAAAGTTGGAATTGTGAGATAAAAGGTTGCAGTTACTAATTACCTATTTTTTTATCCCGTGGTGGAAACGGGCTTCAATATATTTCAAAGTAGGTAAATGTTAAAACACGTTGAATTTCCCACAACATATGACTAAACGAGCATTTTACTGTATTGTAAAGCAGCATAATGCTTTGGTGTCTACAGATAATGTCCTAGAGACTCAAATGTTCATGCTAGACACTGTAACATACCCTTTCATGTTTCCCCTGCAGGGTGTACCAGGACCTCAGGGTGACATCGGACCAGAAGGCCCACAAGGAAAGAAGGTCTGTGGCTTATAATCACAAACCATTATCCTGAAATTTCTAGCTCATCATGTTTAACTCGCACACCTGGAAAAGTTTCACTGTCTCCAATGACTCCAGAAGTCATTGCTTATTTTTTTACATTGACTTTGACAATTAACTTTTATTGAAAATAGATGCAATTCTTTTAAATGTCTCCTTTGTCATTGATTCCAATGGAAAAAAAACATGAGGATGAGTAAATAAGTTATTTGAATTGTTAGGTGAACTAATCCTGTATGTTAGACCAACTCCTCTAAGTGTTTTCTTTCAAAAGAGACCATGGTTATGTCTTCAGTGCAAAGGGTTCACAAACTGCGTCCAGTTTAGTATAAGCATGCCTTGCACTTGTGCTCAAAAAGGGGGCGAAGATAAATGAACGTGTTTTGACATGTTTTGGATTTCCTTTAATAGAGGTCTGCTGCTCTGCCAGTAGTTTCTCCTTGTTTAATTTAACTGCAGGAAGCATTCAGAAGTTTAGACACCTCTGCAGATGTCCTCACTAATTAGGGATCCTTCTTCATACATGCACAGGTTCACAAAACTAGTGTCACAGACATCTAAAAATAGCTGATACCGTGATAATAAACAGTCATTATTATTTTAAGTAATAATCTTTACTCCCTGAGGTTAACCAGTCAACCAGTGAGATGCTAGAAAGTGCTTGTCAGGTCACCAAATGGACTATGGGTGGTCTGAGATTATTATCCTGGAAGCTAATAACAGTAGAAATGTGCATGATGGAAAAATGCTGTGCAAAGTATAAATTCATGCACAGACACACAGGTGACGTGAACAAAGAGAATTTCCAGCCTGTGGAAAGGCAGCACAGTAAGGGGATATTGTAAATGTCATGAGCAGATTTGTGACTGCTTGCACTAAGCTACTTGATTAAATTGGATTGTACTTTGTATTTTCTGACAACAGTTCATCTTTATATGGTTCAACTCCTGGTTGAAAATGAAAGGAATAGTTCACCCAAAAATGAAAATTAGCTGAAAATATACTCACCCTCAGGCCATCCATGATGTAGATGAGTTTGTTTGTTTTTTCATGGGAACAGATTTGGAGAAATGTAGCATTACATCACTTGCTCAGCAGTGGATGCTCTGCAGTGAATGGGTGCCGTCAGAATGAGAGACCAAAGAGCTGATAAAAACATCACAATAATCCACAAGTAATCCACACAAATACAGCCTGTTAATTTACATCTTATGAAGTGCAAGGCTGCGTATTTGTAAAAAAGCAAATCCATCATTTAGGCGATTTTACTATATACTGTCACTTCTGGCCAAAATACAAGGCCATAATCCATAATAACACTTCTACAGACGGTGTGATGCTACTTGCACCCTAAATATGAACAGGCATCACAAATAATTTAACGGTTCTGGTTCCGACTTTAATTCCCCGATTACAAAGACTACGTTTAGTAGTTCTGAGGTGATATATATATATATATATTTATATAATGATTTATATATCATTTACTCACTCTCATTGTTGTTTCAAACCTGTATGAATTTCTTCCTTCTCTTTAGCACAATAGAAGATATTTGGAAGAATGATGGCAAACAGTGAGTGGTAGCCATTGACTTCCATAGTATTGAAAAAATACCATGGAAGTCAGTGGCTACCAGCAACAAATGAACATTCTTCAAATGAAAGAAACAGGTTTGGTAAAGTAAAGTAAAGTCGTGACGTATTGTCAAGTATGGTGACCCATACTCGAAATTGGTGCTCTGCGTTTAACCCATCCAAGTGCACACACACAGCAGTGAGTAGTGAACAAATGCACACACACACACACACACACACACACACACACACATGCACACACTGTGAACACACACCCGGAGCAGTGGGCAGCCATGCTGCGGCGCCCGGGGAGTTCAAGGGCACCTCAGTCGTGGTATTGAGGGTGGAGAGAGCGCTGTACATTCACTCCCCCCACCTACAATCCCTGCCGGCCGGGGACTCGAACCCGCAACCTTTTGATTACGAGTCCGACTCTCTAACCATTAGGCCACAATTTCCCCACATGGTACAACATGAGAGTGAATAAATTATGACACATTTTTCATTTTTGGATGAACTATACTTTTAAATAAATACATACATGAGACCTGATTTCTCTCATTTCTCTTATGAATGTGATGTTTAATGAATTAGATGTATCTAGTCTGTTATTGTTGTTTGTATTTAATCACAGGGTGAGCGCGGCCCTGCTGGCCCACCTGGAATTCAGGGCGACAGTGGAATTGGACTTCCTGGACCAAAGGTCAGCCGCATTTTTGACTGCAAATTCACTTAAATTCTCCAAAATCGCAGCAAACAAAAAGACTTCAAAGCTGGGGAAAATGCCTAAACTGATTTACTGGGTTTAGTGTGTTTAGTTGAGTTTTAGTCATTTTTCAGCTAGGAGACCAGCTAAACCATCATAACACGAGCTTGGCTGAGATGTAAGACCAGCTTGGAGCAGCAAACCACCTTAGGCTGCTTTAAGATGTTTTTTGTTTCCTTTGACTTTGGTCAGTGAGCCACCTTAACCATGAACCCTACAAAGCCTATTGTATCATATTTGTTACTCAAATTTTTAAGGCCTCTATATGATCAACATTAACAAAACTTTACTTAAAAACCGTTGCACACAATCTACAACATGTCCTCTGTTGTCCGATTGAGGTTTATACTTTTTAGCAAGTAGAAGTCCTTTTATATAATTGTACAAATGCCCATCATCAGCTCAGGGTTAAGTGTGTTTTTGTTGTGAAATCTTTACTGATTTTTATACAGTAAGCAAAAGAATAGCTTTTACATTGTGAGTAATATTTGCTGGACTGAAGCAACATAGGTTTACTTAACTATCCATATATCATTCATTAGAAAAAACATATTAAAAAAAGTATCAAAAAGTAGCTTTTGAGGAACGTAGTTGTCTAGTCTCTCCATCATCATTGTATTGCATTGCATTACATGTTTTGAAACTACAAAGCTTTGATCATAAATCTAAGCATTTAAATATCTTCTTACTAAGACATATAATTGGTCTGTTATACTGTTATAAAGATCTCATTTACATTTCAAGCCATAAGAATTTCATTTTACTTAATAATTATCAGCATCTGCACCAAATTGCATATTTTTGCTCAGTTTGAATAAATGGTGATTTTCATTGTACAATTTTTTTAGATGACATGGATGGTAATGGTTGTGAATTCTCAGATATGCTGTAATTTTCTATAGAGTAGTTCTTACTTTTTCTCCTGAATTGTTCACGTCTTTGATCCGTCTGTAGGGAGATATGGGATTTCAGGGGAGACCAGGTCCTCCGGGTCCGCATGGCATAGGCGAGCCAGGTCTGCCTGTAAGTACAGAAGCAGAAATTCAAAAATATTCAGCTTCCACAACTGTTTACTTATCAGCACACATTGAATTTACACCCAGAATTGATTATATGACATCTTTTCCTCATATTTCTTCATCAAATCAGGGGCCTCAAGGGCCACAGGGGGTTCAAGGAGAGAAAGGACCAGCAGGAGAGGGCTTTCCAGGTCCAAAGGTAAGGTTAGCCCAAAAACGCCATGCTCTCACTAATGTCTCTATGCTCTTTAATCTACCTGGAGATTTGTAGCAGCCAAAGGCAATCTGAGAAGATCCAAGTAAACAAATGCATTAAAGACTCATAATTTTTATAACACCTCATTAGAGGCTTAAAGTTCCCTGGTAAATCCTCATTTCAAAACCCAAAGCTATTAATTATTGAATGTTCCATATAAATTAGCTGAGCATTACCAGCCTGAGGATGCAAGACAGAATTTAATGGATGCGTTTTCTTTGACTTCTATAAAGACTCTTTGTAATCTGTCTAATGTTAGCAGTCTAACTAGGTCTACATCAAAGCCAGGACTGTGTATAAAATGTAATCGTAAATTAAAAATACAGCAAAGTGATTCATGTCAAGGAGAGCCTCAGTTCTTTGAAAACCTTCACACAGTAGCTAAACTAAATTATATCTCAATATTTTTCAGATTTATGATGATATTCAGTATTTATGAAGATGCAAATCAAGTTTTGAATCAATTTGAAGTGAGGGGCATTTTTAGGATGTTTAATCAATATTTGTGACCATTTTTTCCAGAGAAATAAATGTATTGCTTTGGATTCATAAGTGCTCAAGATATATCAATTGTTTTGTGAACATTATCATAACTCTTTATAATATTCCTTTATCTTTAAGGGAATTATTGCGAAAATGATAACACATTTAATCAAGCCATCTTGCATTTGTCATTAGTTTGCATACATACATGTTGACTTTTCTTATCAATGTTCTTCCATCAGTTTATTTTATGCTAACATTTACAAATTAAATGCATTTGACAATTATAAATAAGTGTTATCGTTTATAGCTGCAACTAAACCCATTAAAAATAGTTTTCAGTAATTTAAATAAATCTGAAATAAAATGAAAAAAATTCAGTTTAAAAAACAAACAAACTAATTAAAAAAATTTAAAACTAAAACTAAATAAACATAAAACAATTTTATAAAAAAAAAATATTTCTCTACATGGAAATATGAAAAAAACTAATACAAATTATAAAAACAAATAACAAAATTACTAAAACTTAAATTAAGTTTAGAGTGAAAACCGCAAATATAAAAATAAAAGCTCATTTAAAATGAAGAAACTTACTAAAACTAAATAAAACATTTTTTTTAATAAAACTAAATAGAATACATTTAAAGACAATAATACATTTTAAAATATAAAAAATAACACTGGAATTCACTGCAGGTGAAGGTTTTATTTTAATTACTGTTAATTAAAGTGCCCCTATGGGTAATGAAAGGTTGATATTTTGGTTTTGGGAGTTCCTAACAACAGGTTGACATGCATGCAAGGTCAAAAAACACTTTCATTGTCTTATAATATGCATTTATTTGTACCTTATTTGCTCAACAACTCCCAAACGATTCGTTCAACGATTCATTTTTCCAAACCCCTCCTCTGTGTGACCCTAATCTGCGGTGATTGGTCCGATTGGTCTCATTTTCATCTCCTCTCGCCTGTAATGCCTGATAAAGCAGCGTTTGTGAGCTTTATGTACAGCGTTACTGGGGGAAACCACTATTTTTTCTGCTCCAAAAGCTGCACCTGGTGGCAAAGAATGAATTTGCATTTTCATTCAGACCAATGCGAAAAGACCAACAAGTGGGCGGGCAATAAGCTAATCGTTCATGTTGACATCAATACAAAACGGCTTGGGATTTGTTTTAAAAATAACTCGTTTCAATGATTCAGAGTCGACTCTTTCTTTTGAGAGACAATAACTTTATACACGGTGCACTTTCAGATTTAAACCTTTGCAGGATGTTTTCATTCACTTAGAGCTGTGTTACACACTGCATGAAAGCTCATTTTCAAAAATCCATATTAGGGATACTTTAAGTGGAGTTTGAAATTAATTGGTGCAAAACAACTCAAATTAGAATAAATCCAAGATCAAAAAATCTTGGAATAGCTCTAATTTAATCCTTATCAGTGCAACCAACCATCAGACAAATTGAGCCACTGTGAATAAACAACAATTAGGGCTCACTGAGGGATTATACTATATTATTACCAGTCAGAAAAAACAGGTGCTTTCTAAATCCCACAGACGAAGAAACAATTCGTGCAATGCTGTAAATGCATCTGAATGGCAGAGAAAGGGAGGCTAGCAATTCAGAGACACTGGGCTGATGACGCCTCTTTTGTTTGACAGGGGGACCGGGGTCTGGAGGGGCCGAAGGGACCAAGAGGACAGCCAGGCACTGGAATCAAAGGAGATAAGGTGGGCTGTAAATATATCAGCCCATGAATGGGATTCACACAACCACACTACCTACGACACACAAAAGGCTTAATGAAGTATGTAAACTAGCCCTAAATCCCCATTTAAACGCTGGGGAATTATGGGAGGGTAATAAAGACAGCAGATGGGAGGGCGGCACAGCTCAACTTACTGTGGGAAAAGATGAGTTCTGCTCACCTGCTAATGCTGTATAAAACACCAGTCATTTCTTATGCTCAAAATAGACAGATTATTATGTCCCTAAATTACATCTCAGGATTTTAGAGATGTATTACTCTAATCTGAGATGGACTCATCTCTTCTTGTCTTCAGGGTGAGTTTGGGCCTCCAGGTTTACCAGGACCGATTGGACTCCCAGGGCTTGGCATTCAGGGAGAAAAGGTGATACGACGTGTCTGTCCTTGACTTATGTGTTCTTAAGTGTCCTTGACTTGTTTAGAGGGTCCAGTAAATTAAGAAAACGTACATGAATGGACATGCATTATTACATAAAATAGATAAGAGTTGTGTTCAGTTAAACTGTACCTTGTCATAACAAACAGACAGATGAATAGTCACATAATCCTTCAGAAATCATTCTAAAATGCTGATTTAAGAAACATTTCTTATTATTATCAAAGTTAAAAACTGTGATACACTAAATCATTGTTTATTATTTCTATCATTATTATTAGTGATCTTATATGTTGGGGTTTCTAATGCAATATTTCTCAATATCAGGGTGTTGAGGGTCCGAGAGGGCCTCCAGGAGGAAGAGGAACACCAGGAGAAGGTTTCCCCGGTTCCAAGGTTGGTACTGCAAAAGGCTAAAGATTATAATTAATGGCAAGCTGTAATAAGAAACATAAAATTTGTTCTTGGCTTAATCTTTTGATTATTTTCCATTTTTCTAGGGAGAACAAGGTTTACCAGGAGAGATGGGAACCCCGGGAGAGAGAGGGCAGGGCGAACCTGGACCAAAGGTTTGTGTTCTTTAACCCGGGGTGGTGTTGGCTCAAAACTGTATGGGATGGAAGCTAGTTTTTTGACCATGATGAAGGCTTTACAAGATGGCACTAAGTACTGATATTATTTCTTCAGGGTGAACCTGGTGCATCAGGACTGGCTGGTGTACCTGGCCTTCCTGGGGAGGATGGAGCTCCAGGACAAAAGGTAACTCAGCTTTCTGATGTCTGGACTGGTATAAAGTCATCTAACGTGACTGAGATTGAGTGTTCTGCTGATTAGCAAGTTATTAAATGCATTGTGTTACTCTTCATCAGGGTGAGCCTGGGGCGACAGGTTTGAGGGGATCTGAGGGGGCTCCAGGAACTGGCACTCAAGGAGAGAAGGTACAGTACTTCAGATTTTCTTTCTGCACGAGTATATTGCGATTATCATCTGGTGGATGTCAAAAAAGGCTTAAGCATCATTATCTACAGTATGTTGACTGATATTCTGTGTTCTAATCTTAATAGGGAGATCAAGGCCAACGTGGCATTCGAGGGTTGCCAGGTGCACCTGGCATAAGTGGCCCATCGGGACCAAAGGTGAGAATAACTAAAGAAATGGAGCACAACATTGGTTCTGGAAGTATTTTAACATTTTCTCTATAACAAAAAGTTTTAAATAACAAGTTAAATAACTATGCTGTGAAAAAAGCAACCAAGTCAGAGAATTGCAGCATTATGAACTTTGATTGAAAGTTGAAAAATCAGAAGACAAAGACAAAAATGCAAAAGCCTGATTGTCTTATATAATTAACTTCGCATGCCATGAAGCATCACAAATGATTTAATGTTCTTACAGTAAAACTATCTATTTATAATCGCTGAGCATAAGTATAAAATACAGTATATTTTACAACGCACTACACACTACTGTTTAAAAGTTTGTGATCAGTAAGGAGTCTTTTTTGCGCCAAGCATTCGGGTGTTTTTTTTTTTAGTTGAAGAATGCTCAAATTTTGGGTAAAGCGCTGCACTCATCACTGTCACTTTCTAGCCAATCACAGTGGAGAAGGGACTAATACCGACCACCCTGTTTGTACTACGACTGAACAACATTGGAGAAGTTTTAATATTGCTTGTCGCCGAGTGTTTATGTCTTTAACAGGTGGAACTGGCAGACTACTATATTATTGGTATGAAAAATAACGCTTGGAGAAACATTTTATTTGCGAGCACCTGCCGTTTTCAGCAAAAACGCTCTGGTGGACACGCAAAGATTTGTTTTAAAGAAATGACTTTTATTCAGCAAGAACACCTTAAATTCATGACAGTAAAGGCTTTATAAAGTAAAAAAAAAAAATTAATTTAATTTTAAATAAATGCTGTTCTTTTGAACTTCATCATGATTCATCAAAATTATCAGTTTCCACAAAAATAGTTATTTTAAATTGTAATAGTATTTCACAAGATTACTGTTTTAACTGTAATTTTGATCAAATTTTACAAAAACCTTACTAACACTTTTGAACGGTAGTGTATGTTTACTGCAAAATATTTAAATGTCTGCAAGAGCGTATAAATATGAAAGAGTAGATGAGGTTTCTATTTCCAGAATCTTCCTGTTGTGCTCTATAAGGAAGGATGAAAACGATAAAGAATAACTAAATATAATCATATTTCAAATAAAACAAAAAGATGTGAAATGTGAGAGAACTGGATTTTTTTAACTCCAAGCTTACATCAACTGCTCAAGTAGCAGTGCAATAAATGCCTGTGGTTTCTCACATAGTTTTAGCAGTAATGCAGTTACATCACTGGAACATTACACTGTTGTTTTTTAGGGAGAGCCAGGTACGCCAGGAAGGCTGGGCATGCCGGGATTACCTGGACGAGCTCTTGCAGGAGCAAAGGTAACTACGCCAAGCTACTACAACCGTGCCACTCCCTACAGGCTGGGAGATGTCGTTGTATTAATGGCCCACTGCCAACGCTATGAATCACAACATTTCTATTTCACATTCATCATAGCCAACTTAGCAATAAAAGAGAGAAGTAATGGTATGACCTCAACTTCTCGTGTCTTCAGGGGGATGTGGGTCCCGCTGGTCCTCCTGGACCGATTGGAGAGACTGGTTACGGTTTGCCTGGTCCAAAGGTGGGTGAGACTTTTTAACCTGTAGACAAATTAAGAAAATGAGTAAAAGGAATAAGAGAGAGCAATATGTATATAACTGATCAAAAGTGTGGAATAACTCAGATTTTATAATGCTTTGTAATGCTTGTGAAAAAAAAAATATTGAAATAAGAGATTTTGACTATGCCAATCAAAAAGCAGCTCTATATAGCTTTTTTTTTACTGGTCAAAATAGCTTTTTAAACATGTTTTTGAAAGAAAAGTATTTATAATGAGACATTTTGCTTATGCTAATCATGAAACGGCAAACATTTTATATAGACAATTGGGATAATAAGTCTCTTATATTCACCAAGGCAACATTTATTTGATCAGAAAATAATAATAATGTGAAATATTATAATTTAAATTTCTATTTGAATATATTTTAAAATGTAATTTATTCCTGTGATGCAGCGCTGAATTTTCAGCATCATTACTCCAGGCTTCAGTGTCACATGATCCTTCAGAAATCCTTGTAATAAGCAGATTTGCTGCTCAGTTATTATTGATTATTATGAATTCTCAAATATTAATAAAGACTCTTAGTATTATCAGTGTCAACACCAGTTTTTGCTGCTTTCTTTTCTTTTGACATGCTTTAAATTATAATAATATTTCACAATATTACTGTTTTGACTGTATTTTTTATTTAAAAATGCAGCCTTGGTGAGCAAAGACTCCTTTTAAAAACATTTTAAAATAACGTAATTATTCCAAACATTTAACCAGTATATATGAAGTGATATCCTTATCACATTTAGGGTGATCGAGGTAACTCAGGACCGCCCGGACCATTTGGGCCTAAAGGTGAAGGTTTCCCTGGTCCAGTGGTAAGCAACTTCTTACATCCCTATTTCCACATAACGTCACTGCATGCCCATACTTCACTTAACATTTTCAGTCATCATCATAATTGCCATTAATCAGGTTTGTTGCTGGGTATTTGAGCATGTGTGTTTATTTTACACAGGGTCTGCCTGGTTTAGCAGGACCACCAGGTGAGCCTGGCCCTGACGGCATTGGTGTTCCTGGACCAAAGGTGAAGTTACCACTTCATGTATTTATGATGATGTAGGAGGGTAAATTGTGGCTTTCAGAAATGTGTTAAGGCACTTCAGCTTCATTAAATATGGCTTGATTATTAACACAATGTCTACACAATCATCTACATGGAAATGAACAGAATGGAAATAAAGAGCTTAGGTTAGTCATTGCTCTGTGATGGGCTGAAGTTAATTGTGTATATTTTTTTTTAACCATCCTTTGAAATGCTAATATTTTCAAACTTTTTTCAATGTATTAAGTCACATATGATGGAAACATTAAAATGTCCAGCATAGTTGGAATACATTTAAATGGTGCTTTTGATAAAACTTCACTTTCATTTCAGGGAGATGTTGGATTCAGGGGTTTGCCTGGTTTGCCAGGACCACCTGGTGAAGGACAGCAGGGACCACCGGTAAGACTGATATTCATCTGAAATCTCTCTGACTACAGTAATGAGACTGTGATACTGAACTGAACAAGAGCTCTGAACGGGATGCACAGGGAGTCTGTCTGTGTTGCTGTGGGGACTGAGGAAGACAAGTTGTCTGTTCCTCCCATATTAATTCTGCTGTCTTGCTGTTTCAGGGCAACCAGGGAAGACCAGGTCCTCCAGGACCACAAGGACCCCCAGGGGAAGGCATTCAGGGACACAAAGTAGGTTAACTATCAACTACCTGCAATATAGGGTGGGACGATATAGCTAAAATGATATATTTTTCACATTTAGTCTGGATATTTCTGTATTTACGCTTTAAAAAGTTGTTTTGTTTTCATAATGTCAGCCAAACAATTGAAAATGACCCTGTTTTTAAAGGGTTAGTTCACACAAAAATAAATATTCTGTCATTATTTGGTCACTCACATGTCGTTCCAAATCTGTATGACTCTTTTCCTTCAGAACACAAAAATATATGTATTTTGAAGAATGTTGGTGACCGAACTTTCGATTGCCTTTGACTTCCATTGTATTTTTTATCCATATGTGGAAACCGAAACTGTTGAAACTTCTTGTAGGTTCCGCAGAACAAAGAAATTAATACAGGTTTGGAACAACATTAGAGTGAATAAATACTGACAGAGTTGTAATTTTATTTTTGGGTGGACTATACCTTTAACTAAACTAAACTAAATCAAACTAAACTAAATTATATATATATATCAGGGTTTCCCAAAGTGGTTCGCGAGAGAATTGCAGGGGGTTCGTGTGTTGGAACAGGGTGTGCTTACGAGTGTATACCATTAGCGAATTAATAATAATAATAATAATAATAATAATAATTTTTTTTGCAAATAAATGTTACAGGTTTATACAAATGTCATGTAAATGTTAAATATTAAATGTATAAAAAATTATTCTCTTTTTGGAAAATCCTGTATTTAAACAATTATTGTGGAAAAAAATGTAATGCATTGTAAATTAAAGTAATGTGATTTTTTTTTTAATTAAACATACAAATGTGCCATTACATTATTGAAATATTTACTTAAAATATCAGGGGGTACTTAAGTAAATAATTTATGTCAAAGGGGTTCGGCTGACAAAAAAGTTTGAAAACCCCTGATATATATATATATATAAATAATGATGTCATATAAGAAGCAAAATCATAAATATTTAAAACACCACCAAGCTCTGTTGCAACATAGTATGGTGTTCAAGTCATGAGGACCAGGTCAGAAAATAAACTTTTTGTTAAATCCATCAGGGTGATCAGGGGGCTCCGGGAGTGACCGGGCCGAGGGGCCCGTCAGGAGAGGGACTTCCAGGCTCCAAGGTGAGACTTAGATCATACTAGCAACATAAAGACTCGGAAGCAAACATGCAGCTTGTGAATAAGAGAAGCACTCTGTATCACATATTACACGAGTAGAGGGCATTTACATAGATGTCTTAGAGGCACAATAGCAATAAATTATCCAGTTGAACTCGGCTTCAGGAATAAAAATTTAATTATTAGTAAAAATGTATGATACGAATCCTTTAATTCTCTAAATCTCTCTGTCCTGCAGGGTGATCGTGGTTTGCAGGGCGAGAGGGGCTTCAAAGGAATGAAAGGTGACATGGGTGACCCAGGGACTCCAGGACTAGCCGTGAGTTAATTCAGCCACTATAAACCATCTTTTGTGTAAGAGCAGACAGAGTTTTAAATGTGAATACTAAATCACATTGTACATCATGAGTGTTTTAATCTTTCCCTTTAGGGAAGACAGGGATTCAAGGGCGAACAAGGGCTCACGGTAAGATCAAATACATTTGCATCTTTTCAGCTGTATTTGGAGTTAATGTTTTGAAAAACCGTGCAACCATATGCATTGCAAATATTTAAAATTCTGCCATTTTTCAATTATTTTCAGAGAGAAGGCATTATCAAGCTAATTAAGGAGATGCAACTATGCAATCATATGCATTGCAAATATTAGCAAATTTTGTCATTTTGAATGATTGTTTTGAAGAAAAGAAAATCAAGCTGATTAAGAAGTTAATTTTAGGAAAGCTATGCATCCATATGCAGAGCAAATCCTGGTAATTTCAGTAATTTTTGAAGGATTTTTCAGAGAGAAGACATAATCAAGGTGATGATTAATGATAACATTTTAGTATGCAACCATATGCATTATAATAATGAGTTAATTTAGGAAAACTATGCATTGTAAATCATTTTCAGTGTTTTATCAAAGAGAAGACAATCAAGCTGATTAAGGAGTTAATTTTAGGAAAACTATGCAATGTAAATATTTGTAAATACAGTAATTGTTTAATTGTTAGAGACAAAACAATCAAGCTGATTAAGGAGTTAATTTTAGGAAAACTATGCAAACGTATACACTGTAAATATTAGCAAATTCAGTTATTTTTTATTATGTTTCAGAGAGAAGACATAATCAAGCTGATTAAGGAGATTTGTGGTGAGTTTTACACTTTCAGTTTGACAAAACAAATTATTTGATTATGAAAAAACAAGTGTGTCATGATATGACTGCATATATTTCTAGGATGTGGTATTAAGTGCAAGGAAAGGCCCATGGAGCTGGTGTTTGTGATTGACAGCTCTGAAAGCGTGGGCCCGGAAAACTTTGAGATCATCAAGGACTTTGTCACAGCTTTAGTGGACCGCGTCACAGTAGGTCGTAATGCCACGAGAATCGGTCTGGTTCTTTACAGCTTGGACGTCCTTCTGGAGTTTAACCTGGCCAGGTATATGACCAAGCAGGATGTCAAGAAAGCGATAAGGAACATGCCTTACATGGGAGAGGGTACCTACACTGGCACTGCCATCCGCAAAGCCACACAAGAAGCCTTTTACAGCGCCAGGAACGGGGTCAGAAAAGTAGCCATTGTCATTACGGATGGACAGACGGATAAGAGAGAATCTGTCAAGCTGGATATGGCAGTGCGTGAGGCTCAAGTGGCGAACATTGAGATGTATGCGCTGGGAATCGTCAACACCTCTGACCCAACACAGGCTGAGTTTCTGAGGGAGCTCAACCTCATCGCTTCTGACCCTGACGGTGAACATATGTTCCTCATTGATGACTACAACACACTGCCAGGTGAGCATGGAAGAAAATTAACCTATATACACACAGAAATGGTTGTTTGTTTGCTTGTTTTTGCATATATTATATAAATATATCATATAAAATGTATTTTCATATAGTTGTCATAAAACAAATATTGACAATGAATACGGTCAACAGGGTTAAAAACAGAATAAAATATTCTATTTGATATAAAATACAGGGCTGTTAAATCGATTAATCATGAAAAATGTTGTGTGTACATGAAATGTGTGTATACTGCGTACATTTATATGTATATAAATGCACATACATGTATATATATTTAAGAAATATTTACATAATATATTATATACATATAATACCAAAGCATTTTCGGTTTCGGATTTCAGCCAAGAATTTTGATTTCGGTGCATCCCTAATATATATATATATATATATATATATATATATATGCAGTGCCCTCCATAAGCATTGGAACAGTACAGACAAAATTGCTCTGTTGGCTGTGGAGTCAAGACATTTGCAAATATGATTAAAAGATGAATATGAGACAAAACTACAGAATGTCACATTTTATTATTAGCTGTTTCAACACACATGTTTTACCAAATAAAAAAAACAGCACTTTTTAGAGTTCATCCCACTCACTGATGTGAGCATAAGTATTGGGACAGTTGAACATAAGGCAGATATAAAAGATTAAAAGCTATTATTTAGTTGCAGATCCACAATCGCAACAGTGAGTCTGTGACCCATAGACATCACCAGACTCTTGGTCTCATCCTTTGAAATACTTTTCCCAGCCTTTAATGCAGCCAATTCCTATTGTTGCTTGTTTTGCGGAGTTTCTGCCTTTACTCTCCTCTCCAGCTGGTGAAATTCATGTTCAATCAGATTTAAATCTGGAGATTGACTTGGGCAATCTAAGACTTTCTATTTCTTTGCCCTTATAAATTCCTTGACTGAACTGGCTGGGTGTTTTGGGTCATTGTCCTGATGCAATATGAAGCACTTCCCAATGAATCTGGTGGCATTTTCTTGAATATTGGTAGGCAAGATGGTTTTGTATCCTTCCAAATTCATTCTGCTACTGTCATCATACATTAAGTCATCAGTAAAGTTGAGAGGGCCTGTTCCAGAGACAGCCATGCATGCCCATGCCATGACACCACCTCCACCATGCTTTACAGATGAGGCTGTATGCTTGGGATCATTTGCAGTTCACTTTTTTCTCCACACTTTTGCTTTCCCATCACTTAGATAAAGGTTCATCTTTGTCACCTTTGTGCTTTCTTGCAAACTCTAATCTTGCTTTTCTATTTTTGGTGCTGGTCAGAGGTTTGCATCTTGCTGTGTAGCATCTGTAATTCTGTGTCAAAGTCTCCTGAGGACAGTAGATTGTCAGAGCATCACCAACAACAGGAAGTTGTTGGTGATTTTACAGACACGTCTTTTAGGGTTCATTTTCACAGCTTTTATGATTTGTCTGTCATCAACTACAGTTGTTTTCTCCGCCGATCAGGTCATTGTTGGTTGCTGGTGTCGCTGGTGGTTTCCAAACTCTTGATTTCTCCATGCCCTTTGTTTTTGCTAGAGCTCTAATTGACTTCCTCTTTTCTTTTAGCATCCAAATTGCTTGCTTTTCTCTCAAAGTCAGCTCCCTCGTCTTCATCCTAGTTTGTGTGTGTCATCATCGAATACAAGATTCAGAATGCAGAAGTAATGGATATAACTGATACGACACATTCCCTGCTTTTAATATCTGAAGAATTACTGCAACAGGACACAGCTGATCACTTAGAAAGACCTGTGAGGCAACTGCTCCAATACTTATGCTCACATCAGATAGAGGGATGAAACTCTAAAAGTGCTGAACTTCTTAGCTGGTAAAACATCTGTGTGTTGAATCACCCGATAATAAAATGTGACATTCTGTAGTTTTGTCTCATATTCATATTTTAATCATATTTGTAAATGTCTTGACTCCACAGCCAACAGAGCAATTTTGTCTTTACTTTTCCAATACTTTTGGAGGGTACTGTATATATATATATAAATATAAATATATATTAGATATTTCTTAAAAATATATTATGTAAACACAAACTTTTATTTTGGATGCGATTAATCACGATTAATTGATTTGACAGCTCTAAATATGAAAAAGGTTAAAAATTAAAAAGGTATCTAACAACAACAACAACAAAAAACATGTCTTATGTATTTATTTAACTATTTTTATGTGCATACACACCTATATATGAACAACTTAATAAATAGAAAAAATGCCACCCAGAGACTTTCATGACTATGTTTGAGTTGTGAATCGGTTTATTGAAATAAATACAATTTTCAGACTGAACTTAAATCAGAGACACTATTTAAACATCTTTAAACAAGTCTTAACTCACTCTTATAATTCTAATAATACACCGTTTAAGACTGGCCAAATAAATGTTTTTAAATTTAAAAAAAATCACTGCAATAGTGTTGCTTAATTTTGTATCACCAGCAATATCAAAATGAATAATTACCCTAACTGCAAAAGATTAAAAGTTTAAAATGTAAAGTTCAAGTTATATAATTGCATCTTGCTCTGTGTTTGGTCTCATCATGCAGCTCTGGAGTCTAAACTGGTCAGCCAGTTCTGTGAGGATGAGAACGGGGCCCTTTACTTCAATCGGATTACCAACGGCTTGAACGGAAACAATGGATACGGCTATGGAAACGGCCAAAAGGATGTTTACTCATATGGGAATAATGTTTATGAGAACAGATTTCAGGAGATTTTACTGGACAGATCTCAGACTCACTCTAGAGGCAGAGGACACAGCATACCTCTCCCCATCAACCCCGGCCCTCTCAAAGCACAGGTCAGCTAACACAACTAACTTCCTGTGAATTTCTTTTGCATGCTAGACTAATGCAGACTGATTTGAACCAGACCGCTGTCTGATTCTGTGTTGTTGCTTCTCTGCAGGTGGAGAATGATGATGAAGGCGAGGATCTAGACATTAAGAAACAAACTCAAAGTGGAAGCACTATTGCTGTTGTCAATAAGACTGTCCAACCTGTACAGCCAGGAACCTCTTCCTCATCATCATCATCATCATCATCATCAGTGTCAACACATTCTACTTCAGTGAATGTGAATGCAAAGCCTCGTCCTGTAGTGATAAAAGGTAGTTTTTGCATACAACTGTTCTTACACAATATAATTATTGACGATATTGCATAATGTCAATAGTCTGAAAATATTATATATTGCAAATTATTAAATGCTACAAATGATGTTTCTATAATATAAAATCATGAATAATAACATGTATATGTGATAAAGCTAATTATTCATATTATAAAATATTAAATAAAAATAGCTTTTAATATAATAATATAATCTTTTATACATAAACAAATGTTGACAATACGGAATATTACAAATAGGATGAAAAATATAACAACAATTATATTTTATAATATAAATACATAAATAAATATAAATGTATAATAATACCATTTTACATATAATAGTTTAAAATATATAATATAATATCATTTAGATATAAAAATTTAACAATATTAAAAAATATTACAATTATATTTTTAATATATAAAGTAACGAATAACAAAATATAATTTTTATTACAAAGCTGTTTTAAAATATAAATATGGACAATATTAAATATTAGCAATAGGCTAAAAATATTTTATCATAAAAATAATATATAATATTGATTTTGTATACAAAGGTTGTTCTAAAACCTATTGACAATATTGAAAAATATTACAAATTATACTTTTATAATACATAAAAAAAAATATTTAAAAAAAAAAAAATTTCTGAAAGTGTTTAGGTATATTACTTTCTCTTTTTTGGTCAGAATCAGCTCCGCTGGATCCCCGGTGTTCGCTCAGTCTGAGTCAGGGCACCTGTAGAGACTATGTCATTCGCTGGTACTACGACAAACAGGCAAACGCTTGTGCTCAGTTCTGGTACGGAGGCTGTCAGGGCAACGATAACCGCTTCCAGACAGAAGAAGAATGCAAGAAGACATGTGTCCTCACAGCCACAGGTATTATTCACTCCTACAGACATGAATGAAGAGTTAATACAAGATAAGCTCTGTCAACAGCAGAGCATATCATTAAAAGCTGAACTACTTTTCTTGGTAGATATTTTTTCAGATATTCTTAAGAACATTATATCACACATACTGAACTTTTCTTCAAAATGTGACAGGCTTTGCATCTTTCTGGCATCTTTTACTGACTTTTTCTGCTTTTATTTTTATAGCAGGCTAAATGGGATGAAGATCTACATCGGTCATTCTACACTGAACCCCAATAAATGAACTTTATGCTGGTGATGGTGTACTGCAATGAGCCATCAGCAGTTCTTATCATAACATCATAAAAATGTTCCCTATCTTTAAGCTCAGGATCTGGAGAAAATGTTTATGCCCCGAATAAGTCAAAAGATTTTCATAAACAAGTACCTGCTAAAGTGAAACGCAGGTGTTATTATGAAGCTTCAAAGGCCATTTATTCATATGCACAACTCACATTTCTTATATTTCTCGGTATCCACTGAGAATCTGTGCACTGCTCTACATGTGACAGTTGTGACATGCAGAAATATTATTCACTGGGGATTGTATGAAGGTAAAATGACGTCAAAAAGATTTGCATGCGCAAGAAAAGATTTGTAAAAGTGTAAATCGCATTTCAAGTGTAAGAAAAAATATTTTCCTGATTTTTGTAAGTGTAATTCTGTAGTTTTGGCACGATTCTCTCACTGATTTCAGATTTGCAAGCGCGAGTGGAAGGCGGGTCCTTCTCACAGCCAATCAAATGAGGCTCTCGCTGACTCTCGATTTACTCTTATCTGATTGGTTCAATAAACACTCCAGACGTGAGAACACATCTTTATCTTAATTTGACTCAGCGTCATTCTTATTGTAGGGATGGTATTTTTAATGCACAGATACATATTTAAAAAAAATTATTAATAATACAATAAAATAAAATAATAAAACAAAAAGCATGATCCTTAGAAGCTGTGTAGCATTAGGCCGACTACCATGTGCTCATACACTAATTTTCAAGCTAGAGTGAACTTTATTGGATTGGTTTTACGTTGCATTGAAATGTAAGATTTTAGATAATCTGCCTACACCACTGAAATGATGTTAAACTTTACAATCAAAATGTTTAATAGCGCTTTGTCTCCAAATTTGACTACAATGCAAACACTGACACTTCAAACCAAATCAACATTTAAAAAACTACAATTACTTTGACGTCTGGCGTGTTTATTGAACCAATCAGATAAGAGTAAATCGAGAGTCAGCGAGAGCCTCATTTGATTGGCTGTGAGAAGAAGGTCCCGCCTTCCACTTGCACTTGCAAATCTGAAATCAGTGAGAGAATCGTGCCAAAACTGCAAGCGCAAAGACGCCGACATAAATAGCGGGTTATTTGGGGAACATTTTACCCTACGCACACAAGAAGTTATTGAGACAGTTGCAACTATTTTTTTTCTCCACACACATATTGGTTTTACGCGGTCAATCCGTCTTGATACGGTTGTTTTCGCTTGCAAAACGCTGTGCACAGGCTTGCAATACTTTTGGCTGTATTTGGGCGAAACAACAGTAAGCGCGGAAAAATGGAAGTCAGAAGAATACAGATCATATTTATTTTGGCTTAGCATGAAGTTGCAGTTCCACAATACATGAATTACACTTACAAAAATCAGTAAAAGGCTGCAAATCTTTTTTTCTTACACTTGAAACGCGATCTTTTCTTGCGCATGCTAAATTAATTTACGCTTGCTATCTTATGTACACTTTGACAAATCTTACCCTGCGCATGCAAATCTTTTTGACGTCATTTTACCTTCATAGAATTGATTGTATATATGTTTTGTTTTATTTAAAATTGATACACAATTTGTGACTTGAGTAAAGCCCCAGGCAGATTTAGCACACTGAAACGCCATAAATGAGGGGTTTTATGGGGATATTATCATTTTGTAGGAAATAAAACAAATAAACAAACAAATCAAATAGTTAGGTCACTAAATCCTAATAATTTAAATGCAATTATGATTTTCAAAAAGGAAAACATTTTGTATATATTCTTTTTCATGTGTCACAGTTGCTTTATATTAACATTCAGACAAAATAGAGTTGCATTCCTGAATTTTGTATTCAAAACAATGTTTGCCTATTTTAATGAACCAACCCTTTCCTAACCGTTGTCTGAAATAAGCCGTTATTGAATTGTAGACATAACTTTTTTAACTGTTTTATATAAATGCTATTTTTGAACGTGTTCTTTTGTGGAATTCTTGAATAAAATGTTTGGTTAATAATGATCTCTAACCTTGTGCTTGTTATTGAATGAGAAAACAGATAGATAGATAGATAGATAGATAGATAGATAGATAGATAGATAGATAGTCTAATATAGATTCCACATCGACTGCTGCTTTAAACACATATTACTCCCGACAGCTATTGTTATAATATGACCATATACAAATGTACAGGTAATATAGCAAGCATGATAAATCTACTTTTAGATATTCGCGGTTTGTCCCTTCCAGCCCGCCGTACTCACTGATGTTGCCGTGGTGACGTGAAGACGCTCTCCGCTAAATCCTCTTACAGAGCGGCTGCGTTTCAGTCAATATTATCGAAGGAAAAACATATTTACTTTGGTTTAATTCGCTTATAACAGTAAGCACTGGTCATGGCGTCGGTGTTAGACGCACTCTGGGAGGATAGAGACGTGAGATTTGACATTACTCCGCAGTAAGTCCTCAGGCTAACCTGCTAGCTCAGAAGCTAATGACATTCATTTATTAAATCAGACACATGAAGAGTGATATTTTGTGCTACACGTCGACAGATGTACATCTAGTGTTTCCATATGATGTGTTTGTTGTGATTACAGTCAACGAATGAAAGAGATTCAACGATCTTTAAAGGTTTCAGTAAGGTTTATAAACGAATACCAGGCGCATTATTGTTAACTAAATTATAACAAAACTATTAAAAACGTTTGTTAATTCAAATAAAGATGAAACATGTAAATATTAGGTGAACAAATAAAAACTGCAACTCAAATTTAAATTAAAACTGAAACATAAACATAAAAGCTTATTTAAATTCTGGATAAAAACATCATTATATCCAAATAATATTAAAATAATGAATATTACATACAGTGCTGCTGGAAGTTTGTGAACCCTTTTTCTGCATACATATGACCCAAAACATAATCAGATTTTCGCACAAATCCTGAAAGTAGACAAAGAGAACCTAATCTGGATTAGCAGTTCATTTAAAGGTGAAATTAGAGTCCATCTGTGCAGAGGTGTTTTCAGTCAGTGCAATGATTATCAAATGTCAGTACGTGACCTGTTTTATTGTTTTATGCAAAAGTTCCCAGGGTCACTTCTAAGCAAATAAAGGCCTTTCTCACATTGGCTAATGTTCATGAGCCCACCATCAGGAGAACACTGAGCAACCATGGAGTGCATGGCAGAGGTGCAAGAAGAAAGCCGCTGTTCTCCAAAAAGAAAATTGCTTGCTAAAGATCATGTGGACAAGCCAGAGGACTATTGGAGAAAAGTTTAATGGATGGATGAAACCAAAACAGAACTTATTGGTTTAAATGAGAAGCTATTATTTTTGGAGAAAAGAACACACTGCGTTCCAGTTTAAGAATCTTATCCCATCTGTGAAACATGATGGTAGTATCATGGGTCTGTTTTGCTGCATCTCGGCCATCATTGATGGAACAATGAATTCTGAATTATACCAGCAAATTCTAAAGGAAAACGTCTATTTAAGAACAGCGTCTCAAGAGAACGTGGGTCATGCAGCAAGACAACAACCCCAAGCACACAAGTCATTCTACCAAAGAATGGTTAAAGAAGAACAAAGTTGATGTTTTTGAACGGCTGAGTCAAAGTCCAGACCTAAATCCAATTAAAATGTTGTGGAAGAACCTTAGCAAGCAGTTCATAGGAGGAAACCCACCAATATCACAGAGTTTAAGTGGTTCTGCACTAAGGAATGGGCTAAAACTCCTACATGTTATTGTGCAGGACTGATCAGCATTTACGAGAAACTTTACCTTCAGTTACTGCAGCAAAAGGGGGTCACACCAGATACTGAAAGCAAAGATTCACATACTTTTGCAACGCACAGATATGCAACACTGGGTCATTTTTCTCAACAAATAAATGACAAAGAAAATATTTTTCTCACACTTGTTTGATTGGGTTCTCTTTGTCTACTTTCAGGACTTACTGTATATGAAAATCTGATGGTTTTGGGTCATATTTATGCAGAAATATTGAAAATTCTAAAGGGTTCACAAACTTTCAAGCAGCACTGTATATCTAATTATTAAATACAATACATTTAAGGCATTTTATTACCTTTTTGATGTGGGCCTGTTTATTTATTTAAATGAACCATTTAGTATTTTATTCTCCTCTCAGACCGAAGCAAGTGATTTTCTGCTTCATTTTAGGCAGATGAAAACCAGACCAGGTGAAGCGCTTATCGACTGCCTGGATTCAATCGAGGACACAAAGGGAAATAATGGCGACAGAGGTGATTAAATGTATTATTTCAGCCTTATTACCTGTGGTTACCTTTATGTATATTAAGTTGTCATAATCTTGTTTTGTCTTGATATAGGAAGACTCCTGGTGACCAATTTGAGGATAATCTGGCATTCACTGGCACTGCCAAGAGTCAACTTGTGTGAGTATTATGTCTTTTATTGCACTCTCATAAAACATCAATTTGATTCTTTTCTTGTTTTTAAGTGAAACAAATTCTTCATTTGTGATGTAATGATTCATGCATCAGAAAGCTGCTTAACATCAGTTGATGAATCATTATCCGACTCATCTTGTCTTTTATATTTACCTTTTTATTTATCTTCTATTTTTATTTATTAACAGCTGTGGGATACAACTGCATTATTAATATCACCACGAGGACAGCAAATTCAGTGAGTCATCTCGATGCATGTTTTCCTCATATTCTTTTAAATGGCTCATATGGATGATGTCAAATTCCCTATTTTTTCCAGAAACTGAGAGGTCAGACTGAAGCGCTTTACATATTAACCAAATCTAATAACACTAGATTTGAGTTCATATTCACCAATGTGGTCCCAGGAAGTCCCAGACTGTTTACATCTGTCATTGCAGTTCACAGGTACTTATGCTGTACATAATGACACGATTAGACCACTTTAGTGACAGTACAATTATTATTATTTTTTGTTCTATTGTTCTATTGAGTTTCCATATTGACTAAATTAACAAACTATTATTTAAATCTAGTATTTAGATACATAGCTTAATATATACAATATTCTGTGAATTGCAGAATAAAAAATTCCACTTTTTTTTTATATTTACAGTATTTTAAGCAGCACTTTGAAGAAATGTTTAATACTTTAAAATAATTGTAATTATTAGATTTACAAAGGGACATAAAGAAATGCCACATAATCTGACAAAACAGAAATCCTTTTAATAAAATAAATTACTCAGAGGAAATATTATTATAGGAAAACCTATAAGAAATGTTGCATGAGATAAAAAAAAAAAATAGACTAAAATTATTACAAACAAAATATTATGCTGAAATTACTGGAATGTCAATAAAATATATTTATTTAATTTTATTCATTCAGCTAACACAAATAATAAGAAATATTAAGCCATGCCTTTACTTAAGGCATGAAAAGTATTAGTACAGTAAACTAACTATTTGTGTTTCTTTCTTTCAGAGCTTATGAAACTTCCAAAATGTATCGAGATCTGAAGCTAAGAGGAGCTCTTATTCAGAATAAACAGCTGAGGCTTCTGCCACAGGAGCAGATTTATGATAAAATTAATGGAGTCTGGAACCTGTCTAGTGATCAGGTGTTTTCAGTGGATTGACAGTATTATTGATTGCTCAATAGGAATTTAACTGAGAAAATGTCTGTTTCTGTGCCCTTAAACAACAAAGCATGGCCTTGTGTTTCAGGGTAATCTTGGAACGTTTTTCATTACTAACGTGAGGATAGTGTGGCATGCCAACATGAACGAGAGCTTCAACGTCAGCATTCCTTATCTACAAATTGTGAGTGTTTCTTTTGCTTCAAAAGACTCAGCCATCAGTAATGAGTTGTAATTATTAAAAGTGTGCTTTCTTTTTCTTATTACTTTGTTTGAAGCGCTCCATAAGGATTAGAGACTCTAAATTTGGACTTGCTCTTGTGATTGAGAGCTCTCAACAGGTAAGTTTGGACCAACATTAAGATCACCAGAAAAAAAACATTTATGTCATATAGTGTCATATTATGTGACCTATAATGACCCTAACATTTCATTAAAATCATATTTTCTTAAAATTATTATCATTTTTTGATGTAATGAATAAAGGGATAGTAATTTGTACACTACCAGGCAAATGTTAATTAAAAGAAATTATTTAGCAAGGACACATTAAATTGACCAAAAGTGATGGTAAAGAAATATTTACATTTTTCAATAAATGCTGTTCTTATAATCTTTCTGCTTATTAAAGAATCTTTAAAAAAAAATGTATCACGTATTCCACAAAAATGTTTTCAACATTGATAATAAGAAATATTTCTTGAGATGCAAATCGGCATATTAGAATGATTTCTGAAAGATAAAGTGACACTGAAGACTGGAGTAATGATGCTGGAAATTCAGCTTTGCATCACAGGAATAAATTACATTTTAAAATACATTCAAACAGTTATTTTAGATTGTAATAATATTTCACAACAGTACTGTATTTAATCAAATAAATGCAGTCTTGGTGAGTATGAGAAACTACTTTCAAAAACATAGAAAGATCTTACTGACCCCAAACTTTTGAATGGTTGTCAATGTAGAATTAATTCCCTGGTGTGAATGTAGTGACATTTTGTGCTGTTTTCTCTCTCTTAGACAGGAGGATATGTGCTGGGATTCAAGATCGACCCAATGGACAAGTTACAAGATGCAGTGAAGGAAATCAACTCCTTACACAAAGTGTACTCGGCAAACCCCATCTTTGGTGTGGAATATGAGATGGAAGAAAAGGTAGTATTGAAGGTTTTTGATCTATAGTGAAAAGCACAATAATTTTGTTCATCACTATTAAACACGGCTGGAATGGCTCCACTTTTCAATAAATTAAAAGCAAAAAAATGTTGGTAAATAACAAAAATAAATGAGCTTTCTGTCTCAGCCTCAGCCTCTGGAGGAGCTGACAGTAGAGCAGCCGCCTGATGACGTGGAGATTGAGCCAGATGAGCACACAGACGCTTTTACCGTGAGTTTTACCTCATCTGCTACTCTCAGAGATAATGACGCTCTGCTTTCAACACAGTTCTGTGTGTGTGTGTGTGTGTGTGTGTCTCACATGCTGAAAATAGCTGATCGCTTAAGCCACAACTCACAATGTCCCATCAACACAGACTTTTGTTGCCTGGTATCAAAAATGTTTACACAGAGCTCTGATGATTCTGACATAAGGAATGTTCTCTTATTTCATACTTATAGTTGATTTTATTACACATACAATCACTGATGTACTATTTCTTCTCTTTTTCACCTCAAGGCTTATTTTGCAGATGGAAATAAGGTAAATTCTATGTCTGTCAGTCTATCAGTCTAGAGGAACTTTCCATTTAAATGACATCTTTTCTTCTTCTTAAGCAACATGATCGTGAGCCGGTGTTCTCTGAAGACCTGGGTCTGGCTATAGAGAAACTAAAAGATGGATTCACACTACAGGGACTCTGGGAAGTTATGGGTTAAAATGCGCAAACTCTCCATTCCATTATGTATTTTGGCATTGCATTGTTTACATCCAATATATAGAATTTTTCATTAGCAAAATGTCAATTTTATTTATTTTCAGAGTATTTTTTGATATTTTATAATGACATATGTTTACAAATCAAATGTGAACCAAGTGTACGTTAGAAGAAAAATGCTGGAAAAAACATTCATATATGTGTTAAATATAAAATAATATTTGTATATTAGAAACTGTGAGCTTGTTTTAAGCATAGAACTTTACATACTCATTTTGCTGTTGTGTTGTAATAAATGTACGAGTGAAAATGATGATGGAAATTGTTTAATCTTGTTTTTCGACACCTGTTTAAGTAGTTTTCATAGCAGTGGGTTGATCAAACCAACACATGCATGTGTTGGCTCAGGTTTGACAGGTCTGTTTTAAAATGTGACAACTACTTCACAATTGACCAGAAGAGCTGATTAATTGCTCCTGTCTGACAGCAGCTGTTGTTTGCTGACCTTATAGGCAACAGAAGGTTATAAAATAAAAAGAGCATTTAAAGGAATACTTCACAAAAATAATTATTTACTCACCCTCATGTTGTTCCAAACTTGTGTGCTGTTAAGTTTTCTGTTGAACCAAAATGTAAATTTAGAAAAATGTACACTCATTTTTTCTATTTACAATGACATTTTATGGTCTGTCAAGCCCCAAAAAGAAAAAAAAATCCATACATTTTATGGATCATGATCACATCATGAAAGTACATAAATGACACCATTTTCATTTTTGGCTGAACATTTCTTTTAAATAGAAACCACCACGCAAATGAGTCACAGACCTATAAACTTACTAATGGTACAAATGACACCATGTGCAAAACAGAGGTAATGACACACACCTTTACAATTATTTAAAGCTCTCAGACACCTGCTGCATTCCTATTGACACGTCACTCCTTCCATCCTTTAGTCATACAGCACCAAACACACATTCATTTACAAAACACCCCTGACCTCTGAGTGTGTCCAAGGTTCACAGTTGTCTTTTTCAGTCTTTGACAGCTGCTTGATGCGACACTGGGCTCCCATTTGGTCAGCCTAAATTCTTTCTGACTGTATGAGGGGTCTATATTTAGAGGGGTGGACTTAAATTGCAGGGAGTTTGTGTTGGAGCCCTGTGTTATTTCAGCCTCTTACAACTGAGACGGCAAGACAAGAGGAAGTACAGCCTCCTCTTCGAGACCTGCACAATTTGAGATGGAACCCATGAGTAGCAAGGAGGACCTGAGGCTCTTTCAGAGCACCCTGCTCCAGGATGGTTTGAAGGAACTTCTGAAGGAGAACAAGTTTGTGGATTGTATTCTGAAGGTTGGAGATCGGAGTCTGCCCTGCCACAGACTCATCATGGCTGCATGCAGCCCCTATTTCCGAGAGCTGTACTTTACTGAAGATGGCGTTGAGAAGAAAGACTCCAGCAAGGAAGTAGAGCTGGAGAACGTGGATCCCACCATTATGGACATGATTGTTAACTATCTCTATTCGGCAGACATCGAAATCACAGATGAGAACGTGCAAGACGTCTTCGCAGTCGCCAACAGATTCCAAATCCCATCCGTGTTCACCGTTTGCGTCAACTATCTACAAAACAAGCTTTCGTTGGCTAACTGCTTGGCCATCTTCAGAATGGGACTGGTTTTGAACTGCCCTAGACTCGCTATCGCTGCTAGGGACTTCATAGCGGAGCGTTTTGAGACTTTATCCAAGGATGAGGACTTTCTTGAGTTCGACGCTCCCGAGTTGTTCGCTATCATCGGGTGCGATGCTCTGAACGTGGAAAAAGAAGAGGTCGTGTTCGAGCTCCTGATGAAATGGGTCAGGAAGAACAAGGAGATCCGGACGAAAGCTTTGGAAGATGCTTTCGAACACATCCGCTTCCGATTACTACCTGAGAAATACTTCAAGGAGAAGGTGGAAAAGGACGATATCATCAAGGCCGACCCTGAGCTTGCCAAGAAGTTGAAGGTCATCAAAGAGGCGTTTGCTGGAAAACTTCCTCTAAATAAGGAGGGCGAGAAAGGCGAAGGAGAAGATGGGGAAAAAGCCTTGCCTGGTTATCTCAATAATAACAAACGGCTGGGGATGTTCAACCAGGATCTCATCCTGATGATAAACGACACGGCGGCTGTGGCCTACGATGCTGATGAAAACGCATGCTTCCTAGCAGCCATAGCAGAGCAGATACCTCGAAATCATGTTAGCATCACGTCGAAGAAGAACCTGCTCTATGTTTTGGGAGGACTGTTTGTTGATGAAGACGACAAGGATTCACCACTGCAATGCTATTTCTTCCAGGTTAGGCTAGTCGCTCATTTATATAACAAAAGGCTGTTTACACCAAGGATTATAACTATACCTACATTTTTTGTGTTTGTGGTCTTACCTATTCTCATAGAATAAGTATAACAACATAGAGAAACGATTTCGATGAAATCACTTTTTTTTTCCTGCTGAAGAGCGATAAATTCATCGACAGGCCATCAGAATTTACCCGCATTTAAAGCGGCAGACGATCATAACAGCAGGTCGCGCTTAAACACAACATTGGCATACCAGGGGCCTGTTCCATAAAACAAGTTTACCAAATAAGCCAGGCTTATTTCAGTTAGTCTGACTTACTTTGCACCAAATAAACTGACAATAAGTCAGAGTAACTGAAATAAGCCTGGCTTATTTGGTAAACTTGTTTTATGAAACTGGCCCCAGGTTGTAGATGCTATTCAAAAGACTTAAAAAAAAAAATGTCAACATGGAAATTCTCTCATCATTTACTCACCTTCAGGATGTTCCAAACATGTTGTACTTTTCTTTTGGTAACACAGGACTAGTCATATAGCCCGGGATTTAGCACATAAGACTAATTTTATGGTAACGTTACGTTTTTTTTGCCATTTTTGAAGCTTTTGCATTTTTGCAGCCCCAGTCCCTTTCACTTACATTACATCGAAAAGAGTAATATTTTGTCTCTGAACTTCTTAGAGCTTTTCACATTGCAGTTAACCATGTGTTGTCATACTTTTAACCCTTGGTTATGAACTCTTTAGCTTTTAAACACGAATCGCAACCAATCAAAAAGTGAAATAATCATTCGGCCTTATTAAATATACACATTAATCACAGAAAATGCAAACAGTGTTATTTATCCAATAAATACAAACAAAAATTTTAGCACAGAATTGACAAACTTCTGTTTTTTTATATACTCTTTTCCTTTTAATTTGAGTAATTTTGTTGTTTTTGTATTTTTATTACTTTGAGTATGTCTATATAGTAATTTTTATGACTTTTTATTTCAATTTTAGTTTTAGTTAGTAGCCTACATCCAGCTAAATTAAAATAAAAAATCTTTCCATGGCAACAAGCTGAAATAAAATAGATTTTTCATATTTTAAGTGCATATTTTAGCCTAAGTAATTAACATTTTTATGGTTTTAGTTTTAGTTAAGAATGACCCTGGCTTAATTTTCAAGGGTAAAACCCCCACTTTTGTGTTGCATACTGGTTTGGAATGACATGAAGGTGAAGAAATGATGACTACATTTTTAATCTTGGGTGCACTATTCATTTAATTGCATGACTTTATATTTATAGGAAGTGGTTTTAGGTGCAGAAAAGTCTCAAATCATTAACAGGCCTAGCACAAAGGCCTATATCATCAGGGAAAATAAAATACATGAAAATTCAAATAATTGTAATTAATTTTAAATCATGCATATTGTTCAGCTGGACGCTCATTCTCCAAACTGGATAGCCCTGCCACCGATGCCATCGCCCAGGTGTCTGTTTGCCACGGGGGAGTTTGAAAACCTCTTGTTCGCAGTTGCTGGTAAAGACCTGCAGAGCAATGAGTCTCTGGACTCAGTGCTGTGTTATGATGTCGAGTAAGTTTTTTCTACATTTTCTGCTACATAAGCCAAACAAGTCCATCTAATAACTTTCTGTTGCTCTTGGCAGTAAGATGAAGTGGCAGGAGACCAAAAAACTGCCCTTAAGAATTCACGGTCACAGTGTGATCTCACAAAACGGACTAGTTCACTGCATAGGAGGAAAAACGGATGAGAAGTAAGTCAGATTTTAGTTCACATAAGCTTAAAAACAACATAAAAGCCTGAGATTAGGCTTCACTACTTGTTTCAATCTCTGGAACAGTAAAACCATCAACAAGATGTTTGCATACAACCACAAGAAGTCCGAATGGAAAGAGCTGGCAGCCATGAAGACACCCAGGTCCATGTTTGGAGCTGTAGTCCACAAAGGAAAGATCATTGTGGTTGGAGGGGTCAATGAAGATGGCCTTTTATCCTCCAGTGAAGCCTACGACTTTGGGACAAACAAGTATGTAATACATTACTAGTTTTTAACTAATACTTAATCCTAAAACCACAAATATTTTAAAAAAGTGTAAAGATACTCTAAGCTAAAGTTAGCCAGTGATAAGTGAAGGATTTAAAAAAAGAGGCATACAAAACACTGCTTTGTGAAGCTTTGAAACATTTGTTTCGAACCAGTGATTCGGAGTGCATGATTAGCGAAGCTTCAACATTTTTTCAAAATTTCAGGTTCACCGCTATGTGTTGATCTCTATAAAACCATGAACCATGGTCAATAGGGTTTTAATGCATGTTCAGGGTGAGGCGTCATTGCATTTCACCATTCTGGTTTGGAGCACTTCGAAAGAGTGAATCATTTTCAAAGCAACTGGTTTAATTGATTTCAAAGCTTGTTTCACCACCAGTTACCTTGCACATTTGGTATTTTCCAGCTATCTTTTAAAATATAGACATTATCATAGATAATACATTTAACACCACCAAACAAAGTCTATTGAGAACACTTACTGATTTGAGCTGTTGTTCTTGTTTTCCCTCCAAAATTATGTCACTTCCTGGAGTATGAGGTCAGAAAGGTTAGCATACAACGATATTGAGGAGGGCACATGGAAAACCTACAAAATGATCACCAATTAAAACAATATTCTCAAAAAAATGTTTAGTTTGAACCATATAGATGACATTATTATATTCATAATAACTTGCCAGTTTTTCATTTGAGACATAAATTACAAAAACAGGCAAAAATATGATTTAAAATTCACCCCTATGTTTACTTAACCGAGATATTGTGGTAGTTATCCTTTTAGGTGATCCTCTACTACAGAGCTATCAGAATCAGTTTAAACCCTGTTTTTTTTTCTTTTCTTCCCCCAATAGATGGGAGCCATTCCCTGAGTTTGAGCAGGAGAGAAGTTCTGTGAATTTGGTCAGTGCTGCTGGTGTCCTGTATGCGGTGGGTGGCTTCGCCGTGGAGGAGAACGAGGACAAACAGTGTGTCCCGTCAGAAAACACTGACATCTGGCAGTAAGTGTTGTGCTTCACACAGCAATAGTCCATCTGATTTATATTCATCACACACTACCACTCAAATTTAGGGATCAAATATTTAACAGATATATATATATATTTTTTTAAATGCTATTCTTTTGAACTTTCTATTCATCAAAGAATCCTGGAAGAAAATGTGCACGGTTTACAAAAAAAAAAAAAAAAAAAAAAATACAATACAGCATATTAGAATGATTTCTGAAGGATCATGTGACACTGAAGACTGGAGTAATCCAGCATTGCATCACAGGAATAAATTACATTTTAAAATATGTTAAAGGAGAAAACAGCTATTTTAAATGGTAACAATATTACTGTTTTTACTGTATGTATTTTTGATCAAATAATTGCAGCCTTGGTGAGCACAAGAGACTTCGTTCAAATACATAAACTTATTGAACAGTGATGTATACACTTTAACAGGTAATGTATCATTCCAATTGGAATTAAATCTAAAAACCACTCTATTTTTAACAGGTTTGAGGAGGACAAGAAACAGTGGACTGGAATGGTAGGAGAGATGCGATATGCTGCCGGCGCCTCCTGCGTTTCTATGAGATTAAATGCAGCAAAGATGCCTAAACTTTAAAAACATTATCATCACTTATTATAGTTTGTGTCCAATAACAAAGTGTAACTATATTTTAAAGCAGCAAAAACAACATTTAAAGTCAACATGAAATCAAAACTGACTATATTTACTATAATGCACATTCCTAGTCTTTGAAAGTTTGAATCAAAATGAATTGCAACTTTCTCCACCTCTAAAAAATACATTTCTTTTGATGCTAACATTACAAATCATTCATCCCTCTTCTTTATGAAGTAAAATGTATAGCGAATTATGTCTCATGTTGACTTTAAGAGTAAAAATGACCACAGATTTCTGTTTCTGTTCTGTTGTGAAATGTGGTGCAGTTGAGGAAAACATTTCTACAATGGATGCAAAAATGAAATTTACTTTTTTTTCCATACGCACCTTTGTCTTTTCTTTTATATAAAATGCATAATAAATACATATTTAAAGGCAAACAGCTATGCATTTCTTCCTTGTGAACGAAAAAAGTCACATAAGTAATATCACTTATTACAAAATGAGCAATTCAAATAAGATTGCAGTACTAATCTTAAAACAGTCTGCAAACAATCCGATGTCTATTGTTTCAAGATAATGTCTCAGGGTTACTCTGAGAATATTTTCTTCCTCAGATATTCTTTCCATGCATCTTCGGTGGAAAGCTCCATTGAGTTCCATTCAAAGTGAGGAATCTGTAAGAATACGCATTATTAGCAAAACCACACTTTTGTCGTCAGAATTATGCGTTATCTTTCTACTGACCTGTAATACATGATATCCTAAAATTTCCAGATGTCTTTTCTTCATCATGGCCTCTCCTTTCATGTGCCAGGAATTTTTGCAGAAAGATTTGGAGTCCAGGAAATCCAAGGCAATGCTAGACAGATTTAGAGAATCAGATTATGTCTGCTTTTTTATGTGTTCTCGTGCGCAATAGAGCGAGTGCAGGTCACATGACGCATACCGGCGAGCTCCAAGCGGCAGCTCCGTCCTCTCTCCTCCGTCTTCCGATCCGGACTGCCAGTGAACGTTTCCGTTCTCACTGATCTGCAGCTGACTGGGTTCGCTGTACGGTACTGGATGAAGATGGCGATCCAGGACGAGTTCAAAATCTGATAACAAAAATATCACAGTTGTCATGTGCCTACAGAAGTAGCAGTACTGGATCTAGGACTTTCACCCTGTACCAGGATAAATGTATTTAGTCAATGAAATATTACACTGGGTCACTGTACATCAAATCAACTCTAATATACTTAATGGTACATAGCACAAAAAGTAAATATTTCGGTTAAAACAGAGGTTAGGCCTAAGGCAAATAATTTTGTCTATTTTTGTTTGATATGGAATGCTTAAGCATGAAAATAAATTAGTGTTGCATAAAATATATATGTGACCCTGGACCACAAAAGCAAAGTCATAAGTGTCAGTTTTTCAAAATTTAGATTTCTACATCATCTCAAAGCTGAATAAATAAGGTTTCCATTGATGTATGATTTGTTAGGATCGGACAATATTTGGTTGAGATACAACTGAATGTTTGGTTGAAAATCTGGAATCTGAAGGTGCAAAAATCTCAAAATACTGAGAAAATCGCCTTTAAAGTTGTCCAAATGAAGTTCTTAGCTATGCATATTATTGATTGAAAATTAAGTTTTGATATATTTACGGTAGGAAATTCACTAAATATGTTCATGGAACATGATCTTTACTTAATATCCTAATGATTTTTGGCATAAAAGAAAAATGGATAATTTTGACCCATACAATGTATTTTTGGCTATTACTACAAATATACCCCAGCGACTTAAGACTGGTTTTGTGCTCCAGGGTCACATATATATTTTTTCAATTAAAACAGATGCTAATCCTAAAGCAAATTTGTTTGTCTTTATTTTTGTTTGACAAGGTAATGCTTAAGCATGGAAATGAAATTTCATTGTTAAACTGTATTTAGTCATATATTTAAAGTGAATTTGAAACAGTGCAACCATGGCTTTCAGCTATTTTGAGAAGCATTTTGAGAGGGATGTGTGATGAAAAGGTAAGCTATTTCGTGTGCGTGTACAATGAGACCAGGGAATGTGTTTTTAAAAAACTGAATTATGTTCAATTTAACCGTACTATATTGGCCACTGAAAAAACACTCATCAAAGCATTCTCTTTTATATGTAACGTTGGTTCAAAACTCACCGACTGTATAGAAGTATGGCGTCAGCACTGCTACTTTGGCACAGTTCATCCCACCCAGGACGTCCCCGAGCATCTTATGGATCTGCTGCAGAGCTGGACTAATGGAGCTGTTGGCTACAGTGTGGAAAACATGATTTCTAAATAAAAACACTTTAGTTCTTACATTAAACCTTTTAAATCTATTTGTTATTTGTATCTTGAGCAGCAAAGAAGGATCACGTGACACTGAAGACAGGAGTCACGATGCTGACCTCTCTTCTGCAGCTGTTTACAGTAGCGCTCATGAAACCAGGACACCTGGAACTCAGGACACTCCAGACACACGGCCCGATTCAGCTCCATGAGACGGAGACGGATGCGCATGTTTAGAGCATCCGGAAAGGCTGTCAGCAATGAAAAAATAACACAACACTAAACAACAAAGAACTATTAAATATCACCATACTTCTCAGGTGATTGATAACATTAAGAATTGCAAAGAAACACCTGATAAAAACAGTAATCCTGGGGGGTTATTCATATGCGTTATAGTTGCAGCAGCAGTATTTCCTACATGCTCACAGCAGCATGTTGTGGATGTATTAGAGAAATATCCTGTGCATATTTCTCTCCTGATTCAGACGAGACAACTTTTTGGGAAGCGTTATTATGGATCATAGACTATTTTGGTCCGAAGCAGAAGTTTGAAGTTAATGTCTTCATGATGGATTCTCTTCACAAGACGTTAACTGATGGACTGGAGTGGTGTAATGTTTTTATCTGCTGTTTGGACTCTCATTCTGACGGCACCCATTCACTGCAGAGCATCCATTGGTGAGCAAGTGATGGAATGCTACATTTTTCCAAAAGAAACAAACTCGTGTCCTTTTTGGATGGCCTGAGGGTGAATAGATTTTTTACCAAATTTTCATTTTGGGATGAACTATTCCTTTAAGTTTCATATGAATGAACAGAGACGTACTCTCCAGATGGGCATCCAACTTTGCAAGAAATTCCACATTGAAGATCTCTCTGACCACCTCCTCAGGGAAATAATCAGCCAAAGCCAGTGCGTAAGCCAAGAGAACCAGCAGGTGAGGGTCAAAAGAACCTGTTTGAATTAGCAAAAACAGGTTACAGTGCAACTTCAGGTATTTAAGATTAGAAACTTTTAGAAATGCATAATGGAAGAATCTTACTAATATACGGAGTGAAATGTCGAATGCACACATCAAAAAACTCCTCCGCCTTTGGTGGGTCATAATTTAGCACAGCGAAAGGCAGCAAAATGGAATAGGTTGCAGAGTAATGAATCTGTGCGGAAGAGACAAACATACAAATTTATTTAACAACAGGAGTTCTGTCATGACAACTCTCTGAGAGTCTTGGCATGGTAATGTACATGACAATGTTAATGTGTTTGGTCTTGGCGGAACAGATCTGCTGCGGCAGAGCAAGTACCGAGACTTGCTACTGCTAATACATCCACAACATGCTGCTGTGTAGCATGTAGGAAATACTGCTGCTGCAACTATAACACACATGAATAACCCCCCATAGCATACATGAATGACCTCGTAGCAGATCTATACAGGTGGAGCTGGGGAAGGTGGAGGGTTTCTGAAGTGCGCCACGAATTGCGCTGAAACTGCTACAGCAAAACAAACCCAGGTATTTGAATACTGAGCAGTGAGCTCATTGGCTTCTGATACATAAGAAAACCAATCAGCTGTGCCATGAGATAATGATGTCATTGAGTCAGATTTAGTTAGACCTACGAACTGCGCCATCTAGAGTTTCATGCCAGATTTTCTGATGCATTTTTTTAAATTAATAACAATAATAATCATGTTTCTTGAGCAGCAAATCAGCATATTAGAATGATTTCTGAAGGATCATGTGACACTGAAGACTGGAGTAATGATGCTGAAAATTCAGCTTTGCATCACAGGAATTAATTACATTTTAAAATATAATCAAATAGAAAACATTTTAAATTGTAATAATATTTCATAATATTACAGTTTAGTAAATATAGCCTTGGTGAGCATGAGAGACTTCTTTCAAAAACATTTTAAAAAATCTAACTCGGCCCAAACCTTTAAACAGTAAAGTATATCTCAATAAATGGCAATCAATCAATCGATAAAACAAGCAATTATATGAATTATGTATTATATACATACATTACATAAAACAAAATGCACTGAACTAACTGAAATAATAAAATAAAACTGAAATGAAATAAATTAAAGCTAAATATAATTTAAAACAAACCTAAAACTAAAAAAATTACAGCAAAATTACAAAAGCTTAAACTAAAATGAAAAAAAATTGAAACCTTATATAAGCTTAAAAATTAATCTTATAATAAACAAAATGTATTCAAACAACATTTAAGATGACTCCCACCTTGTCTATATTTTCAGTCGTCACAGTAGCGATACGGTCCATCAGCGCGGCACAGAAGAAGTGAGTCCTGGTCAGATAAATGCCCAGCTCATGCACGTTAGTCCAGGATATCTGGTCAATCAGTTTCTGCATGGTGACCATAGACTCTTCCAGCAGCATCTCATCAAACCACTCCCCTGACAAACACTTCACTTCGTCCAGCACCACGTCCAGAGTCTCGAAGCTGTGCAGCCGCTCACGGCTGCAGCGGTTCAGGGTCTGGAGCAGGCGAACGTACTTGCTGGAGGTGTTGTGCCGATACGAGGAATCGTTGCGAATCCACTTGGCGACGACCGTGGCGTAAGTGTTGAGGTCGTTTAGGTTGCACTGCGGGATCACGGCGTTCACCCGGGAAAGGACGGCCTCGTCAGGACGGGGAGAAGGAAGCATGGACAGAACCCTGGTTAGCATGGTCACCTCATACGGATACACACTGCCCTGCAGGTAACTATGAATGATGATCAAAGAAAGACAGAAAAAACAACCCTTAAAAACATTCATGTTAAATAAGATAGTTCAATAGTGTTAATTCTCTATAATAAGGTCTCATTAGTTGTTAATGGATTTGCAAAAATGAACTAATGTTGAGCAATATATTTATTTTTTTACAGAATGTATTAGTCTTTGTTAATGTTAGTTAAAAAAATAAAACAAAATTCTATTTATATAATAATTCTATAATTATTATAATAATATAATATAATAATAATAATATTTTTTATAATAATATACACATTTCATTGTCCATTTTACTAATGTTAGCATACAAATTTTGATTTAATAAATGATTAAATGAAAAGTTAATAAATTATTTAAAAGTACTGTTTATTGTTAGTTCACGTTAACCTTAAAGACTCCAAAAAACATGACTTCAAATGATTATGCACTGCTGTTCAGACATTTCAGGTCAGTAAGATTTTTTTAAATTAATAATTTTATTCAGCAAAGATGCATTACATTTGATCTATTACATTTAGAATGTTAATAAAGATATCTATTTTAATTAAATGCTTTTCTTGAAAAAAAAAAAAAACAGTTTCCTCAAAAACACAGTATTAAGCAGCAAAGCTGTATTCAGCATTAATAATAATAATAAATGTTTCTTTAGCAGCAAATCAGCATATTAGAATGATTTCTGAAGGATCATGTGACACTGAAGACTGGAGTAATTTGATCACAGGAATAAATGACATTTGAAAATATAGCCTAATCAATTAAAAAAAGTTATTTTAAATTCCAATAATATTTCACAATATTGCTGCTTTTATTGTATTCAATTGCAGTACTTTCTGCATTCAAATATCTTCCCAACTGCACACTTTTGAATAGTAGTGTACAAAACACCATACAGGTTCAGAATGACACAAAAAGGTGAGTAAATAATGACAGAATTTTACATGCTGTATGAACTATTGCTTGAATTATAAGCCTCTCAGACTGAAGTAAAAAGCAAAAAAAAAAAAAAAACAACTCGATCTCTCTGGTTTTGAAAACACTTACTCCAGCAGTTTGGCTCTCAGTCTGGAGAAGATCTCTGGATTCTGGCAGTGCAGCAGGATGAGCGATTGAGTGGTTCGAGCGATTTCCACTGCCCTATACATCTCCAGATTCCTTAAGAGTACTGCTGCCATCCTGCCAAAAATACATGGTAAGACCTCCTCTCCTGTTTCTAGTCATGACTGCAATGCAATTACATTTTTCTGACACACAACAATTACTGCATTGCTGTTGAGGCTGGATGGTATGAAGACACAAACCATGTGTTGGTAGAAATATGTAATCTGTATGCTTTACTCATGTATCATTCAATATGCTGATTTGATGCTCAAGAAACATCTTATTACTAACACTTAATATTAATGTTGAAAACATTTTTTTTTTCAGGATTTTTTTAAAAAGAGAAAGTTCGAAAGAACAGCATTTATTTGAAATAGAAGTCTAAGAAGAATAATATAAGAAGTCTAAGAATAATTTAAATGTATTTACTGTCACTTTTGATCAATTTCATGCATCCTTGATGAACAAAAGTTTTAATTGCTTCAAAAAAAAAAAAAAACTTAGTGACCCCAAACTTTTGAATAGTTGTGTTCCATGTGAATGTAATGCAGAAAGTACTCATCTTACCTGTTTATCAACTGAAGGTTTCTGCATCGCATCTCCTCCATTGTGTCCACCACACTTAAAGCCTGATGGGGATTCAGCTCATCAGCCAATAGCAGTGCTGTACTCTCTAACCTGCAAGACCAATCAAACAAATCAAACCATACTGTTGTGATTCTTCTCCGAGCTGGTTTGTCTGGTTCATGGCTTAACCACTTTTACACTTAATCCCTATGGAGAGAACGATAAATACACTCACTGGTAAACTTTACAATAACGATGCCATGAAGTGAATTTAAAATAAATAAATTAAAAAAACAAGGCAACATTTCTAATTATTCTTTCAGATGGAATACTAAAATTGCTAAAACTATAGCTGAAAAAAGTAAAGTTAAGTAGAAATATATATATATATATATATATATATATATATATATATATATATAGAATTTTTTTTTTTTAATTATTATATTAACTAACAGAAATAAAATTTTAAGTACCAAAATTACAAAAACTGAAATAAATATAAATGAACGCTAAAGAGAAATATATATTGAAAAATGACAAAAGGACAAATTAAAGCAAAAGTTAAATGAAAACTTTAAAAGCTAATTAAAATATCAATAAATACTATAATAGCACATAAATAATACTAAAATAACATAAAAGACATAAAATAATTGTTATTAAAAAAAATAAGGGATACTTTCCCTTGCTCACCCCTCTCTGACACCTTGCCTTGCCATTGGTCCTAAAGAAGCAAAGAGTTTGGTGAAAGTGGCAGGATCAGTGCATGTGTCCACCAGCTCCATGAGTCTCTGTCTCACAGCCAGCCGGAAATCACAGTTATTGTACTGCATCGAGTGATACAGTCCCAGAATGATGCTGATGTGCTCTATGTCCATCCGGGGGACGTTCTGCAGGAGAAGCTGGTTGCATTTCTCCAGGAGGGGGCGGTGAATCTGTTTGACATTTCGGATGAACTGCACAACCCTTCTGGGGTTGTTGAAGTGCAACGGGTTCATTTTATCCAAAAGGGAGTCCGCTTTTTTAAACAGTGCATCCCTCAGTTGTGGCGACACCAGGACAAAAACACAGTTCATCAAGGGTGTAAGCACTCTGTAAGGAGGATACGAGTAAACACATTTGTATTCTTGTTGTACCATACCTTCAAAGTGCATGATGGTTAAAAAAAACCCAGACCTGGCGTCTTCAATGGAGTCCAGTCTTTGACTCACTATCTGCGTAATCTGACCCATCAGCGGGCTGTGCTGCAGGAACTGATCGCTCAGACAAACCGCAAACTTTGAAAGTGTCGTCATCTGGAATCTGAAAACACAGAAAGCTTAAACATAAATATTTCATTGCACTTTTATGGGGCATTTATAGGCAATTTATGTTTTTAAATAATCATGTTTAACAGCAGAATTCCTGGTGAAAACTACATTAACCACGATAACTACACTGATATTGAAAATTGTATTTTAGACTTTTATTATTTATTTACTGTACATTTTGTGTAATTATATTGTGTGTGTGTGTGTATGTATATATATATATATATATATATATTTTTTTTTTTTTAATATTTAAGATTATTTAGCATAAATAATTATGCAGATATTTACTGTATATTTCAAATATATTTTCAGAGTCTATATTAATACTTTGCATACATAAATGCAGACATATGTGTATATTTTATACCAAACATAAAACACTATAAATTTCACATCTACTGTATTTATATGGAATAATATGCATGTTTTGGATAAATAAATAAATATACATATATATGTGTATTTTGCCATAAACATAAAACATACTGTGTTACATTTATATGAATATTTATATGCATTTTGGATAAGCAGATTTACATGCATATTTTGCAATAAACAAAAATAATTGCATATTTCACATTTATGTATATCAAATATATGCATGAATATTTTGCATAAAATATATTGTATATTTACACCCATTGCAATATTATACACACACACACACACACACACACACACAATTATGCATTCATGTGCAGCTTTTTCATGAACCTCTCTAGTCTGTTCCAAGCCTCAGTCACCAGCTGCTGCACAAGAGAGTCATGGTGTTCTACTTGAAGCCTGCAAAACAAGACATCACAGAGATCAAAGACTGGCTATTTACCCACAAACATTTAATTAGGACACCATATATACAGTTCAGTTTAGTGAGCTGCCTACTTGGGGAGCATTCTGACTGAAATAAAACATGACCAAATGCCTAGAAAACTTTTTGATTCAAATAAGCTGAACAGAGCACAACATTCTAAATATTGAGCCAAAACTTTTTCACTCCAATGCAATGCATTAGTGTATTGCTTTTTCCCAACGAATTCATGCGATTCTGTGTTAGAATTTGACTCAGGTAAGGTATCTCAAAAACGCAGCTTGATGCCTACCTATAAGACCTTAAAATAATATCTAGTTAGCTTTTTGGAAAGGAGCTTTTCTTTGACCTTCATATTTTCACTCTGTACCTGAGCACAACATAAAGCACATCCACCACTGAAGCGTCATCCATGAGGCTGATCTTGTTTTCAGCCAGAACTCGAAGCGTCAGGAACTGCGGGTGATTCCGGACCTGCTCGATTGTCCTGAGCATGTGTGCTCGCTCTCTTTGAAACTTCCACAGCTGTCCAATAGCACAGCTCACATGGCTCACGGACAGCTTGGCTTTGTTCCGGCCCACCACATCGAACACCTGGTCTTCAGCAGAGCACGTCTGGAGCTGCTCTAGCACCTGATCACGGCTGACGGCCCCGCGGTGGAACAGACTGCGGGAACATGCTTGAAACGATCGGAGCCGGAACATGGCAGAGGACGGCCGGTGTCAGGATACACTCCACATACTAGACAGATTAGACGCACCCCAGAATCAGATCATCAGGTTTTGTCCATGTCAGCTTGAATACTGTCATTATAAAAGCAAAAGATAGTCATGTCAAATATTAAGACATTCTGAAATAGATGTAAATTGTGCACTCATTGTTATTATGCTAATTTGACATTTTTACTATTTAAAATAAATGTTTTCTATTTGAATATATTTTAAAATGGAATTTATTCCTTTGATTTCAAATCCTTCAGAAATCATTCTAATATTCTGATTTGCTGCTCAAAAAAACATTTATTATCATTATTATTATTATGTTGAAAACAGCTAGAACTTTTTTCAGGTTTCTTTGATGATCAGAAAGTTCAGAAGAACAGCAATTATCTGAAATAGAAATCTTTTCTAACATTATAAATGTCTTTATCATCACTTTTGATCAATTTAAAGCATCCTTGCTAAATAAAAGTACTAATTTCTATAATATATAAAATCATCCTTAAAATAAAATTGCATATAAAATATACTGACTCCAAGCTTTTGAATGGCATAGTGTGTAATGTTACAAAAGCTTTTTTATTTCAGATAAATGCTCATTTTTGGATCTTTCTATTCATCAAAGAATCCTGAAAAAATGAGCTCAATTGTTTTAAATATTGATAATAATAATAATAATAATAATAATAATAATAAATCTTCCTTGAACAGTAAATCAGTATATTAGAATGATTTCTGAAGCATCACGTGACACTGAAGACTGGAGTACTGATGCTGAAAATGCTTTGCATCACAGGAATAAATTACATTTTAATATACATTCACATAGAAAACAGTTATTTAAACAGCAAAAATATTTCACAATATTACAATACTATACAATATACAACATTATATATATTATGCATGAATAAGAAATGAAAATCCTGGAAAACATGCATGTATAACAGAAATAAATAATATTAGATGCTTAAATTTTAAGCATATATGTGCATAATGTCACCATGCATATATTATCACAATCTTGTTAAAAGCTTCTCAGTTTTGCCATGAATTCTGATTTGTCACCAGTCTTTTAAACTCTTACCTAATGCCCTTAACATGCCTGCTAGAAACAGCCAACAAGCGAACACATACTTAAGAGTTAGAGTTAGTTCTTAACACTGAAAGTCAGCTCCATCTGACAGCAGCAGATGTGTTGGACAGAATCATGTGCCATATAAGAGAGATTCACAGTACCTTCAACATCAGACAGCCATGACATAAACACACGTGTAACCAGAGTCATGTGCTGCAGCAGATCACGTGCAAGAGGACAGATGTTTAAAGCCCCACAGATGCGCGCTACTGCTTGTGCCTGATGTGCAGCTGCTTAACGTGCATGTAAGAACAATGTTTTAGCGACCATGTGTACAGAAAAGAGCAAAACTTGAGTGACATGGTCAATGCTACACCTTGCTTCCTGTTTAAGGCAGCGCACAGCCAAAAGTCACGGTGTCTGTCAAAATAAAAGTCACTCCTTGTGGTAGAAAACATTTTGAAGGAGGTATATATACACGTTATCGTTCAGTATGTTAATATTATTTATTAATATGTTAATAATATATTAAATAGATAGAAATATATTAATAAATAATAGCATATGCAAATCATTATCATTATAAGAATATATCATTATATTCATATTGCAATTAATTAATAAAAATATTTTTATTTGATTGCATTTTTAAAAACATTTAATCGTATTTTTGGCTGACTATTTTGGAAATACAATATATTTATTTCATGATTTCAAATATGTTAATTACAGAGCTGTAATCTAGGCAAAGGGTGGCTACTTTTGAAGATGCTCAAAAACATGTTACATATATATAGTTGCTGTTAAAAAGGGGGAAAATACAAAACAAAATGTATCCAGGATTGAGGGTATAGCTGTTAACAATGTTGCCATCATATTAATAATGTTGTTTTATTGTAGGAATAATGCCTATTTTGGTCATTTTCTGCGTTTTTCTTGTATAATGTAAAAAAAGTGAAAAGATTGTTTTAACACCTTTCAGGTAATAGGAAAATAATTATTAGTTATAATGTATTTATATTTAAATATTTGTATACAGGCATCCCAAAGCAAATCATACTTTAAATTTAGCTTGTTTTGACTATTACTAAGTTTCCAGGAATAATACTTTTTTATAACCAAGTTTTTTTTCATACATCAGAATATTTCTAAATAAAAACATCTAAATTGTGCAGCAAGAACTTTGATTTGGGGTTAAAAAGCAATATTGTAATAAAAACACAGCAATTACAGTTTCTTTTGCGTAAGATCTTTATTATTGCAAGAGTACGAGCGAGTCATTATAACAGCAGATGTTGTGAAGTTTTACAAGTTGAATCCTAGTCTTTTCTTGGACTGTTGGAAGTCAGGGGTCTCGTTCAGCTCTTTTATGTTTTGAGTGGTGCCGCTCACATAAGTGGGCATCTCAACACCCGACTCATCATGAACTAGATAACTTGGTCTAATTCCACCAAACACGGGCCCCAGACCCCCTCCGATGCCTTCTCTGGCAGCCTTCAGTAGCGGGAAGGTGTTTCTCTCTGACTTCCTGGCTGTTTCGATGACCTGTTTGGTGTATTTCTGAAACTGGTTTTCCTCCTCAACGATGAGAGCAGTGTTCCTCGCAGCAAAGTCCATCTCTTCTTTTTTTGTACGGTGATGCCTTGCACGTTTCTCAGCCTTCACAAAAACCAATGTTGCATTTGAAAGACATCATAGTTAAATGCATAGCATTAAACACACTAAAGGAATAGTTCACCCAAAGATAGAAATTTGCTGAAAAATTACTCACCCTCAGGCCATTCAAGATGTAGAGAAGCTTGTTTTTAATTTGAAGAAATTTAGCTTTATATCACTTGCTCACCAATGGATCCTCTGCAGTGAATGGGTGCCGTCAGAATGAGAGTCCAAACAGCTAATAAAAACATTACAATAATCCACAAGTAATCCACACCACTCCAGTCCATCAATTATCATCTTGCTTATCAAAAAGCTGTGTGTTTGTAAGAAACGAATCCATCATTAAGGTGTTTTTTAACTTTAATGTCTATAATAACGCTTCCTCCAGTGAAAAAGTACATTTTCTGTTGTCCTCTCACATCAAAATCCACAACATATTTGTTCAGAACTGTTTTTGCTTGTAAATGGTGCTTGATCTGCGCATATTTCTCTCCTGATTCAGACTAAATGGCTTTTTCAATAAAGAAAGCAACATTAGAGGACTCGTATTTAGCCGGAAGCAATGATTTGAAGCTAAAACACCTTAATGATGGATTTGTTTCTTACAAATACACAGCTTTTCACTTCACCAGATGTTATTTGTTGGTCTGGAGTGGTGTGGATTGCTTGTGGATTATTGTGAGGTTTTTATCAGCTGTTTGAACTTTCATTCTGACGGCACCCATTCACTGCAGAGGAACCATTGGTGAGCAAGTGATGTAATGCTGCATTTCTCCAAATCTGTTCTGATGAAGAAACAAACTCATCTACATCTTAAATGTGAGGGTGTTACTTTTCATTTTTGTCAAGACCAGTGAGTGTTCCTTTAAGAGCTATACCCACCATTTCTTGCATATAGATGTCCTGTAGTGTTTTGCCTTCTTCTCTAGCTTTTTGAGCTTTAAGTTCTTGTTTTTCAATGAAGATTTTAGCTGCTTCCTTCTTTGCATTCAGCATCTCCAGGGCTTTCTGTTTCTCCTCTTCTGCCTTTCGTTTCTGTTCTTTCCTCTAATATAGGGTTAAAAAAAGTTTATTTTATTGCATGCATTTCAAATTATATACATGAACACTTTGATGGTTATAAATGCAACATTACTGTGGTAAAATCACTGTAATACATGGCCTCTTGTCACTAGTTGCCTTAGTTTAATCAAATAAAAGTCTAAATAATCATGCATTCATTACTAGACAAAGCTTTGAATAGTTAGGACATTATAAGTTATACATTAAGAAGAGTTTATTTACCACGGACTCTCTGTGTGCAGCGATGGATTTCAACAAGGCTGCATGTTTTTCTTCTTTCTCACGCTGTTCTCGGGCCTGTTTGGCCTCACGTTCAGTAACTGCTTTCGCGATGATCTCTTCCTCATTGCTGATCTGTTGCTGCTTCTGTACTGCTAACTTCTGTATAATAGTCTCTCTGTGTCTCTGGAGCTCTCTAAAGCAAAAAGGAATGCAAATACAAGCCCAGTGCTGAGACAAAGCAAGCAGTGAAGAAAATTATTCTTTCTTGCCAGGGTTCCCACACTTCACCCACACATTGAATTTTCATGACTTTTTCTTAACCAAGTATGTTGTAAAATATGTTGTATGTCAGGTTACAGCCTTTTGAATTTATTAGTATATGATACTATACACAGTATATATGATATATGCATAAATGTTCCCATAAAGAGTCTTAACAGGCCAACTGAAGACGAAAATGTAAGCTTAAACAACTTAAAAATAGAAATGTTGAAATAAAATAAGTTGCAGTAGAAGTACTAAAGTACTGGGGGAAAATGAAAGCTAAACAGGTTTATTATAGTTAAATAAAAAAGGAAAAATTTTATCTATAAATTTGAAATAAATATTGACTGAAATAAAATAAAATATAAAAATATTTTTCAACCTTCTCATTTAGCTTGAAGTTCTAAAATAACTAAAACAAAAATAAAATTAATAAAACCTACTAATCTACTAAAAATCTACTAATAACATGACAACACAACTAAATTTCAAAAATTTTAACTAAAATGAAAATAATTGTATATTATATATTTTACATTATATTATTAATAATTATATATTAATCCTTAAATAACACGGAAAGCTCATAATCAAATATTTAAAATGCTGTTATCTAGCCTTTCATGTAATATATCAAGTTTGGTATGGGTTGGAAGTGTTTACCATTAAATAGTCGGCATGCTGTGTTTTATATGTTTGGAAAAAATGCCTTTATAAATGTAAAAAAAAAGAATATTTTCTGGCACTAGTGGGAATCCTGGCATTTATACCCACTAGACACATTTACACAGTGTTAGCATGTAATTTACAGTACCTAAATATTTCCTCTTGCTTCTCTTTCCTCATTTTCATGACCTTTTCTTTATGTTTGGCGAGCTGCTTCCGTCTCTCCTCCTCTTCCTCCTGCCTCTGAGCCTCTGCTGCTTTCATCAGCTCTCTATTGGTCAAATAGTCCTGATGGAAGACAGAAGAATGGATTTCAAAACAGCATCTGATTGACTCTATCTGTAAACATTGTTCAACAACCGCCTCACCTGATGAGCCTTCATCGCGCTTCTCTTCTCTTCCTGTTTCTTGCGCTCATTCATGGACTGTTCCCACAGATGAAGATCTCTGAGTCGCTCAATTTCTTCAGCAGCACTTTTGACCTCCTGCCTCTCCTGCTCCTTCTTCAATTCACGATCATTTATCCTAATATAGCAGGAAACATCAGGTCCTTTTGCAATACCTACATCATTGTTGCCCATGCACTGAAGCACTTTAATGTCTCCTTACTGTTGTTTCACGCTCTCAGCAGCGGCCAGCTGGTCTTGTTTCCTCTGCAGGGCTTTCTGCTGCTCCTGCTGGAGGGCCTGATCTTCTCTGCAAGCCATTTCGGCTAAGATTTCCCTGTCTATGTCCTTGCTGGCATTTTGCTTCATGCGTTTTAGTTCGATCTGAGCTTCTCTTTCCTTCAGAACCTCCGCCAGCAACAGAGCACTCTATAAAAAAACAAAAAAATAGTTTCTAGTAACATTTCACAACAGAAAATTGTGCTCAAATAATGAGAGGCACAGACATGGAAGCCTTTCACTCTGTCGGTCTGGTAGTACTGCTGGGTTTTTGCTTTTTCAATGGCCTCCTTTCGTATCTTGGCCTGGTATTTTGCTTCATCTATGTCAATTTGTTTCCGCTCCTCTTCTTCAATCGCCTCTCGAATTTTTTTCGCCTCTAGCTTTTTTTGTCGCTGTCCCTGTAAGGGGGAAAAAAATTGATCTGTTTTTCTCCATGGAAGACATTTTGTAAAAGTCAAATGCATTAGCTCAAGCATATATATTAATTATTATTATTATTACTTTTTAATTTTTTATTAAGAAAACCCAAAAATATTACATAAAGACAGAATTCACATTACAATCAACTTATTGAACATTTTAACATCGAGGCATAGACCAAATGAAAATAGGCATTATATAGTGTTTAAGTAATTAAAAATGACAATGTTTACGCATATTATATTTAGCGTAAATTGTGGGTTTTTCAGGCAAATATTGCTCATTATGTCTACTAAGAGAGGTACAAGTCCAGAATGTCCTCACAGCGATGGTGTTGGTCCAGTGTTTGACGAGCTCTTTAGAGCGCATGCGCAGCGCCTCTGCAGTCTCACTCCTGTTGTGTTGATTGATTCCGTTCACACTGTGCTGCAGGCGCTGCCACTCCGATTTGGACAAAACTACCGTTTGACGAAGATCCGCTTCGGTTTTCTCCACATCCGGACTCACAGCTGTGTGCATTTGACCACATATTTCCAAGTGATTATAAAGTGTATTTATTATAATTCTAGCTATCCTGCTAGTAAACTCAGTCATTCTCACCTTGTTGGCTCGAGCCTTTCCTCCGCCCGTACTGAACGACACCTGTTGTTATCGAGGCTGTTGACATTTTAACTGCTTTTTTATTCGTTGATCTTGACATACACTGAGGTGTTTATATATGTTTATTCCTTCATACATCGGCAAACTTGGCTAGCGTTGGTAACATGCTCGGTCTCTTTGCACTGTGTTGCTCGGCAACCATTTGAACTTTTGTTACACTGTTGCCCAGCAACCCTGCAAGGGAAGTAGGTGACGTCATGCGAAGCCTTAAAGAGCCCGCAAGCTGAAAATAAACTTTCCAAAATACAGCATTACTTTGGGGCTATTTCTAACTCTTGTAAGCTTTCTCAAGTAGACTTTAAAAACAATTAAAATTTGTAAGTTGTTAAACCTTCTCATTTGAATGTAATGTGCTTTGTTTAATATATACCTCTGTCTAGTAATTTCCATAATTATTATTTTTTATTATTAATATTATTTTATATGTTTGTATTGTAACTGCGTCCTTATTTAAATATGGAAAATAAACTAGTTTTGTCCTCAAATATGTTTATTATTTTGAAAACACAAAGCATTTACTCTCTAGAATATGATGTTATTATTATTATTATTTTGTATGCAAAATTCTGTATTGACTAGCAAAAATGTCTCCTTTCCAGTTTTTCTGTAGAATTTAACTGTGTTATTTAATCCCTCAGACTTGCAAACAACAAAAAAGCAAAACAGGTTTGGTGCTTTGTGAGGATTTAAAGATATTATTTAACCTTCATAACGTTTAATACAAAAAAATCTAGAAAATAAACTGAATAGAACTGAACTGCAATAGCAGTTGATTCTGATTTTTTTTTACTTTATTTAATTTTTATTTTATTTATTTATTCTGAAAACACAAAACTAAACAAAATCCCACAAACTGTATACAAAAAGTATACTGTCCATGACCAAACCAAACAAAAGAAAATACAAAAAAACAAAACAAAACAAAACAAAAAACACCCACCCAAACAGGCACAAGATACAGCCATACTTAATCAGACTTAAACAAAAATAATAAAAATGGAGTGAAATAATAAAATATGGAAGTTATCCATTACACAATTTAATTAAAAATAAAGTGAATGCATATATATATATACACGTTTTTATGTATTGCCTAGTTTATGCATGACTAGTTGTCACATGTTTTATTCCAGTAAATATAAGGGTAGGTTTATTTTGAACGTTTTTAATTATTTAGACCTCTGTCATGTGCTCATGTAATTGGTCAGATGCATGAGCTTGTGTGAAGAATTAGTCCAACTGACCTGTTATAACCTTCTTTTCATCCTCTAATCACTTTAATCTCAAGTAAATAGATTATTCATATAATAAAGTATCATGGTATAGAGACTCAAACCTGCAGAAATTAAATATAAATAAATAAATAAATATAAGTAAAGTTAAAACAAATAACTGTATAAATAAATGTGAAAACATACAATAACATAAATAACTGAACACAAATAAATAAATATATACATGCATGCATGCAAGAATAAAAAAGTTGAAAAAAGTAATACCAAAATTAATTTAGTAATTAATTAAAATACGTTTAATTACATTGCATAAATATATTCCTTTATTTATTTAGTTATTTTTGCAGGTTTGGGCATCCATGAGTCGTGTTTTCACAACTGCCAAGATTACTATGGTAAGAGGAACTTTTTTAGGGAGGCGCGTGAAGGGCGGAGTTTATGCGCCACGGACGGAACATCATTCATTTGAGGAGGAGAGTCGAGTTACAATCAACAAGAATGGCTCCGGTATCAGTCAAACGCGTTTTAATCAGTGAAAGCGTCGATCCATGCTGCAAAACGATTCTGCAGGAGAACGGCATTGAAGTGACGGAGAAGCAGCAGATGACTAAAGAAGAGTTGATTGCAGAGATTCAGGTAAGTGAGTGATTCTTCAACTGATTGACTCTCAAGTTCAGCAGCAACTTCTCCGGAATATCAAGTGCCTTGATTTGGCGTCCTCCAAAGCAGCAGCAGTAACATCAACTCGGTGTGTGTGATGAGATATTAGCATGTGAATGTGCTGAAGATTGTGTGTGTGACTGTCACCCCTCCTCCTCGAGTCTGATGCAACAGCAGCCTGTATCTGCACCATATGAATCGTTTCCTAACTAATGATTTTATCAGACACCAAGTAAACCATCAGTTTATATATTCGAAGTATGTTTTTCCAGTGCATTGTGTATAATGCACATGTGTTTGGCTCTGTGCATGTGATTTTGTGTGTGTTTTAATTATTAGGTATTTGCTTGGATATGATGTAAATAAAATGCATATCATTTTTCTTTATCAGGAAGGCACGTGCATTAAGTAAAAAGATGAATGCATGTTGACTTGTCACTATTGTCATGCCACGTGTTGTTCAGCTTAGGAAATAGCATGCCAATTTTGTTAACATGTCTCAAATATTTTCTTAATTTTTTTTTCTCCCAAGAATTATGATGGTTTAGTCGTCCGATCAGCAACCAAAGTTACTTCTGATATCATCAATGCTGGCAGTAACTTGAAGATCATTGGACGGGCCGGAACTGGAGTTGACAACGTGGATGTGGATGCAGCGACTAAGAGAGGCATTATTGTCATGAAGTAATGAAGCATGTTGAGTCTTGCTCTGACCTCAATTCTGTTTGTTTTCAGTGCTAAAGCAGGTTGCTCTAGTCGTGCACTCTTCTTAATTCTTTTCTTAATCTAAAGGAAGTTGCCAACATTTATTGCCTATCATGCTAAAATCTTAGATGTTAAAGGAATAGTTCACCCAAAAATTAGTATTTGGTGGAAAGGAACTTGCCCTCAGGCAACATCTGAGATGTAGATGACCTTATTTCTTCATGGGAACAGATTTGGAGAAATGTAGCATTACATCACTTCTTCACCAATGGATCCTCAGCAGTGAATGGGTGCCGTCAGAATGAGAGTCCAAACAGCTGATAAAAACATCACAATAAACCAAAAGTGATCCACACCGTTCCAGTCCATCAGTTAACATTGTGTAATGTTTATATACCGGTACAGGGAATTAAAACCCACTAATCATATCCATATTTATCATAATAGGCTCATAATAGACCGTTCTATACGCACCTCTCCGATGAATGGATATTAGATGTAACCCTCTGTTCCCGGTGTCCGTGACCACTTGAAACTCGAAGTAAGGATTTATTTAGGTTCTGATAATGAGTTATTTAAGAATTAATTACTCAGAGACTGATTTAAAAGTTTAACGAATCACCAATACAATGGTTTCGTTTTATTAAAAAAATACAGTAACTCATAAGCAAATATCAAAAATAACAAACGAGAAGTCTTCACCACGCAATTTTCCGGCCCTGTCCATCTCTGTCTTCAGCCCTTTATAGTCTTCCATCCACCTGCGTTCTTCTTGCACGTGTCGCTGTCTGGGTTGGTTTCAGCTCCACGAGCTGGCAGAGACTGTGACCCTTCACCCAGATATTACTCATGTCAGGGTTAACAGTTCAAATACAAAATAACAACTTCCCCATTTCTTAGATCGCAAGCATGCCTATTATTATTTTAAACTATGGAAAATTGTAACACCTCATTTCACACATATATATTCGTAAATATAGGTGTCAAAACCATACACTTCATATATAGCAAATATGAATAACACCTCATGACTTTGTTTTGACTAGAAGGTCCATTCTGCAAGTGTATTTAACAAATGCATCTCCTTGACATCAACCATTTCTTTGCAAAGCAAGCTTCATAAACATATTAGTAATAACTTCACAGCAATTCATATTCGTGCTCTCCATATACAGCACATAATGAAAACATAACATCTTGACATTTATATTTCTGTAACAAGAGTTTGAAGTTCCATTACCTCATTTGTTAACATTTACAATTCAGTAGAAAACCCACTCAAATTAATAATTTCTCTCATATTCTTCATGATTCTTGTTTTCTCTTTTAGTTTAACACAGATCTTTTGATTTTCCAGCTCTGCCTTTGGCCCTCTTGCGTCGTTCCTCTTTTTGTCTCTTCTTATCCTCCTTACTCTGGTAACGTCGCAGCCTCTGGTCTAAAAGATCGTGAAAATCCATTTCTATTTTTTCTGATTGTCTTGTTTGATTAGTTGGGGATTGATTAGGAAATGTCATACTATTATTACCAATTGCGTTGACAATTGAAAAGCAAAAAGCTGTGTGTTTGTAAGAAACAAATCCATCATAAAGGAATAGTTCATGAATAATCCGTCATCATTTACTCCCTCTCAAGTTATTTTAAACCTGTAACCAAATAGTTGCTGGTCCCCATTGACTTCTATAATATGGAAAAAAAGTACTATGGAAGTCAATGGGGACCAGAAGCCGATCAAACAAACAGCTTTTCACTTCCCAAGACAACAGTTGATGGACTGGATTGGTGTGGATTACTTGTGAGGTTTTTATCAGCTGTTTGGACTCTCATTCTGACGGCACCCATTCACTGCAGAGGATCCATTGGTGAGCAAGTGATGCAATGCTACATTTCTCCAGATCGGATTTGTTGAAGAAACAAACTCATCTGCATCTTGGATGGCCTGTGGTTGAGGACATTTTCATCATTTTCAGTTTTGAATGAACTATTCCTTTAAGTAGAATAGCCAGGAATTCCTTTCCTAAATGTTTTTTGTGTCTTTGTTTATTCTTTTTTTTTTTCTCCTTTTCATATTTTAGCACTCCGAGTGGAAACACAATCAGTGCAGCTGAGCTCACCTGTGCTCTTTTGATGAGCTTATCAAGGTAAACTGGCAAAATTAATAAAGCAGTTCTGTTCATTGTTTTAAGGGCTTTGAGATAAATAATTAATTGTATTATAAAATGTTTTAATTTTCAGAACTCAAAAGTCTGTGATGTCTATGGTCCTGAAATAGGGTAGAAAATGATTAAAAAAAAAAAATTGGGTTGTAAAATAAACTCAGTTTTGGACGTATAAGTGGACCTCAGAGGGGAAAAAAAGGATTTAAAAAGACCTGATATAACCAATCTAAGTTGGATTTATTCCTGTTACATACCTAATGAAATATTTAAAATATTTATTAAGGTTTTCTGTATTTCCTAGACACATTCCACAAGCTGTCATGTCAATGAAGGATGGAAAATGGGATCGGAAAAAGGTATGTGCACATTTTGTCCTCTGTGTGGCTGTTGACAGCATGTTAAAGGCTTTGCATTATGGGATAGAGTATTGCATGCACCATCATGTTGTATATTGCACATTTTGGCAAATCATCCAGATATTCTACACATGCTGAAAGTTTGTGCATAATATACAGTACATAGTGCAGAAACCGTCAGAGTTGTGATTCCATAGCCATACTGTGTCTGTGTTAAGCCAGTCATCACTAATCGATTGTGATCACTGAATGTGTTGCTCCGCATAGTTGTGTTAAATGGCTGAGTGCTTTGCTAATGATTTTGCAGTTCATGGGCGCAGAGCTGTATGGAAAAGTTCTTGGGATTGTGGGGCTTGGAAGAATTGGCAAAGAGGTGGCGACAAGAATGCAGTCCTTCGGTATGAAGGTGAGATCATTGTGTCCTAAAACCTCTCCTGACTTGAAATGCAAATGCAATTTAAACTTTTATAAAAAAAAATTTATTGCATCCCTGATAGACCATTGGTTACGACCCCATCACCCCTCCAGAGGTTACTGCGAGCTGGGGTGTGGAGCAGATGTCTCTGGAGGAACTGTGGCCACAGTGTGATTATATCACAGTCCACACTCCACTCATGCCCTCCACCACAGGTACACACAAACAAAACAGTTTTACAGCTTGCTGCACAGTTCAGTAAAAAAAAATCATGATTATTTTGCCTCATATTGCTGCTGCTTATATGCCAAAACTAAAGGTCATTGCACACCGAGTCCAAAATTCCCGTCTGAAATTTTCATGTTAAAAAATAAATACGAGCTCACGTTGTGTCAATCACGTTTACACACTGCCTCCGAAACGTTCGTCCTTCATAAAAAAAATTGTATCATGTTGTTCCAAACCCGTAAAAGCTTCATTCGTCTTCGGAACACAAATTAATATTGACAAAAAACAATTTTACAACTGGCTGAAATGAAATAAGTTTAATAATGTTTTAAAAATTATAATTAATAAAACATTTATAAAATTAATAAAAGATTATATACAATAATATTTTTTATATATAATAATATTAATAATAAAATTAATGTATTATTATTATGCAGTTTAATAATTGTACTACTAGACTATGTTGCAGTTCTAATTGAATTCATTTAGCTTGAATTGCCCCAGTGTAAAATCAAGCCTTTGGTGTTGTGCTACATAGGTCTCCTTAATGACACTTCATTTGCTAAGTGTAAGAAGGGTGTGAAGGTGGTGAACTGTGCCCGTGGCGGCATCATCGATGAAGCTGCTCTCCTGCGGGCTCTGGAGTCAGGACAGTGTGGAGGAGCAGGGCTGGATGTGTTTGTGGAGGTCAGAGTTTGTCGATCACTTAGACTGAGAATGGCTTTAGCTTCTTGCCACTGGTAAATGGCATTACATGCAAACATATTTAAAATAATACTGATCATGTATTTTTGGGCGAGTTCAGGAGCCTCCAAAGAACCGGGCGCTGGTGAACCACCCCAATGCGATCAGCTGTCCTCATCTGGGAGCCAGCACTAAAGAAGCACAGGCTCGCTGTGGGAAGGAGATCGCCCTGCAGATTGTGGACATGGCCACGGGCAAAGCGTTAGTGGGAGCCGTGAGTCACGCTTAGTTTTATAGTGACACAAATGACTTTTTATGACTTTTTATAAGTTTTTCAGGGACATTTTGTATGTTTATGAGGATATATTATTTTTTCTTAACCACATAAATTCATAGCAAATTATTCATATGTCAAATAGTTAAATGAAAATAAAAATGTTTAATCTGAACAATTATCAAATACAGAAGTAGCTGTAAATGATGCACATTTATTTTTTAGGACAAACAAAGACTCTTGAAGTGATTTTCGCCACAGATTTTAATCCAAAACTGCTTTTCTAAAAACCTAAAGAAAATTCCAGAAACAGGTTCCTATAGTCAGAGAAAACCTGAAAATGTCAGGAAATTTTAAAAGTAAAGCTATATGTGACCCTGGACCACAAAACCAGTCATATTTTTTAAATTGAGATTTCAAAATATCTGAATAAATGAGCTTTCCATTGATGTATGGTTTGTTAGGATCAGACAATATTTGGCCGAGATACAACTGTTTGAAAATCTGGAATCTGAAGGTGCAAAAAAATCAATTTTGAGAAAATTGCCTTTAAAGTTGTCCAAATGAAGTTCTTAGCAATGCATATTTTTGGCATAAAAGAAAAATCAATAATTTGGACCCATACAGTGTATTTTTGGCTATTGCTACAAATATACCCCAGCGACTTAAGACTGGTTTTGTGCTCCAGGGTCACATATGTATATGTAAGGAAAAATGTCAGCACATCAAAGCTGCAAAAAAAACAAAAAACATGCACTTTATCAAACTCCTCCCTTTAAAAGACAAAACACTTGTTATCAGTGAACAGCTCTATTAAACTGGGCCCTGGGGACTAGGAAATATTTTTACTCCGAAAGTACTTTAATGAACTTTTTTTAAAAAACTTATTTTGGGAAAATATATATATAGTTTTTTTAAATCAAATATCAATTTGAAAGATTTGTGTAATTTTTTTTATTTTGTTTGTAAAAATAATATTGTTGAATTATTGTATATAATTCATTGCTTGAAGTATTAAGACTATTTTAAATCTTATTATTCTTGAGTTAGCCGTGAATATAGCCTTTGATGCTGATATGGCGTAAAATGATTACATAAACTATTAAATTGTGGCAGGAGAAAGTATATTAACTGAAGAAGAAAAAACCATCAATCACCCACAACTGTAATTTTTTACTTGGATTGAATTGTTTAATGTCAGCATTGAATGGAAATTCACAGATTTGTAAATACAAGTTGATTTTAAGGTGAAAAAGGGCTTATTTCTTTCTGGTGACACATGCCGTTCTTCTCCAGTCATTTAGTCTGGCTGCAAGATCACATTCAGCTCCACCTCCATCCAATGATCAACCGATATATAAAACCCAGTCCCTTCCCTGCATTCTTTTCTTTTTCAATAATCTGTTTCACTCAGCTGTATGTCACAATACGGAAGGGAAGATCACAGCTTGAAGTCTTTTTTCCATCCTCAGGTGAATGCTCAGGTGTTGGTCAGTTCTTTCTCTCCTGACTCTCATCAGTGGATCCTGCTGGGAGAGTCCATGGGCAGAGTGTTGAAGGCCTGCACCGCTTCTAAAGAAGCCTACAGTCAGGTCCATGTCACAGCACTTGGTAGGTGGAATAATTCACCCAAATATGTTGTCAAAATTCACTCACTAACTGAAAGAAATCAATCCTATTGTTACGACAGTACACTTCTGGGAGAAGTCATTTCCACATGATGCAGGACAGGATACACAAGACTTGGATATTTACTCAGGAGGAAACCCTCCCATATGTACATATCAGAGCTTGTTGTCTATCAAACATATTTTATTGGATTGCAATAGTTCTACTCTTTTGAGAATTATTCTGTTAATAGCCTTGAAAATGTTTTTAATCAAGTTAATCCAAATTAAGTTTTAGAACTTTGTCTTGATGAAATTAAGAACATAATTAATTTAAATGATAACAGAATTTGTATTTTTGGGTAAACGGTACTATAGTCCATGGGTTCCCAACATTTGTTTTAGGGGAACCTCTTAGGTGTAAAATATTTACTTAGCTGAGAATTTAGATTCATATTTTAATGATAGAAGAATGCATTTGCATGTTTATGGTTCTCTGTCATGTGGCATGCAAGTAAAAAGATTATTTTCATTTTAAAATATTTATGTATAGGGCTGCACACCAAAAATTATACTCCAATTATTTGGTATATATTGTGATTTGAACTGCCCATATGACATTTAATCTGAATGAAATCTATATATATATCTGTAAGTATGCTTATAAATTCTAAATTACAGCCCCATGTCTTTATAATTTAACAATCAATTTAATTATTAGCTTTTCATAAACTTAAAACCCTGTTCTGGTCAAATGGCATTACAGTTTATCATTCCAATGATGCCATCTTGTGGCAAGATATATATGTGTGTGTGTGTGTGTGTGTGTGTGTGTGTATAATATATAATATACACTGTTTTATAATATTTTATTATATAATGTAAATAAAAAAAGTCATATGTATTTATTTATTTTTTGCTGTATAGGGGAGTCCTTGAAGAAGTCTACTGGGTTTTTAAGCTCAGCAGCTGTAGTTGGTTTGCTCACTGAAGGTCCTCAGAAAGGCCCTAACTTGGTGAATGCACTGCCTCTAGCTGCAGAGACAGGAATTACAGTAAGACTGTTTTACAAAACCAGAGTTTCATATTTTTTCATACTTAACATGTTAAGTTAAAGCACAAGCGCCATCTAGGTGGATTATTTTCCCGGTATTGCTCTAATCTGTCCCGATTTCACAAACCTCCAGGTGCAGATGGATCATAAAGACAATGAGTGTGAGGCATGTGTGCTGGAGGTCTCTGTGAACGGCAGGAGCTATAAGGCTGTTGGCTCGGTGCAGGCCGGGGTTCCTGTGCTGCTGGAGCTGAATGGAAGTGTGTTTCGACAGCCTGTTCCTCTCACTGGACACCTGCTGTTCTTCAAAGCCGCCAACTCCACTGAGCTCCTGCTCTCCGTAACCGGTAAAGACTGATTCACATTCTGCACAAATAAGAATATCTATACTATACAAGTAGTTTATACATATATACTTGCATAACATATTGCATGTCATCTGAAGCCAATGTCATTGCCCCTTGGTCACTATGTGCTTTCATTATGTGGGCTAAAGCAGTGTAAGGCTTCTTTAAAATTTCTTGAAAGAAAGACGTATGTGACCCTGGACCACAAAACCAGTCTTAAGCAGCACGGGTATATTTGTAGAAAAAGACAAAAATACATTGTATGGGTCAAAATGATAGATTTTACTTTTTATGCCAAAAATCATTAGAATATTAAGTAAAGATCATGTTCCATTTAAGATATTTCTGAATATATCAAAACTTGCATTGCTAAAAACTTCATTTGGACAACTTTAAAGGCGATTTTCTCAATATTTTGATGTTCGTTATCTCATGCCACAAATTGACCCTTATGATTGGTTTTGGGTCTAAGGTCTCACATGGGTTTGGAATGGCATGAGGGTGACTAATGACTCTTTAAAGTCTGTGTGAGAAAATAGGGCTCAGAAAAAGTTTATTGATGCTCTCCTATGTTCCTCAGGGGTTTTGGCAGCTGCAGGCGTGGAGCTGCAGTCCTTCAGTGCTTCTACTGCCGGCAGGGGTGAGCAGTGGTACTGCATGGGCATATCTTCACTGCTGGGGGACATCGGTGCCCTGAAGTCCTTAGTGAAGGAGGCGGCACAGCTCACTGTCTGAATATCTGTCAGTGATCCTGATCTGAACCACGTAACATTCCAGCATCTTAACCTGTAGCCTGAGTTTCATTGTAAGCTGTTGCTCACATTGTTCGTAACACTACATTTCCTAAAATGACAGTATGGAAAAATAGTCTGTTTACTAAAGCCACTGTATTCCAGATACGTGAAAGTGTTTGATTAAAACAACAACAATCAGTGCTTTGCAATGGAGTGTCTTTCTTTTCAACATACTAAAGAGTTTCTGTTTCAGTCCCTTTTGCGTAAAAATTACGTTAAATAGCTGATGCCAATTTGTGCTGCTAATATGGATATTTACCAAACACTAACAGATGAGGTTTTTTTGTTTCAAATCCTCTTTGTCCTTATTAGGGTCGCGAGGAGCTGGGGCTTTACCCAGCGTCTTGAGCCACAGCTGGGCAAACTCCCTGCATGGATGGTCAGTCCATCACAAGGTTCATATACAGACTTTAAGAAGTCGATTTTATAGAATTTCTCTTCCTTTGTTAGAGCATGAGGTGAAAATGTTCAATGGTAACTGTTAACTTGCTTATGTGTGTGTTACACGCATACATGCTCTCTTTAAACTTTAAATGTGTGTGTGTGTGTATATAATGTCAATTTGATTTCACAGATACTATTTAAACTGAGCTAGACAATGACATCTGAATTCAATAATGAAGTGCTTTTAACTGAAAACTGAGTGTTTAGTCTTATTATTATACATTACTGACACTCTATCCTCCAATTTGATACTGTTAAGTGCTTTTAAGACACAATCTGTATTGTTAAAAGCGCTATATAAATAAAGCTGACACACACACTATAGCTAGTTTTCATTTCCCAAAATATTTTTGGTGTAAACTCAAACTTGCCCTTTTTCCATATACATCATATATGATGGACACTTCCTGCTTATCACATTATTATTATTAAACAGATTCTGTATTGCATACACTTTCAAAACACCCTTAAGTGTCATGACCATAACCACAAGGCTTGCAATGTCAAATTAAACTTGCCTTTCAGAAGGCATGCATGCATCCAAACAACCTTTCCTTAACATTAGAATACATTCTCATTCTGATAAGAACTTATGGAGCCTTTTGGTTATTTTTAGCATTTATGACCTTTAATGTTCCAGGAACCAAACATTGTTAGGATTAAAATGTTTATTTGTCTTGAGATTGCAGAATGCACTCCCAATTAAATACTTGAATTATTAGCACTTAAACACTATTAATTTGGAGTCACCTCACAGAAATATACTTTAAATCGCCTCTATCAAACAGGAAAAGGCGACTGACCCTCAGTTTCTATGGTAACAGAGTTATTTCTGTCCTTTACTGTACCCTGTGGACTTAATGGCAATTGCACAGCAATAATTCCCCGTCGCTAAGCTATAAACAAACGCTCTTGCGTGAAGCGTTTAGAACGGATTCATTCTTGGTGTTTTTTTCGCTCAGGCATTATGCAACGGCTATAATCCTTATTAGGATTAACTCTCAACACTGCCATGACAACTGAAACGTGAAAACTGCTATTACGTCTCAGTTGATTGAAAAATCAAAATTGCAAAATGTATTTATGCAGATAGGATGCTTGTGAACAGTGTTTGGTCACATGGCTGAAGGACGCGGGCACGCGCTTGTGTTGAATCAGTAGTGGCTGACAGACAGCAGCGAGTCTCCTGATAAACACTGATACCTAAATAGGAGCTCCACATGTTCTAGTGGCTGACGCTAAATACAGGGGCCACGTGTCTGATCTGACCGAGCACAAGGCACACTGTTGGGATAAAACTTCTCCAACGAAGAAAGGACGAGTGTCAATCATCTTAATCATCGGGTCAGGTAAGCTTGTTTTTACATAGGGGCTAGTTGTCACACGCTATTACTGTAAAATGCATTAATTTAATCATTAACAGTGTTGTTGTGGGTTGGTTTCAAAAACCTATTCATAACAGGGTTATTATAGTTTATTAAATCTAAAACCAGATTTTTGTTTAAAATAGAATAACTGAAAATAAATGTATATGTAAAAACTTATTTTTATTTAAGCTAGTTGCAAAGGCATATTTTTTACTTTATGTACTAAAATAACAAACTGAAATACAGAAAAAAATAAAAATGCATAGAAACTAGGCTATATAGACATAAAACTAAATTGAGAAAAAAATGAAAACAAAAAGCTAAATCAAAGTATTATTAAAAAACTGGTTCAAAATCGCCTTTAAATAGGATATTTTTTGTGAATTTTGTGCTCAAGATTAACATTTATAAATATATTTTGTAAAACCTGTTAGGTAAACAGATGAACCCAGTAAAAAAACATTAGTATAAATTCAGACAAGAGTCAACTATATAATGAAGTTTGAAATTGAGTCATAAACGTTTTAGACGATTGAAGGATCATTATAGAAAAAAAATGACTATGCCAAGATAATTTCATATTTTGTATGTTACAATTTGCATTTAGCTTTTTTGGGTTGTGTAAAATTGTTTTACTGTTTGCATTTTGCTAAAAACACCTAAAATGTTTAATGGCCGATGTAACAACTTACCCCATATGATACCACAACATATAAATCAACATCTGTGAAAATATACAACCAGGTTTAGACAGTTACCTTCAGAAATAATAATGAGAAATATTTACTGGAATTAAAATGATAAAAATAGTGTCTAAAACATGAATTTGGTTTTAACTGCATCAGGCTTTGTTGTGTTTATCTGTAGAAAATTTACAATAGTGATTTTAATTTACATATAATCCATTATATCATACATAATCCCCTGGTTTCACAGACAAGGTTTAAGACTAGTCCTAGACTAAAATTAAAATCTGAGCCGTTTCAGCTGAAAGAAACTTGCACTGACTGATCTTAAAACGTGTCAGTGCCTTTGTTTTGTCTTGAGATGAACATCAGTAATGCTTTTTTCTAAGGTATGTTTATAAAAATTACTTAAATGTCCTAATTAAACTATGGCTTAATCCTGGCTTAGTCTAAATCCTGTCTGTGAAACCGGGCCAATATATCATATAATAATTATATTATTAAAGTCATGGACAATAAACAATCCTAGAACTGAGCAGAACTAGAAACATTTATTTTCTAATGTTTGTTTACTAAATTCCTACAACTTCAATTAATTTTCATGGGGGATAATTTAGTAGGGAGTTAATTTTGTTAGGACACTTGAAAACTCATTTGAAAATCTTCTCTTTCCAGTTGCAATGTCAGGAAAAGCTCATAGCGGTTACTCCTACGAGTTCTTCGATGCCTCTCACTCCTCCGAGGTGCTGGAAGCTCTTCATGAGTTTCACAGCAGCGGTCTGTTCACGGACGTCACCCTGCAGTCTTCATCCGGACAGCTCTTCCACTGCCACAAGGCTGTCCTATCAGCCCGCAGCTCCTATTTCAAGGTAATGTTCACCTTAGACATGAGAGAACGTTTGAACGACACCATCAACCTGCCTTGCATAAACGGAGAGATTCTGGGAGCTTTGGTGAGCTACATCTACACTTCAAAGATCAGCATAACCCAGAACAACGTCCAAAGTCTTCTGGAAGCCGCAGACCTGTTGCAGTTCAACTCGCTCAAAAAAGCCTGCGAGAACTTCTTGATTCGTGTGCTGGATGTTGATAACTGCCTCGGGATGCACTCGTTCGCCGAGCTTCACGTGTGCTGTGATTTGCAGCGCGAGGCTTTGAGGATCATACTGAGTCGCTTTGAAGAACTCACACTTCAGGAGGAGTTCCTAGAGGTGGATTTCCAAAAGCTATTGAAGATATTAGCTACAGAAAACCTCAGTGTGTGGAAAGAAGCAACTTTATTGGATGCGGTGGTCAAATGGGTCGCCCATGACACGGCTCCTCGGATAGACCACCTTCAAGAGCTTCTCAACTGCATCCATCTCGACGTGGATGATGCTTGCCTCAAAACTGCTTTGGATCCACGCAGACATTGCTCTGAAAACAAACTGCGATCTTCAATTCTCACCTCCTTAAAGCCGAGCAAAGGTCTCTCACAGTGCTGCAAAAAACTAACGTGCAGCTTGTATGTTATTGGTGGATATTACTGGCATCCGTTGTGTGAAGTAAACATGTGGGACCCTGTTTCCAACACGTGGGTTCAGGGAAAAGACATGCCTGATTTTGAAAGAGAGAGTTATAGTGTGGCACTTCTAGGCCCTGATATCTACGTGACTGGAGGATACAGGACACAGACTGTGGATGCTTTAGAGACCATGTGGATTTACAACACAGACTCGGATGAATGGACAGAAGGATGTCCCATGATCACAGCCAGATATTACCACTGCTCCGTGGCTTTACGTGGATGCATATACGTCATTGGTGGATATACGGCAGGAGCTCCTACGCAAGAAACTGAATTCTATGATCCCTTGAAGAAGAGATGGTCTCCTGTGGCTAATATGATACAAGGTATGAGAATTTCAGTTTATTTAAACACAGCTGTTGGATTGGTTGCCTGAAGGAAACCTTTGATAATAACCATTGATAATAAGAAATGTTTATTGAGTAGCAAATCAGCGTATTAGAATGATTTCTGTAGGATCATGTGACACTGAAGACTGGAGTAATGATGCTGAAAATTCAGCTTTGCATCACAGGAATAAATTACATTTGAAAATATATTCAAATAGAAAACAGTTCTATTAAATTGTAATAATATTTCACAATATTTGTGAAATTTTTGATAAAATAAATGTAGCCTTGGTGAGCATGAGACCTTTCAAAAACATAAAAAAAACCCTATGCATGAAAATCTTAAGCTTCACCAGGATTTCAGCTTTTTAAAACATAAATGTTGGAAAATGCATGGTCTTACACAAAATCTTTCAAATATCAAAGACCTAAAATGCCTGTTAATGGATGTTCATTGTCTTTCTGTTTTGACTTTAAAGGTGTGGGAAATGCAACCGCTTGTGTAGTGAATGACAGAGTCTATGTAACCGGAGGGCATTATGGGTACAGAGGAACCTGCACTTACGAGAAGATTCAGACTTACCGGCCAGATATCAATGAGTGGAGCATCACAACGATATGTCCACATCCTGGTGAGCCACCTACATTTTGTGTTAGATAAGCTAAATGGATCAGATCTTTAGGCTAGAACCACCATAGGTTGGTTGCTGCCTTCTGCGTCAGCATCCTAACAGAAATGAGCCCATCTGGATTTAATCATCTCTTGGCTCTTTACTTTCAGAGTACGGCCTTTGCTCAGTCTCCTTGAACAATAAGCTTTATCTGGTCGGCGGTCAGACCACCATCACAGACTCTTACGATCCCGAGCGAGATGAGTGGAGACAGATGTGTGCGATGAAGGAGAGAAGGATGGAGTGCGGATCCGCTGTTATAAACGGGTGCATCTATGTAGCAGGTGGGTATTCATACTCTAAAGGGACGTATCTGCAGAGTATAGAGAGGTACGACCCTGAGATCGATTGCTGGGAGATTGTGGGAAACCTCCCATCGGCTGCACGCTCTCACGGCTGCGTTTGTGTGTTCAGCGTGTGAAATCACAGCACAATCACTGTCTGTGGAGCCACTTCCAGTGGGGTCTAAAAGTCTGAGACCACTTTTATCTATTCCAACATGGAAATGAAGGGAATAGGCAATACTTCAGATTTGGTGCTAATTCAGGGTTTCTACATATTTTCCATTTAAAAATCTTCTCTTCTCTTAAAAATTTTCTTTCTCCATACTTACCCAGACCTGGAAATGACTAAAAATCTAATTCCATACTGTGCAAGAACCCTGCAAATTTGTTACATGAATCATGTGACACTTTATATAGATGGTCAGATGTTTGTCCACTGAAGCTCAAGATGCTCTTCGGAGCATCTCAAATCATGCTGGAGAACATGGGTTCACATCAGCTCCAAAAGGGAGACAAACCAATAAGAATTCTTCATTTTCAGTTCAATTCATCACTTGAATTGTTATCCTGAAAATCTCAGACTTTTGGGTCCCGCTATATAATTCTAAACTGATGAGTGTGATGTCGAAATGATATATTTGTTCAACATGTGTCACTGATAATGTGTGAGACACAGTTTGTATGTTATCTGTGCTGGAAGATAAAGGGCTGTTTCTAAATGTATACTGAACAGCACAACAGATTACAGCACTATTTGCACAGTACCTTTTTGTAGACTGTAATGTTTTGCAGCAAAAAAAACAAATCTGTTTAGGTGTTTTAAATCAAGAAATGTATTTATTCCTTAGTGTTATTTATATTTATATGGATGATTTTGTATTTGTAAGACAGTCGTGAACCCAGAATTTTACTGTAAATGTGTGTGATGTGTAATTTATTGTTTTTTAGTTATGATGATGTTTTATTAACTGTGTATGCTGCCAAAAATGTGAAAAGCACAAATTTAAATAAACTTCCAACAAGCGTGTTTGTAAATCCTACATAGACTCTGGTATTTCTGTGGTATCCACCCAAAAATGATACAGTATGCTCATTTATAAAATTTATTTTGAAGAACAGTGTATTTTTAGATGTGTGTGTGTGTGTAATATATATATATATATATATATAACTAAAATTTTTGCCTTTTTAGTTGATATTCAAGTGGATCAAGTCCACTTGAATATCAACCTTAAATAAGATTGAAACAACAACATGTTACCAGTTTGTCTTGAGAAAATGTGTCTACATGTGTCCAGTGCAATATTTTTGTGGCAATTAACTTACAGTTTTGTAGCAAAACATTCACTTACCAACTTTTTGTGGAACTTAAAAGATGCTGGCAGGTCATATCTGAGCTCTGAAGGGATGACACCAGTTGAGGATAAATAATATCATATTATAATGTGCTATAAAGCTTATTACAACTTGCATGGTTCTGCATAAGATCCTTTATGCTCGGTGTTCAGACAATAAAACCTAAACCACCGTTTAAAAGATTTTTTAAGTCTTTTAAGCTCATAGAGGCTGCATATATTTGATAAAATTATATTAAAACATAAATATAGCAAAATAGTTTTACAGTTTAAAATAGCTGTTTTCCATTTGAATATTTTTTTAAAATGTAATATATTCCTGTGATGCAAAGCTGAATTTTTAACATCATTACTCCAGTCTTCAGTGTCACAAGATCCTTCAGAAATTATTCTTAATATGTTGATTTGCAGCTCAGGAAACTTTTTTTTTTTTTTCAGGATTCTCTGATCAATAAAAACTCTAAAAGAACGTTTGTTCGGAATAGAAATCTTTAAACATTCTAAATGTATTTATTGTTACTTTTGACCAATTTAATGTGTCTTTATAATATTAATTTCCCAATCTTTTGAACTATAGTGTATGTTTATAGATTCACTAAATATTACCTGCAATGACTTCCATTTTCACTTTCCAATCATTTGCTTTCTTCTGAATGTGCTGCATGAAAATCCAATTAAATTGTAAGTTTTTCTTATGAATATAGTTGAAATATAGCTGTGAAATGATGACGTAATATGTCTTGTGAAGTGATAATGTAGTTACTGATCATTTGTGACCCTGGACCACAAAACCAGTCATAAGGGTCAATGTTTCGAAATTGAGATTTATGCATCATCTGAAAGCTGAAGCTTTCCATTGCATTGCTCCATTCACAGCTTTCCATCGATGTATGGTTTATTAGTATAGGACAATATTTGGCTGAGATACAACTATTTGAAAATCTGGAATCTGAAGGTGCAAAAAAATCTAAATACTGAGAAAATCGCTTTTAAAGTTGTCCAAATGAAGTTCTTAGCAATGCATATTACTAATCAAAAATTACGTTTTAATATATTTACAGTAGGAAATTTACAAAATATCTGCATGGAACATGATCTTTACATAATATTCTAATGATTTTTGTCATAAAACAAAAAAATCTATAATTTTGACCCATACTTCTAGTTTCTTCAAGTAGAAAATTTACATTGGATCAAATATGAAAACATGCAGTGCACTTGCATGTGTTTTCTTCTACTTCTGCAGGCTGATCTTGCCAGCTGAGAGTATTAGCGCCATCTGCTGGCTGACTACTGCCATGGCACACAGTCATCATGACAGATTTTATCTGTCGCATCAGATCTGGGCTGCGGTTCCCCAAAAGCATTGTGCATCATAAACACATTGCCACCGATGGAGCTACGATCAATTTAGGCTTACGATGCTTTTGGGAAACGCAGCCCAGATAATTTCACTTGTTGACTTTTTACTAACATAATAACATGATAAAATGATAATGAATTAAGAAATATCCTGGTGTTTCTTATTTTTATTAAATAAAAAAATTACTACTACTAACCATGCCTGAAATGACTCCTTATTCCCTTTGATAATGTAGTTCAGCACAAATTCTAAACGGTTTCAGATAACATTCTCAGTTGCTGAATTTGGAATATAATAAAAACATAGCCTACTAGTACAAATATCAGCAACAAATTCTGCAATGCTTTGTGTTGTTAGTTGGGTTGTGTGAATTGAAAACACTCCATCCTTTCATAAAATGATAGTAACTGGACTCAATTGATATCAGCTTAACACATTTCGAGATGACATCCTCATGTGAACAGCTGCTAACATTAGCCCTTAAAAAAATTCCAACTGTTTTGACCGTCTGAGCTTGACCGCAGCATTTCCTCTTTTTTTAAAATAAAATCTTACAAAAATCAGGAAATTGTACATGAACAAACCCCTGTGTTGAATAATTCATATTCAACATATTTTCAATATAATTTAGAGAATAGAATTGAGTAACACTTTTACAAATTCTTTAGTGGCATATAAATTTATAAGTGTAACATTATTTTGCATGTCCTGTGAAGGAGGAAACCAGGATGCCTCAATTGTCTCTGTAATTTCTCCTGTTTTGTCAGAGAAGTGGAGACATTGGTGAAATCATGTCATTGCCTGACCCAGAGCAGACGGATTTCTCAACAGACATTAATGTATGAGTGTGAGAAAACTATTGCCAACTATATGCCAACACAACTTTACAAAAACCGTGGCAAATGCGCTAGCTTGCGGGTCAATACAAGACATTTAGTTAATAGGCCAGCCGTGTATTTGGGGTACGAAACATGGAGACAACATAATAAAAATTACAACATCTTCTTGGACAACTAACACAAAACAATCTTAAGTAAGGTGGGGGAAAAAAAATTACTATTATAGAAGTATTTTTATTATTTTCAAGTGTTATTTTTGGCGGCCTGTTTTAATTTTAGTTTTAGTCTAGTCTTTGTGTGAAGCTGTCATTTTAGTTTTTATTAGTTTTAGTCACGTTCATACTCCTTTTAGCCTAGGCAAGTTTCAGTCAACTAAACGTCTGAGCATTTTTAGTCTTATTTTAGTCAGAATTAAATTATCCATGACTATTTTCGTCTAGTTTTAGTCGACGAAAACTGAAGACATTTTAGTCTTAGTCAATGAAAATTGTATTTTATTGTTCTCTCTTAAACGTGATTTCTACCGAGGGGAACGCTAGAGCCCTGCATTTCAGCCCGGCCCCGACCGATGGGCCAGTTTTCACACACAAATAAAAGACCCTTTAAAGTTACGAATGATGTATTACTCTTACTTTTACTTTTATGAGCAAAAATTACGGCTTAAGTTGTTTCCATTGAAAAAATGCAATTGATTGCGCTGGCGCGTCCATGTCCTGCGCTTTAACTTCCACTCTCCGCACAAACTAGGATGCAGCGCACATTTATCTAGGTTTATCGTTTAAACATTGTTATATGCTTGAACTGTGTTAGTATATCTATAGATTTTATTTTAGGCAAGTCATGATGATTTGAGAAGGCTAAATTGATCAAACATGACTATGATCAGCCTGCCGGTCTGCCGCTGGCCGCTCGGCCATACTTTAAGAAAGAAAAAAAACGTATGAACTATTTTAATAGCTGAAACAATATAATCTGATTTGGGAGGACTCGGACTCGGGCTGGTATCTGTCAAGCTCTCGGACACGGGCCGGCTAGGACCTGAGCGTCTCGGCTCGATCTCCTAAGTGAAGATCACATGATCACAATAATAACGTCGTCTCGTCTTGGTTTTAACTAGAACTTCCATTCTGCAAATGTGGACTTACAGGTGCAAAATGCATCTCCTTGTTAATAACCATCTTTTTGCAAAACAAGCATCGTAAACATAGCATTAGTAACTTCAAAGCAATTCATATTCGTGCTCTCTAAATATAGCACATACTTAGCATCTTGACATTTTTTCTGTGACAAAACTTTGAAGCTCCATTGCTTCTAAATCATTTGTTAACATTTGTAACTCAGCAGAAAACCCACACAAGTTAATCATCTCTCTCATTTTCCTCATTATCCTTTTGTTCAAAGACTCTTGTTTTCTCATCAACTTCAGAATCTCTTTTAGTTTAACACGGATCTTTTGATTTTCCAGTTCTGCCCTTGGCCGTTCCTCTTTTTGTCTCTTCTTGTCCTCCTTACTCTGGTAACGTTGGAGCCCCTGGTCTAAAATATTGTGAAAATCTATTTCTATTTTGTCTGATCGTCTTGTTTATGTATGTTTGAGATTTGAAAAACATGACTTTGGAAAGATGTCAGCATCATTGTTATTCTTACACTGGGATCAATAGGTCTATTATTAAAATCAGTTGACACAAGAGGAAACACAAGACATGCATTTTCCAATTTTTGAACTGTAACCAAATAATGCAGCAATAGATGTTAAAGTCTAACCACCTTCTTTTAGTCTATTTTTTGGCTTAAAGGATTAGTTCACTTTTAAAAAAACTTAGATAGGCCTATCTCTGTACTTCCGCCAACCTCAACCGTGACCTTTTCCACTTCATTGCGTATTACGTGACGTCACGAACGCGCATCACAGAACAGAGCAAGGCGAGCATTTGTGCTTATAAAACTTAAACTTTTTTATTTATTTTTGAAATGACCGATCGTTTCGCTAGATAAGACCCTTATTCATCGTCTGGTATCATTTAAAGCCCTTTGAAGCTGCACTGAAACTGTCATTTGGACCTTGAACCGTTTGGGTCCCAATGAAGTCCATTTTATGGAGAAATGTTTTCATCAAAAACCTTAATTTCTTTTCGACTGAAGAAAGAAAGACATGCACATCTTGGATGACATGGGGGTGAGTAAATTATCAGCAAAAGTTTTTTAAAAAGTGAACTAATCCTTTAATGCAGTGGAAAGCAAAGGGTGAGAAACCACATCCTGGAACCTTCTGGGAAAAAACCCCAAAACAAAAACATGCTTACATCAGGCCGGAAATGGATTATTAGTTCATATACTTCATTCTCCACTGATTCTTTGATTACCTGAACTCTAACCCTTTTTTTAATCTTTTTTATTTATTGATATTGGGAAATAGGCACACTGATAATAGGTTAAACTGAGGTTAACACTGATACAAGAAATAAGCCTGAGATTATGGGATGGACACAGCATTGAGAATTAGAGAAGAGTTTGTTTATGCAAAAAGACAGAAGTGAACTGTATTGTTTCAAAAGCACCTTTTCCTGTTTCCATTTCTCAAGACTTTAACTATGCAAACCAGATCGATGACGTGCCACATAGACAGGTGCAATTGTATCTTAACACCTAGTCAAAATAGCCATTAAAATTAATTTAATATAATTTAGAAGATAAAACCTTAGACCACTTTTACAGTTTACCCATATTTTGCATATCTGTTTGTGTGTGCATGATGTTGTAATGTTTTTTTTAGGGTTGTGCTCTTTGAAGGAGGAAAACAGGTTGCTTCACTTCTCTCTGTTTTTTTTTTTTTTGTAGCGAGGAAGTGGAGACGTTAGTGAAATCATATCATTGCCCGACCTAGAGCAGACTGATTACTCAAACAGAGTTTAATGTACAAGTGTGAGAGACATATTTTTCTGAAGCAACTTTATTTACACACGTGAAGCCAAAACATAATTAGCTTTTTACATTATTTTAGAATAAGAACAAAAATAGCAAGTCCTGAAACAAGCAATTTAATAAAACTTTTCAAATGTTTGTGGTCAATAAGATAAAAAAAAATCTTTGAAATATGTTTCATGAGCAGCAAAGGAGCATATTAGAATGATTTCTGAAGGATCATGTGATACTGAAGACTGGAGTAATGATGCTGAAAATTCAGCTTTGCATCACAGCAATACATTACATTGTTAAACATTAACTTTTTGTTTAAATTGTAATAATATTGTACAATATTACTGTTTTATTGTATTTTTGATGAAATAAAAGCAGCCTTGGTGAGCATAAGAGATTTTACCAACCCCAAAATAATAATAAAAAAAAAAAGCAAAACAGAAAATCTCTACTTCCATCTTTTTACTAATTTCTGACAAAATCTGAAACCCCTGCAGAGTGTTTTTCACAGATCATTTTGATATGGACACAGCGTTCAAAACACAAGCTTGACGTGTTGCCTCAAACCGCAGAAAAAAGGTTAAAGATCATTATCATCAGAAGAAAACAAACACACTCTTATCTATACTTTTGCATCTATAATTCTACAAAAACAGAACTTGTATTAACCTGTCTTAAACTGTATTTTTACGAAAGGGAGGAGATAGTAACGAGATAACATTTCTGGCTAAACTATTTCTTTAACAGTATAGCCAAAGAGGAAGAATACATATAATTTTAAGTGGATAACAATTGACTACAGAGTCACTGACATTTGCCTAGTGCTTCCAGAGCTATAAACAGATCCCACTCGATATTTCGACATTGTGTCTCTCCCCAACAGGCCTTTCTTAAAGAGAGACGTCAGGAGCTGGTTGCGGAATTTCTTTCCTATGAAGGCATACAAAATGGGGTTTATTGCACAGTGGGCAAAAGCCATTGCCTGTGTGATGTACAAGGCCACGTCTATGCTGTCCCTCAGCTCACACGTTTCCATCACCCGGCCGCCTCGCATCAGGGTGTCTATTAACTCTAGGATATTATTGGGCAGCCAGCAGATGATAAAAGCCAACACGACAGACAGGATGACCCGCATGGCCTTCTGCTTTTGGCTGTTGCGTGTGCGGCAAAGCGTGCACATGGTGAAACCGTAGCAGAACATCATGACAGCTAATGGCAGGAAGAATCCCAAAGCGTGGTGGAGAATCCGTAAACTCATCCTCCAGCTGTCCATGCTTTCTGCGGTCAAATTGTCATGACATACATACTCCTCCATATATCCAGACATAAAGGCCTCGCGATTCACTATAACGGGCAGGGACAATAAAAAGGCACATAGCCACACCAACGCACACACTATACCAACCAGATGGCGTTTTTGGGTGAGGAATTGAGTTGCTTTCACGATGGCCAGGTACCGATCAACACTAATACATGCCAGCAGGAAGACACAGCAGTAAAATGTGGCTTCCTGCAAGCCTGATATCAGTTTGCACATAAATGTGCCGAACATCCATTGGCCGGTGTGAAGGTAAGCAGCCCAGAATGGGAGAGTCAAGGCAAAGAACAGGTCGGCGATGGCCAGGTGCATCAGGTAAACGTCTGTAGATGTCCTGCGGTTCTCCATGCAGCTCACCACGAAGATCACCACCATGTTGCCCAGCAAGCTTAGACAGAAGACTATGACATAAACTAATATCAAAACCGTTTGGTTTATATACTGCATGTTTTCTGAGCAGGGAGTGACAAAATCAAGGTATATGAAATCTGGAGTAGTAGTTTCCATGTTTAAGATGTTTGCCTGTCAACTGTGGGGGGACAACTTTATTAGAGCCAGCATATTTAGATATAAATCATCCAAATGATTCATTTTCAGTCAAAAGTTTGGACATTGTGTACAATATGTAATTTATGAAATAAATAAATATACTCAAATATTTTGTGTTATTTTATATAGTTTTAACCTACATTGAGCTGTATAATGACATTTTTTGTCTTTTTTAGAGCTGCTTTAAGTTATTTTCTTGTTTATTGCTGTGAATCTGCTTTGAAACAATCTGTATTGTATAAAAGTGCTAAAAGTGCAAAAATAATAATAAAGAAATGAGTTGATGTGTCTTAAATTTTGACGTATTATATGCATAAATCAAAAAGTATACTTAATTCAGTGAAATATTTCACTTGAAGTCATAATGTCTAATCCATTAATCTTTAATTAAAAGCTGAACAAACTGTCAATATATAGAGCAAAAGAGTATTCTCTTACCGTTGTATCTTCTGTGATTTTATTGATTGACAGTGCTCAGGTCTGGCAGTGTGGGATTTAGGGACCATTCAGTGAAAAATTACTCGATACTAACTGTTAATTTTCTGAGAACGACTGGTTTGATAACAACTGATTATTACTAGCCTACCCGTCCCTTTCCTTCCTGTATGAATAATCCAAAAATGACGTAGAGCAGAGATAACATCAGCACCTTGGTTTCACAAGAGAGTTAACCAATAGTAACAGTAAACTGGCAGGGGGCAGGGGCGGTGGGGGGATGTGAGGGGGTCTCGGTGGGGGGGGGGGGGGGGGGGGGGGGTCTGGGGTTGTTTAGTGACTATCCTATTAATATGACTGACTTTATATTTAATGTGAATTTAACATTGTAAGTTAGGCTACTTATCATAACACTTTCATTGTACAGAAAGAGAGCAAAGAACATTTAAAGAGCAGTTTCACTGACCGTCTAGAGTACAAGCACTCTCAAAAACTCCCATTAAAATCACTGAAGCTGTTTACACTGTGAAATGAATATCTTACAGATTCAAACACACATCTGCACTTTGTTGTTTCTAACGAGAAAATTCGCCAGAAAGAGGTATTCAGTCTGCTGCAAGCAAGTAAAGAAAACACCAGCATTTTAGCGGTGACTCGTCTGAACGTCTCTGATTGGTCATTGCAATCATAAACTCAGCAGAATCTAATGCGCAGTGCTGTACTCATCTGTCTCTGGCTCAGGGCCAGACAGCCAAAGCAGATTTGAATTTAATGTTGAGGATATGATGCGTTTAACTAATCACGCTGGTGTGATTGTATCAAATATAGAAAATATTATTTGGCTATTTTTTGTCTTTTGAAAGCTGCATTCAAAATCCACTTGGTTCAAAAAATCTGAGGGGGCACGTGCTCCCTCACTTTGAATGGGCTTGATGCCTCTGGTTAAGGGTATATATTTTTTCATGTCTATAGGGCTGATAGTTGGTTGAATATTTCACTGTATTGTTCTTGTTTGTCACCGGTTGCTGTTCTAACATACCATAAAATTATCTGTTAAATGAGTGTGTGTTACATGTTAGTGAAGCAGTCACAATGAGCTTGTTTTATAGTAAAGCAGATACAATTCGTCTGGATTGTGACACTTGTCTGTATTCATGGTAAAACTGCTGAAATTGTGTAGGCCTATCTAAGACATTAATATGTGGTGGTCTAAAATGTGTTTCTTGGATATAAAAATGAGTCGAATTTTCAAATATGTTGGTCTATGCAATTTTTTTTTGTTTTATGTAATATTATTACTCTGCCATCTCCATTCACACAGAACGCATACTCCCATTCAACTTAAATACCTTTCCACAGTTTTTCAATGTAAACACGATGCTAGATGGATGTCTTCAAACACTGCGCTCGAGTCTCACATCCTTGTCATTGCATTCTACAACTTTGCGCTCAAGTTAAAGTGATAGTTCACCCAAAAATGAAAATTACCCTATGATTTACTCACTCTCAAGCCATTCTAGGTTTATATGACTTTCTTCTTTGAGACGAATACAATCAGCGTTATATTAAAAAATGTCCTGGCTCTTCAAAGTTTTGTAACGGCAGTGAATGGGTGTTGAGATTTTGAAGCCAAAGAAAGTGCATCCATCCATCATAAAAAGTGCTCCATACGGCTCTGAGGGGTTAACAATTACCTTCTGAAGCGAATGCATTTGTAAGAAAATATCCATTTAGACCCACTAGAGGTGGTATAGCCAATCACAACACACTGGGCCAGCTAACCAATCAGAGCCCATCGTGTAGTTCTGAGGGAGGGGCTTAATAAAAGCAGGGAAATGATCAGTGCGCTAATCAGAGAAAGGACATAGCGGTGTAAAATAAAGGTAAATTATGTGAAAAATAATGCTTTTTTTAACAAACAAAGCATTAACATGTTACATTGCACCCCATAAACACAATCAAGCCTAGGAAAAAAACAGTCACCCACTCCTCTAAAAATGATTCAACTTTGTGCTTTTTTTATTCCACTGACTTGCATCTCGCATTTTTAAAGGTGCTGTATGCAATTTTTTGACTGCATTAAAACATAAAAACATCATAATACATTTGCAGATATTCAGAAAACATGCTAAGTTCACATAGGCTATACTTGTTTATCTTAAAAACAATGCTACCGCCAGTTATTCTATTTTGAAAACATACCTTCCATGTCGGAATGTCTGTTTTTGTTTTAGTCTATGTGATTCCCTCTCACCAATTCACCCCCCCTCATCATCCCAGCTCAAAGCATTCTTGTGTTACATGCCACTCTGGACTACAGTTCCCATCATCCATTGTACTGATTACGCACACACAGCTGAATTCAATCAGACACGCTTTATAAGCCTTGGACTTCCTCACTGCTGACTACGGTTTAGCATCTGTCACTGTGATAGCTGACAGCTACTTTATGGAGCCTGTCTTAAGTTTTCTTGGTCTAGTCATAGTCTTGCCTGTTTTCGACTCACATCTGTGTTTTGGATTCCCCGTGTGCCTGGCCCTGTTTTGGATGTTGTTTGCCCCAGCCCGGACTATTGCTCGTGTTTACAGATGACCTCTTTTGTCAAGCCCTCTGGATATTGTTAGCCGTCGATTGACCATGACTGTTTTGGATCACTCTCTTGCTTTGCCCTCAATATACCTGTTTGCCATGGTAAGAACCTTGCCTGTTTTACGACCATGTCTCTGAATAAAGCTCTGCAGATGGATTTGCACACTTCCTCTGTTCCTTCCGTAACAGAGAAAGAGTGAAGGGAGGCTCTAAAGGCAGTTCAACATCGTAAACATGAATTCAAAGTTCCAGCAGGTAAATCATCATATAGAATATTTAGCAGTATGTTTAATTCTTGTAATTAAGTACAGTATATTTCCCTATAATCACTTGTCTTGACACTAGTAATGTATAACACATTCATAATATTTAATACACGGAGCCGTAGTACACTGACAAGCTATGCAATGTCGCTTTCATTATCGCTGATATATCGCCTCCGATAATGAACGTGATACTGCGTAGCTTGTCAGTGTATTACGGCTCTGTGTATTAAATGCCGCTCCAAGGAACCGGCTTTACTGACGAGATGTGCATGCAATATATCGCCCATCCCTAATCTGAACACTTTATATATATATATATATATATATATGTATGTGTGTGTAATCTGACTTTATTTATTTTTTTTTACAGAAATTTTGAGCTGCTGCATGAACTTATGCATGAACATTAATCAAACATATGAGGTGCGACATGTAAAATCGTTTCTGGAGATTTTTTGCCCTTACCTAAGCCACACACCTTCTATGTAGATATCAGAGAACAATTTAAAATACTGTATCAATGCATTCTATGGCACCTTTAAAACTATATTAATAGTAGGCCTATGAATAGTTGAAAAATGTGTTCTAAATGAGTTGTTTATTAGCATATATTATAGATTTATACTGTATATTGAATTAAATGTTTAATACTTATACTTCAATTGACGATGAGCCAGAAGCAGGCTCAGAGAGTGAGGTAGAGCCCACTCTTATCAAAACATCTACAATAAAGTCTGGAATTATTACAGAGTGTGCTGTCTTCTCTTTTAGCTGTATACTTGTAACAACTGGATAATTTGTATTAACATGCCACTGCCCCTCAAAATGTCTGTGCATGGCCCTGCCGAGAACAGTACAAAATAATAAACCGAGGCAGTTTGTGACCCTTTAAAAATTATAATTACTTAAATTTTTTTTTTTGCAAAGACACTTTTGATTATTTACAAACCCGACTATTTTATTCATTCGCCACTCCTCTGTCTCTGAATCTTACAGTGTCACTGATTTGATAAAACTTTTATTAGAAGATTTATGAGCTTTTATCTTTGATTTTCTTAATGTTTTAACAGATTGTTCTCAGTGATACTTACTGAACTGATTTGGATTCTTTAAATCACAGGCAGCAGCTTCTGAAGAACTATTTCATATTTTTAGCCTTCATTCCTTTAACAGATTTATTAAGATGAAACTCTTTCAGTTCCTCTTCTGTCAACAACACAAAAACTACAGCTGACCACCGAGATGAAGAGAGTTCGACTTCCTTTATTCTTCCAGATTTCAGATACTTGTCAGCAGTTTTGGGGGTAACGCATTACAAGTAACGCGAGTTACGTAATATTACTTTTTTTCAAGTAACTAACGTAGTAGCGTAACGCATTACTTTTTCATTTACAAGAAAATATCTGTACAATACAATCCTGTTTAGGCCACCCATTTGGCCAGCAGCGGTCCTGCATGGGCCTATTTATTATCTAGACCTTCAAGAGTCATGTAAATTAATAAAATCTTAAAAAGTCTTGTTAGCCAAGCTAACATAGTTTTTCAGAAATCTGACTGAAGACTCTTAAAGAATATTCCACTCATAAACATTTTAGAAACCTGAGATATAATTATTTAAATTAGAGTTATTTTTTCTATTGTTTGTGACCGACACTGAGATTATATATTTTTGGATATCAAACCAATCCATATGCAAACGACTAATTCTGTGACTCCACTTTAAGTTATACTTTCAGGCTTCTGCTTTCAAAAACTGAAACCTATAATAAATGAAAAATGTGCCTATGAAACAAAAACTCAGCTGTAACAAACTATATTTAAAACGAACTACAAATAAATGCTATCACATTCATCAAATATCACATATCACATGACACTAAACACAGAAGTGACCTCAACCGCACTCGTGAGACATTATCTGACTGATCATTTTATTTTGCTTGGCTGACAGTATAATAAAGAGACGTACAGGGTGTTCATAACATTTTTATTTTTTAACTTACAAAAAAGCATGAAAATCGAACAGTCCATTATAATTTTTGTGTCATTGCATCTGTTCAAGGCTGACAAACCATTACACCACAAATACTTCATGAGTTCAAAAATACAATATTCCTCTCCAGAGCACCCTGAATGAAATGAAGAGTAGCTTTGATGGACTTTATAAAGAACTATTTAAAGTACTATTTATAAAGGAAAAAATACAAAGCATTTAGAAAAACCTGATATTTATTTTGTTTGCTCTACATCATAGTGCATATTTAAAACATGCACATAATCTCTTTAAATGAAAACCTTTTGCTTACTGACCACATACAGACCAGCTGCCTTGACAAAAAGACTATAAAAAGCTTTTGAGTATGTTGTGCTGTAAGCGATTTTGGCTATTTTGCTAACTTCAACCACACACTTCTCCCCGAACCAACAGCTTAGCATGCTGCAATAGCATGTGTTTGCTTAATATCAAGTCAAAGAGTTCATCACCCTTAAGTCTTTATGATATCGTGGCATCTCAGACAAGTCGGGTCCATCCATCAATATAAGTCTATGGTGTTTCTCATTTGCATTACCACCCACCAGGTAAAAATGGCAAGTTTGATCGCTTTGAAAAAACTTATTTCATGTCCATAATGCAGAAGTTACATTACATTTGTAAAGATTTCCCCACATGGTTTTCGTAATGGGTTCACAAGAACTGACAAACAGAAAGCTGTTTGGTTTGAAAGTGACTTAAACCCAGTATGAGCTGTGCATCACACAACGCTACACAGACAGTGGAACTTTTTTGCCTGTTAAATTTGATGGAAATTTCGCTATATGACTTTTAACGTTAGAGGTTTTATTGAAATCACTAACCCACTGTATGAGCGATAGTAAAAGGGATTCTTTAAACCTCTAGAAGTTCAACCACGCAATAGAGTACTGCACATATGAAATTTTGTAGGCCAGAAACTGAAAACAAGTTAGAATTTTACCACTTGCCATTCCATTGTCCTGAAGTCAGTGAGGTTTTTTAATAAATTAAATGAGGTCTGTCATTAACACAAGCTCAATATATTTTATTCTACAACATTAAATACATCAGTAAAACCCCCTTCAAAAAGTTGTTCATTTGTGAAGATTATCCTGATGAACAAAATGTGTCAGAATCATAAACTTTTGATGGTCACAGAGCTTATTTTCTGCAATAATTTAAAAGTCAATGGAAAGAGTTTTTGGTCTACAAAAATACGTCATCATTGCAGTACTCAATTCTCACCCAATCGTGAATGTTGTTCTTTCTGACCAATAGAGGGAGCCAATGCATCATGGAAATTAGCCTCTACAACAGTCTCGAACTCAATTCCTGGAGGGCCACAGCTCTGCAGAGTTTAGCTCCAACCCTAATCAAACACACCTGATCCAGCTAATCAAGGTCATTAGAAACTTACAAGAATATGTGATTTGGAGCTAAAATCTGCAGAACTGTGGCCCTCCAGAATTGAGTTTGAGACCACTGCGCTACAGCAAAGTGTTGTTCTAGTTCAAGCGGGCAAGGAAAGGCACACTAAATGTCTAGAGGTTATCATACACTGATGTCCATTGTGTAGCTCACAGGACGCTGGAAGTGGCTTCTGAGGTCAAAGAAGAAGACCTACTAGATCTGGAGCCGGAGAACCGCTCCAGAACTCCCTTTCTACGGAGCATCTGCAGAAATCTTCTTCTGAACTTCTCTCCCACAAAGGCGTACAACACCGGGTTCACGCAGCAGTGCAGAAGGCCAAGGTTTTGAGTTGTAAACATGGCGACGTCCACCGCCATCCGTGTGAAACAGCTGAACTTAACCACTTTGGCTCTCAGGAGGGTGTCAACCATCGTGGAAACATGGAAGGGGGTCCAGCACAGAAGAAAGGCCACAACCACAGCTATGATGACTTTCATGGCTCTCTGTTTCTGGAAACCGCGCGTACGCAAGAGCCGCTCCACTGTGATGCTGTAGCAGATCAACATGACCACCAGAGGGAAGAGGAACCCGAGCAGATGCCTCATGATTCGCGTGGCCAGTCGCCACTCTTCGGCTTGATTCGCCTCAAAGCGTTCTGCGCAAACGGTCTGCTTGGAAACTGTCTCAAAAAATGCTTCGTTGTAGAATGATGGCAAGGAGAGCACCAAGCCTAAAACCCACACCAATGCGCAGGCGACTCCGCTGCACAATTTTCTCTGAGCCTTCTGCGACTCCATAGCTCTGACAATGACCATATAGCGATCCACGCTGATGCACACCAGGAACAAAATGCTGGTGTAGAAGTTCACTTCCTTCACCAGGCAAACCAATTTGCATGCAATATCACCAAACACCCAACCGTGGATCACGGAAACTGCCGAAAATGGCAGAATCAGAGCCAGTAATGTGTCGGCCACCATCAGGTTGAATAAGTAGATATCCGAGGTGGAAAGCAAGTGTCTGTTGGAGGCGATGACCCAGCCTACGATCAGATTCCCAGGAATAGCCATCAGAAAGATGATAACGTAGAAGACGCAGAATGCAATGTTGATGGCATCTGCCATAGTGATGGCGCAAAGCAACGTCGTCTCATCCACGACAAAATCAGGCAAGTTCTGGAGATCTGTGTAGTTGAACTCTTCATCGTAGAATTCACTGAAGTCATCAATATTAAGAGAGCTGTTTGGATCTGTTAGAAAAGTACAAATAGAAATTATTAAAGCAATGTGTGTTAAAATATTAACATTTATAATCATTTCATAAACAGTTTTTTTTTGGCAAGTAGCGTAGTTTAGTTTAACTATAGGATGTTTAGGGTTGAGAAGTTTACATAAAAACACACAAAACAACAACAAAATCATTTACTTTTTTCTTTGTCTTTACTATTATTTTTATTTTTTTGAAATTCACAATAAAAGACAAGAAAAGCACTGCCCATATAACAGACAGTCAAATAAATAAATATTCATGTTACATGACATGCTACTTGTTATCCGTTTGTTTATAGAATCAATCAAATTAATCAAGTTTTTTTCCTATATCTATGGAAAAATACAAGACAAAAGGCACAAGAAAAGCACTGCCCATATGTCAATATAAATAAATAAATAATATTCATGTTGATGTGCTACTTTATCAGTTTGTTTAGCATGAATGAAATTGAATAAAAGTTTGTTTTTCATTTCTTATAACTAAAAAAAAAATTTAAAAGGCACAAAAGCACTGACAAACAAACAAATAAATATGAATGTAATTCAATATTCTAACTGTTTTTTTTTTTTTGCATTTACCAAATGGGTAGTTAGCATTTCATATGTTTTCCCACATCTGTGACATATCTTAAACTATTTTACTATTAAGACAATTATAGTTAGAGTACTTTAAATTTAGCTTTTAAGGCATGCCTTATTTATTAGTTCATATTAAGTGAGCATCTACATGGACATATTTGTACATTTAAAATTCATTCTCATACTGCAGGACTGTATAAAATTAAACAATGAATGCAAAGGGGGATTAAATATTTTGTGGGAAAATTTTAAAAGAAATGGTGAAAAGTCACAGCACCTAAAATATACATTCTCATATACATTCATATAACGTTTTTAACCTTTATAACTTTTTTACCGGTCAAGCATTTAAAAAAAAGTTTTGAAAATCAGATTTCAAATGATTGCCTTCTAAATAAATGATAAAATTAAGATATTGGACTCACCAGTCATTGTAAAGTTTTTTGGTATGGTGCCATATGAGATAATCCAGAGGATGAAATGTCAGAGTTGTGTGCTGAAGGCTTCTTTATACCCTTTGAGGGGATGTTGTTATATCCTGTTTGCCTAACTTACTTCAAGATGCTCTAATTTTTCTACTTATTTCTCAAAAATATCTTCACAGTTCTCTGTATCTGGAATCATCTTAGCATTTTTTTGCTTTCACAGGAGACAAGCTGATATGCTTCTAATATCTGAATGAGATGCAGAAGATGTTTGGTGATGTTGCTTTTATGTGGCTACAAGAAAGCAGAAGATTAGAGATTTTAGCTGGAGAATTTGAAACATCCTAATGGTCACATGATCGTTACTTGTGTTCAGTCTAAGAGATAAACATGATCAAAACACTAAAAGTGAAACTAAGAATCATGCGGTCTAAAATCATCCAAATATATTTGTGATATGAAGTCATGAGGCTATATTCTACAGTTCATAACCAAATAAGTGTGAATACCTTTGGCACATTTGATGAGAATTTCTTTTACATTTAAATGACAATAATAAAAATGTGAAAGTGCAACATTTTTGAATTTAAAATGAATGACTGGAATGTTTTTGATACAGTGAAAAAGCATGACGTTTATAGTCATCTCTGACGAAAGAACTATACTCTTTAAGTAGAAAACCTGACATGTGTAATATGGAAGTGATTTTTCAACATCAGAGGAAAGATGTCACATGTGAAGAGATTTGAGGCCAGACATCCTCATTTACCCACATTTATCCAGGAAATTGAACAACTCCGTCCCGCTGGGTTTGTCCTGAAGATGCTGTAAACAAGTGTCTCACATGAGAAGCAGCCAGTTTCAGTTCATTAGCTATTTTTAAATGCAGGTGTTATTTGGGAAACATCATCAAAATTAATTGAAGATTAGCAGACATAAAAAAAAACGAGGTTACATCTTTGACACTTCATTTATAAGCAATGATGTGGTGTATGGCATAATATCATCCTATATAGAATATAAATTATACCAAGTTATTATTTACAATTTATTAAAGGGAAAGTCCACCAAAAGTGTATCATTATTTATTCACCCTCATGTTGTTCCAAGCCTGTAATTTTCTCTTTTTTAGTATAACACAAAAATACTTTAAAGAATGTTCCCACAGACTTCTATTGTATTTTTCATGCATATAATAAAAGTCAATGGACACCAGAAATGTTTGGTTACATTCTTCAAAATATCTTCTATGTTTCACAGAACAAAGTGAAGTGAAGTGAAGTGACATTCAGCCAAGTATGGTGACCCATACTCGGAATTCGTGCTCTGCATTTAACCCATCCAACGTGCACACACACAGCAGTGAACACACACACACCGTGAACACACACCCGGAGCAGTGGGCAGCCATTTATGCTGCGGCGCCCGGGGAGCAGTTGGGAGTTCGGTGCCTTGCTCAAGGGCACCTCAGTCGTGGTATTGAGGGTGGAGAGAGCTCTGTACATTCACTCCCCCCACCTACAATTCCTGCCGGCCGGGGACTCGAACCTGCAACCTTTTGATTACAAGGCCGACTCTCTAACCATTAGGCCACGACTTCCCCAAAGAAAGTCATTACAGGTTTGGAACAACTCAAGGGTGAGTAAATAATGACAGAACTGTCATTTTTGGTTGGACTATCCCTTGAACAGCTATTATTAAAATAATAATTCTCACAATCATGAGAATGTATGTACATTCATGAATATGCGCCTAGCTGTAGAGATTGAATCTGTAATATTCAGAATAGTGATCAATGAACACTTTACATTTACAATTATTTTTGAATGCAGTATATGTTAATGACTGAAGTGCTCAAACTCTGTTTAGATTTACTTTACTGCCAACGAGGTGGTCTAACACAGTGACATATGAGGTTAAACGAGACAGGTTTGTAAAATCTAAAACAGCATGAATCTGATCTGGTCTCTTTTCTGCTGTGCTCAGGACAGGAAGAAACACGTTTCTGTGTGAAGAATAAGAAGGAAAGGAATGCAAGATGAGATGTGGTTTTATTACAAAAGAATGTTATATAAGTTCAGCATTCTTATAAACCACCTGTAATTGACCATGAAAACAAGCATTTAATATTTTTAATAAATATATAAAGTTACAGTGAAATAAGTGACGTTTATTATTATCGTTTAGGGATGTTATTACATCCATTTGGAAAATTACCAACTTCTCTATGGGTGGGCCCGGGTGGGACCCGTAGCTACGCTAAAATATGGTAAGCACAAGATAAGGCAGTGGTCTCAAACGCACAGTTTAGCTCCAACCAGCTCCAAACCACCTGCTTGTAAGTGTCTAGTGATCCTGAAGACCTTGGTTAGCTGGATCAGGTGTGTTTGAGTAGGGTTGGAGCTAAACTGTGCAGAGCTGTGGCCCTCCAGGAATTGAGTTTGAGACCAGTGAGATAAGGGAAGAACGGGAAGAAAATCTCAATATCTCAACAATCAAAATATTGTCTGCAGTCAAACATAAGTGATTCAATATGAACTCAAACATTTTTCATCCAATTATTTCAAGTCCATTTTATGTATTTTATGGTGAAAGATCAAGAATCTTTTTAAATGATAAATGACCAGTATGTACATGAAACATCCCACCCCCATTCAATTCCAAATCATAGTTCCAGACAGAGCATGGAAAGGTGTTCTTCTCAGTTTACAGTGTGTGTAAATGTCAGTGGTTTTCCACTGTGCCGATAAAAAGAAAGTGGTGAAAATTATTGTCTGCAAACTCAGCCTCAGACTGTAATCAGTTTCATCACAGATCCACAGAAGCTGATGCATATGCCACTTCAATAAGAATAAAGATGACACCCAATGAGCCAAATGAAAAATACTTTAATGGGAAAATAGAGAATAGGAACAAGATCCCAATTCTTAAATGAATACATCACCCCAAAATAGATTTTTTTCCCCAATATTTACTGTTATTCCAAACCTGTATGCTGGATTTTTTCCCATGAATCTTTAGGTGCTGTATGTATTTTCCATGCAAGGACACAAAACAAGCACACACACATGTTGGGTTTCCGTCAGAAATTACTTGAATTTTTTAATATGCCATGATGTCCCAAGTCAGGAAAACTGCCATACAAACACCCTGCTGAAAATATCTGAAACATGACAGCATATTCAATCAAAGATGAATCTCATAATTTTATCAAGCTCACTCAAATTGAAGGCAAGGTAAGTTTAGTTACTATAACAAGGCTGTTTATACAGACAGATTTACATATACCTATATACATCTTAACAGTATAATAACAGGGCTAAAGTGGGATTTTATTATCTCCTCAAATGACTATAACCTATAACAACAAACCACCACAACACTCTAGCTGTTTGTCTTTTTTCAGATTCATAAGGTCATTGTGGGGCAATAGAATATATATATATTGCAGTAGCCTAGTTTTTTCACTAACATTGTCACTGCATGAAACTACAGTATCAGCATACTCACGAGAAACCTTTAAGTAGCCTACCAGTGACTTCCAAGCCGGAAAAAGTCACGGAAATCACAAAACAGGCTGATTTCTATAAATTAAAACATTTTATGGGCCGGTTCCACAGATAGGTCTTAGACTAAGCCATTAAGCCATAGTTCAATTAGGACATTTAAGTAATTTTTATAAACGTGCTTAGGAAAAACACATTACTGGTGTGCATCTTGAGATAAAACAAAGGCACTGATGTATTTTAAGATCATTCAGTGCAAGCAGGGCCGGCTTTGCCGACAGGCGACACAGGCAGCCGCCTGGGGCGCCATCTGCTGGACGGGGCGCAAAATTGCAGAATAAAAAAATAAAAAATAATAAGTTAATTAAATGTATCGTATTATGAAAGCTGCGCACACGCTGTACACTTTTACTGTGCACTGTCCACACACTGCTTGTATTTGTCCATTTCTTTTACTAGATTATACAATCCTAAAAAACGACTGAGTGACTCTGACAGCTGTCAAACTCACGCGCGTTGCTCAGCAACCGGGAGTGGCGCAAAAACATCTGACAGCTGGTTTTAGCGCTTTAAATGATGGGGTAAAAGCTCCCCCCTTGGCGGTTGTAGGCTATAAATGATCATATATAATCTTTATAACTTTTTTTTAATAACTATGGAATAACTGGAGTTGCTTTTTCCTAAAGGGGGCGGGGGGGATTACTCTCGCCTTGGGCACCAAATAACCTAGAGCCGGCCCTGAGTGCAAGTTTATTTCATTTGAAACAACTCAGATTTACATTTTAGTCTGGGACTAGGATTAAGCCTTGTCTGTGAAACCAGGGGATATGTTTTAATATAAGATGCGACATACATTTTGCGTTCAAATATTTCAGAAAGAAAGAATAAAGAGTAGAAAGCCCTCTTTGAAAGTGCAATAAAACTCCTTATTTAGTCATCACGAATAACTGGAAACGTCATGGGAATTCTTTGGTCAAAAGGTGGTGTGGGAACAAATAATTATAGGAAAAAAATATTATTTCGAAATTGGAAATCTCACTGTAAATGAAATATAAACAGCTTAATTCCTGTAAAGTGTTTTGTTTAAATAACATTTACAAATGAACAGGCAGTGACGCGGGCAGCCCGCGGGTCTTTCGAGTCAATGCGGAAGCGGCCAGAGGTGTAGGAGCAGGAAAACCAAACCGATTGAAGTAGGATTGTAGAAAACCAATATTTACTCTTACTTTTTTAATCCCACACAGCCACTAAACATTAATTTAAATCATCATGATTTTGTTGGAAATCAACAATCGGATCATAGAGGAGACTCTCACCCTGAAATTCGACAGCGCGAGCAACGGGTAAGAGGAAGATCTTCCTGTCTGAGACACAACTCGCATCAAACATCGCTCATCTAATGCATGCATGCATGCTTTGACACGAGACACATGTTCTTTGCATGGATAAAATGACACGATAACGCACGCTGTCGTGTTGGATTGATTCTGTTCGTTCAGATCATTTGTGGATTGTTGAAGTAACTTATCCTGTATGGGGTGTGTCCAGCAGGATAAAAACATCATTTATGTGTGAGTGTGACATCACAAGTGATTGCTAAAACGGGGTTCTCGAGTGATTCTGACCATTACACGCGTCGCGTGCGGCTGACCTGATTTCTAGACATGTTTAGTCCCAGTAAAGACTGCAGACACTTCCTGTTCATGGCTCCGTCTGAATGCATGTCTGCAAAAACAAGCAGATATCAGCGATTCTTCAAGGCCCTTCAATGCACGACGAAGTAACATATTCCTCAGGAACTTCAGTATGCGCGTGCTCCACTCATCATCAGTGCATATGACTGTTTTCACGCTGTTTATTTAATTTTTAGTTCAACTAAAAAGTCATGAAATGGCTTGTCATTGCATTTTAATGAAATATTCAATGTTTCACAAAATTATTACAGTTCTGTCATTACATTCTGTCATTGTTTACATTATTACTGTAATACTTGATTCTGATTGGTCAGTCACGGCATTCAGGTCAAATATTTCTTATACACTGTATAAATTACATTTTAATATTGTATAAGCTAATACAATAATTTCAACAAGATGTATTTCATCATTCATTTGGCAAGTAGGCTTGCAGAAGTGGAAAAAAATCAGTATTGCAAAATAAACCACCTCTGCGTGATCACCTTGGTTGGCTGTCCATTATCCTTTTTACTTGTTTTTTTTTTTTTTTTACTCACAAAACTGTTTTCTTTTTGTTTAGGAACAAGCCTGATGCAGTAGATGTTACCTTTGCAGGTAAGGTCGAAGTATAAATGACCTCAGCAGTTGGAGTCTGTGTTTCTGTCGTCCAAAAATATGCTATAGTATTTATTTCGATCACGATTTTTCTCTTTGTATTACTGTTTTATTTATTTTTGTGTATTTAAATTCTGTTTAACTCGCCACACAACATTGGTCAAAAACTGTACTTTTTTGAAAGCCATCTGTTTTCTGAAAAAAATGACACCTTGCACTTGAAAGTAGCACATTCTGTTAGAATATTACAGTCAAATAAACCAAATATGTAAAAATGAGCTATTTTACCCTTAGGTTTTAAAGGGTTAATGATGTTACAATAACAGTAATGTTTGTTTTTCTAATGATTGACATGATCTCTCTGTTTTTGCTACAGACTTTGATGGTGTGCTTTACCACATCTCCAACCCCAATGGAGACAAAACTAAAGTAATGGTCAGCATCTCTCTCAAGTTCTTCAAGGAGCTTCAGGAGCACGGCGCCAATGAGGTACGAGACATAATCACGAAACCTGTCAAAAACTGTATGAGCATTTGACCATAAAATCAAAAGAATGATCCAGAAAATTGACTATAGCTCTATACGAAATATACATTACCGTTCAAAAGTTTGGGGTAAGTAAGATTTTTTAAAATGTTCACCAAGGCTGCACTTTATTTGATAAAAGATATTTGTGAAAAATTCTTTGAATTTAAACCAAACTGTTTCTATTTGAATATATTTATTCCTGTAATGCAAAACTATATTTTCAGCATCATAACTCCAGTGTCACATGATCCTTCAGAAATCATTCTGATATGCTGCTCAGAAAACATTTCCTATTATTATGAATGCTGAAAACAGTTGTGCTGCTTAATATTGTTTTTTTGGAAATGGGGATAGATTTTTTTCAGGATTCTTGGATGATTAGAAAGTTCAAAAGAGCAGCGTTTATTTGAAATCTTTGTATCATTTATAAATGTATATACTGTCACTTTACACAATTTATTGCATCCTTCCTAAAAAATGACCCCAGACTTTTAAATGTTAGACGTTTTCCTTTTGATTTTGGGTGAGATATGATCTGAATGTGTTTTTGTGAGATGTACCGCTTTATGCTCTCCATTTAGAGAAGATGCATACTTACTGAGCAGTTGAACTGGTAGGTTGCAAGATTGTTCTTTGTGACGTTCATAGTGTATAAATTGTAATTCTCGTCTGTTTCGAAAGTACAGATGGGTTTCCTGTGGACACTTTTCCAATGTGACGTTGCAGATTTCACACGTTCTTTTGGGTCATTCTTTCATACTCTTGTGATTTTACACGATTCAGTCCAGATCACATTTTAATCACCATTTAAGGGTCTAAATGACATTTGGTTTCAATGTGAAACAGGAAGTGCCTATGACTCACTTTGGATAGAGGAAGTCATATGTTTTAAATAACCATGGGTTCGTTTTTTAGTAAACTTAGCCAGTGGTCAGTTAATTTAGTGATAAGCCATTGTTTTAAATTTTGAATTGATTGACAAACGCAGTTGAATTATTATCGTCTTCGTTTGCGTCTGCGAGATTTTGAATCAGTGCATTGAGAACATGAATGAATTGCTTTTAGGGCATGGGGCTTTTCATGGGTCTTGAGGGTTCATGGAGTTAAGGTTGATGGGTGGCCTTTTCCCTGCCAATGCAAATAAATATTCAAAGTCTGTTCCAGCCTTATTCAGGACTGCCAATGTAAATCAAATGAATGCAAATCAGAGGAACATCCTGCAGAAATGGCCCTCAGCTTCCTGTCTGCATACAGATACAATCTCTCAGACAAAAATGAAATAGTTTTTTTTTCCGGGAGCTGTTTTATTTGTTGAATCCTGTCTTTATTCTATGACATTCAGGCTTAAATAGGTGACAGAATAGAGGTCGCTCAAAGCATGTTAAAAATGCCAGGAATGAAACAAGCCAGTGCTTGTCGTTTTATACATGGATAGTCGACATGAAGTTAATGTGTCATGTAACGTGACATGCTATACTCTTAGGGTGGGACTGTCTAGGCACCTCACAATTCGATTCAGTTATTATGATTCAGAGGACTGCAATGCGATAATAAGATGATTATCTTTTTTTTTTTCTGTGCAGGATTTATTTTTTTCTCGATTTGAGACTAATTGGCACTTTCGAAGCAGATAATTCATTATGGATCATAATATACTTCCAGTATCTTTTATTGTTAAAACAAAATGAGAGATTGGTATTTGTTGTGTTTCAGTTGCTGAAGCGTGTTTATGGAAATGTCCTTGTGGCACCAGAAGACGGTAAGCCAATCGGTTGCTGTTTTCATTGTTAGTCTTACTGTAAGAATTTTGGTTTGATGGTTTGTTGTTGTTCCTCTCTGAAGGGTACAATATTTCACTGCTCTTCGACCTGGAGGCTCTTCCACCCAACAAAGAGGAGATGATCCACCAGGCAGGCATCCTCAAGAGAAACTGCTTCGCTTCTGTCTTCGAGAAATACTTTAAGTTCCAAGAGGAGGGTCGCGAAGGAGAGAAAAGGGCTGTTGTCCATTACAGGGATGACGAGTCTATGTAAGCGTCTTGAACTTACTTCAGGACAGTAGGGCTGCAACTCATTTCAGTAGTCAATTAATCTAGTGATTATTTTACTGATTAACTGAACAAAAAGCAAAAATGAGTTCTTTGATTTTATTTAAAAACATTGTTAACTGGCCAAATTCAAGGCTATAAGGAAAATGTAAATGTATGAGTGTATGCAATATGTTTTGTGTAAAACAATTTAAAATTCATACAATATAAATAGCATAATATTGATATAATCAGCAATATAATTAGCAATAAATATTTTAATATAACAATCTAACAATTTATTTTAAAATTAATTCAGATAACTTGATGTTTATTTGAAGACTTCTTGTGAATTTATTGTATTATAAGTCTGATTAGATTAATTGGTATTGGCAAAACAAGACAGAAATACTAAAGTTTTGTTTTTCTGTCTAATTTAGGTCAGTTTTGCATCTGTTCCAGCTCGTGTCTCACCTGTGTTTGTGTCTGTCTTCTCTTTGGCTTCAGGTATATCGAGGCTAAGAAAGACAGAGTAACTGTTGTCTTCAGCACAGTGTTCAAGGATGACGATGACGTCATCATCGGGAAAGTTTTCATGCAGGTTCGCTCATTTGATCCCGCTCTCAGGTTCAATCTGGACCATTTCTGTGCTGAATCTTGCTGTTGATTGCACTCTCTGGGTGTTTTGCAATCCAGCTGTTTTGCGTCATGGTTTCACATTTAAATGACAAGGTTTAACCACCGTACGTCAAGCAATTCTGTCATTTCTGTATTTAGACTGACCTCAAAACTTAAGAGCTCATTGTTAGAGCTGTATGCTTTTCACTTAAGTCATTTTAAGTCATCGTAACGTGACCCTGGACCACAAAACCAGTCATAAGGGTCAATTTGAGATTTATACATCATGAAAGCTGAATAAATAAGCTTTCCATGTATAGTTTGTTAGGACAGGACAATATTTGGCTGAGATACAACTATTTGAAAATCTGGAATCTGAGGGTGCAAAAAAATCTAAATAAAAAAAGTTGTCCAAATGAAGTTCTTAGCAATGCATATTACTAATCAAAAATTAAGTTTAGATGTATTTACAGTAGGAAATTCACTAAATATCTTCATGGAACATGATCTTTACTTAATATCCTAATGATTTTTGGCATAAAAGAAAAATCAATAATTTTGTCCCATACAATGTATTTTTGGCTATTACTACAAATATACCCCAGCGACTTAAGACTGCTTTTGTGCTCCAGGGTCACATATATACACAGTAGCCCCAAAAAGTATTTGGACAAATAGGCCACAATTGAAAATACATAAATATGTTTACATTATTTAAAAATATGCAAAGGGTATTTCTTTTAAATTAATATATAAGGAAACACTAACTTCCAAAGTTTGTATCTAATGCAGTGGCATCGAGGACTTTTTAAGTGTCCAATGTTTTGAGGGCTACTATATGTATAAAAAAAAAAAATAATAATTCTGAAGAATAAAAATGTCTAAAGATTCTTGAAACAAGATACATTTACGTGAGAAGCAACATTGAAGATATCCAGACTTGTTTTCATAGATGGTGCACTAGCAGAATTTTATTCTAGAAAAAAAGTTATAATATTTAATGCAGTGTTATTTTCTTAGAAATGCATTCTGTTTCAAGGATTTTTAGATATTTTAACTGAAAAAAAAAAACTTAAATATGTATTAAGAATATTATTTCCTCAGTATATATGCTGCATTTATTTGATCACATATACAGTAAAAACAGTTAAATGTTTAAATATTACAATTAAATATGTTTTCTGCGGTTTCCAATATTCTGCCTTAATTCAGATTTTTTTTCCTCATAATTAAGTTTTTTTTTTTTTCTCAATTGTCTTTTTTCAGAATTGTGAGAGAAATTCAGAAATTTGAACTCACATTTTGAAGACGATAAGTCCGAATTATGAGATAAAAAGTTGCATTTACCTTGTTAACTATTATTCTGTTGCAGAAACAAAAAATCTGTATTGCAAGAAAGTAAGTCAGAAGAAATGTAAACTCAGAATTACGAGAAAAGTTGCAGTGCAAAACCTCTTATTTAGTTTTATTCTATGGCAGATATGGGCTTCCATAGTTTTGTATTTTAATATATTTTATAATGCAATTATTTTTTCTGGAAATGTTTGCTTTTTTATAATCCAGTGAATTAAATTCTTTACAAATACAGGGCATTTCTAGTCTAAAATCACTCGCACATAATGTCAGCAGTGCAAAGCACCACCAGAACAGCTGGTGTGTCTGTTAACAGTGGCGTTTTGGCAGTCATTATGATGACAGGACAGACTGACGCCTGTGTTTCTCTGTGTTCAGGAGTTTAAGGAGGGCAGGAGGGCCAGTCACACGGCTCCTCAGGTGCTGTTCAGTCACAGAGAACCTCCTCTGGAGCTGAAGGACACTGACGCCACAGTGGGAGACAACATCGGCTACATCACTTTTGGTTTGTATCATGAGGTCACAAACACAAAAACATTCATTTAGTGTCTTTACTTGCAAATGGCACTTGGAAAGTGTTCATTTCAGACCCTGGTTGAACACGATTATCAACCACAGCTGCTAGTTGGAACAAAGTTAAATATAGACTCTTGTCAGGTTCATTTGGTAAATGGTAATTTGGACATTATGATGCCAGAACAATGTGCTGCTGCTTACCTGTGACAGGTGCACTTTTTATTTGCATTCGGATCAAGAGAGAAAACTCCCAGCTTCTCTTCATGGCGGTTACACAAACCTCTTAATGAATTAAAAAAAGTGCCACACCCTTTTATCAAAGCCAACAGCATTTACCAGCACTATGCCACTTCAGTTTCTCATGCAACCAGGAAGCATCTAGAAACATGCAATGTTTACTGAGTGTTTATTTAGTTCTGTTTTATTTGTTCATTTCATTCTGGTACCCTGCAGCAACAAATGCAGAGCAGCAGTAACTGAAAATACAAATCTTTCTTACAGATTATTTTATTAAATGCATTTAGTTAATAAAATTGATCTTATACCTTTAGTATTACACATAGACATCACTTCTGGTTTAAATTTCATAGATTTACATAATAACCCTTTATAAATAGTAACTGCCCTGCAAAACGCCTTTTGCATATTTTCCAGTTTAAATATTTAACAGTTCTTTAAAACAGGATACATTTACTTGAGAAGCAACCCTGAATAAGATATTAAGACCTGTTTTAAAAGACTCTCTGTCTTTAATATAATAAGTGTATTTTGTCTTATTGTACTGGCAGGTATAAATACTTTAGTTGCAGTATATTTCATGTTTTATGATAAAACAGTATATATATGTGACCCTGGACCACAAAACCAGTCATAAGGATCAGTTTTTTGAAAATGAGATTTATACAGCTTTCCATTGATGTATGGTTTGTTAGGAGAGGACAATATTTGTCCTGTTTTGAATAAAAAAAAATCGAAATATTGAGAAAATTGCCTTTAAAATTGTCCAAATGAAGTTCTTAGCAATGCATATTACTAATCAAAAGTAAGTTTTAATATATTTATAGTGGGGAATTTACAAAATATATTCATGGAACATGATCTTTACTTAATATCCTAATGATTTTTGGCATAAAAGAAAAATCGGTAGTTTTGACCTGTATTTTTGGCTGTTTGGCGACTTAAGACTAGTTTTGTGCTCCAGGGACACACATATAAAATGTATTAAATGAATTATTACCTTAACAAAAAAAAAATATATATACAGCATTTATTTGAAATGGATATCTTTTGTAACAATATACACTATAATTCAAAAGTTTGTGGTCAGTCATTTTTTTTCTTATTGACACTGAAAACTGAAGAATTTATATAGTTCACAATATTACTGTTTTTTTGTATTTATGATTGAATAAATACAGCCTGATGAGCATAAGAGACTTTAAAAACAAAAAAAAAAAAACATAAAAAATCTTGATTCCAAACTTCGTATAGGTTACCCAAACAAGTCATAATTACAGTGAGTTTCATATTATATTGAAAATAAAAAATACTGATATCATTTCTCAACAGTGCTGTTTCCTCGACACACCAATGCCAACACCAGAGACAACACCATCAACCTCATCCACACCTTCCGGGACTATCTGCACTACCACATAAAGTGCTCCAAGGTGAGACCCTCCTCAGAAACGCCTCTTTGTGTTTATGAAGGGTCGAACGAGGCCCTTGAGTTTGAAATGTGTAATTGTAATTGCTTTGTAATGTGCTTCTCAGTTTGCATACTTGTCATTCAACCATTCGGCCCTTTGTACGGCCAGCGTGAAGAAAACTAATGTCTAATCTTGGGAATATAGGTGATTTCTACTCTCATTGGTGTGTTTTCTCTCATTTTAGGCTTACATCCACACTCGTATGAGGTCTAAGACCTCGGACTTCCTCAAGGTACTCAATCGTGCTCGCCCGGACGCTGAGAAGAAAGAGATGAAAACAATTTCGTAAGTGCTGTTACACAATCATTAGTATTTCACACTTATATGAAACCGCACAGTCATCCAGATCTTTGAAAATTAAATCTTTTTCTCATGGGCATTTTTCCAGTAGAGGCAGTTGATTCGTGCTGATGTTGGTGCATATCTCTGGGTTTTATTCAACACCAGAGGCGTGTGCTTGCAAAAAGTTAATTTGTGATAGTGTGTGTTTGACTTTTCATTAATTACACTGAGGCGTTGCACCGTCCGCTGTCTCTTAGAAGCTAAACATATTAGAGCAGATTACCATGTACTTTTCATATTACCAATTTAGCTGGTTGTTGTTTGAGCTTGTTTAAACTGAAATGTGGCCAACTGCAGATACTTTTCTCTCTTCTCCAGTCGTCTCTGCAATCAAAGAAAAATTCTAGTAGGGTAGAGCCAAAGAGAAATGGATTTTTATCTACAATGTAGAAACATTTTGAAATAGACCAGCCATGAGCTCTGATGATTTAGTTTTATGTCACTGTGCTTTTAAACAAACTTGTTTAATGACTTCCTAGTGAAGGTCAACACTACACATAATACTGAAGAAAGATCCACTGATTGGAGAAGTTGTTGACATTGAAAAAGAGCTCAACAGCAACCACCCACTCCCATAATGCATTGTGAAAGAAAAGTCTTATCTTAAACATCCTATATATTTTAATATTTTGCAATAAACTTCTAAAATATGGCATTTTATACTTAAATTATTCTTCATCAAGTAATTTAAGTTCACAGGTTTGCCTTTTCAGGTTCAAAATTCATATAGATTTTAGTTTTCAGTCAAATTCAAATGTTGTGATTTAATTTCAGAACTTTGAAGATTTTGATAAATGATAAATAATTTAACGTAATTTAATTTAAGTAATGTTTCCATAACCAAGCTGCTAGTCACTGTTGACCTTTATAGTTCATAAAATATAAAACAAACACTACTTGGTTGTAATTGAGAAGCTAGATGTTTTCCTCAATCGGTTAATATTTGCACAGTAAAAACGGCCACCTTAGTCAAAGAATTCACAATGACTGGAGCGTGAAGTGCTTCTCTTTGTCATCAGTCTTAGGTAACACTTCTCAGGAAGTTTTCATTTTCTAAAAGTTAATGCATTAAGTATTTTAACTAACAATGAGCAACCCTTTTCACAACCTTTATTAATATAGAGTAATATGCATTTCCACATGATGTTTATCATTAATTCATGTTTATTTATACAGCTTTAAATGTAAAAAAACCCCAACATATCATTATATGTATAAATAGTACAAAGGTCCCATTAGGTGACATTAGTTAATGCATTAACATTAAGCAACAACGAGCAATACACTTGTTTTTATTATATATTTTTTTTATTAACCTTTCTAATCTTTATCTAAAAGATATTTATTAATCTTTCATTCAAACTATTCATTGTCAATTCATGTCAGGTCATGTTCATTAAATAATATGAACAGATGCAACTTTTGTTTTTAAAAATGTGTTAGAAAATGTTGAAATTGACATTAAGGTTAATAAGTGTTTTATGTTAGCTAATGTTAACAGATGGAAGCTTATTGTAAAGAGTTATTGTAGAAATGATCATGCATTGTTAGTTTATAATACCTAATGCATTAACTAATGTTAACAAACTGAATATTTTTTTTAAATGTGCAATTGATTTCTGACTTAAGTGTTACAGATTCATCCTTAAAGGGGACATTGGATACAAAATTCACTTTCACATGGTGTTTGCATATAAATGTGTCTTAGCAGTTTGTGGACACAACCACCCTACAAATCCATTCACTCCTTTTTTTTTTTTTTAATCCCTCAAAAAACCTAAACCGTCTCAATTATCAAGCCGTTTTGGTTTTCTGAGCAATATAACATTATTCTGTTTTTACAGTGTTGCACGTTATAACCAATCACACACGATTCCATTGAGTTTATGAATGCAATAGCCAATCAGAGCCGTTGATTAGTCTGCTGAAACGGCGGAGTTTAGTTGTTGAGCATGCATGCATGCTGACTGAATTCTGACTCGCGAATTCTAATGTGCAGATGTATGTGTGACGTAAGTATAAGAGATTTATTCATCATACGGTGTAGCCGGCTTTTTTTTTTTAAGTGCACATACTCGCGCAAGACTGAAGTCAGTGTTATATTGATAATGTAAAGGTTCTTTGCTCGTTTTGTGTTGCTGCTTTTTGAATAACTGAGGAAATGTAAGCATTTTAACTAGTAACTTACAATGTTTCTATTAAGTTGTAATAATATTAAAAACATTAGGCCTCTTTTAGCATTACACTGGAGTTGGTTCACTTTCCGGTAAATAAACAATTAAATTTGCACAATAATATCGTGTATCTGCGATCTCACAGGCTGGCGACATGACAATTGAGCATATCGCTCAACACTATAATGCAGGCGTTTTGTAGTTGGATGTAAAAGTGAACATAAGAGTTTTAATTTTCTCCTGCCATCAGAGCCACTGAGGATGCAGTGGATTTGTTTTGTTTTTGATGGTTGCGCACCACAGAGTATGCAAAAAACGGAACAGAGGGGTGCGGTGGGCAGTAGCTCATTAGCATTTAAAGAGACATGCACCGAAACTGGTTGCTGTGAACAAGGTAAAAATGTGGTTATACATGACCACTGAATAATTTTAACCAAAGTATATTTCAGACATTTCACAAATACCCTAAAGAATCATACCAACTTGTGAAAAATGGGCATCCGATATCCCCTTTAAGAATCATTAATTGTAATATTGTTATATTGGCAATTTTGGTTATTATATATATTTATATAATTGGTCCTACCTTGTACTTGCATTGAAATGAATCATTTGATACAGTGCACTTATTGTGTACATGCATGTTTTTACATTGTATGTATATATTTAAAAATACCTATTTATAATTACACTGTTGACCCATGCCTTACACCTTAACCCACCCTTAAACCTACCAATACCTCCAAACCTGTCACTAACCTTAACCATATCCCACCTCAATAGCAGCAAAAGTGTTTTGAAATACAATATGACCACAAGAAGTACATTGTACTTATTTTTTGATGTAAGTACATAGTAGTTAAGGCCACCTAATATAAAGTGTGACCATGTAATGTATGTGTGTGTGTGTGTGTGTGTGTGTGCACTTTTACATTTTCTTGGCATCAATTGTCTGTAGTACATTCTTGCAAGACTGATTATATAGCTATATTTATTTCACTGTTTGACCTGTGAATATGAATGTAACCCTCACATCATCTGTCCAGGGGCAAGACCTTCTCCCGTTAAGGACGTGATGTGCTATCCCGAGACCAGCATCCGTGGACTCCATCATACACCTCTGGCCAGTGATGTCGATCCTCCACCTGTAATTTGCACCTCAACAGGGAGAGGATTAAATTCATTGCTTTGCATTTATAGGATTAATGTTATTTGTATGTCAGATAAACATTTTTTTTGATGCGCTCTTATGTTTCATTGCGTAGCTCTGTTGTCTGACAGTGTTTTATTGACATTAGACATGCAGTATTTTCCCTTTCCTCTTTCCTTTTGCCTTCTTTGTTTCGCCAAATGCATCAATATTGGACATCTTGAAATGGTCATAAATAAACCCGTCTTCTATACAAGACATTCTTTGTCTGTTATTTGGGGTAAAAATCACTGTATGCAAAAGTTTGGGGTTAAAAAATGCAGAAATGGAAAAGAAAATGTTATTGAAAAAGTCTATTATGCTCGCAAAGGCTGCATTTATTTAGTAAAAAAAAATACAGTAAAAACAGTAATATTGTGAGCTATTATAATTTTATTTGAATATATTGTAAAATGTGATTTATTATTTGATGAAAGATCAATTTTCAGCATCATTACTCCAGTCTTCAGTGTCACATGATCCTGTCCCATGACATTTTTGTGGAAATCGTGATACATTTTTGTTTAGGATCCTTTGGTGAATAGAAAGTTGAAAATAATCGCATTTATTTGAAATGGAAATCTTTTGTGTTGTTATAAATGTCTTGCTGTCATTTTTGGTCCACCCTTTTCTTTCAGAAACAAACATTATGACTCCAAACTCTTGATTGGCAACATACACTATAAAATAACAACGCTGAGCAGAAAATGAAGCTCATACATGTTTTAATGTGGCAAAGGAGATTGATAAAATAGTCATGGTCATCACAAAGACAAATTGAGCTATAAGAAGGAAAGACAGAGGTAAAGAACCACTAATGCTGATTAGGATGAGGCAATAGAAAGTCACTCGTTCTCCCACATATCATCTTGAGAAGCCTCTGCAGCATCGTGTTCAGCAGGTTACTTCTGTTTCCTCCACCAACTCCTCTTCCTCTACATTGGTTGTTCTGCTAACTCCTCTTATTTTGCGAATGCCCTTTCCACCTCTAACTCCAGTTGTTCTGCCAACTCGTCTTGCTCATCTTTCCACTTTTCCATTGCTAACTCCATTTGTGGTCCCCACTTCTCTTGTTCTTCTTTTGCTTTTTCCATCGCTAACTCCATTTCTAACCCCATTTGTTCTGCCAACTCTTCTTGCTCATCTTTCCACTTTTCCATTGCTAGCTCCATTTGTTCTGTTAACTCCTCTTCCTCCGAGTCCCCAAAAATGTGGCTGCTGTGATTAGTAGGAAATTTGCTCAAGTTCACTCTGAGACCTCTTCTCCCTCCACTATTTCTTGCGTGATGATGGCTTTCTTGAAGCCGATGGAAGGTGGAGACAGAAAGCTGGAGGTTAGAGTCAGTCTTTAGCAATTCATTAAGACATTTACAGACATCCCACCTCTCCTGCATATGATAGCGGCTCCTGATGCCTGTGAATTAAACAATTTACAGTAAATCGAGCGTGCGATAGAGAATCCCTATTTCACCTGCAGATGTTGATCCGATAACAGTCATCTTAAAATAATTTGTTACCCCGCTGACTTAAAATGTTTAGTTTAGTCAACTAAAATATTCCAGTTGTCCCTTGAATTAACATTGAGTATCTTAAAATTTAAAGTTGACTAAACTAATAGCAACTAATTTTAAGTTGAAAACTTTTTGAAACATCTTTTTTTTACAGTGTGGATTCGCGAAACTGGAAGCCAGTCTAAAAAAAACTGACTTGTTATCTTAAGGTGCAATGATGATGGATGCATGGCGTCCATGATGGCACGAGGCTCAGGCATGAGAAACACTGGACTTGTGACCACCAAATTTGCTGCTGGAAACCATGGTGTGACCAGTTCCATGGCCGCCGGAGCTTGATGCACAGTGAATTACTACAAGTTGTAATTCTGTACGAATATTCAGAACGACAAGTTGTAAAGATGATTGTCTTCAAACATATTTGCATGAGGTTAGCAGTGAGCAACATAAGCAGTGTGAGTGTATTAGGCCAGCGAGTGCTCTGGCAGCACTGTTTACTTGTCTTTGTTAGACAGTAGAGCAGTGAGTGATGATTAGTATGAAGACAAGCTTGATATGGGTTAGGCAAGCGTGTTTGTTAACTCACACTGACGATGCCTAAAGTCTACACGTCACGGCACTCACCTGCATACAACGCCTGCTCTAAAGAAAATTCTTCTCTGTGGAGGGAAGAGAAAACATGAGAGAGTGGCACAAAGGGAGGTACTTCATAAAGGATGCAACTAAATGTTCAAGACTGGGGTGGATCGAAGTTAAGATTTGTTTACTGAAAAACCCCACACTGAGTGATCAGTTTTCTGACAGGGGGAAACGTTCCTCTTACTGTCTTTAAGTGGGGTTTATATTTTAAAAGACAGAAGCTTGCTGGCATGTTTCTCACAAGCCTGCAGAGAAAGAGTTTGCGTCATGTGTTTGTTAGTGTGACTTCACAGCTTACCTGTTGAAATCCAGCATATGCTGGTTAGGTATGTTTTGAAGCATTTTAGCTGGTCTTTAGTTGCTCATGAGCTGGTTTAAGATGGTCCTGAGTTGGTTATAAGCTGGTCCTGAGCAAGAGCATATGCTGTTGCATATATGCTAGATTTGCATGGGCAGCAAGGGAAAATGCTGTATGGAAACAGCAATATCGTGTGATGTGCACATTGCAATTGACCAAAGAGATTTCAAAATAGGATAACACACCACAAATGACAATTCTGTCATGGTTTACATTCCAAACCTGTTTGACTTTCTTTGTTCTGTGGAACATAAATTAAGATATTTTGAAGAACGTTGGTAACCAAGCAGTTTCGGTTCCAGCTGACCTCCATTATGCACAAAAAATACAATGGAAGTCAATGGGAACGGCAAATGTTTGGTTACCAATATTTTTTCAAAACGATTGTGCTGCTTCATATTTTTGTGGAAATCTGATTTTTGTTAAGGATTCTTTAATGAATAGAAAGTAAAAAAAACAGCATATTTTATTTGAAATATAAATCTTTTGTAATAATATAAATGTCTTGCTATTATTATATTGCTTCATTCACCTTTAATTTTGAGACCATGCCCTTCCCCGTCAAAGAAACTCTTCTCCTGCGGGAGAAACATTGATGTGTGAGCACGTCTGTGTGGATTAAGGCCCCAGTTTCCAAGGAGCGGAGAGAATATTACTGTATTTATCCATTTTCTGTTTCAGATATGATTCTGTGTGTCCATATGCTCATCAGTTTACACTGTAATGACGCTTGCAAATTTGCGCTGTGCCGTAAATCGGTCTGTTTTAAATAAAAGCAGAAAACAGGTGTTTTCTCATGCTGCAACATGTGCCTGAGAAAATATCATATATGGTGTTAAAAAAAAAAAAATGAACAGTTCCTATTTTCTGTTTTTATTTGAGTTCCATAAGATGAGGCATGTTACATCGGAACATTCTCTTGCAGAAACTATTTTTAGCAGGACACGCTTCGCATCGTGCCAAACAACGTCCTTCAGCCGTGACTTATTCACAAATACAGCACAGATTCTCATACCTTGTTACTTACTCAAAAACAGGTTATTACTGACCCCAAACCTTAGATTGGTAATTTACATAAGAAAATAACAACACTGAGCAGAAAATGAAGCTCATACATATTTAATAGTGGCATAGGAGATTGATAAAATTGTCATGGTCAACACAAAGAAAAACTGAGCAAGAAGAAGCAAACAAAGACAGAGAAGAAGAACCACTGAGGCTGTAAGATTAGGATGAGACATAGAAGTAAAAAGTCACTTTTTCTTCACAACATCTTGAGAAGCTTCTTCCTCCTCATTGTGTTCAGCAGGTGACTTCTCTGTCCTCCACTAACCCGTCTTCCTTTGTTAACAGCAGTTGTTTTGTGAACTCTTCCTCTGCTTTCACCTTTTCCACCAACAGCTCCAGTTGTTCTGCTACTTCCTCTTCCTCTGCTTTCACCTTTTCCACCGTTAACTCCAGTTGTTCTCCTACTTTTTCTTCCTCTGCTTTCACCTTTTCCACCACCAACTCCAGTTGTTCTCCTACTTTTTCTTCCTCTGCTTTCACCTTTTCCACCACCAACTCCAGTTGTTCTCCTACTTTTTCTTCCTCTGCTTTCACCTTTTCCACCACCAACTCCAGTTGTTCTCCTACTTTTTCTTCCTCTGCTTTCACCTTTTCCACCACCAACTCCAGTCGTTCTCCTACTTTTTCTTCCTCTGCTTTCACCTTTTCCACCACCAACTCCAGTTGTTCTCCTACTTTTTCTTCCTCTGCTTTCACCTTTTCCACCACCAACTCCAGTTGTTCTCCTACTTTTTCTTCCTCTGCTTTCACCTTTTCCACCATTAACTCCAGTTCCTCTGCTTTTGCCTCTTCCACTGCCAGCTCCAGTTGTTCTGTCAACTCCTGATCCTCCTCAGAAACTTCCAGGTCATTGTGATTAGTAAGATTTTGCTCATGTTCCCTCTGAGAGACCACTTCTCCGTCCACTATTTCTTGTGTGATGATGATGGCTTTCTTAAGTACGACGGAATAAGGAGGAGGAGCTGGAGACAGAACGTAGGCTGGAGGTTAGTGTCAGTCTTTAGTAATTTATTAAGACATTTATGTAGCATACCAAAAAAAAAAAAAAAAACACCAGAAGCTCTTAAAAGCAAACAAATCCTTAAGGTTCATCATGATGCATATATTAGTTGAGAAAGCAACATTTTAATAAATATCACTAGGGTCATTCTATGAATCAGGTGCCTATTAGAGTTTGAGAAAGTAATTTTGCAAGTTTTTGTACAGTTCAAAAATCCCATTAGACAAAAATGGGTTTAAAAGTTAACATTGCATTGCACCATCTCAAGCTAAATTAACAAATTTTAATATATTCTGAGATATGATTATGTCTTCAGAACAGTAACAGGGTGAAATTTTAGTTTAATCTGACAATTGACATTATAAGCTCATGAAGTTAAAAGGTGTTTCTTTGAGAATTCGATGTTGATTGTTAATTTTACTTGTCATATTTTTTTAGAATTATAATTAGAAAAAAAATGCATAAAAGTCAACCCTAATGTATAAACATTTTTTTTTTTTTTTAAGAAATTCATATTTTTATTCGGCAAGTATGCATAAATTGATCAAAATTGATTTATATTTCAATTAAATGCTGAATAATGAAAAATAAATGTTTCAGTTTTCACAAAAATATTAAGAATTTTTCAACATGGATAATTGTTTTTTTTGTAAATCAGCATATTAAAATGATTCTGAAAATCCAGCTTTGCATTACATTAAAAAATAATAATAATAATATATGTATTTTGCTTTCCTCAGTAAATGCATACAGGCTAATAGAGCCAAAAATGAAAACAGAGGTGGCTAAAAAAGGCACACAAATGGCACCTGTTTTGCAGAATGACCCTTTTGTTGTAACAAGTTGTAAAGATTATTGTCTTCAAACATATTTGCATGAGGTTAGCAGTGAGCAACATAAACAGTGTGAGTGATGTGAGTGTATTAGGTCAGCGAGGGCTCGGGCAGCACTGTTTACTTGTCTTTGTTAGACAGTAGAGCAGTGAGTGATGATTAATATGAAGCTTGATATGGGTTAGGCAAGCGTGTTTGTTAACTCACACTGACGATGCCTAAAATCTACACGTCACGGCACTCACCTGCATACAACGCCTGCTCTAAAGAAAATTCTTCTCTGTGGAGGGAAGAGAAAACATGAGAGAGTGGCACAAAGGGAGGTACTTCTAAATTAAATGTTCAAGACTGGGGTGGATCGAAGTTAAAAATCGTTGACTGAAAAACCCCACACTGAGTGATCACTTTTCTGCATATAAGGGCCGAAACGTCCCCCTCATTGTCTTTAAGTGGTGTCTACTTTAAAGGACAGATGCTTGCTGGGACATGTTTCTCACAAGCCTGTAGGGAAAGAGTTTATGCCGTGTGTTTGTTAATATAGAGTGACTTCACCATGGAAGGATAAGCTTTGTGCTAGATTTGCATGCGCAGCTCACAAGGGAAAATGCTGTATGGAAACAGCAACGTTGTGCATGTGCACATTGCAATCATTGACCAAAATGAAAGTCCACCAAAAATGACAATTCTGTCATTATTTACATTCTAAACCTGTATGACTTTCTTTCTTCTGTGGAACATAAATGAAGATTTTGAAGAATGTTTGTAACCAAACAGTTTCGGTTCCAGAGCATAAAATAGAATGGAAGTCAATGGGAATCGAAAATGTTTGGTTACCAGGATTCTTCAAAATATTATCTTTTTTTTTTTTTCCATAGAAGAAAGAAATGCATACAGGTTTGGATTGGAACAACATGATGGTGCAACAAACACGCATAAACATGCTTTTTGTATTTGTTCTTAAAGGGACAGTTCACTCAAAAATGAAAATTCTGTCATCATTTCCTCACCCTCAAGTAGTTCCAAACCTGTATGAATGGCTTTGTTCTTCTGAACACAAAGGAAGATATTCTGAAGAATGTGGGAAACAGAGCAGTTCTGGGGTATTTTTGTCCTTCTATGGTGCTCCAAAACAGCCTGGTTACAAACTTTCTTTGTGTTCAGCACAACAAAGACATTTAGTTTTACTAAAATATTTGCAGAGAAATTTAGACTTCTGATTTCAGAAACAAATCATTAAATCAGAGTATTGTGAATTATTTTATCAGCTGTTTGGCTGATAAATTCTGACGGCACCCATTCACTGCAGAGGATCCATTGATGGAATGCTGCCTTTCTCCAAATCTGTTCTGATGAAGAAACAAACTCATCGACACATTGGATGGCCTGAGGCTAAGTACTCTGCAAATTTGCATTTTTGGGTGAATTATTCCTTTAAAATGGACAGCGTGATCTGATGCACCAAAATGAATCAAACTAACCAACCCTTATGGCATTTTTACATTGTTTGAAGTCAACATGAATTTCATCCAGTAATTTTATATGACAAGCAAAAGTGTCTTGAATACATTGTGAATCTTTGATAGATTGCCCAGTCCTAGTTTGATTCTTCATAATGGCTTATAAGGGATTTGGCTTCAGTCTAAAAGAAAAACTACTGATTCAGCTCATTAATGACTTGAGGCGATTAAGTGTCAGGGATGATTCTGGCATTGAGCTGGAATATTCTTATTGATCACTGTTCACAAACTCATTATCTCTTACCTGTTTTTGTCCCCCTTGTCTTCGTCAACAACACCCTCCAGCAGACGGTGATAGGTGGCAATCTCTGCCTCCAGCTTGGTTTTGAGGCTGAGCAGGGCCTCGTAATCGGCTGCCTGGCGCTCCAACTGCGCTCGCATCTGTCCCAGCTCTCCCTCCAGCTGCAGGATTCGAGAGTTGTACCCATTGACTTCGTGAGCGTAACGTCCCTCCGTTTCACGCAGCGAATCCTCAAGTGATCGAATCTGCAAAGCACCAAGCAGAACAAGAAAGGTTTGGACACATCTGAATGATCAACGTTTTGAAATAAAGGCCCTGTGTAAATGCTTGAAATGGACAGATATAAATTTTTTATTTTGAAACATTTTTACAAAGTGTGTCATATTGTATTATTTTTATTATATTGTTTAATTTCATTACTCTCATTTCCCAAACAAATTTGTCTTGAATACATTGAAAACATTCACGATATATTAAAGACAGTTTGTGCTAGCGAAACAAAAATAATTAAATAAAAATCTTAAAAATACAATTAATCCAATCTAATACATTTAATACAAAAAAATAAGAATATAATACTACAGCTTTATGACAGACTCATCCTTGCCAATGTTTATTATGTATATATTATAATATGTATTATATATTGATTCTTTTTGTTTCTAATTGTGTTATTTTATAGATGTCTTATTATTTTAATATGCAGGAAATAGTACTAATCAAGAATAGGTAGGTATGTTTCTGACTTTCTGTGATTATTTCTGTGCAGAAATGTGCACAAAAAAATTATCTCGACAAACCACTATATAAAAACAGCTTCTCGTGACTATAAAAACACGAGTGCACAGGAATAATGTGTAAGACAGGCATGAAATGTTTGAGTAACTGAATCTGCCAGACACTTAGCAGACAAGTACAATAAAGGAAAATCTGGAAACACTTCAATTCTTTAGAAAAAATAATCTGGAAAAAATAAATTCTTATTTATTTATTTAGCATAACATTTAGTATATTTCATTCATTCAATTTGTATTATATTATTTTATTAGTTTTATTTTTATTATATTTTTTATTTCCAGTATTTTTGTTTTCAGTTATATTATTCATAAATGACTAATATTATTCTAAAATGTGGGAAATAGTAATAAAGAATAAGTAGGTGTGTCAAACTTTTTGACTTTCAGCAATTATTTCTCTGCAAAAAAAAAGTTGACAAACTGCCATATAAAAACAGCCCGTTTTCCCATGGTTTAAAATGACACTTGGGTGCACAGGAATAATGTGTAAATTCAGTTGACATGCATGCACAGAGACAGGCATTGAATATTTCGTGCAAACGCATTTCATAATCCTTTAAACGATGCACATGTCTGCCAGGTGAAAGTGCTGACGGTGTAGAATGCTGAGTGATTTGTCAAGTGGATGATTTGTGTAATCTGTGTACCATACCATGTTGTGCAGAGCCTGCAGGTCAATTTCTAGAGATTGTTTCTGCCTGCGCAGCTCGTTCAGCTCTGTCTTTCCTGCCTGCAGAGCTTCTGTGTTCTGAGTCACCTCAGATGCGATGTTGTCAAACTGGATAGAGAGGAACAAAGAGAACAAGGGATTCAGGTCACATGACAATATAGTGCTGCCTTATAATCGGGCACAAAGCTCTCCTAAATAAAAGGCACTTTCCCATAGGGTACAAAATAGGGTCATAACTCATGGAAATTAAAAAGAGAGAAGAATTAAAGATGGTGCTTAACCTTCAATCCTTAAAGAGACACAATTATTATATGGGCTGTTGGATTTTTTAAATGTATTTTATACAAGATGTGCTATTTTTCTATTTCTAAATGTATATATAACAGAAGGAGAAATCAAAAGAATGCAAAATATGACTGACTTTGTTTTTATGCCAGGCTTCAGTTTCCTCGCGACTCTTCTGCACGGCTCGCTCGTACTGCGTGCGGATGTTACTAATGGTCTCATTAAGGTCTGCACCGTTTTTATTATCCATTTGCACATTGACTTGACAGTCGCTGATCTGATTCTTCAGGTTGGCAACATCCTGTGAAATGAAATGATCAATGGATTTAGTTATATGGATTATAATGGCAGGATCTGGCAACATGAGTTTGTCTAACGGTTGCCCTAAAGCATAGAAAAACCAGGCAGGTTGGGTGGGAATATCTATTGACAGTAGCTCAAATAATGATTTTATGGTGACTGCTCACTTTTTTTTTTTTTTTTTTTTTTTTTTTTAGCAGGCCTTAGTTTGGAAAGTATTTTGCCCATTCCTCACATAAAGCTTCAACAATGATTTCTTGGATCATCTATCCATTGAAACCATTGAATATTTATAAATAACAAATATAATATAATAATATAATATATTTAGTCAATTTTTTTTATAAACTTTTTCAAGTATTTTAATTTTAAATGAATTAACATTTAAATTATTGTAAATAATTTTAAAAAGTATTTTATTTTAAAATAATTACACTATTGATTTAATTAAATTAATATTAATTACTGTTGAAATTATTTTCATAATGTATTTTAACATGAAAATAGTTTAATATTAATTTAATTATATTTCATTAATATTAAACCAATATTCAATTAAATTCAATTAAATTAAATTGATTAAAATATATATATATATATATTTTTTTTTTTACAATTTCCAATTCAATTAATTCAAGTAATATTAATATGTGATCATATTAAAAATTATATATCAATAAATTAAACAAAATTGTTGACTTCATTTGCTTAAATGTGAAATCATGCTGATTTATGATTTCTAGAGTACCACACAGTACAATTAATAAAATTTTACTTCCAGGACTGATGTTTGCTTTCGTTGCGCTCTGTTAACTTACTAACTGCTGCTGCTTCTTGTGACTAGACGGCCGTTTGTGGTCCAACAGTGAGTCTCATACAAACACAGATCAAGCGAGTGCATTTCTGCAGGTTCGAGGTGTTGCTGTTTAATCAGTGTTGAATGGTGTGTTTAAGGCGTGTACCTCCTCATGGCTCTTCTTCAGGAACGCCAGCTCTTCTCTCATAGACTCGATCTGGCCCTCCAGCTGCATGCGGCCCATGTAAGTGTCGTCCAGCATCTTGCGGAGTCGTGCCAGATCCTGCTCCACCCCTTGCCGCATGGCCTGCTCCGACTCAAACCTGCCCGGAGCGATTCAGTGAGCATTCATTTACATCAGAGACTACAGGGCGTGTGTTGTATTTACAGAAAACTGCCCTGCAGCTCGGTGACTGCTTTGTATTTACGCAATATGAAATATTTGTATAGTCTATTTTTGTGAGAAGTTTTCCTAATTTGAGAGTTTTTAACATTTCATCAAGGAATTAAATAAACAAATAACTCACTTGACTTTGAAATCATCAGCAGCCAGCCTCGCATTGTCTATCTGCAGGAAAAGTCTGGCATTGTCCAAAGTCATTTCCTGGATCTGAGGGGTTGATTTACAAACACAAACACTCATAGCATTGTCTTGCATTTAGGGTTCTCATTACAGCATTTCAACAAATAACAAAGGAAAACAGACTAAATCATATAAAGTAATTAAATGATTTAATAAATGCAAAATAAATCACACTTTTAATGCATATTGTCTTTTAAATCATTACATCTCTTTAAAACTAAAAAAAAATTTTTTTTATGTATCTTCAAAGGGTTACAGCACTCATAATAGACCAGTTCGGATACCTAGTACAATTTTTGTGACTTAATCTTTTTTTTTTATTTTTTTATAATAATATTTATTCCATTTTATTTCTTAATTGTATTTCAATAGTTTTCTTACCGGTTTGTAACATCATTGTCTTAAAATAAAATTAAAATAAATAAAAATGCATTATGAAAAATAAATATTGAATTGCTTTTTTTTCACACATTCAATTAATAATTCAATATATTTTAATTAAAACTTTAAAGGTTGCCACATATTATAAGCAAGTTATTGTTGAACATTTGTCTTTACAATCTGAAATCACATACAGAACCATAAACAGACTTAAAATGTAATCTTAATGATTTTTTTTTATTTTTTAATAGATGAGTTGGAGCAGGTAAAAAAGACATCAACAAGTTTATATATAAACATATAAACTGGCATCTCATGTATTTAAAGAAGTTGCAGAGCTGGTATTTAAAGAGTGGAAACTTTTCAGAAGATCAAATAGATAAAATAAGGAAATTAGTTATAGAATGAGCAGGTGTGTCCAAACATTTGGTGTGTACTTTATAATAAAAAAAGCATGCATGAGTACTTAACCTTTTATTTGCTCACCTGGTTTTTCAGATCCGTAACAATCTTCTCATAGGCGCTCCAGTCTCTGCCGCTCTCAGCTCCTTTCCTCATCAGAGCCTCTTTGATTTGCTCCTCCAGTTGATTGTTGGAGTCCTCCATGAGTCGCACTTTTGACAGATACCCCCCCAGACGGTCATTCAGACCCTTCATGGTCTCTTTATCATCAGCTGGGCCAAAAGTGCTGCTGTTGATCTGCACGATCGGACGCAGTGTGTTTGCCAGATTCCCTATAGCGGCTGGGGAAATGGCCCCAAACAAACTGCCCCTTGACCCCATGCTGCCAGACAGACTTGAGCTGGAGAAACTCCTGGAAGGGCTCTTGAAAGACATGGTGCGGTTAGAGGTGCCTTTGAGCGTGCTTGCGATACGGGTCTGTTGTTTTACCTGCGGCAGGTAGTGTGAGGGGGGTTTGGGAGCAGCTATATATAGACTCAGCTCTGTCTGGTGCGTTCAGATCTCTACAGTGATTGGTCAGGGGGATTTAAGTCTACACCTGCACGGATCTCATTTGTTTGCAAATTCCCACAGAGGATAAACAAGGATGTACTCTCAAACTACACTAAAGAGAATTTAGAGTAGGGCTGACTTTAAAAGCATTTTACATTCAGAAATTGCTAGTAAATTTCACTAACAATTCCATACAAACACTGAATTAAACATGACATTTTTTTTTCATCTTTTTATTTACAATAAAAATTATTTCATACCACATGAAGAATTTGTAATTTGAAGAAGTTGTCACATGCATGAGTACAAGTTATTTTGTTTATTCTATACATATTGTTTCTGGTTATTTCACAGGTCCTGTCAAGAACACGTCCAGGTCATATTTCACCCTAATATTAAAAGAAAGACATTAGATTTTCCTTTATGTTTTGTGACAACATGCCCCAATAGTAATATCTAATGGGGTAAGTTGTCACACTAGGCACCAAACAACCTATTATAAGCTTTTCATCAAAATATAAACAGTAAAATAATAAATGGTCAATAAATATGGAAATTAATACATTTTATGTTTTAAAATGCTATTTGAAAAGTGCATAGAAACACATTGTCTATGAACGATTGATCCATTGTCACACTGGAAACCAAGGAGTTTATTATAGGCTTTTCATCAAAATACAAATATTTTGAAAAAAAAAAGAAACAGGAAAAAAGAAAAAAAAGAAAACTTCATTATATGGCCAACTCGTGTTCACTTTTTAAAATAATAATAATAATATATATATATATATATTTTTTTAAAATACTAAGCTATTATACAAATATTAAATTCTAGTTTCATAGACATAATTCATAAAAACCTTAAATCTGACAACTACCGCTAGAGAGAATGATTCATGTAAATGCAACACCTTCTAGCTTTTATACAGGCCTAGCTCCAGTCTGCCCTACATTCATCTAGGCTACCAAACAATTAAAATGCATATTATACATTCATAATAATCTTTAGAAGTATGTGATCATGCTATAAGAATGTTCAAATTCTAATTATATTTACATCATATTTCATATTTTCATTTCTTTCGTTTTTGAAAAGTACTTATTATAATAATGGGACGTGTGGCATTTCCACCTATGGCCACAAGAGGGCAGCCCAGACCGCTTCATATCTGTGCTACTCACAAGAAAATTTCTGCAGGAATCATGAAGTTCTCTGTTCAGTGTCTCGAGTTTTTGACTCAAGTTTTTGACTTCTTGAACGAATCGTTCAGGCCGCTTTTGCAAACCAGTTCATTTAAAAAGATCCGACCCCAAAGAGCGATTCCCGTATACCTGCGTGTAAAATACAAATCTGAAGGCAGCACAAATGCATTTAAGTAAGAAAGCAGGTTCCTTAAACTTATCAACAGGAATCCTCCAGGGCTGTCAAACTCAGTTCCTGGAGGGCCGCAGCCCCGCACAGTTTAGATGCAACCCTAATTAAATACACCTGATCCAGCTAATCAAGTCATAAAGTCTTATTTGAAAACTACATAGTATGTGTGTTGGAGCAGGAACTAAACTCCGCAGGGCTGCGGCCCTCCAGGAACTGAGTTCGGCTGTTTGTAACACAGTCCCCTGATAACATGCGACTTCACACAGTCTCACATTCATTTGCAGCTCTTTGACACAGGTTTTCCCATGATAATTTAATATGTTAGTATAATTAAATATGTTTTATGGAAAGAGAAGTAGTTTAATGGAAAGTAATATGACTACTGAATGTGTGATAAACCATTGTTTGCAAGCCATAAACGCCACAATGTCACAAATCGTTTGTTAGAGGTGCGGAAAAATCAGGAGTAAACAAAACACTGGAGACTAAACATTGTAGTAGAGCTTTAGCCTCACAAGAATGATGAAGACACAAAGACGGATCCACCAGAATGAACACCAGAATCCTCTGCTGAATAGAAATTATAGACTTCTGGCAAGGGCATAGAAATGACCAAAATATGTAAACAGAAAATTCAAGATTAGACTCCTAAACTCCCATAAGATTCAGTTTAAATCAAATGGCAAAACCAATAATAACCTTCTATCACATCTATGTATACAGAGAGATACTAATGCATGCTCTCCTCAAAATACAGGATCCGTCTATAAGAAAATGCATGATTATCCTTTGGGAATGAATCTGTTATGAATCTGCTGCACGGCGCTGTCTGGCTCTGTTCAGTGAGAGAAAGCTTATCTCAGAGGTGTATCTCTAACAGCTGCAGACATTTGGTTGTATAAATCCATATGAATCTTGCATAAATCATTCTGACCCAAACGATCACAGATGCACAGACCAGCCAAGATGTATTGTTTCTCAAAGAGATGCATCACATCCAACAACTTTTCCACCTGTTGATTCCTTGAGTATAATGACAGGCTGAGCAAAACTCTCCATGCACTTTTTTTAGTGTGTCCTTCTGACAGGAACATTGTCAGAACTTTGGCTAACGTTCTGGCAAGGTTCTCTCAAATGTTCCTCCAGTAACGTTAATAGAACATTTGCACAAAAAAGGTTATTTATACATCATTTATGGAATGTTTTTTTCTGAATCGGAAAGTCAAAACTCTTCCATGGGTAAATGACATGATACGGTCACTAAGACGAGAATGTAGACGTGCAGAAAGGAAATGGAAGAAAGATAAGTTGAAGATTTCTCATTATGCTGAGGGATTCTTTGTCTAAACTTCAGGAAGCAGCAAAAATGGCTAGAGCAAATTATTTTTCTGAAATTATTGTAAATTATTGTGTGCTTTTTAATACTATTAACACTATTTTAGAGCCTTCAGCCTCGGTTTGTCTTGAGTTTTCAGTTGCAAACTGTGAGATTAAAAAAAAAAAAAATGATTCATAAAAATCAATGGTATTCGCTTTGCAATTGCGCCTACGAAGTTAGATCTTGGAGTTGTTGCTGCTCCTTTAGAGCCTTTAAAATGATGTCACTTTTGGAAATCACTGAGATCGTGGGTATGTTAAAGGTCACTTCATCTACAAATTATGTAATCCCAACAAGTCTTTTTATAGAAGTTTTTGATAGTATTGGTCCTTACATTTTATTAATCATAAATAAGAGTCTGGCCGAGGGTTGTGTGCCATCGAGTTTGAAACATGCGGTAGTGGAGCCTTTGTTAAAGAAACCCGGCCTAGATCCATCTGTACTTCAAAATTTTCATCCAATCTCTAAACTGCCTTTTATTGCAAAAATCCTAGAAAAGGTTGTGTTTTGTCAGCTCTCTTCTTTTTTAGCAGAGGCTGACATACTGGATAAGTTTCAGTCAGGGTTCAGAACTGGTCATAGTACTGAATCTGCCCTTATTAGGGTATTAAATTATATTTTATTGGAAGTCGACAGTAGAAATGGTGTCGGTCTTGTCTTGTTAGACCTTAGCGTGGCCTTTGACACATTGGATCATTCCATTTTGTTAGAGCGTCTTGAGCGGTGTGTTGGGGTAAGTGGGGTGGCTTTAAGTTGGTTCCATTCTTGGACGGTAGAACTTTTACTGTAAAGATTGAGAATAATAGTTCTTCTGCTGCTCCTGTAAGATACGGTGTATCTCAAGGCTCCATTTTAGGGCCGCTGCTTTTTTCTCTTTACATGATTCCATTGGGATCTATATTTAAGAAATTTGGCATTTTGTATCATGGTTACACTGATGACATGCAGCTGTACCTGCCTTTTAAAGCAGGAGACAATGCAGCTGAAAACTTTTTGTTGAATTGCCTTGAGGAGGTGAAATGTTGGATGAACTTGAATTTTCTAATGTTAAATGATAAAAAGACTGAAATTGTGCTTTTTGGGGGAAAAAAGCACCTCATTTACTTTAAAACGGAGTCTGGGGCAGTTTACATCCTGTGTGAAACGTCATGCCACTAATTTAGGCATAATTTTTGACTCTGAGCTCAAATAAACCCAGTAGTAAAAAAGTTTCTTTCAATTGAGGAGGATTGCAAAATTGAAGACGGTTCTATCAAAGAATGATCTTGAAAAAGTTATACATGCTTTTATAACTTCACGTTTGGACTATTGTAATGCAGATCCGTCACCTGGTGGAGAAGCAGGCCCAGCTGAGAGAGTGGAGAGCCACGCTGGAAACATCCCGGGCTGATGCTCACAAGTCCGTGGTAAGTATACAGCACGCTGCTAACACTCCCACCACCTCTACTCCGTGTGTTTCTCTGCACAGACCCTGTACACCCAGGACGCGACCTTCCCAGATGTCCTTCACTCCGGTGCCGGGACGCCACAGACCCTGCGTGCACCAGCAGCGGAAGATGCGAGCCAGGCCCCGGGCGACAACCTCTCCCCCTCCGCCGCCTCCGGTCTTCGAGATCTCCACCCGGAACCGCTTCGCTCCCCTCCGCGAGATGGAACGCGACGCTGTGATCGTCGGAGACTCCATCGTCAGGCACGTCCGTGCTACGTTAGCTGAAGGTAAAGTGCACACTCACTGTTTCCCCGGTGCTCGTGTTCTCGATGTTTCTGCGCAGATACATGCGATCCTGAAGGGCCACGAGAGCATCGGTGCTGTCGTGCTGCACGCGGGGGTTAACGACACCAAGCTGCAGCAGACGGAGACACTGAAGAGGGACTTCAGGAGCCTGATCGAGACGGTGCACAGCACATCGCCCGCGGCGACGATCATCGTGTCAGGACCGCTTCCCACATATCAAAGAGGACACGAAAGGTTCAGTAGACTGTTTGCTTTAACAAATGGTTATTGTCATGGTGTAAAGAACAGAAACTGCTCTTTGTTAATAATTGGAATCTTTTCTGGGAGCGTCCTAGGCTTTTCCGTGCTGATGGCCTGCACCCCAGCAGAGTCGGAGCGGAACTCCTGTCGGACAACATCTTCAGGACGCTACGCTCCATCTGACTAGTAAGCCAACTCTCAGATGACTGCTATGATGACTTTTGTTCTACCCACTTAAAAGATAGAAGTACTTGCGTTGTCCAATCTATACAGACTGTGTCTGTTCCCCAAATAGTGAGGTCAAAATATAAATTTAATGCAGGATCTAGAAAAAAATCTGATCATGATTAAACCAGAAAAACGCAAAATAAATTAACAAAAACTATTTTTAAAGCTTGAGCTCCTAAACATTAGATCACTCGCACCCAAAGCAGTTATTGTAAATGAAATTATCACAGATAATATTTTTGATGTACTCTGCCTGACTGAAACCTGGCTTAAACCAAATGAATATTTAGGTCTAAATGAGTCTACTTCACCAAGCTACTGTTATAAACATGAATCCCGTCAGACTGGTCGTGGCGGCGGTGTGGCAACAATATATAGTGATATTCTCAATGTTACTCAGAAAACAGGATACAGGAGGTTTAACTCATTCAAAATACTTCTGCTTAATGTTACACTGTTAGATATTCAAAATAAATCTCTCCTATTTCTTGCTCTGGCTACTGTGTATAGACCGCCAGGGCCATATACAGATTTCCTAAAAGAATTTGCAGATTTCCTCTCAGAACTATTAGTTAATGATGATAAAGTGCTAATTGTCGGAGATTTTAACATTCACGTTGATAATACAAATGATGTGTTAGGACTTGCGTTTACTGACCTAATAAACTCTTTTGGAGTCAAGCAAAACATCACCGGGCCCACTCATCGTTTTAACCATACGCTAGATTTAATTATATCGCATGGAATTGTTCTTGCCGATATAGATATTGTACCTCAAAGTGATGATGTTACTGATCATTTCCTTGTATCGTGCATGCTGCGTATTACTGATATTAGTTATATGGCTCCCCGTTATTGTCCGGGTAGAACTATTGTTCCAGCCACCAAAGACAGATTCACAAATAACCTGCCTGATTTATCTCAACTGCTCTGTGTACCCATACATACACATGAACTAGACGAAATGACTAGCAACATGGGCACTATCTTCTCTAATACATTAGAAGCTTTTGCCCCCCTCAAATTGAAAAAGGTTAGAGAAAAACGTACTGTGCCATGGTACAACAGTTATACCCATTCTCTCAAGAAAGAAACTCGTAATCTTGAGCGCAAATGGAGAAAAACTAACTTGGAAGTTTTTAGAATTGCGTGGAAAAACAGTATATCCAGCTATAGACAGGCTCTAAAAGCTGCCAGGGCAGAGCATATCCGCAAAATCATATAATAACCAAAACAATCCAAGGTTCTTATTTAGCACAGTGGCTAGATTAACAAATAAACAGACACCACCAGATCTAAATATTCCCTCACAGTTTAATAGTAATGACTTTAAGAATTTCTTTACTGATAAAATAGATAACATCAGAAATACAATATCAAATGTATATTCCACTGCGTCTAGTATTTCAGCTTCATTCATCGCACCCAAAGAAAAACTGCAGTGCTTTACAACTATAGGGCAGGAAGAGCTAAATAAACTTATCAGTGCATCTAAACCAACAACATGTTTATTAGATCCTGTACCCTGTACCTTAGATCCAATGTACTCTTTACACTGGCTACCAGTTAAACAACGAATTATTTTTTTTAATTTTACTATTCGTTTTTAAAGCCATTAATGGCTTGGCCCCAGAGTATATCAAGTAGGGCTGCACGATTAATCGCATGCTACAAGCCACACAAAATCGCGTTCATAATGGCTGATAAATCGCATTCGATTATGAACGCGATTTTGCGTGGCTTGTCAGCAAACTACGGCTCAGTGTATTAAATGCCGCTCCATCTGAAAGCAGGTGATGGAGATTTACGGCTAATCAAAGAACCGGCTTTACTGACCAGATGCGCGTGATAATCGCATGCGATTAATCGTGCAGCCCTAATATCAAGGATCTTTTAGTTGTTCAATCCTCCTCAAGATTGCTAAAATCTAACTCGTAGATTATGCTCAAGGTTCCACGTACACGTCTTAAGTGTAGAGGTGATCGAGCATTTTCAGTTGTGGCCCCTAGACTATGGAATGACCTTCCTTTCTCTGTGCGCTCATCGGCCTCTCTGTGCAGATGTTCAAATAACATCTTAAGACCTGAATCATTTTTAAATGTTACTGCTTGTTTCAGAACCTCCAGAGAACATTCAAAAGTAGCATTCCCATTCAAAATGGAATGTTCTCTTAACATTCGCATTCCCAAGAAAAATACGTGATTTTTTAAAAAAAAGGGTGTTTTGAACATTCAGAGAACGCGTTTATTCCTTAATGGGAACATTTGCAAAATGTTTTTTGGAACTTTTTTTTTTTTTGCAAGACAGCAGCTTGAAAATATTTTAAAATATCTCCTTCAGGTTTGGATTGAAATAAGAATGAATAAATTATGGATTTTAATTTTTGAGTAAACCATTTCTTTCTTCAAGGTGAAGATCTGCTGAGCTTCAAGCTCAAGCTGGAATTTTCTGAGCATGGAAACCCAGAGAAGCAGAGAAGGATAACATCCTGAATCTGACGAGCCAGCATGAGGTTGCTGCCGCTTGCAATAAAGATGATGGAGAGCAGAACAAACGGAAAAAAAAAGATGAGTATTGCTTTTGGTCAAGTGTATCTGATTTTGATCTAGTTACCTTTTCAGTAAAAATGCATGCATCCTTCTCTAATAAGTAAAATAATCTAATTTGAAATTCAGATTTGTGGCTGCACTTCTACTTTTATTGATGGAAGCACCTTTGTGATGGCTCTTATTGGATCTGGTTTTCAGCATGAAAGGTCACAGCACAATAAATGGCCTGAATTAACCTGACTAGTACATAGGGTGCTCCTGCTTTTTGGGGTTCAACTTCTGTGTTGGTGTATTTTATGATGCAAGTGAATATAATATAGTTCCAGAATAATAACAGATGAAAGGAAACCCTATAACCTTTCTGGTTACATTAGAATGTTTTTAGAAATTTCAAACACTTACCATGTGATATTGAAAATAATTTACATTGCAATTAAAGTGAATTTTTAATTTTAGCATGTCTTAAGAGATTCGCTATCGTTCCATTGTCAAAAAATTCTTTCATGCAACTTTTAAATTAGCACCAGCACTGCCGTTTATTGTATCTAAAAGTAAATGCATTAAAATACTTTTGAATTAAAAAAAGACAAAGAAATAGCTTTCATTCCATGCATTCTCACATTTGCACTTTTATTGAATCTGAGAGTCTCCTAGACATTGGACTAAAAACATTGGGGTGGTGTTTATATAATGCTCTTCTATAATAACGTATCTCATCTGTCATTCATATTTATAAACATCCCATACCTTACACAGAGGTCCTCGCACAATAGCAGGAGGGACTGTCCTCCCTTCTTATTAAAGTAAGCAAGAGCTGCTCTTCAGAGACCTCAGAGATTAAAGGTCAAAGGTCAAGTAGACTGTATACGGTATTATTTTATTTATTTGAACTGTTTGAGTTATGATAAATTGTTTTTAAATTTAAATTCTGCCTGGACAATGTCTGAAATCTTTCATAAATATTTAACCATTTTATACCATTGTGTGTTTTTACTATACTTGATTAATAAACCACAAAGTTGAGTTAGCCTAATAACATAAAATATCTAAAATATTTTTGGGACAATATTAACCTTAAAATATCACTAAATATAAGTTTTATGCTATAAATGAAGATTTATGCTAACATTTAAGATCAAGAGTTCTGGTCCTTAAGTGCAAGTATGAGCAATAGCAATGCTTTGCATGCACAATTGTTTTTTAAATTAGGTTGTTTTCTGAGAACAGCTGAAAAAATTACAACAGAACTCTCTGTGAGTAGCAAGAAGGAAGAACGTTTTGGGTATCGGAAGTGCAATTTGTATATGTTTAAATGTGAACGTGTGTGGGTGGAAGGATGAGGGTGTGTTTGTGGTTTTTTTACACTATTGACCTTCTTTAGCTTCTATTTCAAACCTGTGGGGAACAAAGAGTCAGGCTTACAGACTAAGAGGTTCATCAAATACTTTCCTCTTTATATAAATGCACATGTGAGTAATGATCAACATTAGAGTGTAGCCGCCAATGTTTGTAGTGAACTTACTGAAATGTTCTCAAAGGACTCGACATATTTCAAAGCCATCAGGACAGCTCGATTTGTCTTTATATCTCTTGTTTACAGTTACTTTGTGATTTTTAGCTCTTTGTCTTGTGGCTCACACAGACAGTATGCAAACACAGATAATACTCAAAAGACTTGCTCCTGACTTTCTCCAGTGTATCACTCGATAGTTTCCCACCGTGATGAATACACCGTTCATGGGTTCGTCAGCGGAAGGGCCGTTTCTGGGAATGAGTGTATGAGTAGGATATTTCAAAACGCTCTTATCTCAGCTGCAAAAATATCTTACCACATCTATGATCACATCCTGGTCAATTTAAAATTCCCATAATGGTTCATTTATTTGCTGTATGACGTCAAAAGTGTGTCTCATTGTAAATGCGTTATCTCAGTGAGAAATGTTTTGTTCATGAATGTTTGGCAAACTATTATGGTGTAGCCTACTGAATGTCCTCAATTTGTAATGACAGACAAACCACAAAAAAACTATCGATTTTTAGTAATGTATTATTATACTTATGAAATATAGAATTTCTATTTTTATAGAATAAAAATAATATAATTTTATATAGTGTAATACATTAAGTAAAATGTGTGTATATATATATTATATTTTTATTCATTAAATGTTATTTGTTGTTTTAAAAAATCTCTCAGCATGAAGAATATACTTGAAAATATACAGCTATAATATAACTCCTAAACACAATCATCAACACATTTTTGCTGCGTACAATGTAAAACATTACTGACAAGTCATTTTTGCACTCAACATTAGTCAACTAGATGCATTTGCAACAACAATGTAAAATACATCACACAAAACTGAATATTTAAGTATGCAAGGCATAAAAATATTTATATACAGGATGAACATATATATGTATGATTTTCAGAAACTCTCTGACAAAAGATAGATGTGATTACTAAGTGTTTTGTTCTTTTACCGTTCAAAAATTTTGGATCAGTCATTTTTATTTAAATAAAAATGATTACTTTTATTCAGCAAGAATGCATTGAATTGATCGAAAGTGACGGTGAAGAATGTTACAAAAGATTTCTTTTTCAACTAAATGCTGTTCTTTTGAACTTTCTATCAATTAAAAAACACACTTTCCACAAAGATATGAAGCAGCACAACTGTTTTAATAAGAAATGTTTCTTGAGCAGAAAACCAGAATATTAGAATAATTTCTGAAGGATCATGTGACACTGAAGACTGGAGTTATGATGCTGAAAATTCAGCTTTGCATCACAGGAATAAACTACACTTTAAAATGTATTCATATAGAAAACAGCTATTTAAAATTTGTATAATATTTCACAATATTTCATGCATTTTTGATCAAACAAATGCACCCTTGGTGAGTCTTTTTTCCAAAATGTTAAAAAATCTTAACCAACCCCACACTTTTAAACAGTAGTGTACACTCTTAAACATAAAGGTGCTTCACGATGCCATTGAAGAACCTTTCTAAATGGTTCCATAAAGAACCTTTAACATCTGAAGAACTTTTCTGTTTCACAAAAGTTTCTTTGTGGCGAAAAGCAAGTTCTTCAGATTATAAAAAGGTAAAAAGAGATGGTTCTTTAAAGAACCTTTGACTGAATGGTTCTTTTGTGGCATCGCTGTGAAGAGCCTTTTAAGCACCTTTATTTTTAAGAGTGTATATTTCATAAAGTATTTAACGCACAACATATCTTTCATTTATACGTTCAATTGAAACATCCTATCTACTCACTGTCCACTCGTCAAAGTGCAATATCTCTGTTATTCTGTCCACCTCTCCAGCGGTTTCTCAGTTTAAGCATCAGCCTGCTGATTGGCTGAGTGTACTGCTTGTTGGCCAGTCCCAGTATAAGCGGAATGATGGCCATGCTCCCGATTCCCGTACAGGACATAATGATGTACAGAGAAGAGCTCGGCAAGCTCACCCCGGTCTGCAGCGCCGTCACAGACATGAGCTGGTAGATGATGTACGGCACCCAGCAGACCAGGAAAGTGAGGGACACGGCGGCCACGCATTTGGTGTAGCGCAGGTTAAGCTGCTGCTCGTGATCCGATGGCTGCTGCTGCTGCTGCTGCTGAAGACGGTCCACGGCGCGGTGAAGCTTACAGATATTGTTCAGCTGCTTGCGTGCGATCCACAAAACCCGTCCCGTCATGACTACAATGGCCAGCATGGCTGGCAGCACCAGTCCGCACACTTCCAAATAAATGAAGGCCTTGGGAAAAACCTGTTTGTAGGAGCAAACCTCATCCTCTTTGGAGGAGTTACGAGACGTGGTCGATCTCAAGAACGCCTCGTTTGAGTCGAAGCTCTTGTTGGAATTGGGTTCCACCCAATTATTCCATCCAAAGGCGGGAAGTGATGCATAGAGCAAAGGCGGGAGCCAAACCATCAACAAAGCCAATGGGAAGCAGCGGTGAACCCAGAACTGGCTGTGGTGGAGCGGGCTGACGATGCACAGGTAGCGTTCGTAATGCACCATCACCAGATTGAACAGGAACGACAGGAACAGAAAGTTGGGGAAGATGTACATCACCAAGCAGTGGTTGAAATCCAGCTGCTGGTCGAGCGTCATGCGGGGAATGAAGGGCAGGGTGATGCCGGTGCACAAGTCAGCCACTAGCAGGCTCAAGAAGAAGTAATTTGGGGTGTTATGCAGCTGACGGTTGCAGGCGATGCCTATTATGATGAAGAGGTTGGAGAAGATGATGATCGAAGACAGTGGCATGGTCAGATAGAAGATCAACTTCTCTCTGCTCAGCTTGTCGAGTGGATCCATGATGGAGAGCTGTTCCCCGCTGGACTAAACCAGACTAAACCTTCTCCATCCACTGTGGGGGGTGAGTCCTGGAAACAAGAAATATATATAGTAGACAGGTCTTGCTATTTATATATTATTTATATATATATATATATGTGTGTGTGTGTGTGTGTGTGTGTATATATCAGGTCAGTTGCTTGTGCGCATAAACATTCATCTCACAGCACTACTGGCTTATTTTACTTCTCTTTTATAGAAGACAGAGTGAGAGTAAACATCTGACCCACTTGAAATGAATTCAAGGGATAGGAGACACACACAGACACACAGTGAAAGCGTTATCATGATTTACTCAACCTCATTTCATTTCAATACCATATGCTGTTGTTTATGTGGAACAGTTATTTTAGTATCATTACTGCTATCTTAGTGTTTATTAATAGTTTAAATTAGTTTCTCAATTTTCTATTTTCATTTGAAAGTTTTAGTAATTTTGTTGTCTAATTGTTTTAAATGTCTATTTAGTTCTCTTTTGTTTAAAAACAAATATCATTTTTTTTCTACTGCTAATGTCAATGCAATGTTTTTAGTATTTTTATTTTTATTTTAGCTTTAGTTAACAAAAATACTGCTGTGGTCCATTAAAAAAAAAAATCTTTAGAACTCTTTTTCCAGTGCATTTTATTATCTTAAAGAAAAAAATATATAATTTTAAAGTATTTTTAATATTCGGTTTCTATTATATTTATTCTATTATAAATGATATAAAAGCTTTATAAAAGTAGTCTGTATAACTGCATGGTATTTTTCAAGCCTTCTCGGCATCATACGATACATTTTTGCAAGGAACAGACAGAGATTTAAGTCATTGACATTATTTACCCCTAAAGGGTGCATATTGGTATTGGATTTGAAACAACATGAGGGTCCTTAAACATTTGAATTCAATATCCAAAATAATCAGTCTGTTAGCAGTTATATTTCTACTGGTCAAAACATCTGGTATATCAGCCATTTCTTTACCGTGATGCACAACTGTCACTCAAAAACACTCAAGCTTTGTACTGTGCCGGATGCAGTAAAAATAGCATGTTTTTTTTTTTTAACCGTTTATACAGATCTTAATAAGCCAGTGCTGCACAATTGCATCTGGGTAATGTTAAAATATTCATATAGGTTCATGTTTCCAATTGTATTATTCCATTCGCTATCAAATGTCCATCACTAGCAAAGCCAACTTTCCTCTGCATTCAAAGTGAAACTGAAGTTCAGTGATGCTTTATGTTGAATTCGGTATTTGGGATTTTATTTTTCCCTTAAAGATAAATTCACTCACAGAAAATCAGTATATAAAATCATACAACTATAAAACAATTACAGAGACAGTTAAGAGATTCACTGCTCTTTTATGCAAGAGTTTTTAACTGATTCAGAAATATACAGTGGTCTAAAAATCTGATGGCAGAATTTTTATTTAAAACTGGACATAGACAATGTGGAAAACTTTGAGGACAGTTATGATCTAAATGAAGAAGAAAAAAGACTGCATATTTTCTAGGTCACTAAAAAGCAAAAACAAGCAAAGTAGTAAGTGATCATGTGAAATTTTTGAAGACCGATGTTCTTCTACTGAAGCTCAAGATGATTTTAGGGATCATCTCAGGTCATGCTGGAGTCATTAAAACAAATACTAAGCCATTCTGCTTGTTTTACTGAAGTTATTATATTGACAAAGTAATTTATAATGTAAAATGATGTTTTAAATGATCAAAAATATGAATGTTTTAAGTAGTGGAATCAGACACTCGTATCCTAATGCACTTTAAACGCATCACTGACTTGAATGAGGCAGTGAAACTAAAAGATAAATGTCTGCCAAAAACTCACCTTACAAATAAAGTTAATCTTCATACAACATACTCGCGTAAGATGCTCCAGCCATGTGTGAATTAGGGATTCTGTCAGGTTCCTCTCACATCTGAACACTTTGTATTCCTGTCCTCTTTCTCGCCACATCAGCAGCATCTGAGCTGTGCTCACAGAAGTAAAGAGCAAGCGCTCCAGCAGGATGCTTCTTAAAGCGACAGCAGCCTCATTCTGACTTCAGCCATGAAGTATCACAGGAGAGGTATTTCAACTCAGGAAGCCACAGTTTACTCTCCATTTATGAGATAGATGTGGGAGGCATGGAAACATGCAATGCTGATTTCTCATTGTATATTTATACATTTTAATCACATATAAGAGGTAGTTTGTACAACTAGTTGGTATAAACTAAAAAGAGTGTTGCACATAAATTTGTACCACTTCTAGGCAGTAGAATATACTAATTAAATTAATAGGTTTGTTCACACAAAAATGTCAATTTCACCCATTCTCATGTCATTCCAACCCAGTAATTAATTTTTTTCTTCTGTGAAACACAAGATGTTAGGAAAAATGTCTGAGACGTTTGTTCTGACCAACGGAGGAAAAAAGCATTACAATAAATCGCGCTACCAATGGTAATTAAATCTAATGATCGGTTAGCTCATATCACATCTAACCGTGCAAATTATTATTATTGTTATACTTTATTCTCAAATGTTAACAACATCAGCATTGCCTGACAATGAGTATAGTGTGTAATAGCGTGTGGATTTCAATTTCTGTACAGTCTAATCTAATTGTCATGCCATTCAAATTTCATATTAAAAAAAGCAAACTATGCTCCCTTCAAAATTGTTGTCTGTAAAATACAAGTAGTGTGTAATCTGTAACCAGAAGCACATTTAAAACCGGAATATAGCCTAATTTAATTTCACTCACATGTGTTTCATAAACACATAATCCTTTCTGGATTACAATCCGCCATCAAAATGATGCATTTAATTATTCTAGCTGCTGTGAGAAAAGGCTAAACGATCTGCCACCTGAAGGATCCTCACATGCTAGAGCCTACTAGCCGGGACAACTTCTTTATGTTTACAGACGTGACGTAATGACGCTGTGCCATGTTCGAATTTCCCACGAAAACCTACCCCTACCACACTTTCTGTGACATGCAAAATGACAATTGCTAAATTTGTTAAATCCACCATTTTATTGAAAATGATGACAAAATGTTCATTTTGAGTGCAATTTGGAATGCATTATGCTTTAGATACATGCAGACGTTCTTTGTACTGTATCTGCACAGTCCCTGCTGTACTCTAATAGCAGGAATGTATGAGAACAACATTCAGTTTGCTGAGAAAAAGCAGGCGGGTGACAGTGAGGCTTGCTTTGCCTGGTGCCACAGCAAACACATTTATCAGCCTCTGTGTCATTTTCCTGAGGTTCCCCTCAGATGGCCTCATCCCTGAGATATGCAGCGTCACAAGTGCAGAAACACAACGAAACACACATGTCGGCGTATACACACGCTTCTAGGAAAACACATAAAAAGATGTGTCGGTGTTACGTAATTAAAGACGCATTGTGCTGGTTTACATTGGGTGAGGCATGTGGACAGGAAATGGACACTTGTACTTTCTGTGGCTGTTTTCCTGTGTGGTCAGAAGTGAAACACACCTATGGATGGAAGCCATCGGTCATTTGATGTCAGAGATTTCCAGACACCTGACAGAAAGAGTTATGGTCACATAACAAACAGTTTCCAAGCATGCATGATTGTCTGAAGTATATTTTTGGCCATGTGAGAATGTAAAGCTCTTAAAGGGATAGTGCACCCCAACATTTTTATTTTGTATTTTTTTCTTCTGTGATATACAGGTACATCTAAAAAAAAATTGAATATCGTGAAAGTTCATTTTTTCTGGTAACTTATTTCAAAAAGTGAAACTTTCATATATTTTAGATTCATTACATGTAAAAGTAAAACATTTCAACAGTTTTTTTGTTTTAATTTTGATGATTAGAGCTTACAGCTTATGAAAGTCAAAAATCAGCATCTCAAAATATTAGAATTTTTACATTTGAGTTCCAATTAATGACCATCCCTACAGTATAAATTCAGGGTATCTCTTGTTCTTTGAAACGACCGCTGACTTAGCAATGATCCAGAAGACGAACATTGACATCCTCCACAAAGAGGGTAAGTCACAGAGGGTCATTACTGAAATGTGTGGCTGTTTACAGAGTGCTGTATCAAAGCATATTAAATGCAAAGTTGACTGGAAGGAAGAATTTGGGTAGGAAAAGGTCCACAAGCAACAGGGATGACTGCAAGCTTGAGAATATTGTCAAGCAAAGCTGATTCAAACACTTGTGAGAGCTTCACAAGGAGTGGACTGGAGCTGGAGTCAGTGCATCAAGAGTCACCACGCTCAGATGTCTTCAGGAAAAGGGCTACCAAGCCACTTCTGAACCAGAGACAACGTCAGAAGCGTCTTACCTGGGCTGTTGAAAAAGAACTGGACTGTTGCTCAGTGGTCCAAAGTCCTCTTTTCAGATGAAAGTAAATTTTGCATTTCATTTGGAAATCAAGGTCCCAGAGTCTGGAGGAAGTGTGGAGAGGCACAGAATCCATGTTGCTTGAAATCCAGTGGGAAGTTTCCACAGTCCGTGATGATTTGGGCTGCCATGACGTCTGCTGGTGTTGGTCCACTGTGTTTTCTGAAGTCCACAGTCAATGCAGCCATCTACCAGGAAATTTTAGAGCACTTCATGCTTCCTTCTGCTGACAAGCTTTATGGAGATGCTGATTTCATTTTCCAGCAGGACTTGGCACCAGCCCACACTGCCAAAGGTACCAAAAGCTGCTTCAATGACCATGGTGTTACTGTACTTGATTGGCCAGCAAACTCGCCTGACCTGAACCCCATAGAGAATCTATGGGGTATTGTCAAGAGGAAGATGAGAGGCACCAGACCCAACAATGCAGATGACCTGAAGGCCACTATCAATGAAACCTGGGTTTCCATACCACCTCAGCAGTGCCACAAACTGATCACCTCCATGCCACGCCACATTTGTGCAGTAATTCATGCAAAAGGAGGCCCTACCAAGTATTGAGTACATAGAAATAAACATACTTTTCAGAAGCCTGACATTTCTGTTTAAAATATCCTTTTTTTATTGATCTTATGTAGAATTGTAATTTTCTGAGATACAGAATTTTGGGTTTTAATTATCTGAAGCCATAATCAAGAAATAAAGGTTTGAAATATTTCACTCTGTGTAATAAGGTTGAATGTATTTCAAGATTGTTTGATGAATATAGAAAATTCTAAATGTTTATTTGAAATATAAATAATTTTTGATCAATTTAATGCATCCTTGCTGAATACATTTTTTAATTAATTTCTTAAAAAAAAAACTTTGATGCCAAACGTTTGAACAAAAGTGTATGATTTACATTTTAGTCGACACATATGCATTTATAAAAAAAATAGATTTAAACATTTTTTAAAAATAAAAAAGTGCAATTAATGTGAAAAATTGGGTATTTGTAGAAATATCATTTTCAAAGGGTCTTTTACATCATGACTTTACAGTATATTATAAAATGAAACAGTAAAGCTTCACCTGGATACCATTTTGAAAACTACATTATGCAATTATATCCCTGAGTCTGAAAATATTAAAATGATTAATTAAGCTTAAGATCTTGGAGACCTTGATAGATTTAAGATTCTTTCAAAAGAACAGCTATTATCATTATTATTATTTATAACATTATAAATGTCTTTACTGACATTTTATCAATTAAATGTGTCTTCGCATGGAACAAAAGTATTCATTTCAATCAATCAATAAAAATCAAATCAATCAATACTGGCAAAAAAGCCCATTGTCAAGTCTCTATATCTTTTAAAGTATTAGCAAACAACTTATTGCTTCATAAAGTTTAATATTTAGCAGTTGTACATCGTTTATATCTGATGTTTATAATAATGGCTTAAATGTCACACCAACATATGTCATGAAATATTAATAATCAAACTTTTGCTTTAAAAATGGCTACTGTCTTGTACAAATAGCACACAAGGTGAGAAACAATCAAAACATCAGCTGTCAGACAAGTTGGAAAACACAGTTACTGTGTGTGTTTAGGCCTCAGAAACACCAGGAGCGCAAAGGTTGATGGTGTCATCTCATAAAGCCTATTTTTCTTCCCTGTAGCTTTTTTAGTGGACCTCTGTAGTAAATATACGGCCAGGAGCTATAAAATGAGAAAAATGTTTAACCACAAATTTTATACATGCCAAATGCCACAGAGATGAGCATTAAGAGCAGGAAATAGGGTATAGGCCAAGCACTTCACGTCAGCCAAATGACTTTACCATGGCTTTTTGCAGTAGGATATATTCATTGGTCAAACACAAAACTCTAGGTAATTACTATAAAAAACCCATCATACAAAATATCCACGAGTGCAGAAACAATATATCCTACTGTAGTCTTTAAATCACATGTTGGCTGTGTGTGCACCGTATGCTTCAAGAAACTATACTGTAATGTCTGTTTGTAGTGGGTTGCACTTCCCTGTTTTGCATGTGAATCTTTACACACATAATACAAACTCTGCTTTGTTTTATTATTTTGTGGTTTTATTTGATCTATTAATCGAGACCTAGATGGCTATTGGCTGGTTACAAAATGAATCCTACATTTTTGTGATGATATCACAGTCCTGCTTTATCTGTGATTTAAGGATTATATTATCATCAGGGCACTTTGATTAAATGTTTTGACTAGGCTAGAGATGATTTTACTTAAAATGCATTGATTGAGCATTTAACTTCACAAATTTTAACATGTACAATATTTACTATCAAAGGCAGTTTTGCAAAGGAATTGAGTTTGAGTGCATAGCACCATCTAGTGGATAGTTTAAGGAATACAGCACCATATAGAGACGTGGTTTGTTAACTTCACAATACCTGGTGAGAGCTATTCGTTAGCATTCCCATTCATCTCAATGCTACAAACACGTGGTCCAGTTGTACTTCACATTTATCAATATTAGCTTTCTAAACGACTCATTCCATTGTGAAATTTCATGTTAAAGAATTGTTCATTTTAACACATTAATAGTGCATTTTAATGATCGGTCTTAATCTCATAATATATGATAATTTATATTAATTAATATTTGTTTGGATAAAATCACCTTAAAAGCATCTACCATTCTGCCATTATGTCTGGCATATCACATAGTCTTAACAATAACCATAATAAATAATATAATATAGAAAATATTAATAAGAATATACAATAAGCTACTTATTACAATTAATATGCACATTTTCATGACCTCACCTCTTAAATTAGAGGCTAATTTATAATATATGTACTTTATTATTAATATTTTTTTTTTTATAAAAATTGATTGAAAAGGGATTTATCTCTATAGGATAATTTAAGTGTACTAATAATAAAAAATTAAAAATAAATATTTTAAAATAAATAATAATAAAAAAAAACAATACAATTACACCATCTAAAACATAAACTAATAAATATAAATATTACAATTTTAACCTAAAAATCAGTCTGAATGAATGAATAGTTTATGAAAAATGGTACTTTACTGAATGTCTGTTTATTAGTTGCATGTTTTTATTCTTTAACCAATAGAGGGCAGCCTTTGGCCATATTTAAATTTAAAGTACCTGTCAAAAAACACCTTTACACATGATGGTGACGTACATGGTAACACAATATAGTAAAATAAAATATAAATATTTCACATTAATTATGAGAGCTTCTCATATAAGCTAGCTGGGTTCACTTATTGAGTCTTAATAAATATTACAGACTATATTATGGAGATATTTTGTGATATTTATGAATACATGTGCAATCCCGAGAAATTGTATTTGCACTCTTATGGTTATTATGGCTCTCCTGAAAATCTAAAGGGAAAAAGATACACAATATCCTGAAAATTGAAGCTGGAATGACAGTTTACACACCCTTAGACTTGGTCTTTGATTTTATGCATTAATTAAAAGAAGAGGCAGCAGAAACAGCATTGACTCTGGATTGCATTGTGTCTTAAGCACATTCCTAGCGTCCACTTGAAAGGCCGGTTGTATATCCATAGAGCATGAGGCCCTCGATATAACTGACCCCTTTGAAAGGGCTGCCAAATGTCGGCTTTGAGTCAAATTCTTCACATCATTGCCGTCCATGGCTTTTGCGTTGGGCTTAAAGGGATGATGGTTATTGCTGCAAAGCCCCTGGATTTTAAATGTCAGCTTTCTTAACACCAAACACAATCGTGTCTTAATGTCCACTCGTAACTTGAGCTTAACCTTTGACTGGCCGATTCCTGAATCTGTTTTTCTCAGATACTGCCTAAAAGTGGCATTAAAACAGCTAGACAGAAAGCAACAGAACTGAATAGAGAATATATAATTCTTTCCCTTTGTCTATTCATATGTTTCTTATATAAGAACATTGACTGATGTGGTAACATGCAGGGATTTTCCCCAAGATGTGAAGCATTTCCTCCTCCAGACAACTATTGTTAGTCTTTGAGACAGATTAACTTGAGATTGTGTTCAGTGTGTTTGTCCATGAGCTATAAAACTGAGACAAATGTGTTCATACAGATTTTGATCTGCAGTGCTGTGTAAATATGTTATAGTAGCATGTCTTGCTTAGTTTGACTTGGCTTCTCTCAGTCTGTTTTCCTAATGCCTCACTGCATTTGGTGATGCATTAAACAAGTTGCATATCACAACAAATCTCATTCCATTTGAATATCAGTTGTCTCTTTATATATCCTAATAATGGCTTATTAAACACTTGTTTAAACACTTATTTTTATGATCAAAGCTCTGTGGATTCAAAACATGTAATGTAATGCAATGCAGTATAATGATGATTGAGAAATGAACAAATAAATGTTCCTTAAAAGCCTGATGATCATATTTGATATTCACATTTGAACATGATTTTTCAAGTAAACCTAAACTGCTTTAATCCACTAAATGTTGATCTTGAAAATTTGAAATATTAATAACAATATAAAAGTTGCTCTCACATTCATGTTATAAATCAGTAAAGATTTCACAGCAAAAAGACACTTATACTAAAAGGCCTTATACTTGTTAAAAAAAAGTCTAAACTATCAGACAACAGAAGGCATGCAGTAGAATGTGAACAACATCAGTTTTAATCACGTTGATCATTGAGGCCTCAGAAATGCGTGCATCAGATATGATACAGCAGGATGTATAGGGTTAAGTGCATTTGTAGTTTGTATAATGGGAAACATAATTCATTTTCTTAATACATATGGTCAGAACAGAGGTTACTTGAAACCAGTGGGGATAAAACACATGTGACTGCTGAGCTGTGGAATGAGTTGAGTGTAATTCAGTCATCAGTTACAGGATGTTCTGATTCACGTCTGTATCAAATGGCACCCTGGGAATGTTGGGCAGTCACAGACGTCCCCTCTCAGCACCTGCGGATTTAAGTGACTGAGGAAACGCAGACATGAAAGCGGCACAACCCCGGATCTTTCTTCCACAGAGGCCTTTTTGTGGTTCTCTGGCCCCTAGGAGTTCTGGCGATGGGCATCGGCTGGGTATCTCAGAACCATTTCCTTCTTTCCCAGTTGCCTCTCAGATTACAGCCAAGAAGAAAGCGGCAAAGTGTAAGACGGTGGAGCCGGGGAACAAGTCTGTAAATCTGAGGATTATATGTTTAAATATATAATATTAAAGGAACAGTTCACCCAAAAATGAAATTTTGCATTTGTTTCTTCATGGGAACAGATGAATGAATGTGAATGGGTGCCGTCAGAATGAGAGTCCAAACAGCTGATAAAAACATCACTTTAATCCACAAGTAATCCACAACACTCCAGTCCATCAGTTAATGTCTTGTGAAGCAAAAAGCTGTGAGTTTGTAAGAAACAAATCCATCATTAAGATGTTTTAAATTTAAACTGTTGCTTCTAAATTTTTTTGGCTGTTTTGCTGGTAAACAGTACTTGATCTGTGCATATTTCTCTCCTGATTCAGTTGAGATGACATTTTCACTGGAGAAAGCAATATTATGGATTTTTTTTTTTTTTTTCCTAAATTTATTTTTTTGGGTGAACTATTCCTTTAAATTTAACGGATAATGTCCCGGCAGACAATTTTCTTCTTTTGAGAAAATCATGTACAAGACGAATCATCATGATACATATATATATTTAAGAATTTAGGAAATATTGTACCATATGCTGGATTTAAATTTTTGTTTTTAAATATATATATATATATATATATATATATTACAGTCACATTAAAAAGGTTAAAGAGTCACAGCAACAAATTTTACTGTAAAAAAAATTGAAAGTCATGAGAGTGATGTAACAAACAGTTTCCTTTATATATATATATATATATATATATATATATATATATATATATATATATATATATATATATATATAAAAAAAAAAAAACTGAAGTTGAAGTTGGTTGAAGTCTCAAGTCTAGCAGGAACTGTTCACGTTGTGTGTGTGTTCACTGTGCACATGGATGGGTGAAATGCAGAGCACAAATTATGTATGTAAAAATGTAAAAATAACACCATACTTGGCCACGCGTCATGTCCTTTCCTTTAAAACGTCACACGAACCTCAGCTTAATGCTACCTAAGTTTGCATTGAGGCACAATGCCTCTCTTGTAGCCAGTCTGCCCAAGGGATAGACTGCTTTCAAGCCCTATTGTTCTCCGAGGGCACATTATCGGATTATCCCAATTCCAAATGAAGGGGAAGAGTGAAGAGCATTGCAGCAGGGCATGATGGGACATTATGTCAATGTGCTGGAACACTTTGAGAGGAAAGAAGCCATCAAGTCCATCAAGCCAGATGCCCAAATGCATAACAGCCCCATTCCAAGGTGATGTAGGATTCCAGAGAAAAGAAAAGGAGGAGAGCGGGATGGAAAAATGCAAACTCTGTCTGCTCAAGACCCCAACACAAAACAAAACATGACGAGGCCTGTTATTCTCCACTGTTGTGGTATTACCATCTCTCGGGCAAAAGAATGTACACAAAGATCAATGACAACAACTTAAATCATGCCAGCCTAACCTTCCCAAAACATGTCACGAGTAGAAATGAAAGGATTTTCCGAGCTTCATTTTCTCGCACGGTGCGAAAAAAAAGAAAGAAAAAAATATTTTGCCTGCAGGACCAACATACTGGCTCCAAAGCGCCAACAATAACCAGGCAAAGGGCAAAGCTCATAGGTATTGTGGTCAGATAATGATTCCAGGGCCTTCTGAAATATGAGAAGGTTACATAAGCCGTTCTTTTAGAATATAATAGAATAATTACAGCAAATTAATATCTCGTATGACTAATCCGTCAGTGGTACATTGTATATCACCTTTCTATATTTTTCCATCAATGTGAAATAGTCTACTTTGCCACCCAAGATGCCTTTTATCTGGGACATAAAAGGTTCTGGAAGGTGTGAAAGAATGAAAGCATGAAGCACATGGTACTGTACAATTTTTATGTGGTACAGCTATAACTAATTATTGACTGTGAGGACTTATGTTACAATTACAGACTGTTTCTTAGCCATAAGACGATACAGAACAATAACACTGAAAAGCAGCATATCTCCACTGCAATCTTTTTAGGGACCAGACCAGAAGATTGCTTTCAAGCTGTGGAATGTGGAGTTTCATGTATGGCACATGTTTATTGCTTTGAAAACAGCATAAATGGGTATGATTCTCTCTCTCTCTCTCTCTCTCTCTCTCTCTCACACACACACACACACACACACACACACACACACACACACACACACACAGCACTGGTTTATAAACACAGTATAGATACAGTCAGGGACTGGCATGGCTTAGAGGGGGAAAACAAATACTGTTGTTACTATGGTTACACATGAAGAAAAGACAAAAACATTGGAAACTTATTGTTTGTTTTTAAATGTCATATAAAGTCAATAAAGATACTAATACAAAAATATTAGAATATTTTGTATATTTTATATTTACATTATACATAATACAAATATATAAATGAAAAATAAAATTTACAAAAGAGGTCAAATCAATAAAAGAAGAATTCCCTGACAAGACAAGATAAGCATGTGGAAACACCTCTATATGTTTTACTTATATAAATATACTTTTTTGTACCAGTTTTTGTGTATAGTGTTATATCATCCACATAATTATATTCGTTTAATTGCTGATGATGATCATAGATATTATTATTCACTACCAGTCAAGGGTTTGGGGTCAGAATTTTAATGTTTATAAAAAAGAAGTCTCTTATTCTCACCAAGGCAGCATTTATTTGATTAAATACAGTAAAAATAATATTCTGACATATTACAATTTAAAATAGCTGTTCTGTTTCAATATATTTTATTCAACTTTTCTTTATATTTGTTTAAAAAATTGACCCTCTAACACTAGCATCATCTATACATTTTCTATTCTATATACTTGTTTTCTTTTTATTTATTATAAAAAAGCACTTGCATATTATAGCTCTTTTGTTGGTTTTGATTGCTTCTATTGTCCTCATTTGTAAATTGCTTTGGATGAAAGCATCTGTTAAATTCCTGTGATGCAAAGCATTATTACTCCAGTCTTCAGTGTCACATGATCCTTCAGAAATCATTTTAATATATTGATTTAATATGAACATTTCTTATGATCAGTGTTAAAAAATTTGTGCTGCCTGCTTAGTCATCCTCTTTTGTTGACTCTGCAGTATCATGGCAGGATCAAATAGACATGCAAACTCTTAGATGCGCTTAGTGCATTTCAATAATAATACCCAATCTTAGTAATTATATTCAGGCAATTTGGCAGTGAAGAATAATCAGAAACAGATAATCTACTCACCCAGAATCAAGCCAATACACAAATAATTTTACAGCTTTACTGTTTGTTCACTGCTGGTTTCCATGACTGCTCACATTGGAAAGTGGGCTATAATGAATATAGATGGCTTATGGCTTATCTTTGAAATCACATGCGGAAGTGCTGAGTTTGAAGAGCGGTGTGTGATGTGTGAACCGATCCTCAAAAACATACTCCATAGTAAATGATTAAAAGAAAAAGATATATATTTTGATTTTGTTTTGATCAAAATTCAAATGAATTTTAGAGAGGCTTATGCTTAACCCTAATGTTGTGTTCTGGTAATTTTGACTTGGAGAATATTTTCTTTTTCACCCGAAAATGCTAGTTAATGTTAATGCATTGGACTAAAACCTACTGACTTCATTAACCCCCCCGCAAAAAAAAACAAAAATGTTTTTTAGAAAAATTAATAATTATTGTGCTTTTTTTGCATATCTCTTGTTAAAGTTGCAGTGTCAAACATGTCAAAAATTACTTGCCTTAAAAAAATCTCTTGTTATGCTATATATATTTTTTGGCCAAGGGCATTTACATTAACTCCGCCCACCAACATGCACTTAGTGTAAATAGCATCCATCACTATTTGCAATTTAGTGTAAATAGTAAAAAATAAATATGAAAATATGCTATTTACACTTAGTGCAAATAGCCACTGCCTATTTTATTTTATTTTTTCCAAATAACAGATCCAATCTTTTTATCAACTTGTTTTCTTTCACTTAGCACAGGTTTTGTATTTACTTTTGGAATTGATAGGCCTCACTGATCTGAGCTTACGCACCTTAGTTTTTGAGTAAACAAAAAAAAACTTTATTTGTGGATCATTTTGGCAGTGTTCACTCAAAAACTGTGGTGCATGATCTCAGATCAAAAAGATTGAATCCAAGATTTGGTGATTAATATGGCATAATGAGAGATTTACAAGCAAATTTACTGGTCATTTTTGACTAGGAGCACCAGATTAAGTAAAGTGTTTTCAGCAAAGTACAAGGGTTAAACCAAGAAAGAAAAAAAAAGTTTAAAGTTAAAGTTTAGTTGGTGCAACAATGACAATGATAAAAACACTCTAAAACAGAAGATTGTCTAGGTATTTACTGTCACACGAAAAAAGACAGTCCGTTTTTATTTTTCTGAATTATCCCAATGTCATTCCTCTCAGTTAAGGAGCCTCAGCTGACAATCTGAGCTCAACACTAATGGAATCAATGGTCAATGGAAAAAGGGCAGAGACAAATTGGACTAAGTAATGGGCTGAAAGAGGTGCTCTGATCCTTGACCTTGGCTATTGTGGCACTAATGTAGTTATCCTTCATTATGTTATCCCACCTCTACGCTAAAATGGTACTTTTTCTTAAAAATGCCAACAACAGTAGAAAAACAAAGCCCTAGTGTTCAACTCGAGCTGCCTCGGAGCTAAAAGACAGCCACAAAACCCAATTTGTGATTTTGACTTACTTTAACAGATGAAAATTCATTTTTAAAAGAGGACATATTACATGCTTAAGACTTATTTGTGATGTCTTTGTGTGGATGGTTTTGTTTCAGATGGATGAGTAAACTTTGGTCTTGGATATTTGGTCTTGAGAGGACACAGAGGTGGTGTAGCACTACACAGATTCATAAAGTTTGGGCTTTGCTCCAAAGATAACACCCTCTCCAAACCATTATCTACTAGCACTTCTATTTCAATCCACACAAACACTAAAAGCCATCATGTGCTCATAGATATATTGCATGCTTGCCCATAACTAAAAGGTTTTCAGTCATGGCTCCACCTATGATCTCTACAGCAATATTGAGAAATGTCACAACAAATTTTATTCTCAAAATTAATCCCTCGAATACTGTATAGAAGTATGGAGGGTTAGGAATAAAGAGTGATTCATACACTTTTCACAGTTTACATTGTGAATCAGTCTAATGACTCATTTAAACTGAATCTTTAAAATGTCTAAATCAAAATGAACCTATAACCAGTTTTGGCTCAAAAGAAAGAGTAAAACAATTATTTTGACAAATCTGACACAAGCGGTATGTAAGATTAGGAATCAAGAATGAAAGAAGTCTGATTCACAAACAAATGGCTCTTGTGAACAGATTCTTTTTGATGAATCATTTCAATGAAATTGGAATCGGTCTCAAACTCCGTGTTTACAGTGTGAATCAGTCTAATGTCTCAATGACTAACTGAATCTTTGATATGTTTAAGTCAAAATGAACAAAATTATTTCATGCCTTCAAAATTTAGAGTTAAAAGAAATGCTTTCGAGAAATCTGACACAATATAACCCATTTTGTTCCCACAGTTTAACAAGAAAACTCCCACTGCAGATAAAAAATCCCCCTGAATTAGTCGCTGAACAGAATACATGCAAACACTTGAGGAAGGAAGTCATTATTTAAGCTATTCCTTATCAGTCCATGCAATTCAGCCATTCACCTTGAGCAAGCAAAGTCCTATAACAACACAAACTCAAGAACTAAAGCTGTTAGGAATAAATTGAGTATGTGTCCCTCACATGCACTTTATGGCCAAAAGCTTTTACACGGTCCACTTTGCTTGCTGAATCAGTGATGTATTGATTCAGGGATTTAAATCGCCCATTAAGTGCAATTAAAAAAAGTGCTTTTTCTGCTGTAAAGGTGAACCAGTAGCACACATTTTTAATCATGACACTGTTTATCTCTTTTTGACCACTTAAGCAGCAACCAAGCTTTCTTCTATGCAATAAACAACAGAAAGGTCTTTCTTTAAATCAGACAAGGCTGCACTCTCCCTGCAAAATCTACTGTGTGCTTTGAGTGTTCTATAGCCAAATAATAGGCTATTGGTTATGATGTGATATTCACATTTGCTCAATATATTCATGTCTTCTCAAATACTAAACAGACTCTTTAGTTTTAATTAGGTTCAGACACTGCTTACACTTGATAGGAAATGAAAACTCTGTTTACTTTCTGAATGCATTTCTGTTTTACTGTGAATTATTCATCTGTGCATGTTATTCCAAAGGGAAAAATTGAATAATGTGCTACGAAATTGCTTTCTTTTTCAGCTGAAGTCACCAATCGCTCACATCAAACGGACTAGATTTCGGTAACTCCTATACTTTGGTGGAATGTAACCAATTCCAGAGCGATAAAATCAAGTTTAACTTGGAAATACCTAAGAATGCAGAACTAAAATAGGTTGTCAATATGATTTTATGTTGACATAATTCTGAGCTCTCTATTGAAATCTGTTGTTGCAATGTAAACTTGCATGTTAGTTGCATGACTGCATAACTTTCGTATTGAAATTTATTATAAGTTTATATAGAAATGTAGGAACAACTAAAACTACATGCATGCTAAAATCAGATGTCTTTTATAAAAATCAAATGTATATTTATTAATAGCTGTTGAGCATTTGTTGGAAATATTCTGGCTGGCATCACAGGGTGTGGACATGCATAACCCCATCACAAATGGCACATTAAGTTGGAATGCACACTGAAAATTCCTAGCCAAGATATTCTAGCCTCTGAACCTTTAATTTTAGTGTAGTAAATGAAAACAATGGTGGGATCAGTGACGGATCAGTAACTATGTGCACTGATTAAACATGTTTATTATATTGCTTTGATCTCACCGCTTACAACTCTATTGACAACTAGAAAAGGAAAGTCCATAAAAACAAGCTGTCATGTGCCTTGACAAAGCCATGCCTGAAAGTTAAAAATAGTTGGAAAAGCTTGAAATTTAAAAGCTAAAATTTGACAGACAGACAGACCGATAGATAATCAATACAGTGATAGACAGACAGGCAGACAGATAGATAATCAATACAGTGATATATAGACAGACAGACAGCTAGGTAATCAATACAGTGATAGATAGACAGACAGACAGCTAGGTAATCAATACAGTGATAGATAGACAGACAGACAGATAGGTAATCAACACAGTGATAGACAGATAGATAATCAATACAGTGATAGATAGACAGACAGACAGATAGATAATCTACACAGTGATAGACAGACAGATAGATAATCAACACCGTGATAGACAGACAGACAGATAGACAGACAGACAGATAGGTAATCAATACAGTGATAGATAGACAGACAGACAGATAGGTAATCAACACAGTGATAGACAGACAGATAGATAATCAATACAGTGATAGATAGACAGATAGACAGATAGATAATCAACACAGTGATAGACAGACAGATAGACAGATAGATAATCAACACAGTGATAGACAGACAGACAGATAGGTAATCAATACAGTGATAGATAGACAGACAGACAGATAGATAATCTACACAGTGATAGACAGACAGATAGATAATCAACACCGTGATAGACAGACAGACAGATAGACAGACAGACAGATAGGTAATCAACACAGTGATAGACAGACAGATAGATAATCAATACAGTGATAGATAGACAGACAGACAGATAGATAATCAACACAGTGATAGACAGACAGACAGACAGATAGGTAATCAATACAGTGATAGATAGACAGACAGACAGATAGATAATCAATACAGTGATAGATAGACAGACAGACAGATAGATAATCAATACAGTGATAGATAGACAGACAGACAGATAGATAATCAATACAGTGATAGATAGACAGACAGACAGATAGATAGGTAATCAATTCAGTGATAGACAGACAGACAGACAGACAGACAGATAGATAGATAATCAATACAGTGATAGATAGACAGACAGACAGATAGGTCATCAATACAGTGATAGATAGACAGACAGACAGACAGACAGACAGACAGATAGATAGGTAATCAACACAGTGACAGACAGACAGACAGACAGACAGACAGACAGACAGACAGACAGACAGATAGATAGATAGATAGATAGATAGATAGATAGATAGATAGATAGATAGATAGATAGATAGATAGATAGATAGATAGATAGATAGATAGATAGATAGATAGATAGATAATCAATACAGTGATAGATAGACAGACAGACAGATAGGTCATCAATACAGTGATAGATAGACAGACAGACAGACAGACAGATAAATAGGTAATCAACACAGTGATAGACAGACAGACAGACAGACAGACAGATAGATAGATAGATAGATAGATAGATAGATAGATAGATAGATAGATAGATATATAGATAGATAGATAGATAGATAGATAGATAGATAGATAGATAGATAGATAGATAGATAGATAGATAGATAATCAATACAGTGATAGATAGACAGACAGACAGATAGGTCATCAATACAGTGATAGATAGACAGACAGACAGACAGACAGATAAATAGGTAATCAACACAGTGATAGACAGACAGACAGACAGATAGATAGATAGATAGATAGATAGATAGATAGATAGATAGATAGATAATCAATACAGTGATAGACAGACAGACAGATAGATAATCAATACAGTGATAGACAGACAGACAGACAGACAGATAGGTAATCAATACTAGGGGCAGTCGTGGCCTAATGGATAGAGAGTTGGACTTTTAACCTGAAGGTTGTGGGTCCGGCAGGGATTGTAGGTGGGGGGAGTGAATAACCAACACTCTCTCCATCCTCAATACCACGACTGAGGTGAGACCCTTGAGCAAGGCACCGAACCCACAACTGATCCCCGGGCGCCGCAGCATTGGCTGCCCACTGCTCCGGGTGTATGTTCACTACTGTGTGTACACTTGGATGGGTTAAATGCATGGCACAAATTCCGAGTATGGGTCACCATACTTGGCCACACACCACTTCCCTTCCCTTTCCCTTAATACAGCAATAGATAGATAGATGATCAATACAATAGATAGAGAGACAGACAGATAGATAGACATACAGACAGACAGATAGATGATCAATACAGTAGATAGAGAGACAGATAGATAGACATACAGACAGACAGATAGATGATCAATACAATAGATAGAGAGACAGACAGATAGATAGACATACAGACAGACAGATAGATGATCAATACAGTAATAGATGGATAGATAGAAATTAACACTTAATTTGACTTTTAAATTAATATTTAAAAACAAAACAGTTCATTCTGTACTTTTTTGCCTTTTCCTTCTCATTGTTATTATTGAACTTTTTTTGTGTAAATGCGTATATATCTGTAATTTAAAATGTTAGCAGTGCTTAAAGCCACTAGAATCTATAACTAAATAGGTAGACAGCAGATAGTGTGACTCAGGTGTAAATCCCACGACTTCTTGAACCTGCGCAGTTGTTTGCGCAATACAACGCACCGCGCCGCACATGAAAGAGTAGTGGCCCGTGTTAACACTGAACAACAGTTGCGTTTCCTGCAGCTCTGGGAGTGTGCGCGCGCGAGTGGAGTTACACATCCCAGTTTTCAAACTTTCCCCCTCCCGCTCCAGTCCTTCCCACTACTTTAGTGCGTCATTCTGAATGGGAGTTCTGTGGTCAAAGCGAACATTGCGCGCGGAGACGCCGACGCTAATGGAATAACGCCTGTTGGATTTCTTTAGGGCTGCAATGCCCGTGAGTGTTTGATCACAGCTCATACCTGCCGTGCTGACCTTCAGGAGGAATAATCACGGGAACGCTCGCGTTGAATGGGTCTTAAGGACGCTCACCTGAACCTGTCTGGATGGGATGCACCGTGAGCTTCATCTGCTGTGAAGACGATTTTCTGCAGATGCCTTTGGATCAGCATGTGGAGAAAAAGAAAGAGGAAAAGAGGCTCTTATCTAAGGTAGGACGCACATGGGCTCATGCAGGAATATCTCCATCGAAAGTTCTTGAAGTTGTGCGGTGAACTTGACAGTGAAGACCCCCCACCCCCCAGTAAAATGAATCACTGGCGCAGATGTTATATATATATTTTTAATTTGTATTTTATTTATTTATTGGATTTTTTCCGCCCGGTAAATGATACATGCACCACCAGTCAAAATTTGGACACACCAACTTTTTATGAAGTGACCAAACAAATCTAAACCGTCTTGGCAAAGTCTTGGCAAAATTCATAAGATGCCACCTGCGATTATTTTTTTTTATTTTTTTAATTATTGAGGGTTTCAGGGTCAGATATTTAGCATAAATTGGGGAAAATGCCACCAAAGGTGATTTAAAAAAGTCCCAGATTTTTTTAAAAGTGGGAGCCGAAACAAACAAACAAATACATAAATCAATAGTCAATTTTGTATGCATTTGTTTTCTGTCTTTCATAATTTGTTTTTGTTTTACTTAAAGCAGATTGTATATTTGATGCTTATTTGTTTTATGAATAACACTCAATATTATTTAATATTTTAATTAACTTTCTTGATGACATTATACTCTATAAATATTGGTCCTTAATAAATAAATTTCTGACACTGGAGACCACCATGTATGCTGGCTATAGTTGACTGCTTTTCCTTCAATATTAAAATTATCAAAATTACCCATCTTACATTTTGGAAAGGCGCAATTTAAAACTCATTTAAAGCATTTACGCATATGTTAAATTACATTTAAAATACATTTTAAAGAGCAAAAGACAGTCAAGTGTGTCTAAACTTTTGGTTGGTAGTGTGTTTAATGTGTTGACAGATGTTAGATTGTATCAACAACCCCACCTATACAGTTATGAATGAATAACAAACCCAGAATCTTCTGTTCAGACCTCACAGGGTAAATAAACACAGTCTCCTACATGACCAGACAGTGAGAAATCAGGGCAAGACTAAGCGTAGACAATACTGTTCTGTTCACATTTGGATCATTGAATGAGTTGCATCATTGCACAGTTTAATTACGGATGGAATCCAGATTAGAAATTGGTGCGTTCTCGTCTACTTATAAATTCTATCTTTTGTTAAAAAAGGCCTTTTTGTTTTATGATATTATTTCACATACTGAATACATCATCTTCATGGTTCAGATGATTTTGAAAAGTATGTTTGTGTTCCAAAGCTATCGGTTCACATGATGTTTGCATAACCAAATTGTGATTGGTTATATATGTATTTTATTTTATATTTATAATTAAATTTTCCTTTGATACATGCACTACCCATTTGTACACATCTAATTTGTATGTAGTAACCAGACATATCAAAACGACCTGATGTTTTTTTTTAGATATTTACAAAATCTTTAGACATCGTTTGGGATGATTTTTTTTAGAAAGTATTGATGTTTTCAGGGTCAGACATTAACCAGAACAGGGAAAATATCACCAAAAGTGATTAAAATAAATAAAATGAGATTTTAAATGTGGGGGCAAAAAAAAAAAAAAAAAAAAAAAAGCATCCATAGTTCATTTTTAATAATGTTTTGCTGATATATATATATATATATATATATATATATATATAAGATTATTTAATGCTACTTGTATTTTTCATGCTTATTTTATTATGATTTATTAATAAAACAGCCAATATATTGTTTAGAATTTAATTGCGTAACTTAGATTAATTATTTGATTAATTAATGACATTTTTAATTTTTATAAATATATGTCCTTAATAAATTAATTTCTGACACTGGTGATTGCTATGTATGCCGGCTACTTGTTGACACAAACAGACCACATTTACATGCAAAGTATGTGCTCAAAACTATTGGTTTGTGTGTTGACATATTCATAAGAGGCCAAATTCTGATTAATAATGGAATATTCTTGTACATGCAAACACGGTCAGCTTAGTTGAATTGCATGCTGTATTTCAGGGAAAAGTTCCCTGTGTGCACTGCTCAAAGATGTATTACATGGGACTCTTCTGATGGGGTGGTCTGCTCTGGGTGGTGGGGTCAGATTTGGAAGGTCAGTCAGGGTGTTACTTGGGGCAGAAGGGCTGGAGCAACAAGCCCCACATTGTTGCTTTGCTCTCAGTCAGGGGACCAGCATTCGTGGAGGAATGTTGTGCCTGTATCCTGATAGTCATCTGTCATTTTGGTAACACCCTCACATAGGGTTCCACAAATCTGGCCCACCCTCATATATTGCATGTTTTTGCAAAGCTGGCTTATTGCTTTTTATGATATGGTGGCAACAAAACTATGACGAGACCCAAATAGATTTATTATTTTTTACTTCAAAAATGTAATTGTCATTATTCCAAACCTGTATTTGGATCAAGTAAAATGACTTCAACTGGTAATGCACAAAATGTTTTTTCTAGTGCTATCAATCGATTAAAACATTTAATGTCATGGACCGTGTAATTACATTTATAATTACACTGTTGACCCATCCCTCACACCTTAACCCACCCTTAAACCAACCCATACCTCCAAACCTGTCCCTATCCTTAAACATATCCCACCTCAATAGCAGCAAAAGTGTTTTGAAATACATCAAAAAATAAAATAAGCACAATGTACTTATTGTGGTCATATTGTAAATACACAGTAGTTAAGGCCACCTAATATAAAGTGTGACATTTTTTTGTTTATATTCAGCCGTTACCAGCCTTTATCCTGGCAATAAAACGTTTACCAAGCCACATCGCTTCAATCCCAGTAGACTTTTACCCAACTATTATCAAAAGTATTTCTAAATAAATACAACAAAACATTTTCTTGCAACCTTACGTGAAGTATTATGACAAAATGCATTATGAAGAAGAATCGGACCTGTTCTGCAGGTGCATTAGAGCTAACATTAGCATCATGCTACATAAGGGCGGTACATTATAAACATTATAAATTACATTATAGTACATTATAAAAGTAGCTCAAAAAACCGCAGCCCACGGCTCTGTAATTTTTCCCGCGACTGCATTTTCAAAATAGCCCAATTGTGTGGGAAAACCGCAACACTGGTTCAATTAATGAAGGAACAGCTTTTATTCAGAAATTGCTAATTTCACAAATAATTGCAAAGAAATGGCAAGAAGTGTTGGGGAAAGTTACTTTTAAGAAGTAATGCATTACAATATTGCGTTACTCAATAAAAAAGTAACTAATTACGTTAGTTACTTTTCATGGAAAGCAATGCATTACTTTACTTCTGCATTGCTTTTGCATTACTTTTTAAATCTGAGCTGGGCTTGCTTGTTTGTTTTTAATATTAAAAGTTCTGTTTTTGAGTAAATGCATGTTCACATTTAGTCTAGAACTATACGCATGTATATGTAAACATACAAAACTGTATAGTGCTCTATTACATTAGAAACATATGTTCATCTCTATGCAGAATGTTCTTTTCTAGACATTATGCAGCTGTTTTTTTTTCTGTGGGAACAGACATATCTTTACATGGCTTTTTTGTACTGCTTGAATGGTGTTTACTTACTGACACAAGAGTGAGCAGGTAATAATAGAATTTAAATTTATTTTTGGGTGAACTATTCCATTAACATCCATGTTGCATTACTTTGATGTGAAGATTAAACTGTGGCGTTCAGTTCATGAGAGGAATGTGCATTCATTTGTAGAGGATTAATTTCTTTTTTAGTGAGACTGGAGATCTGTGCTACTGCAGGTTTAAATGCCTATAAAAAAATTCAATAATATTCAAAACATTTAATTATCCTTGAGAATGTCCTAAATCATTTTTCCATTAACATTGGGATAAGATAAGATCGAACTTCCCTGGGGTGAAATCAATGCGTTGTAGAAACATGTACGTTAAAATGCTGAACAATGTGCAATAAGTTGCATGAGAAAAAACAAAAACAACAAAAGAAATTGTGTTCAATTAAGTGCCTTACGTGTGTAATGGATTGCAAGAGACTATGCAAAATAAGCATGATTCAAAGTATTACTTCAACCATACTCCACCTTCATTTTGTCAAAATGCTTGTATCTAAATGGTAAGTGCATTTTGCATTGGGAAAAACAGGATTTTCTTTAAGTTTAGCATATATAGTGTTACATGGTGAAACAAACTGATATCGGTAATCATTAAGGTTTCATTTTCAATGATGGTTGCACAAGTTTTTTTTTTTTTTTTTTTTGTGCATTTTTCAACCCAGTCTAACGAGAACACAACTATTTTACAAGGTAGTGATTTGTATGAATTCGGAGTATGTGAATTATACAAAAATTTATGAATTTTTTAAAATATTTTTTTTATATATAATGTAAGCATGAAAACTCATCACATCCCACCCCTAAACATAAAAACAAAATCAGTTAAAAAATCACAATGTTTGTAGAATTTTTATAAGCTGATATGAAGGGAAATTCAGACTGCAAGAAATTGAGATTTATTTGACTGGTTGATTTAAATCACAGCTCACTGCGGTCTCTCAACTGTTCCTAACTATCCAGCGGTGCCTAAATCTTCCAAGCACACGCTTAAGCTTCCTTTCATCCCTCCAGTGGGAATAAATCACACAGACAGTTGTGTGGTGGGATTAGAGAAGGGTGGGGAGGCCGTCAGGAGAAAGGAGGTGGAAATTCCAGGGATTTGCAGGGGAGTGACAGACTACAATTACCTGCACCAGGTAGATCTATAGGGAGAAACTGTGGGTGCTTGTTTATCAGAGTGCTTGTAAGAGCACAGCATGGGCACTTAACCTACTTTAGACGGCGTAATAGAGCACTGCTCCATTAATGGGACGCTGCAAGGCACGCCCAAAACTTCCTCTTTCAAACTTGTCAGGGCAAAAGTGTGGGATTTTATGTGTTATGGTTGTGATTTGATTTGAGTTTTATAAATCCCGGGGCTGTTTTGGGGTTGTGGAAAGATGCTTACTCTTGACTAATCAGCGTACTGTCTGTCTGCTTGCATTAGCAGGAAAGAAATGCCAAACACACTTCTGGGAAATAGTTTATGCCAGTTTGTGCATCTAAACATCTAAACGTGTTTCCTATCTGCAAGAATTTACGCCTGCAGTCATGTGCATGTTTATTTATTTTTATTTTTTTTACTTTTCTGTGTTAAAGAGGCATTGAACAGAATCGCAGAAATGTTTCCAAAATTGTCTGCAGTTGAGATTTTTGTAGGCCAACCTGGATGTTCATGAGCTTGGTTCCTTCAGCAAAAGCAAATTGTGTTTTTCTTTGGCTTTTGGATTATTGCAAAAAATAAATTGCAATAATTTCTGATTCTCATGATAATCTTCATCTTTAATAAATTTGGAAGCCTAAATACAGTTGATAGAATTAAAAAGCTAAAGTGAAACTATAAATGACTATCACCATCATTCCAACAACTTTTTCAGTCTTGGAAAATTTGAGTTTGAGTTTGTAAGTGCGTGAGCAGGCCATTTAACCAAAACCCCAATCAAAAAACCTATTGAATTTAGGATGAAGGAACCACAAGTGCTAAAATGTGAACTCTTTTTGAGTTTTAGAAACTCATTTCTGCAGCTACCCAGTTGGATTGCTCAAAACTTTGCAGGTTTGTTAGATTGCAGTTGCTTCAAATAAATTAATCTTTATTTTCTCACAGATGTCATTTCAAACATGCATGTTTTTTTTTTTAATCCGTGCCAACACAAGATTAAACGCACACATCATTAATTACACACCTGATGCACACCATTTGCTCTTTATTTTGTTGCAGCAGCATTAATAAAAGCACTTTTTTGGCAGCAAGTGGAAAAAGCAAAAAAGAAACAGGAATTTGTCTAGTGAAACCATTTTTTCCAACCAAAATTAATCCATAATCGCATCAATATCAAGACAATTTTGGTAATTATATTAAGTAACAGACACACATTGTTTATTTATTTATTTATTACTTTGAAACAATGTTCAGTCAGAAATGACTAATAAATTTGATCAAAGAAACAGCAATTAACCCATTGAATTAAACACAACATTTTGGAGTAGCTAGACTCAAATGGAATTTCTGGTAACCTATATTTACAACTTTTTTTTAACAGTGTAGTTTTTAACATTTTAATTTTAAATAGAATGTATGATTTAATTTTTTTCAGTGGGAAAAAATATTTCTCTTTTTTTATTTTTTGTACAAAAACTACTATTAAAAAGAAGTCTGTAAGACTTTATTCTGAGTCTTCTTAAAGGGATAGCTTGCCCATAAATGAAAATCATTGTCATAATTTTCATGTTGTTTCAAACCTGTATGAGTTTATTTCTTCTGTTGAACACAAAAGAAGATATTTTGAAGAATGTTGGTAACCAAACAGTTGCTGGTAGCCATTGACTTCATGGAAAAAAAAACACTGTGGAAGTCAATGGCTACCAGCAACCGTTTGTTCACCAACATTCTTCAAAATATTCAGGTTTGGAACAACTCTGAGGGTGAGTAAATGACAGAATTTTTATTTTTGGGTTATCTGTCCTTATAAATCATACAATGGCATTTGTGTTAGGTTTTTGGGCTGTCTCTGTATGAGGATTCATCAGGTTTAGAATGACATGAGGGTGAGTAAATAATGACATGATTTTCATTCTTTTCATTACGCCTCATGTTTTCAGATGGCAAGTGTTTGCTGTTTTTATGCCCTATTTCCGTCCAACTGGGATATTCTGGATGATCTGTCAGCGCCCAGCTGAAACACATTCCCTCCTGTCAGAGATTCAGCTCAATGATTTGGTCTTATCTCAGCGCTCGCTCACAGTATTTCTGTCCGACTGTGGCATGAAACTTCAAAAGGGCCGAGCTTCTCTCCCCAACAACACCATTCAGCCATTCCACACACGGCTGCCCGGGATTTGTGCTATCGCAGTGCGAATGTGCGGGACACAAAAGGATCCTGAGTGAAAAACATGACCAGTCAGGTGTAGGAACATGTGCCGGTTAAAAAGTCATTTCCAGTCATGCCTTGCTCTTCTTTTTCCTGGCTCCCATCTCGAACTTTTGTGGTCAAGGTCATGTTTGTTCCCCGAGATGAATGCCTTTTCTTATTTTTAGACCCTTAGCCTCTAGCTACACGTAGATTTAGCAGATCAAAGGCTACCTGTCAGAGCGTTCCCTCGCTGTACGGTTTTTGCCAGCTCAGACAAATCTAGGGGATTGTTAAAGATTTGTTGTCGTAGGTGAAAGTGGGCAGGCTCTTAGTGTAACGGCTGATTAATTGCCTTTGCGATTGATCTTAGTATCTGATGGGGTTCTGGGCCTCCTTCAGAAGTTTTGGGTCACAGTCCTGCTCTTATACTAATTAAAACCAGTTAATGATGTTGGTGTGTTTGCAAGAAGGATAGAGTTGTTCTGTTAAAAATGCTATCTACACTAAGAAAGTCAGTAATAATATGGCCCAATGTACCATGTTATGAAGGAATTTTTCATATTGATTTTTACAGGTGTTTAGTGTGTATTTTGATTTATGCAATTCATTAAATGTTTTATGACTGAAGGAAATGTCTGTTAATTTAATAGAAAATGTACATTATCCATTTTCCATGCCCTTTTTTTTTTACAGTGTAGATTTTCTGTGCAATATAGATATTTCATTATTTATTTTTCACATTAAGATTGCAGTATCAGTTTTAAGGACAAATGACAGAATGACGTGCATTAGATAATTTAAAATCTACATTAAAATGCTTTTTTTTTATTTTTGAAATGCATTTTAATCTTTCAACAAAAACAAAATGAACATTTTTAACCAAAGTCTGGAATTTTGCCAAATAATGCACATTTTCCCGGTACATTTTTGTATTTGCATATTTCCCAAGTTAAAACCATTTTTTTAAAATGACAAATATCATGTATTTTTGAATCCTGAATATCATAACGTTTTGTCTTTCTTATGCCATTTAATGTTTAATTTGTAGTATTTTATAAAGTCTTACTGCTGATATCAAGAAAAATGTAAATATTATTTATAAAGTAGAGTGTACAGTAATTTTTTTATGTTACATCTTAATATTTAATTTGAAATGTTTTTTACAATTTTTTTTTGTTCACAATATATAAATATATATTGTGAACAAATCTCTCTTTCTCTCTCAATCCTGAGAAATATAATATAATATACATATTCACATGTGTGTGTATATATGTATATGTGTTGATCAAGACAAAAGCAGAGCACCATCTCATTGACCTGTTTATGTTTGTCATATTCATTATATTTCATATGTTGGCTCTCTGCCAGATGCACTTCTGTAAAAATATCCTGAGGTGTAAAATAACATGTGATACACTTGAATTATGTCATAGAATCAAGATTTCTTACAGTTTGCCATGGAGAAAAAGCACAAACAGCAGACTCTGAAGACTCTTGACTTCATTTTTTTCTTTTTTTTTTCTTTTGTCAGAACAGAATTTTACTGGTAAAAAGTTTGGTTGATGTATTTTCTACCTTGGTTTTTACCCAAGATTTCATTGCAGGGACATATCATTGAGTATTTAATTGTCCATACTTATTTCCCCTATTTTAGATGACCTTTGCCATCATTAATGTTTTTATCAGGGTTGAATCTTGAAGCTTTTGTATTGCCTGAAGTGCTACAGCTTGTTGGATTGACTTGTTTTTACAGATTCAGGGGTGGTAGATTTTGTGAAGGAAGTGAGAGACGGAAAGAAAAGGCCTCCCTTCAGTGGTTGTGAAGTGTTTTTCTGAAGAACACGTGTTATGTAACACCTGGGTTTGAGTCGTCTTTGTGGACTAGCATGCCACGCTTGTTAACACTGAGAGGAAATAGAAGTGCAGCACAATACCAGGCTTAGCATGAGAGGGGAAAAGGAGGATTTTTATTGCTTTTAGGGTATTGACATGGACAATGATTTTAACTATGAGTCACTTGTCCAATACATGCAGGGTTTACAGAGCAAATATAAACCTCAAGGAAATCAAGATAATGCACTGAACTGTACAAATACAAGTGCACTAACAGTCATTTAAGAAAATCAGAATCAGTGTGTCGGACAGAGTTATATGGATTACAATATCAGAAAAGATGCCTGAAATACATATATTACTTTAAATGTAGATTAAACTGCATTTACCTTTTTCTTTAATTTATAAAGTGCAGTTGTTGTGTTCATGCTAGTTTCATGTTTGATATTTGATTCATGTTTCATATTTGGTTTCATGTATATTATATTTAAGCATTTTTAATATTGAAATGTTTCGGAGGGTAAAAAGTTTTTTTTTATGTTTTATACTATTATTAATATCAGTTGTCATCAGTTTAATTTTTTTTTAATGAAAATGACCACCAATAGAATGAAAAAGTTAAACACACACACACACACACACACACACACACATATATATAATTCAAACAATAAATTATAAAACATAATATTCTAAAATATTTTTTTATAATATTAAGAAACAATAAAAACAAATACTACATTTCTGACTTCAAATATATTATATATAATTTATCATTCATTTTATTATTCTATTATTTTAACTTACATTTTACCCTTTTACCTCCAAAAATATTCAAATATTAAATTATTAAAAAAATTATATAATAGTATTTACAATATAATAAAATCGAATATCTGACTTCATGCCTAATAAAATACACATACCCCCCGCCCCCCCATATAGGCTATATAAAATTCAAAACCCGGTCATCAGGCAAGAAATATACATTGTTGGTATGAATTGCATTTTATTATGTGTTTTTGGGAATATTAATAGATCCAGGCAGAGTAGAGCATCATGCCACTGACCTGTTTATGTTTGACATGTTCATTATGATATTTTATATGTTGGCTCTCTCCCAGATACACGCATGTAAAATAATGACCTGAGGTGTACAATATCATATGATATGCTTGAGTTACTGTGCCAAACTGTATTTGAATAATGAGAAAACATTTGTTGAAGATTAAAGCAGAACAGAACCATGTGTTCAGTGTCAGGTGTGTTTTGGCTCCGTTTCTGTGTAAGTTGTTTGTTTGTTTAAGTGTCAGTTACTAATGAGAAGCACAGATCTTGCTCTGCCTCTCTGAAAGCCTGATTTGATTCTGGTCCTGTATCTGTTTGAATGAAGTCCATGTAAAATATTATTTGCTTGCTCGTTCACAAACTTTCCATTGTCACAGTATTTCCTTGGCCTGTTGCAAAAAGGAGAGAGCAGATAGGACGCAAGCCAACAAACTGTAAAATGTATTCCATCATTTGAACAATTGAAGCCTAGTGGGTTTAATTCAGTTCATGTATTTTCTAGATGAAATCAGAATTAGGCATGGTGTTATTGTGTTCTTCTCCAAACTTTATTCTGCTTTTATTCATAACAAAATGCCTACATGAACTTTCTCAGGGTTATGAAAAAAAATAAAATAAGGTGTTTTGCTAGGCACAGGCTATGTTCATAATGCATTGGTATAACTTCAAGGGGAATGATGTGTAGTATTTATAATAGTAAGCGAAAAAGTAGGTATTTGCAATGTTTCTTTGCTTAATAGTTGTCACGTGCCCTCATCGCATTATATTCGAGTGGCAAATGAAGATAATTCAAAGACATTAAATCAGGGGTTTTCAAACTGTTGGTCCATGGAAATTTTTTAAATGAATTCTTTCATTCATTCATGCATTCATTCTTGCATTCATTAATGATTTCCTTCATTCATTTATTCATGCATTCATTCATTTATTCATTCGTGCATTCATTCATTTATTCATTCGTCCATTCATTCATTTATTCATTCGTGCATTCATTCATCTATTCATTCGTGCATTCATTCATTTATTCATTCGTGCATTCATTAATTTATTCATTCGTGCATTCATTCATTTATTCAGTCGTGCATTCATTCATTTATTCATTCGTGCATTCATTCATTTATTCATTCGTGCATTCATTCATCTATTCATTCGTGCATTCATTCATTTATTCATTCGTGCATTCATTCTTGCATTCATTAATGCTTTCCTTCATTCGTTCATTCATGCATTCATTCATTTATTCATTTGTGCATTCATTCATCTATTCATTCGTGCATTCATTCATTTGTGCATTCATTCATTTATTAATTTGTGCATTCATTCATTTATTCATTCGTGCATTCATTCATTTGTGCATTCATTCATCTATTCATTCGTGCATTCATTCATTTGTGCATTCATTCATTTATTCATTTGTGCATTCATTCATCTATTCATTCGTGCATTCATTCATTCGTGCATTCATTCATTTATTAATTTGTGCATTCATTCATTTATTCATTCGTGCATTCATTCTTGCATTCATTAATGCTTTCCTTCATTCGTTCATTCATGCATTCGTTCATTTATTCATTCGTGCATTCATTCATTTATTCATTCGTGCATTCATTCATTTATTCATTCGTGCATTCATTCATTCATGCATTCATTGCCATGTAAAACCCTTTGTTAATTTTTTTATTGGTATTTTTTAAATGTTGCTGATGTATTGTTTGCTTTATTAAATAAAGCAAACAATACATTAGCAATATTAACAAGTACTCTAAAAAATAGAGTATAGGTTATGACACAGTTTTTAGAACATAAGTCCAGTACTGTGTTACTATGACGGTTTAGTCGGTCAAATGTTGATTCAGTAACTGACTGATTCAGTGCATGGCTCCAGAGTCTTTTTGAATGAATCAGTAAAAGAACCAGCTCATTAGTCATTTGTTTATCAACCTATTCACATTTGTTTAATTGAGATACTATTATAGTTTGAAATATCTTGAATTAGATTTTATTTTCATACTTTCCATTTTTCGTTTGAATTTTAGTTAGTTTCAGTAATTTTGTTATTTTTGTCATTTTTATTTTTTGAAAATGTTTTTTTATAAATTTTATTTCAGCTTTTTTCAGATTAAACTAAAAAAGGGGATCAATCATCTGTTTGTACTCTCATAAAAATGTTCATTTTTCTGTAAACTGATTCTTTAAGATTAAAAAAAGATTTTTTAAATTCAAGTATAGAAGTTTTTATGGTTTTAGTTGACCATTATAATCCTGGTTTTTGGTGACAGCTGACAACGCAATAAAGTAATGTCTTTTTTGTGTCATTGTGCTGTACTATTAGTAAGAGTCGTATGTTAGCATGCTGTCTTGAACATAGTCCATAGTCTCTGAATCACTCCATTGAGCGAAGTGTCACTTCCTCTGCATGTGTGTTGGGACAACAGCGCAGGTCTGTTGGACACAGTGCCGCTTCGTTTGCGTTGTGACAGACCGCCGGCAGGGTTTCCCCTCCCGCCTCTGCTCTGTAATTATCTGATAAGGTATGTGGTGCAGTGAAAGTTACCCACAATCCCTCCCAACATTCCAGTGTCCTGCTGGCCAGCAGAAAACAGTATGTTCTCTGTGCAGAGCCTCTGAGCGCCACTGACCTCTGCACCGCTCCATCCATGCTTTAATGAAAGTATCAGTGCTTCAGGAACTATACCTGACCCCTGGCAGACCTCTCACAGCACATACACGGACAGCCATCTTTGTCTGTGTGTACCTGCTTACCTGAGGTTATCTGTCCTCCCACTTTCATATTTATTTAAAGTTAATATTAAGGTTTTAGGGTCGAACTCCCTCTCTCTTTTCTTTTTTCTGTGAACATGAAGCATAGTGAGCTGCAAACTTTTACTTTTTTTTCTATTTTTTTTTTACAGTTGAAGGTGCCTTTAAAGCCTGTCAAATAAAGAAAATTCCTGTGTTTCTACTACAAATCCTACAGACTTGGGCGAATACAGCTGGTGGATCTGCTGAAAGTGCATTTGTAGGGGGACTTTTATTTTAACAGCTTGTTAGTTTACTGTATCTAATAATACAAATTCAAACGCTTTTTCACTTATGGTTGACTTTCAGTAAATACGCATTTATATAATTTAAAATAGTCTTTTGAAGGTTGAAGGTGTACTTTTGTGTGTGTATTGTGTAATGTGTATCGCTGTGAATTAATGTTAGACAATAAATGCTATGGGATGCGGGATACATGAGATGCACTTTTATATTTTATATTACAATATTTGGTAGCTCACTAGGTTTTATAATGGCCCTTGACCTAACCTGAGGTTTATTTTATTTAATTTATTTTATTTTTTTAATTTTAGCTGTAAATGGGGCACAGTCAGGGCTGTTTATAATATATTATGCAGAATAGTATTGGTTTTTGTGTTTTACTTTTGTTTGGTGTCCTATTAGAATAAGAATCTTTAAGTAGAATTGGAACAACTCCTTTACAACTAGTTGTCTGTTGCTATGGTGAGAAAAGCCAACTTTTCATACTTGATGATGGGGAAAAAAGGGGCTGAATAGATTCCAGCCAAACCAGATTCTCTTAAAGCGCATTTCTTAAAGGGAAGTTCTGATCCTGAATGTGTTTAACATGTTTCGCTGTGCCTGTAGCAAATTCAAAAGCATATAATAAAGGGCGTCCGATAGTGTTTCATTAAATTACCTCTAAGATCCTAAGGTTTAGCTGACTTTTAGATCACAGAATGACAAATACATGTGCTAGTGTTACACATGAGTGATGTTTGAGCTGCTGTAAGTGCAGGGAATGGCAACACAAAGGACTGTACGCTTCATATTACTTCATTCCTTCACCGAAGGCCTGCGTGAATGAGAGCGATTCCAGGATATTGTTTTTCCAATTTCCAAATGTTCACGCTTGACTTCAGCAGACGAAAATTATAGGTCAGTTGGCGTCAAATTCTTGACAGTCCATTGAAATCAGAGAAAGGGATTTACACATTATTGTTTTATTCACAAGAGAAAAAAAATAGGGTTGTCAATCAGTTCAAATTTAATTAAATATTGATCAATTAACCAATATTTGGTGAGAAAAGCTCCACAAATACAAATAATTCAAATAGATTAAACCTGGGGTTTTCAAACCTAGTGTTCATTGAACAAAAAAAGAAAAAAAAAAAGAAATTCTAAGGTTAAAAATTGCATTATATTTTGTTTGAAAATTGTTTGCGCATTTTCCATATCACTGTACGTAAGACATTAGCACGGTTTATTTTATAATGCCAGTTAACTCTACAAAGCCCTGCTCTGTACTTCACGAGATTTTGATTTGATTTGATTTGATTTTAAAGCTGAGTTTTTCCGTTGTTGGCTCTGTTATTTTTTTAATTTTATGCTAAAACTGAGTTTTTCTGTTGTTGGGTTGTTATTTTATTTTATTTTAATTGCATTAAATTGATGTGTTAAATTGTGAAAACCCTCAAAGCATCCCGTCCCAATTCAGTTTTGCGGGGTACTACATGCAGCAGGAGTCCCATGAATGGGATGGTCAGATATTTCTTTCAGAGTCTGGCTTTCAGGACTTTACAGACCCACTGATGCAGAAAGCGCTTCACAAAGCCTCTGTCAACAGAAGATAATGGAGTACAAAAGACTTTAATACAGTCACTTAAAGCTACTTTAATGCAGCGCGGGCATCGCTTTGAGGATGAAATGACAGTCCACATGATAGATTAAGGGTTAAGGGCAACTGTATTTTTTTCCCAGAGTTCCGCTTGTGTGCTCTCTTTGTGGGGCATAACAAGGCTTGTCTGACTTAAACACCTCTTTTGGCCCAAGCATGGTTGCATGGGATGGACAAAATGTAGATTCTACGCCGTCGCTTCCGTCCGGCTCTGTCTTTTTGTCTGTTGATGAATGTAGCTTTTATGCTGGATTTTTGTTGACACTTTCCTGCTGGAGGGATTTTCTTGTTGGCTTTCTAATACTTGGCAAAGAGCTGTGTCAATCGCACTTGGCAACCAGGAACTCATAGGATGTCCTGCTCCTCTGCTTTTGTGGCTTCTCAAAGGCCTGTGAGGAGACAGACATGGTACGATGCTCTCATTTGGACCGATATGCCACAATGTTGATGTTAGCGATCGCCCAGTTCTAGATTTTTCTTGTTTTTGTAGCGGGAGATGACTGTTGAGTTATGAGGTAATTAGATAGCCATGGCCATCCAGGTTGGTCTCCAGTGTTTTTAACTCTGGGAGAGGGTTGTTTTCCTCATGGATCGTAATACATCCCCTTTTCGACATGCTGCATTTACTCTGAATGCGCACACAGGAAGAAAGCAGCACTTTTTTTTTCTCCATGCCAAATGTTGTAACAAGCCAAGGCAGATAATTTTAGTTGACTTGCACGAACTGTTTTTAAAGGATAGGTTTGCAGACTTCTACATTCCGGAAAAGAGGAAAGTATGTACAGTGGAATTCTGAATCCTAGTGGAGAAATACCAAGGATAAGTGATATAATCTTATCCAAACATTCTTAATTTTGACTTTTCACAGAACTGCTTCATCAGATATACATATACAGAAATGTAAAAAAAAGTTTCTATTAATTTGTATGTATATTTTTTTATTTATTTTATATTTATAGTTTTTTTTTTTAATATTACTGTATATGTGAAATTTTTACACACCTAAAGTACAAAACTTGATTTCTAGATGAGAAACACAAAAATGTTGTTGCAGTTTAAGTTTATATTTTTAAAAGAAATTTTTATGTATTTATATTCATGTGTATGTGTACTGTATTTATTAAATTTATATAATTTTTGATATATTTTATATAGATTTTGATCATGTTGTAGTTTCTTGCTATAGGATGACTGAACTGGGATTACTCATGCAATGCAGAAGGAAAGCACAAGTGTGCCACACCTCTGTAATTAAAACACATGTGTCGTGTTGTCATCCTGATGTCTCTTTATAGTCCGAACATGTTGCTCTGTATGTAACGTGATCTGCAGCGTCTGGATTCTCTGATCGCTCTAAGCTTGTGAGGATATCTCACATTCACATGCACAAAGCAATGCATTGTTCATTGGTCAGTGGTGACTCAAAGCACATCTCTAAGTCTGTGTAATAATATACTTTCAGGAACTCAGCGAAGGCTGATAAATGCATGGCATAAGATCATAGATCACGTGTTTGTACTGTATTCGCTGCAGGCTTGTGTGATTGTGGCTCTACTTGAGTATGGGACCTTTCCCGGCTCGCACTATTTTTGTGATTGTACATAAGCATCAGATGGACCTTTTGGATTTGGATGAATTTCTGGCTGTTGTGTTACGTATTTATTTATTTAATATTAAAATAAATGTATTATAATATACTCATCATTGTATAATGTATGATGCACTCCAGTGACCATCTTTGCACACAAGACGACATATTCATTGGCTTCAATTTATATTCAGATGTATTCATTTGAAATATCCAAGTTATTTACAACAATACTTTGTATCTTTTTCTTTAAATTATTAAGTTAGGCGTTCTGTATTTTTTGTGCTTCGTGTCAAAAAAACCATCGGTAAAAGAGCTTTCATGATTAAAGGTCCAATAGACTGGAATAATTTACCTGCTGATATTCGATCTATTACATCATTTAAGATGTTTAAGCAAACTTTATCATATTTTACTTTGGATTGTACATGTTATTTTTGAAGATGGTATATATATATATATATATATATAAAAAATTTTTTGGCTTATGTTGTGATCAGATACACTGATTGGTATATTTTGTATTATGTTTTGTTTTATATTTGTTATTAATTTTTTTTTTAATGTTGTGGTGCTTTTTTTTTTTTTTTTTTACCCAATTAATGTTTGTGTCTTGTTGTTTGGTGTTGTTTATGGATGTAATGTTAATTTTGTGTTTTGTTTAGTTTTTTTGTTACTATGTTGTGATTGTGATACACTGTGGGACCCCCTCGAGAACGAGATGGTACATCTCAAGGGGTTAATCCTAATAAATAAATTCAAATATATATATATATATATATATGTATGCTCCAACCCCTGGCTCAAACAGAAGCAACAAAAGGAGGGATGCACGCAAACATAAAACTCGATAAGAAAAGGCTTTATTAAGCTAAAAAATAAATCACTATTATAGAACAAAAACACAACAGAAAAGATAACAATATTTCTGAAACCATCAGCATCATCAGTGTGTAAAGCAGAGTGTATGGCTGCTAGTGTAATGTGCTGTTGTAGCAGTGTAAAAGTGCTCAAACAATACGAATCAAACCAAACACAACCCAAAATCCCAAGTCCAAATCTGAGCACCCTTTGTCTCTGCTAGTAGTCTCTTTTAAAGGGCGTCTGAACCGCAGCGGCAGGTGCATTCAATGAACTGCCGATTGGAGTGAATCAAAGGTGCAGCCGCCAATCACAACGTGCCCAAAGATTCACTAATGGGAACCGTCACTGTATATATATATTAATTTTTTTTTAAATGTATATTTTGAGCCTCATTCATTCAGCATTAACATCAGTTAACGTTAAGTAAAATAACTTATTAAAAATTAATTTCTTATTAATGATTGCAGTATTCTTTCAGAGAAGTACATGTTGGAAATAATCCTAAATATATTAATATTTGTTATTGTATATTAAAATGTCTATAACATACTAACAAATAGTAAATATGAATTAAACATTTGTAAATATATTATTTTAATTTATAAAAATATTTAAAGTAGAATATTTAAATTAGAATTTTTTTTAACACATTTTTCTATTTTAAATAATTGTATATAATGTTTTACTTTAGAGAGGTGCGTTTCTTTATTTCACTCAACTGATGTCTGATGAATCAGAACACAAGAGACTGCTAAAAATGTCACAGCCCATCTGAAAATTACAAATCTGCTCTTTTTAAGACATTTTTGTTTAGTAATTTCTGACTTTTAGCAGTATAATATGTTGAAGTAAAAAAAAAATCTTAATGTATAATTGCGTTCTGTACTTATGCTCATTGTGAGTTCATACCTTACTTTTTCTAATCCCAGGCCATCTGGAGATGATAAAGATATGATTTGCGGTGAAAGCATTTGTTTGGACGCAGACATGTGCACGGCTGTTGATGCCAGCCAGACAGATTATTTGTGTTGTTTTATAACATCTATTCAGGTGTGTTTTACACCTGTGTGCCTTTGATCCAACACTTCTGTGAGTGATAAGAGTTTATCAGACTGTATGAGTCTAATGCTCACCTCAAGTCAACAGCCAAAAGTTGGTGTGTCAGTTCTTTCTTTCTTTCTTTCTTTTTCTTTCTTTCTTTCTTTCTTTCTTTCTTTCTTTCTTTCTTTCTTTCTTTCTTTCTTTCTTATGAAACAGACTTTCAGGTTTTGTTCTTTTGACTCTATTGCTTTGTTTATTTTAATATTAATTTTAATTTTAAATAGGCTTCCAGACCTTTTTTCTTGTTGGCTCTTATTGGTTCTTGCTCACACTACTTTTGGAGCTTGAATCTATTTAAATAAACCTGAACATGTTAAGATTAATTGTTTCATTTGCCTTATCAAGGCTAATGGAAGAATTTCATTTCCCTACCCATTTAGGCTGATACTGACCCTCCTATCGTTTCATGTAAGATCTGTAGGATATTTATTGTGTGATGAAGGTCGGATCTGCTGACAAGCGCTATCAGTGTTGGCTGTTATCTGTTCAGAATCACTGAATGTCACCTTCAGCTCCGACGCTCGTGTCTGACGCTCGAGTTCAGAGCGGGACTTTCATTTCCCTCAGCTGATGGTCATTGAGCTAGAGCAGATGCGGCTTTTGGTTTTGTATGGACACTACAAATAAGACAGATGGCTGTTATAATAGAATCTGTCAAGCATAAGAGGCCTGTATATCTATCACCAGGACAGAGATAGCAAATGCTCAACATCGGACCATTCAGACAGTTTATGAAGTTTCCAAGTAGCAATAATAATAATAATGTTGAATGCAGGAGATCTGCCTTGCTAATTTCAGTTAACAAGTGTCATGTGCATGCTTTCTTCTGCGTTTTCATTGGTCTGAGAGGCCCATGGCATGTTTTCCATAGTTTTTGTTCATCCTCAGATGTACGGTGTTGTTTATCTGATGTGACTTCAAAGTTCTCCAGCAATGAAACAAACTGAGCTTCATTACAGCTTTTTATGCTGCCACAGACAGTCAAAACATCTGAGGAGAGATGTCTTTCTCTCATGTTTTTTGAGATTTTTTTGACGCAACTGCTACTTTTCGGTCTTTCCTAATATGCAGTAGATTTTTATGAGCTCATGTGATTTAATTTAATATATTGAATAAAATGTTATATCACTACTCAATGGATGTTTTCATTAATTAAGCAGATGTTGTCAATGTATTTTCTATTTAATGGTGAAGTGTAGAGTTTCACTTTAATACATCAGGGTTATTATTGCCTGAACAATGAAAGATGAGAAGATGGGATTTTTTTTTTTATTTATTTGTTTGTTTGTGTAGATTTCTATTTATTTATTTAGTTACTTAGTTTATTTCAGATTTCCAATTTTATTTTAAAATGTACTTTTAAGTTTTTCATCTAACTTTTATAATTGATTTCAGCTAAATTTTAATTTCTGAAAATGTTTTTATAATTTAATTTGTAGTTAACAATAACAACACTGAATTTGTGAGCTGTCATAATTTTTGCAATTACATTTTGTATTGATAACGACACAGAACCTTAATGAAGAATAATATTTTTTTCCCTGTTTATATTCTTTTTTCTAATCAAAATTTCAAATGAATAATTTTTAATAATTGGTCTAATTGATAATATGTAAGTTATCAGTTAATTTTGTTAAGTTTATTTATCCCTAATGACATCATCCTAATGACCTCCAGGAAGTGATATCATTTTGGAGGGAGAACAAAAGCAGTTATTTGTGAGTATTAGAAATAGGTGTGATTGTTTCTGAGATGTTTTGTGGTATTAGATCATTTGGTTTAGTTTAATAAATAAAAATTACAGTAATCAGTCATTTCAGAAAATTATTAAGAAAATTCACTTATATAAATGAACTTAAATAACTAAATGTTAATCCCTCTCTGGGCAATGACGAACATTAACTTTTTATTTCCATTTTGTTTCTTTTCAGGCAATTGTGTACACATTCCAGTTATACGTCTTAGTATTTAGAGCACAACAGGTACTGCATAACAGGAATGATCCATGAATTATGTCTGTCAACCAGAAGCATTAACAGTCAGGCATTAACAAGCTGTGGCGAACCTCACTGCTGTTCCGTCCAAAGCAGTAACAGGCTAAAAACAGCATCCTGTGTGGTTTAACAATCACAGCTTCTGTGTGTGTGTGTGTGTGTGTGTGTCTGCCAGGCAGTAGCTGATGATGCTGAGGTGAGGAGTGACTGAGAAGCAGGCGGTGAAAGCTGATGATTGTATGTTGTGTGATCAGTGAATGAGATCAGGCAGAAGTCGCTCACTGCTCCTCTATACTGCAGTCTGACCACACAATCAACAACACAGGCGATTTCTGTGTGTGTAGATTTTTTTTTTTTTTTTTAGGACCTTCACACTGAGATGCTTTTGATCTGATCATTCACACTGGGAACACTTGCAGTGAATTAATTAGGAAATTTCTGATGTCAGTGTTTGCATAATGGATGTTTAGGAACCAGTAAAGCTTTTTCAAGCTTTTTTTCTTCTTAAGATAATAGTACATTAGTCATTGGCCACAAGGTGGAGGTATTGTTAAAACAAAGTACAATTACTATTGTAATGGTCAAGATTCAGAGCCAGTGTGAGTGATTCCACTGAACTTATTGCATTCCGTTGGATTGGGTGGAATATTAAATTATATAGCATGGTACACACACTAATAAATCTACTAATAAATATACAAATACATATTCTTATATTTTAGTATATATATATTCAAATATACTTGATATATAATAAGACAGTATTATTTAATTAATATATTATGTAATTAATTTACATAATTGTCATAATTATTGTAATATAATACATAATTATATAATATGATGCAATTAAAAATTATTTTAATAATAATAATAGAATTAAAATTTTAGATAATCGTATTAAATTATTTAGATAATCATTATAATCAACTATTTAATATATTATTTATTTAATTGATTTTATTATTTGATGACAATTTAATAATAATAATAAGAATATTAAACAGTAATAATAATAATTTATTATTATTATTATTATTTAATAATAATAATGCTGTTTTATTATGATGAGTATTAATAATAATGATTATTATTCAATTAATTGTATAATATTATTATGACATATTATTAATTGTTAATAAACATATCAATATTATTATTGTTGTTGTTAAAATAATTATATAACGGAATTATGTATGGATCATTTATTATTAATAATAATAATAATTATTATTATTATTATTATATTTTAAGTAAATTATAATTTTATTTTTACTACAAATTATTATTCTATTCTATTCTATTCTATTCTATTCTATTCTATTCTATTCTATTCTGATACACACCCCAAGACCACATTAATCATAACTAAATAATTGTGGTATCAGTGCAAAATAGCTTTACATTATGTAACTCCAAGAACTGCAAAACTAATATTATAAACCTGATCCGATTCTAAAATCTGATTGGATGAGCCACATTTGAAATGTACACACTAATTGAACTGTATATCAATGCAGCAAGTTTATGCTGCTTGGGAACCATAACAGTTAATCTCTGCTTTGTCTCACATCCCTTAATAGCGAGTTCTTCCATATCTTGATTTGTTTGGTACACATTCTACTCTGCATTTACACATTGCTTGTGCAAATATTCTGTCATGCCTACTGATCACTGCAGCAAAATATCTCCCGGCTGACGCATTTACATCATTTGTAAGGTATTACCTGACTGACACTGTCATTCCTTTACATCATTTTTGTTATTGACCATGGACCACCGCAGTCTGAATTTTTGGTTCTTGTCTGGTTCTCTGTGACCGTGGGATGGTAATTGCTCACAGATCTCCACAGGAGGGGCCGAAATATCTAATCCCCTAAAGAGTTCACACGCTCCAGGGCCTGGCCTCCGTCAGCAGACCCCTCCTTCCCCATCTCACTGCTAACACGACACGGCAGCTTCACAGCCAAACCAGCCCTCGCTAAACAAACCGGCACAAAGCTAAGTCATCACAGGCCCAATGTCCTGAATACAAACAAATATTTACAAGTGTCACCCGTTTGGCCTCTCACTTTCTTCAAAAGACGAGCCCTATTCATCTGCTTCCCCATTCACAGGCCAATACATATTAATGGTTACATGTTCTTCACACGTAAGCTGCTGTTTACCGTCGACTGATATTGCAGGCTGTAATTGTCTTGGTGTTTCCCACAGCTTGTTTTTATGTGTGTTTATGTTTTGCTTTGGAAACTTTTACTTTTCTTAAAGCTGAACTGTGTCATTTCTGCACCACTAGCTTCCCAATTTCTTTACAAGTCTGCCATTGGTCAGAGTAGTGAAACCGAAAGGTTTAGCTGTTACATATTGGAGGGCTTCTCTTTATTTAAATAGCCAGCAGACTATAGCTGTACACAGTTCTACAGCTGGCTGTAGCTGACAGATATAGACTAAACTTTGATTTAACAGGATTATGATCAATGTGATACAGAAAAATACCGACCCTTTGGCTTGAAACATCATGGTTTATTTCAAGTTGTCTAGGGCATTTTATAGGGTCTTTATTATAAGTGTCTGACTGAAACAAATTGACCATTCAACTTGAAATATCTTATTTATATTTAATTATAATAATATATAAAAATGTAACATTGTCTGTCTCTCTATCTATCTATCGTTCCATCCATCTATCATCCAGTGTTCACAGTGCATGTGAATGTGCGGCTGGGTCAGCTGAGTGCTAGTGTTTGGTTGTTTGTGCTGCAGTGTGTTGGCATCCCTCAGGAGCTGCTGTCAGTAGTGGTGCGCGCTTCGCCCACAGCACCTCCTGTACAGTTACGAGAGCAGGAGGAGCGCCAGAGCTTACTATAGTTAGCCGCAGCAGGTTGTTTTGTTGTCAAGCTGGAATGTTTCCTGTGGGTGAGGACAGTGTGTTTCCTGTGCTCTGTGCGTGTGTATTTTCCCATCGTGCTCACTGTCAGCACCCAGGTTCGTATCCGGCCCTTTTACAGCTGACCAGCACTGGGAACAGTTTGTTCTGAGAGAGTGTTTCTATTTATACCCTCCTTCCCAGGACTTTGTTGAATTCAAGTCCTGTCAGACATGCAGACACATTTTGTATTTAACTTAAAGATGACGTGTGTGATTTCTGTGGCACTAGTGGCACCAAGCAATATTGCAATCTATTTGTTTTAGCAAATATAACAATAATGGCCCAATCAGTGATGTGAGTTAAGATATGACGACTAATAAAATACAGAACAAGAGGAGTGAAATGTCACATTTTTGAAATTCTAAATTACATCCTTCACCTTTGAAGGAATAGTTCATCCAAAATAAAAATTCTATCATTATTCACATTTTACACTTATGTAATGCCTACTTTAAGAATGTGTGCTTTTGTTTTGTTTTGACTAAAAAAATTACCATTTGACTTGAAACATTTATGAATTTGTTTGTTTGTTTGTTTGTTTGTTTGTTTGTTTCTTTCTTTCTTTCTTTCTTTCTTTCTTTCTTTCTTTCTTTCTTTCTTTCTTTCTTTCTTTCTCAGTTCTAATTATGAACTAATTATAAGCTATTTCGTAAACACGTTATTTATGTATTTGTCAGCATGCAGCAAAACACTTACTGCAGTAACTGATGCATGTAGTTTCATTCACAATGATTTTTTAACATTTTATTTTAACACAGAAGTGTAAAAAGAGAAAAAAATAGCATGCTGTGTAAACTTGGTCCATTGGGTGTGCATTGTTTTTGTTCTTTGTAAGTGGTTGTAAAAAAAGGAGAGAGAGAGTGTGTGTGTGTCTGCGTGTGTGTTTGTAAAATTATATTTCCTGTATTAAAAATGTAGGCATCATAAAATAAAATAAGTACTATGTTAGCTTTGTCCAAGGAACAGACCCAAAGTTGATATTCATTGATAATCTCCCCCCTCGGCACAGCTCAGATTCAAAAATGGTGCATTGATGTGTCAAACCAGGCTTGATGCCATTGACTGCAAATTCCACTGGTTCATATGTCTGTCAGAACTGAGTGTGACGGCCAGTTTGAAAAGGGCAAAATCTACAATGAATAATTACATTTAGTTTGTGAACATTTGAGGGATTTTTGGCAGGCAAACCATAATCTGACCAACTTGATGGACTGCAGAGATTGTGGATGTTGCTTCAAAGCTTTAGCAATTAAAAACACATCCAAACTTTGTACAATAACAATATGTTAGCTTGACAAATCCAACATGATACATACAGTGTGTGTGTGTGTGTGTGTGTGTGTGTGTGTGAATTTGACTCGTCAAGGCAGGTGCTTGATGTTCTCTCCTCGGGTTATCATGCCACACAGCTTTTGCCAAATGAAAACATGGCCATTGCTCAAGGGGACAGTACATCTACCTCTTTTAATGGAGGACGTGCTCACAGAATGTCCTGTGTCAAGTCTGCCCACAGACGTGTTATTTAATACCTGTCAGTGCATAGAAAAGAACGGCCTGTCCTTTATATCCCACCTCTATCTGTTTTTCTGCCTCTAGATGCTTTGCATTCACTTTAATTTAGGCCTGAACTGAACAGGAGGTGATGTTGAGGTGGTCAGGGCATTCATTAAAGAGGTCCCCAGCTGCTGGTTACGGGGTTGTGACCTGTCTGGCCTTTAAATTTCGCGTCTCTCACCCCTGACACATTCACCCCGTGCTAATTCTGCTGATGGCAGTGGAGGCGCATGCAGGGAGGTTTGAGGAGCTCATGCATGCAGCTCCGAGCGCTGCGCTCACTCTGCTCAAACTTAACTGTCTCCCACCGGCCAGCCTTTTGCCATTTTGTGTCCTGGGTGCAGATTTATAGACATACCTCCCTGGTAACCATGGGAAACTGTGTTAAGTGGGTTGTCCTGAAAGACGTAGGCTTGTTTACTGGACATCAGTGCTTACATACTGGAAAATACTGTCCTGTCCTGACCACTAGGGTTGCACTACAGTTTTTCTCAATTGCTTTGGTACATTTTTTGAAACAGTCTTAACATTCTCTGAACGGTGAGTGCAAATGTCACAACTGTTTGCTGGAACTTTATTGCATGTCTACAAAATGTAGTTACTCACTTCAAAACATTTCATTCATGCTTCAAAAACATAGTTATCGTGTCAGTAATTTGGCCAAGGCCACCAAAATATAAAGTATTTTTGTCATTGTGTGAGCCACACTGGTCCAAATGTTTAGTTGTTTTTTCATTATGACAGTCAGCCATGGAAATTAAGGTTTTATATAAAACAAATTCTGATATTTGTTGAGAAGCATCCATAGCACATAGAAAAAAGTATATGGACATTTGTATTAATACAGTACATTTATTTTTGTACGAATGTATTACATGTAAAGTAGTGTGAAGTGTAACAGTGCACTCTGTTACAGTAGTATTACCTGATGCAAACTATGGCTACAGTTTGGATGACAGCTACTGTACTGAAATGCAGAAGGCTGCACTTCTTATGTATGCCATATTTCTTTTCAAAAGTACAAATTTACACATTACTGTATGTGGGATATTGACTGAAGACTGTTTCAAAATGTTTGAATTATTGAGGATATGGTCGATCTCCCAATTTTTAGCTACACCCTTCAGCCATTGTAAGGCCATGATTGACAAAATTACTTCATCTGATGACCTTCATTTTGACCTCCTAGAGTCATACACACTCATTAGTTACTGTTGTGAAGAACTTGTAAATAAGGCCTCCTATTGTAATAATGTCATGTCAGACCCAGAGGGGGTTTGGCGGTCCGGTCAGACGGCTTGGAAACTTCTGTCAATGATCAACATGCATGTTAAGAGTCTTCTCTTTAACTGTAGCTCTGTGCGAGGCATTGGTTAAACTTTGACCTCTGAAAAAGCGTGAAGGAAAGAAGAACAATGTTGGACTCCTAGTACTCCACATGCTGTATGACGGTCGCATCCCGCCAGGAGAATCTCGCAGAAAAGTGTGTGCGAGTATGCATGTGTTTCCTTTCCATGGCTAACAATGCAGCTCAGGAAATATGTCAGAACAAAGGCCAGACATCCAGGCTCTTGTTCTCAGTGTGCGCTGCTGAGGAGGGCTGGGATACACATATATGCAGGACCGTACTGTAAATGCATGAATTCAGTTCTGTATGATAAAAGTGAAGTTGGACTTGTTGAGGTTCTTCTTAGACTGACAGGATAATTGTCACAGAAGGCCGTGTGATGTCCCTCTGGACGGTGAGTTGCTTGTTGACCTCTCTAGCTGTACTTAGAGGTTTACTTGAGGTTATCATGCGTAATATACTGTACAGAGGGGTTTAAAAGTCTGAAGCTGTATGGAATTATTTTATGGGGGGGGTTTATTTATTTTTTAAACCTGGACATAAAATTGTGGGGCTTGAAAAAATGAAGACAAGAAATATATTATATTCTGTACCATATTTTATGTTTCTAGGTCACGTATCTAAAAATGATCATGTAAAACTTTGTGCAGTTTGAGATGTTCTTACTGGAATAGTAGCGGCTAAAAATTGAATTTTGGATTAAATTAAATAAAAAATATATTTATAGTAAAATATACTGAAACAGAAAGACATTTTTTTCTAACAATATTTCACAATATTCCTGTTTTCACTACACTTTTGATCAAATAAATGCAGCTTTTTTTTTTTTAATACTTGTTAAAATTATTTGAAAATAATGTATTTTTACTAGTGGTCTCAGACTTTTGGACCCCACTATAGTCTATAGAACTATAGTAGAAAATAGTAGAGAATGGGTTTATTATGGCTAATTAGTAGAACGAAATTTTGTTGTATTTAGTTTTTATATATATGTATGTTCTTTCAGTATGGCATGTGATAATACACAGCACATACAGTATTTCAATCACAGCCCCTCAGGCTGTGTTTTTCAGCTCTTATTGTATCGGTCTCTGAATCTGGGTAAAGAAAATCAAGATATAAAGTGTAACCGACACACTCCAAGTCCAGACTTGTCAGTGAGGTGTGTTACGAGACAGGGCTTCAGTGAACTACAAACCAGTAACGATGTTCCTGTTTACTAAACTGACCATTCCAGCGCTTCATACAGATTGCAGTAGTCTGGAATCATCGTGTACATCTTTTTTTGCCGGAGGTGACAAGCCTTTCACAGTTTTCCTGTCATGTCTAAATACTTTTGTTTGCGGATGAACGTCAGACTTTGCAAGCTTAAGGTTGCCAAGTTACTCAAAATTGAATTCTGGCTGCTTCAAAGTGGGACAGGATTGTTCAATGCAACTCAGTTTAATTTATGATGTCTCTAGGATAAAATAATACGTTTTGGATTCCTTGTAAACTACAGTTTGGTTTCATTGTTGTTTTTAGCATCTAGTGTGGAGCATAAATACCTGCGTACTTGGAAATGACACTACAACAAACATAATGTTATGGATAGGGTAATATTCGTAATATACTTATAAATGGTATTTTAGTTCACATGTAAAAAAGTAGCTTGAATAATTTTATTATTAATTTAAAGGAATAGTTCACCCAAAAATTAAAATTTGTTCACCCTCAGGCCAAGTTGTAGATGAGTTTGTTTCTTCATCAGAACAGATTTGCAGTGAATGGGTGCCGTCAGAATGAGAGTCCAAACAGCTGATAAAAACATCACAATAATCCACAAGTGATCCACACCACTCCAGTCCATCAATGAATGCTGCATGCTTGCAAGAAAAAAATCCAACATTAAGGTGTTTTAACTTTAAACCGTCATTTAGTTCATAATCCGTAATAATGCTTGCTGCAGTGAAAAAGTTCCATCCACCCACATATTTGTTTGGAACTAGTATGGTCTATTTTTACTTGTAAACGGCGCTTGATTTGTGCATATTTCTCTTCTGATTCAGAAGAGATGACTTTTTCACTGGAGAAAGCTATATTATGGATTATTTTAGCTCCTATTTTAGCTGGAAGTGACATTTAAAGTAAAAAAAAAAAACATCTTAAAGATGAATTTGTTTATTACAAACACAGTTTTTGGATTACTTTTGTTACTTGTAGATTTTTACTATTCCCTGGTTTTTACTCTTATTCTTACGGCACCCATTCACTGCAGAAGATCCATTGGTGAGCAAGTGATGTACTAATTAATTACTCAATTTATTGATGAAAGAAAATCTGTTTTGATGAAAAAACAAACTCATCTACGTCTTGGATGGCCTGAGGGTGAGTACATTTTCAGCAACTTTTTTTTGGGGTGAACTATACCTTTAAGACGCAAATAATTCATATAGTTGACTTTAAAAATCAAACATAACTTAAGGAACTTAAAACAGCGGTTCTGTCATTTAGCACTCTTCCCCACATTGTCTCCTTTTCCATTAACATCGGTTGCCGCCAGTCTTGTTGGTCCGAGGAAATATGCTGCCGATGTACAAGAGTTCACCAGTAAAGGTTAGAAGCACAGACCATAACAAAGAGTCAGATGACAGATCCATGAAAAGCCGGAGGGCTTTGATGGTGCTGTGCACTGCTTCGGCACAAACTGTTTTGATGGCTTTGTGTTGTGAATGTCTCGAATTCCTGGTCACAGTGCCTGCAGGTCATTCAGAGAGTCTATTTAACCCTCAGGATGGTCTTTATGTGCACTTCACATTATAGGAGCCCACAAGTGAAGCGTGTCTGCGCAAGTGAGGCATGTCTCCAGGTCGGGTCCCGCTGGAGGTTCTGCCTCTTAGTGACGGGTTTATGGACATAGACTGTGGATCAAAATAACAGCCTCTTTTACACAGTCACTGGACAGTATTGCTGAGCAACTGCCCAAAACAGTGACCTTTCAAATTGCTCGAAGGCAAGAGATGGTACGACTTCAGTTTCCTCTATTTTGAGCTTTTAGTGAGAATTGACATTTGGTATTTTTGGGTAATTGATGAAATGCTCTTTTTTTGTGACTGGATCTAAGTTATGCAAAGACACACAAAAAAATGCTGAATAATGAACATTTTAATGTTAAAAAGTCTTGGTGGTGTAACTGACTGGAGACAACATTTTAAAAACATTTAAAAGGTTAAAAATGGATTTGGAGATGCAAAAACAAAGTTGTAGGTGAATGTGATGTAACAAAATTCAGGAAGTCATGGGACAAGCAAACCATTACAGAGATGATCCTGTTAAATGCTCTTATTTTATTGATTTTATTTTTATTTGTTTTTTTATTTTATTTTGTACAATATTTTAAAAATATTTTTTATTTTTATTTGTATCTATTTACCTATCTATTACCAAAATATTATATTTAATTTTTATATTTAATTTTATATTTTATTTCAAATAATATGATTTTCATGACATTTTTTATTTTTTTTTAAATAATTTTTCAATATATTTTGAATTTTTTAAGAGGACATTATTTGTTTTTGTAATTAAACGATTAAACCACTATTTTCATAAAATGTAATTTTTCCTGAAGAGGTTATTTTTCTGCTCTGTTTTAGCGCTGTCCAATGATTAATCGTGATTAATCACATAAAAAGAAAAAAAATTAGTTTACATAATAAATTTACACAGCACACACACATATATTCTGTATATGTAAATACACACACATGCATGTATATATTTAAGGAAAATATGATGTTTATATTCAATATATTTATAAATTATATAAATATACATATGTGCATGTAAGTACATGTAAATATTTTCAAAATATATACATGTGTGTGTGTGTGTGTGTATATATATATATATATATATATATATATATATATATATATATATACACACACACATAATAAATATACACAGTATGCACACATATTATATAAACAAAAACTTTTATTTTGGACGTGATTAATCATTTATTATTTTTATTATTATTATTAGCAGCATGAATACAGATTACATCTTACACATCCTTATCTGTCACTGAGTCTTTTATTTGTTTCAGAATATGGTTGATTCATACAGTGAGTATTATTATTAGTATTATTTTCAGACAGTAGATTTTTATCTTCTTCACTGTCTTCCTCTTGAATGCACACATAGACACAATATTCCTTCTCATAGAATAACATTAATGATATTTGTGGGAGTGATTCAAAGTCATCCATGGAGGTTACGGTGGGACGGACTCTTCCTTCCCTCTCTCGCTGTAATGCTGCAGTCAAGGGCCAAAACTCTCAGCCTCTGGCAGTGCAGCACGCTGCTATGTTCCAGCTAGGAGAGTAATGGGATTAGCTATCTCTTACATAAAATGCTCCCCTGGCAGCCGTACTTGCCCCTCGGCTATTCATCAATGTGGAGAGACACAGCAGTTATGAATACAGTGGAACCAGAATGCACTAGAGAACAAACACACATCTCACAGCAGTGCGGGAAATGTGTTTCACTGTATTAATGATCTTCAAACATTCTGCTTAGTTCATTCTAATTTTACTCTCCATCTATTTTTGTCTTTTGTTGTATATGTGATACGTTTGAAGAAATGTAAATTCTAATGTAAAATTGATTTACAATGCAAAATTTCAGTTAGAAATTGCTAGTAAATACTACAAAAATTCAATTAAATCGAATTAGAACATCTGAAATGGTCTTTCCTGGTAAAACATACTCCAATAATATTTGGTTTATTTACAATTTCAAAAAATAACTTTTTACTGTGAACACAAAGCATCATTCAAAAAGTCGATATTAATAACTGTGATGTCCTCATAATATTTGCGTATTGAATACGATAGTTTTTTTCCATGCCGCTGTTTATGTACTGAATTGGATGCATGTATATTAAAATTCTGTACGATACAGATAAACTTTTCGAAAATTTGAACAATAAGCAAGTTTTGAACAATTTAGACAAAACTATTTATTGTTTTGTTTAAAACAAATTATATAAAAAATAAAAATAAATAAAGTACCGGAAATATAAAAAGATGAATTTAGGCATCACAACATTTTAATTGAAAGTATGAAAGATGGATATTAATTTTGTGATTTAGCTAAAAAAAAAATAGATTTAACAGTATTATGTATAGAAGGCCAATGGGATAAAAAAATTTGAAAGTTGCAAATTTTATTTTACAATTCAGATTTTTTTTCCTTGCATTTCTGAATTGTGAGATATAATCTGAGAGAGGGAGATGGGAAAAATCTTACAAAAATCATTTCTGAGTTGCAGTTCTGTTCATTTGATTCTGCCATAGAATAAAAAAATGAAAAAAGGTAATTGGAACTCTTTATCTCACAATTCTGACTTTTTTTTCTCGCAGTTGCGAGTTTTAATCCCACACTTTTCTTCTTAGAATTGCAAGAAAAAAGTCCTAATTGTGACATTATTAAACAGAAATTTTAAAAGAGTGCTTGATGGCAGCAAAAATTATCAATATGTAAAAATAGGCAGAAATAAATGTTCCCAATTAAATATGTATGATGATGATATGTATGTATGATTAATATTGGTTGATAACCATTGTGGTAATGATATATTTTGCATCTCTAGCATGTGTGTTATAACAACAAAAATGCAGCTAATAGCCAAAGTCTTTTACTAATTTATTTTATTATGTTTGTGATGTAAAATAGCTGAACATATCAGTCAGTTACATCATTGTGCATGATTGCTAAAAGTTTGGTCTGTTTGCACCTAAACGCAATATTGTACAAGGAATGATCAGCATCTTCCACGAGGAAAAGCCAGACCTCTCTGAACAATGGACTATGTTTAAATGAGGGATGAGAGCAGCTTACTGCCTGAGACCTTTTATGGCTTTTCATTGCTTCATTCTCTTTTTCTTAACAGAGAGGATGTGCAAACACAAGCTTCATTAAATGCGTAGATGATTACATGGCAGTCTGGGGGTCGAGTTGTCATGACCCCGTTGTGCCCCTTTTGTTCAAGCATGGTCACTGTGTTGAAATCCTCAGGAGATGATTATAAACACCCTCCATTAGAAATAAAGACCAGGATGTCTATCTATCTAGCTCATAATTACGTTTTATTATTATAATCATATTTTATAATTGTATTTTAAATTTTAATTTTTTTTTATAAATTACTACTAATTTATTAATTAATTTATTTGTTTTGCAGATTTTTTATTTTAATATCATACTATATTTATTAGAATGTTATCTTAAAATTGCATTCTTTTTTATTTTATTTTATTAATCATTTAATTTAATTTAATTTAATTTTATATCCTATTTTATTGTAGACTGTGTTTTTTATTTACATGTTGTCAGAAACACTAAGTAAGTGCACTAGATGTCTTTTAAGACAAATTTTAGAGTCTTTTTAACTTATCCATTAAGAAAATAGTTCTTTTGGGAATCATTCTGCACCAGTTTGATTCCATTTACTCTTAATAATGCAAAAACGCTGCCTGGCATGGCTGAAGGTTCATTAGTGAGGAAGAGTGTCTGTTAGGCTGTATATGCTTGAGTTCCCACACTCTCTCTGATTAGCTTCCATTCAATAGCGGGTTTAAATAAGCAGTGTTCAGGTGGAGGAAGAGACCCCATGAGTCATCTCAGAGCTTTGATAAGACACTGCTACCAAATATCCTGAGCGAAGAGAGTTCAAGAGGATATTCTTCCTCGTTTTCTTCCTCTTTTGCTTTTTCTTTCCCTCCCTTTCCCCTCATTTGTGCAGGTTCTTAAAGGCCCACACAGAAATGTTCAATTTCGAGACAAAAGGAGTTCAATTAAAGCTTCATTGTGGGGCCGGTGCGGCCCAGGATACTTTGGCTAATCCTGCTCCCCCTCCTCCTATTTTCTTTTCTCCCTCTGCCTCAGTCTGAGAGTGTTCAGCAGTGATAAAATGAGGTTTTGCCTCATAGTAAGCCATTTTGGGATAATCTGCATTGGTTTATGAGATAACCATGCCCTTTAGGCTGATTAACAGAATAGTCATTATGTGTTTCAGAATAATGGAGTTTTTTTTCCCCACTTTTTTTTTTTTTTGAATTTTGAATAAATGTTGTGTAAAATGAGTGATATAATAATCTCATAGATTGTATTATGAATAATATATAACAGTACATATATTACAATATTCTTCAATCTGTTGATAATATTCAGCATTTATCTCAGTATTGATTCATTTGCTTTATTTATATACTATTATATTATGTATTAATATTTCAAATGAGCTCATTTGAATATTTTAGTAATTTTTGAAATGTTCATTATGTTGTTTTTCTTTAAATATTTCCATTTAGCTATTTTAATTTAAGTTTCAGTAAATGTAGTACTTTAAACTTTAAACTAAAACTGTATCTAATTTTAGTTAACAGTAACAACACTATTGAAATGGCCTTGAAATAACAATTTTTCAATAATTGATCAAACAATAATTGAATAGCGTAGACTGAAATTGCAGAAAAAAATATTGATATTTATTGTAATGTTGCTTTGTATCTAATCTATAATTTTTTTTAGAAATCAACAGTTTACTTACTAAAACAAGTGAAATAAAAATATGAATAGTATATGTACATGCTCATGCATATGTCCCTGTGCTTAATGTCTTGTATTTTATGCATTGATGCAAGTTTTCACAGCAGCTCTTCATAGATGAAATCTGGAGTCTTTGAATGAGAAGTCAGACGCTAGCCATGTGTCTTCATTTGTAGACTGTTCAATCCTCTGAATGGCTTCAGGATCAATAGGAGGAGGTGAAAGAGTAATTGATTTCATCAGTCACTGATTTGATGTTGAGGTTTGCATCTATTTGTATGTAAAAACTGGTTCAGAGTTGTATTAATGTGCAGTTAGTGATATTGCTTGGGTTTAATATTATTCTCAGTAGTCTACAGTAAACTGAGCTGAATATATGGAACAGTAGAAGTTTCAAATCAGTCTCTTTGCACATCATATAATGTCATGGTGGTTTGCCAGACCTCAACATTCCTGTACTGACATTGTTATGAGTTATGAGAGAGATATAAAATGCAAAAATGAATCTCTCATTTTGCTGTGTGCACAGAAAATGAGTCTGTGGAAGTTATTCTGGAGGGAGTTGTTCATTTTCAAGAGTGAATTGCCTATATGGGACTGAGTGTAACATGGTGGTTCGTGGTGCTGTATCTATATAAAAAATATATATATTAGGGTGCGCACACACACATGCAAAATCGAATTTGATTAAGCACAGGCACTTTTCCACAGCGTGCTGAGCAAGCTTAACGGATGGAAATTAAAGGCCTTTCACTTTCTTTACCTCATGTCTTTGTTGGTCGATTGCAATTAAACCAACAATCGGGATATTATGATATTATTGTGTTCAGTAGTTCAGTAGTTGTGGAGATGCGTATATCTTCCTGCACTGCAGCATGGGACTGTAATATTTCATCTGCTGGTGCAGTGTTTTGGTCGCTGTTGGATTAGTTTATATGCCGTTTTCCTCCCTTTAATCGGAAATATTTAAATTTTTATAAATATATTTAAAATTGCTATATTATTCATATGTAAGAATAAATAGAATTATAACAATATTTAGTATAATATATCGATTTAATAATAATACAGCATTTTTTTATGCTTCAAACCTAAAATCTGATTACATCATCTAAAAAAACTATGTATTTAGTTTTTGTTTGTTTGTTCAGTTTTATTTTTTTTTTAGTTCATTTTGTGTGTTTGTTGTACTGCCTTTAATTCATAGTTGTAATTAAATTAAATATTTATTGCTTTTTATTTATATTTATTTATTAATGTGTGTGTGTGTGTGTGTGTGTGTATATAATGTGTATATATAATGCACACACACTGTATACCAGGGCTGTCCAAACTCGGTCCTGGAGGGCCGGTGTCCTGCAGAGTTTAGCTCCAACTAGCTTCAACACACCTGCAAGGAAGCTTCTAGTATGCCTAGTAAGAGCTTGATTAGCTGCTTCAGGTGTGTTTAATTAGGGTTGGAGCTAAACTCTGCAGGACACTGGCCCTCCAGGACCGAGTTTGGATACCCCTGCTATACACACACACACACACACATGTTTGCTTTTGTGAAAAGTGGGGACATCCCATAGGTGTAATGGTTTTTATACTGTACAAACTGTGTGTGCTATTGCCCTACACCTACCCTATACCTAAACTTAGCCCTCACAGGAGACATTTCAACTTTCCCCCCCAAAAACTCACTCTGTATGATTTATAAGTGTTTTGAAAAGTGGGGACATGGGTCAATGTCTTGAAAAGTCACCTTCACCTTGTAATACCTGTGTCATACCTGTGTCATTATACAAATTTATGTCCTCATTGTCCTCATGTCCTCAAAAACGTACACACACAAACACACACACACACACACACACACACACACACACACACACACACTGTCCTCAAAAACGTACACGCACACACACACACACACACACACACACACACACACACACACACACACATACATACATATATTTTACTAAGACAAAAATACTACATTACAGTAGTATAAAAAAAGCTCCTAAGTAACTAAATATATTAATGAATTAATACAATTTATAAAACAAAACAAGGTAAATTATCTGAATATGTTATGGTAATGAGAATGCCATTGCAGATAGTCTTAATTATTAAAACTTTTTTTTTTTTTTTTACCCTGGATTTTCATCACAAGATTAGGAATTCATTATGAAGTGGATTGACTTGATAAATGCAACAGTGCAGATGTGTGTTTGTGATTAGCATCAGGTAGATTGGGATCAGATCGTAGATCAGGTAGGCCTCTTTCCGTTTTGATCTCCTAAACAATGACCATGAAACAATGCAGACTAAGCTCTGTGTCTCTCCTGATTTCCCAGAAAAGCCCTGATTTCGAGGAACAAACACACTTCTAGGTTTTTTTCTCATATCAAACAGGAAGCTTCTCCGATCCCCACCCAGCTGTCTCCTGCCTTTTCATGTCCAAAGCTCTCAGAGCTCTTCTCCAGAAAGCGCGGCTCACTCAGCGTGTGTTTGATGTCCTGAAGGCAAACACACTTATCAGCAGAGATGGTGGCATATCATTTGTCTGCCTGTAATGGAACATAACATATGTCAAAATTGCAATTTTTCCAGTTTTTGGATGAAAGTTCCCTGGAAAACAGGACACGGCAGAGACCCACCCAGGCCGAGGTTATGTATCCACACATTCACAGATTTCCCTGATTTCATTTTTTTCCCTCACATCTCATTTCCCTCTCATAAAGCCAGCAGAGCCACATCCTCTATGATTTTATGGCTAGTACATGCAGACACTGAGCAAAGGCTTGGCAGCTGATGGATATCTGTCCAAAGACTCCGCTGATGGACATTTGTTAAGCTACTTTTTGTGAGGAACTAATTTAATATGGACATCTGCAGTGGGCGGCAGAGATGTTGAGATGGTGCACATTTTTAAGAGGTTATAGTAATCAGGACACAATGCTGGAAACCTGCATTGTGAAAAATAAAGAAGCTGTATAAGCCATTGAATACTTATCTTACTTTCAGTAACTTTTTGTAGAAATATATTATGTTATGTATTACATATTAAAGTATCTGAAAGTATGCAGTATGGAAGATTTTTAAATGTTGCACTTATTTGATGAAAGATACAGTAGAAAAGTAATATTGTGAAATTATTACTATTTAAAATAAAGCTGCAGTCCGTAAGTTTTGCCTCTTTGTCGCCATCTCTGTTTGAAAACCTGGAATTGCAGCTCTGTGCGGAATTATCTTCCGTGCGTGGGGTCGTACTCTGGCACGCTCCAGCACGGATGAATCTAATGTTTTCAGGTGAAGCTGTCAGTCACCGCACTGGTGTGGATTCTGTACTTCGCAATCACAGATTCTAGCCTACATCTTGGAATATATGACCCAAATAAGAATTTTCACCATATATTGCCATCTGAACAAGTAACAAGTCTGCCACGTTTGTTCTGACCAACTGAGGAAAAAAGCATTACAATAAATCCCGCTACCAATGGTAATTAAATCTAACGATCGGTTACCTCATCACATCAAACCATGCAAATTATTGTTATACTTTATTCTCAAATTATTAATGTTAACAACATCAGCATTGCGTGACAATGAGTAGGCTATAGTGTGTAGCATGTAGATTTCAATTTCTGTGCAGTCTAATCTCTAATTGTCAAACAATTAAAATTTCATGTTAAGAAATTCTTTTAACCCAAAAAGCAAACTATGCTCCCTTCCAACTGGTTGTCTTGTGTAAATCCTGTGTAAACTATCTGTAATCAGAAGCACATTTAAAACTGGAATATAATTTAATTTCATTCACATGTGTTTCAAAAATGGAATGGACACACACATTTGTTGGAGCTTTCAGTATAAAAGTTCTGTGTGTGCAACTATTTCTGAGCATATCAGCAGTGTTTTCGTGGCCTTGATGTGCTTTGATTTGTATTTCCAGGAAAGTACCCTCATTCCACATCCTAAATCAACAGCATCACCCCATTGTGTACATTATGCATACAGCATTGTGAGGATGATATTGGCTGCTGTAGTCTGGCTCCGAACCAGACTCTCTATATCTCCCGCAGCCAGTCTGGTCCGAAACCACCACTGAATAAGTCACAGTCCACTCAGCATCCTATCCAAAAACTGTCCTCCCCCCTTTGTCTGTTTTTCCTAGTCTTTCCAAAAAGGAGATTCTATAAACTGAATGTCATATGAAGCCTATTTTCTTGTCTATCTCGATAAAACAGGCACCCATGCAGAAGATTAAAGGTGTTTGATCGTAGGCACATGCCGTATCCACTTCCAACTTTGTAATGTGATAGATGCATGCTGCGTTTAACTGAGAGGAAATTGATACAGTGGACTAGAGCGGCATCCTAGCTGAGCCTCATGTGACTGGTTTGGGATTTTTATAGTTGTGTGAAGTTGCTGAGCTAAAGACGGGGTACTGTAAGATAAAATAAAAAACGTGTATGTATGCATGTTTTTTTCCCTTATGATTGAGTTTACGTCTCACAATTCTGACTTTGATTATTGAAATTCTGACAGAAAAAAAAAAAAGAAAAGAGAATTGTGAGATAAAAAGTCCGAATTGTGAGATGTCAACTCACAATAGCGAGTGAGTTTTATACTTTTATTGCGAGTTTTTCAGAATTATGAGGGTATCTCTCACAATTCTGCCATTGTATCTCACTATTCTCAGAAAAAAAAAAAAAAACCTTTACGAGATACATACTCTTCTCCAAACTTCTCCAGGCCCCCAAAACCACCTCAGACTTTAGAGGGTTAACTTGCAATTCTGACTTCCTGGTTTGCTGTTATGCCTTAAATTGAAATCTTAGCTTTGAATGCGGATGTCTTTTTATGGGATGGCAGTTGTCGTATTTGTCATATAGTAACTGAGGCATTGTGGTATCAGCTGTTTCTCCTCTATTGTTCATCTGCTATAAAATCCTTGTCTTTTAAACTGTGTTGTGTTGACATTTAGATTTAAGATTCTATATAAATTTTCTTTGTTTACTCCTGGCCACTGCTCTGTTAGTTCATATCACTCTCTCGACAAGCATAATGCACCCATCAGATGTGAGTCTGTTGTGATTGTGAAATCCATTATTCTTAATATTCCTAATGAGAACGTTTACTCAGACCAGCAGAAATGTCCCACAGGGTAAAGAACAAGCCCATTTTGCAATTTGTTAGAGCTAGTCAATCTTAATTATGTTAGTCCTTCCTGTCCTAACAGGATCTCCCTGGGGTGCTGTACTCCATTTCATGTGCTCATTTTTACATGTCATTCTCCATTGTACCAGTGGATGTAATGTTATGGTATTTTAAATCAAAATGTGTAAACCAGCGCTGGTTGTAATATTCACACTATATTTATATTTATTTTAATTTAATACTTAATAATTCATTTTATTTATTTATATTGTTTATATTTATATTTTGCTTAAAGAAAATTAAGCCCATTTTTAAGAACTTTAAGATTTTCTTTGCAACTTAGGACATCATCTTGACTATTAAGTACAAGCTATGACCTATTCTATTCTATTCTATTCTATTCTATTCTATTCTATTCTATTCTATTCTATTGTGTTCTTTAGTAATTCCAATGGAAAAAGTTGTTATAAGATGCAGTTTTTTTTTAGTAGGCAGTTTTGGTGTTTGATTTCATATTGTTTGCAAATCTTTAGTGAATTATTCAATGTTTCATATGGCAGATTTACATTCTCAGGCAATATCTGGTCTATTCTATTCTATTCTATTCTATTCTATTCTATTCTATTCTATTCTATTCTATTCTATTCTATTCTATTCTATTGTCTTCTTTAGTAAATCCAATGGGAGAAGTTGTTATGATACATTTTCTTTAAAAGGGTCATCGGATGCCCCTTTTCCACAAGTTGATATGATTCTTAAGGGGCTTAATGAAAATTCTATAACATACTTTGGTTAAAATTTCAATGGTAGTGTAAAAAACACCCTTTTTACCCTGTCAAAATCAGATCTGTTTTCAGCAAGCTGTTTTAGTCCATGTTTCTTTAAATGCAAATGAGCTCTGCTGACCCCGCCCCTCTCTTCCGTAGGGTGACGAGCACACTGTAAACTTCAGCCGCGAAACTTGCTAACTAGCACATTTTTAGGAAAGGTGATTTGCAAAGATTCATAAACCCTTATACTCACTTCTTCTGTAGATGAAGCTGGATCAGGAATGATTCACATGAACAGATGATGCATTTAGGTAGATCGGGGATCGGCGCGTTCCCTTCAAAAATGAAACTAACGCTAATACTTACGACTGCTATATTCATTATAACATCCAACAACAAAACACCTAAATCACTTAATCTGAGACATTCTTGTCTTCCACTGCACCGGAGTCGACACAATGGTGGACAGCTCTCAGCTCACTCAGGGTGGGTCTAAGGTAAGACGGCCTTGTCAATCAACTATTGTGGGAGTGGCCTGTGCAGAACTACATCATTCTGACAGGAATCTCAGAACAGCCTGATTTGAGAAAGGGGATTTTAAAATAGGGATTTAAAAAAAAAACACTGGGTGGATTTTTATCATTATAGGGTGGATATGTATACAAACTTCCCACACACATTTATGTTCAAACAACATGTAAAGTGAATTTTGCATCTGATGACCCCTTTAATATGCAGTTTCAGTGTTTGATTTTGAGTTTGAGCACAAGCTATGACCATGTCTATTCTATTCTATTCTATTCTATTCTATTCTATTCTATTCTATTCTATTCTTTAGTAAATCCAATGGGACAAATTGTTATAAGATGCATTTTCTTTAGTAGGCAGTTTCAGTGTTTGATTTCATACTGTTTGTGAATTATTCTATTCTATTCTATTCTATTCTATTCTATTCTATTCTATTCTATTCTATTCTATTCTATTCTTTAGTAAATCCAATGGGACAAATTGTTATAAGATGCATTTTCTTTAGTAGGCAGTTTCAGTGTTTGATTTCATACTGTTTGTGAATTATTCTATTCTATTCTATTCTATTCTATTCTATTCTATTCTATTCTATTCTATTCTATTCTATTCCTCCATTGGATTCATTATGTCCTTTAGTAAAGTAAATGGAAAAAGTTGTTGGAATATGCATTTTCTTTAGTAGGCAGTTTTAGTTTGGATTTGAATTGTGAACATCGTCACTTACTATCAGCGAGGGTCATTTTGTGATTGGAGATTACCAGCAAGTTACCAGTCATCTGGTATTTACTCGCCAATGTTGTAATTTGCATTTAGTGCTGGCCGAGTGGTAATTTTGGTCTCCAGCAACGATCCCTTGTGTTTCTCTGTTGGTGATGAACGCCGTGCACCCCTTCCCCAACCCCCTCTGCTCCATTCCCCCTCCTCTCTGCTGCTTCTGCAGCATCCAGTGAGTGAAAGGCAGCAGCAACCCTCCGCACACGTTCACATCAGGGGTACAGCCAACCTGAGTCGAGCGCTGCTCTCAGGGACGCCCCGTTGAGAGACAACCGAGCAAATGAATGAAGACGGACTGGTAGTTTGACTTTGGATTTGTAGACTGTCTCCTTTTATCCTTGTGACAGGACCGTAATTGAATCGATTGTGTCGGGATATCGTAGAAGGACGTTCAGGGTACGAGGTACGGACCAGGATGGCCCGTTTGAACTGGTGCTTGGCAGCTCTTCTCAACTGGGCAAAGTTCCTCTTCTTTTGCCTCCTTCCACTCAAACTGTCCAAGACAGGGAAGGTAAGCCCGCATCCTCCTCAAGCGCTGTTACGTGAACCATTGTTGTTCTTGTTTAACGTTTTAGACTAGTTTTAGACATTTCCATGTTTGTTTTTGACCGGAAGACACACCATAATCCACGATGTCAATCACTAAGAGGACGTGTCGGTTTTTACCGCAGCAACACTTTACTTAAGTGGATGCCCTTTAATAACTAGAGGTTGTGGTACGTTTGAAATATTGCAGGTTGTAAAATTTCATCTTGAGCTGGCTGGGCGCTTTCACAGCCACTCAATTGATTATCATAACAATGAGCTGCTAGTGTGCATGACTGTATTGTTTCTATTTTGACATTTAGCTTGTAATGCTCTGTAAAACTAGAAAGTCCTGCCACAAAGGCCTAATGCGCTGATCTGATATTTTTACATCTGTTTGCATTCACTTTAGACCTAAATTAATGATGTTTCGGATAAATATCCCATTGGATAGTGCGGCGATGCTCTTTCCAAATTGTACTATAAGTGGATTTTGGTGGTAAATGGATTCGTTCTGTGCTGTCCGGTGGATTTAAGTGGAAATTTGTATGCGGTTCAGATGAGGAGTACTGTAGGTGTAGTTACCACAAGGAAGAAGGGGTGCTGTAATGGGTAATTTGGCATTTAATATTTCTAAAATAAACAATTAAATGAATATGTATGAATACTTAGAATACTACTCACTCTTATCACTTCAGTATAAATGGTTTAAGACCTTTTTTTTGAGAACTACAGTATCTGAGCTGATATATAGGTCCTCTTTAATAGCAGAGGATTGGTCAAGCGCTTCATGTAAATGTAAAATGCAAACTTTATCAGACATCTTCATCTTTTCGCTCTTTTGTCTCTCTTGCACTTTCAATTTATTGTTTCAGATTTACATTTCACTTTTCTCCTGTTAATATAGTTAATAAAACCATCAAAGGTATTCATTTCTGTTCCTGTTTGGGGTCAGTAAGATTTTTTTCTTTTTAAAAGATGATATAATAATTAATACTTTGATTCAGGAAGGATGCATTAAATTGATCAAAAGTGACATTGAGACATTTATAATGTTATAAATGATTTCTATTTCAAATAAATGCTGTTCTATTGATCTTTTTTTGTTGAGCGAAGAATCAACAAAAGGAAATATTTCTCAGTGTTCACAGAAATACTAAGCAGCACAACTGTTTTCAACACTTATAATAAGAAATGTTTGAGTATCAAATCAGCATTAGAATGATTGGAATGAGAATGAGACTGGAATAATGATTCTGAAAATTCAGCTTTGCATCACAGGAATACATTCAATTTTAAAATTCAAATAAAAAGGTGATTTTAAATTGTATAAAAATTTCACAATATTACTGTTTTACTGTATTTAAATGATCAAATAAATGCAGCCTTGATGAGCATAAGAGTTCTTTCAAAAATATAAAAAATGTTATATTTCTATTTAAAGTGCAATGGTGTTGAATGAATGATGCATTTATATTGTGTATTGCTGTACACCCAAAGCGCTTTACAATCATGTGGGGGGGGGGGGGGGGGGGTCTCTCCTCAACCACCACCAGTGTGCAGCATCCACTTGGATGATGCGACGGCAGCCACAGGACAATGGCGCCAATGCGCTCACCACACACCAGCTACAGTTGGAGAGGAGAGAGAGTCATTGAGCCAATGTATGGGCATTATTAGGAGGCATGATAGACAAGGGCCAGAAGAGGGAATTTGGCCAGGACACCGGGGTTACACCCCTACTCTTTACGAGAAGTGCCATGGGATTTTTAATGACCACAGAGAGTCAGGACCTTGGTTTAACGTCTCATCCGAAAGACGGTGCTTTTTGACAGTATAGTGTCCCCGTCACTATACCGGGGCGTTAGGACCCACACAGACCACAGGGTGAGCACCCCCTGCTGGCCTCACTAAAACCTCTTCCAACAGCAACCTAGTTTTTCACCGGAGGTCTCCCATCCAGGTACTGACCAGGCTCAACCCTGCTTAGCTTCAGTGGGCATGCAGAAACAACATCTAAAGAAACTAGATTATGTCACCACAGCGCTACAGGTGCAAACGCAATGCATGAACTGATAAAATGTGTACCTTGAATGCAATAATAAAGATTCAGTTTATTAAATGGACAATGAATTTTCAGTCAGTCCATGCATCTTGACTCTTTGCGTAAATATAAAATGTAAATGACTAAATGCATTGCATTGTGAAAGTGATATGAGACGTTTTGAAACACAAATCTATGTTTCAGACAGTATTCATCTTCTTTTACAATCTTATCTTTCGTCTTCAACTGTTGCCGCAAAGTGTCCCGACTCTGGCAGGAATGACGGTTGCTGGATGGCAATCAATGCATGTCAAACGATCACTCAGCATGTATAAAGAGCTCTCGATATCTGCGGCGTACAGACCATTGTAACATTTCCACATTGGCTCAAGGCCACCATACAACCAAACGCTTATCATGGCTCCCTGCAAACCTCTCACAATGATGGGTTTTGGTACAATGCTGAATTTGGTGATCGCTCCTCACGGTCTGGACTCTGCTTTGATATTATGAGACCAGGCTGCTTGGAGGAAGGCCAGAAACGTCTTTGTGCTTCTATCTGCAGGTCTGGCCACAAATCAAGCGTCTACAGAGACACCAGACATGTGTAGAGGCAAAAGAGACAAAAGGGTCAGATGTGTTTACGAGTGTTCATACAACAGCGGCGGATATTACCAGCCATCATGATAATGAGGACACGGTGAACACTGTCAGTAGACTTGTAACATAAAATCTGGTCCAGTTTATAGATTATTCTAGTGAAAAATCGATCTGGACTTTTTTTGAACTGCATTTTTTTTTTTTTGGCAAATTTCTTTTTGGTGACACTAGTGGCAGAAACAGCTCCGATTAAGAACCTATCCATATACATGCATACTGATGCATGTTTGAAATGAAAAAGTACCATTTGGCAATTAAGAAACAAAGTCAGTATATCCTGCCCGGCTGTCGGTACATAAAGAGAGATGGTGGACATAATGTGATCTTAGTAGGCATTTCTCTTTCACCCTGAAATCAATTATAGGATATTGGCGTTTATTTAGCAGTGCTTGCTGTTTTCCTCTGGCATTTATCATTGGGTAAAATGAAGCACTTTTGCTCTCATTTACCTAATGTCCTTACTGCTTTTAAATTAAACGCCACTCACACACTTGGCAGAGGGAGACAAGGTCATCTGAGATGGACGTTATGTCTTTAACACCGTCTCTGATCGCATCCTTTGTAAAATGCACGGTGGCCACAGTGAGTGTGACAACTCTGTATAATTTTATAATTTTAATTTTACCATGGTCTGTTTGAATACTCTATTCTGATTGGCTGGCAAGTATGCATTAAAACTGTTTCATGCACAGGTAATTCCAGTTTAATCACCGTTCTGTATTAATGCGCTGCTTTCATTGTCAAACATACACACACACACACACACAGATCAGAGATCGCGCAGCGCACACACAGAAACATTCAGGAGCACAGAAATCTTTCAACACTGCCCCACGAGTTTTATTAATAAAATATCTTCAATACCGAATTGCTACATTATATTTCTCAGCAATTAATAATTTAATTATTATTTTATATTTATTTATTCTTATTTTTTAGGTTTATTAGCAATATGTGTATATATACATATATATATACACACACTTTAAACTTAAATTTTTTTTTTTAATTCGTTTTTAATTATTTGTAAGTGTAAGTGTTAAACTTAACATTTAATAAGTGTTACTATTCAAAACATTTTGTAATGTTTAAAAATGTTTTCGATACATTTTAAACACAAAATGAAATTTAATATAAAATATTCATATTTATGTATATGTAATTATTATTATGACAATAGTTTATATATATTTTATCCGCCTTTCAAATATATTAATATTTTATAAATACATTTTTAATAAGCAAAATAATACATATTTGACATACAGTTTATGACACATAATTATCGTTAACACAAGGTTTTTGAATGGAGCAGATGTTACAGCTTAATCTGAACAAGTTTGGTCTTGTGTTCTCATTCTTTAAATCATTGTCCTGAGCATATTACGTTACACATTTACTTACAATGTCAAAGGAAGTAGCTCATCAGGGTGGTGTGAGTAATGTTATTAAGTCATGGAGCACTTTTCATTAGCAATAGCAGTCTGTTATGTATTGGATATCATGTAATTATGTGAGTATGGATTTCCCACAGTTGCTGTGGATGAGATAACATAACATACCCGTGAGCCTCTAACAAGAAGCTGTGCAGAGGCGCAGGTTCCTTTAAACCGTGTAAACAAACACGTTACATAAAAGTTTAACAAGCAGAGAAGCACACTGATCTGACGCCCCCAAAATACTGATTACAGAACTGTCTGGATATCCTGCGTTTTCAAAGAAGAAAAGTTTGATAAGCGCATCTGGTTTGCTTTGGCTCTCGCAGCGGTGGTGTGTAATAGGTCAGAATGACATCAAACCACAGAAGGATCCAGAGCCTCGTGTTTTTACTGATAGTCATTGTGTTCTGCTAGGAGGGTGTGTGTGTGTGTGTGTGTGTGTGTGTGTAACTCCTTTCAGAAAGACCACTCAGGAAAACGTGCTGTTACACGTGAAGTTAGAGTGGGTGTGTCTTCATTTTTTTCCATGGATAGAAGAGAGGAGCAGATGTTGTGTGTGTGTGTGTGCGCGCGCGCGTGTGTGTGTGTGTGTGTGTGTGTGTGTCCGTGTGTTTGCTGGGGTTATAAAGTAATGCTGAGCCAGAGTCGTAAGAGAATATTCAACAAGTGATGTCACTTCATTTCAAATCACAGTAATTGAAAACATTTTCATATACTCTTACTCACTTGATTCATGTCTTTCTTTGGTATTAGTGTAAAAAACAGTTCGTTTTGTTGAATAAAAAGTTGACTGCATAGAAAAAACTGTTAAGTTTTACAGTTTTTACTTGTGATTTACATGTTTTACCAGGGTTAATTATAATTGTTGTTGTTAACTAAAACTAAAATTTTGTTACTTGAAATAAAATAAACATTAACTGAAATAAAATCAAATATATATATAAAAAAAACAGATTTCAGTTATTTGCCAAGAAAGCATTTATCAATTTCATTTAAAGTTGAAGTACAATAACTAAAAAAAGAATAAATACTATATAGACACAGCAATAATAAAAAGGACAAAACACAACAAAAGTACTACAATTTCAGGTAAAATATATATAAAAAAATCTAATTCAGATTATTAAATAGTATATTCTATAAACACAACAATTAAGGGCAGAAAATATTATGATGTTATTAGAATTAATATTTTTCCCAAAAATTGCTTTAAATTATTATTTTAATTATTATAATTATTTTTTTTTATTATTTTGGTTTCGGTTTTTAGCCTAATCTTTGGAATCTGTTGAAAAATATGATATACACATATCAACAGGTTTCTACAATGAAAACAAAAATGGTGTAGGATATAATTTGAAAAACAATTTTCATTCAGAAATTGCAAGTAACGCATTGAATCATCAAATTTGATGTAGAACGACTGAAATAGTATTTTCTTGCTTTTGAGAACTTTGAAAAATAATTGTTTTACAGTTGATAATTTGGCAAGTTACAAATGTAAGCAACTAAATTCTGCTTTGTTGTCTGATACACAGCCTGCTTTGTATTTCCACATTAATCCATGTTTCTTCATCGCTCTCACATGTAAATATATACAGTATCAGCCGCAGTAGCAAAATCTCTACTGGACGTCACATTTCTTCCACCCAGCCCTGTTCTCCTCCTTTCCTGCCCTCCCATACTTCCTTCCTCTGCTCCTTTCATCCTGATCCCTGTCCTCTAGCTATAAAGCAATCGCTCCATCTCAGTCAGGACGGTCCCCAGCCTGTACTCGACCCCGTTTGACACAGACCATCCGCTCTGAGAGACAGAAAAAAGCTTGATTTCCATAATGGAGGCAATAAGAATAATGCATGTGTTTTATCTGAAAGGAAGGACCTCGTTGAAGGTCGAAGCCGAGTTGATGCGAAGCTGCGATGGATTTGATTATGCCGTGTGTTTTTCAGACTCCTCCTCCAGCGCTGCTGCTCAGATCATCTTCAGGCTCTGATGCTCATGTCTGTCAGCAATGATTCATTCTGTCTTTTGGTGTGACAGTTGACACTTTTGTCTTAGTTTAAGGGCATATTCACACTAGAGCTCCATAGAACATCAGTTCAGTTCATTTGCACTGGTTTTGCACTCATGAAGTGGTAAAAATTGATTGGATATTTTGGGCTGGAATGAAGTGTGACATTGCTGAAGATTTTTATCTGCTGTTTTTCTTTAAAGAAATTAATTTATGCAGCAATGTGATTAAAAACAGTAAAGACTTCAGAATGCGATAAGACTATAATCTGCAAGGAGGAAAAAAATATTCATTTTGATTTGATTCAATGCATAGATTATCGTTTGAGGTTGCTTTTTAAATGTTTTTTGAAAGACGTCTATTATGTTCACCAACACTGCATTTTTTTTTTATCAAAAATGCAGTAAAAACACAGTAATATTATTACCATTTCAAGTAACTTAATATGCTTATTCTAATATGCTGATTTGCTGCAGTTGTGCTGCTTAGTTTTTGATGATTGAGAGTTCAAAAGAACAACATTTATTTGAAATTGAAACCCATTTGTAACATCATAAATGTCTTTACTGTCACTTTTGATCAATTTAAATCACCCGTGCTGAATAAAAGTATACATTTTTATTAATTTAACATTGTTAAACATCAGTACAGACATTTTCTTTATTAAAAGTGCATAATTTTGCCATGTTTTATACCATTTTCTCTAACCATGTTAACAGAATATTCCATTAAATTCTGTTTAGAACATCCCTCGACTTACATAAAAAAGGGCAAAAGCTTGTTTCATAATACTGTATGTTGGACATTAAATAGTTGCTAAGGTTGGACTGATCCAAAGTTCAGAAAAGATTCATCTCAACTCTATTTAATCTGATAGAACCTGTTCTTCATCAGTTCTCATCATGGCCACTAGGAGTCTCTCTGGCTGCTCTTGTTCTCTCAGGTTATTACAGAAATGTACAGGAGCCGTTCTTCTGCACTCAAAGCATAGGTTACTGTAATCACATCTCCAGACTCCTATATTGTGACAGAGCGTTTCCTCTCTGCAGCTCTTATCTGACTGTGTAAAGCTGTAAAGTGGCATGTTGACTGTGCTAATCTGTGTCATTTGTGTTGTTACCTCTTCTTCCCCTCACTGATTTACAGTCCGTCGCATGCAAACACACAACCTGAAGATACAGCGTCACCAGTTTAGTCATTTGTCCTTTTTTGTCTGAATTGATGATTGCAATAACAGCAGTAAGCACTAAGCAGTAAAGAGATGATGTTCACTTTAGAGAAAATATTTAATGTCTAGTTGTGGTGCTTTTCAGATTAACATCAAATCTTTAGTTTAGACCTGTAATTTCAACATTCTTTCTGTAAATTTCTCTCTATTTTTTCAGTTTAAACTAGTGCTTGAATATTCTTGCTTTTCACCTGCTAAGAGACATTTGGGTAGCTTATTTTAAGTCGGTGTCACCTCGATCCAGGTCTCATTTACATTTTAAACTAGGACTTTGTCTGGTCATACAACCTTAAAGCTGTTCATCTGGAGATACTGTATCTGCACCGGTACCTGTGGACTGTTATGAGCAGCTCGAGTTACTCAGTTGTGTTCTCGAATTTCCGTTGCAGTGTTTGCTATTACAGTAAAGAAATGTTGCCATTTTTGTTGTTTGCCTGGTCTCAGACAGAGAGGATGTTGTTTGCTTGAGCTGTAGTGAGGGTTTTGGGGTCTTGGGGGGGCCGTGGTTTCATACTGTACGCTCTTTGAGTTTATTCTGGTTATAGACTGTACTAATTTTTTTCCTGGCTTGAAAATAAACAAGCTAATTTTATCCAGGCACCAGAAAGGCGTCAACATCCCAGATGCAGTCATATGTGCATTTTTTAAACGGTAAAACACTACAGTTTTTTTTTTTATTGATTAATCGGTTATTTATCAAACTCACCATTTGTAACTTTTAATATAACTTAATTTTAGTCAGAAACAATATTAGATTGATTTCTGAAGGATCGTGTGACACTGAAGACTGGAGTAATGATGTTGAAAATGCAGCTTTGCATCACAGGAATAAATTACATTTTTAAATATATTCACGTAAAAAAGTTATTTTAAATAGTAATAATATGCCACTATATTACTGTTTTTACTATATTTTGTAATAATAAATGCAGCCTTGGTGAATATGAGAGACTTCTTTTAAAAACATTGAAAGTAATTATTACAAACCTTTGACCGCTAGGACATTGTTAGCAAATTCATTGTGAATATTCATTATATCATCTATCGATATTGCAGCCTTAGATAAATAATTCTGCCCTTTCATTAGCTTTATCTGTGTTCTTGAAGTTTCTGTCATCTGTAAAGAAAAGCTCTTCAAATCGACCCTTTTCTGCCCGTTTTGACCCCAATCTCCTCTAATGCGCTGCATATATGAGGCCGGATATTATTCCCTATATTGTATTGCTTCTCATCTGATTCATGTTCTCGAAATAGAGCTGAGTGAAAGCGCATCGCGGCTCTTCTGCGCATGTATATTTAGCCGGTCTATTGACCAGAGCGGATCTCATAAAGGGATTGATCTGCTTGAAGAATAAAAATGGAGGCTTTTACAGCCTCAGGCTCCGAGGTGCTGTTGGGAACCGGGCTGGTTTTCATTGTGAAAAAGTTAATCAAACTAATCCCACACTTATATCTGTTTTATCATTTGGCCTGCACATCTTTCAGGTAATTGTGCATAAATCTTCCGTTCTTCTTAAAAGTTTGTTTCGTCAGCCTTTGCAAACCTTGTCTACATTTTTGACTATCATCATAAATTCTGGTCCACTTTGCAGTTTATTCTCTTTAAGCAATGCACTTAGACAAGAAAAGAAAAATCCTATGTGGTGTTGTTATGTGCCATTTAGGGATGGGAAGGTAATTGGATTAATTCCTACCACGATAGTAGACTGGTGTGGATAATTGTTCCACTAGGATCAGTCGTTCAGTGAAACGTGTGTACATTTTGTCATTAGAATTTCTATAACTATGAAATTTATTCCACAGACACAGACTCTGACTCAAAACAACTAGCAAAGTGCAGTTTACTAGCAATTAGTCAACCTTTGTGATCAATTGATTAATCCAACAACATAACAACCTTATGTAGATTTTTAATACTACTATTACTACTAAAATTATGATTATTATTATTATTATTAATACATTATTAATGTATGTTTAATTATTAATGTAATGATGTTATTATTCATTACAATGCTCATTATGAACAATATTAACAAGTCTATAATTATGATTAGTATTGATTAATATGATGGTGATTTATTTTTATTAATTTAATTATTGTATTAATATATAATACTCATTATTACTAATTATAGTACAACTACTACTAATAATAATTATTACTATTATAGCAACAAGAAGATATAATATTATTATTATTGTTGTTGTTGTTCATTATTATTATTTAGTTTTGCACCATGGAACATTTATTATTATTATTATTATTATCATTTGTTTTAACCTTAAGCTTTACCTTTAATCTAATCTTAAAAAATATATATATATAAAAATCCAAGCACACCTAGTAATGCAAGTGGATATCTAGTCTACTTGCATCTGAGTGCCAGAGCAAAGCTCTTTGATTATCTTTCAAATATTTATTGTACATTTGGGCAAATCCAGTTATGTTGATCTTTCTCAAAAGCCCTCATCACTCTGTAAATGTGACATTGTTTAAGTTGCTTGTAGATGATAGAGATTGTAGAGAGTTAGCTCTACATTTTGTGACTTCCTCATGAGAGTTTCTGCAGCTGAGATTTACCACCCTAGACATTTACCTTGTTTACAGGCATTTTTGTTCCGCCTGACTGCCTGAATTAGCTCGTCTGCGGCTAATGCATCACCCAATTACAAATGTGTCCACCATGTGCCATGATGGACAGGGTGAATGTCTGTGAAAGCAAACAGGACTGACCCCAGGAGAGGTTTCATCTCATCAGTGTGATGAAGAGGAAATGCCAAGGGATTACAGACATCATCCAGAGAGAGTGAAACACCCACAGTGAGACCACCTTCCCCTCCAGCAGGCCGGTGAAGATTTGATGTGCTTCTGTAATGAAGCTCTCAGCTCTGCTCTGTTTGCTGTTTGGGTTGCTGTGTCTTTAATGGCTGCGTCACAGCCCCTGAAAAGCAGTAGCTCGCAGCCTCGCTGATATCTGGGCCAGAGACATGTAGCCGTGGCATTAAAGGAGATTTGCAGAAAATTTCACTGTTGTTAAAAGTTATAAAAGTTAAAATTTACTGTAAATAAAATGTACGGTACTATTATTATTTTATATTATATAAAATAAATATTATACAAAATATGTTTTAATCCAAATTTGGCATAAAATTAAAGCTATATGTCTAAATAAGTTGTGTTCCAAATTTGAAGTTGATATAAAAAAAATTGAGGTTACTATGCAATTCTGTTTAGGCGTTTTACAATAAACAGCCACCGAGTGCCATTCAAACCCCATTTAATTTTTTTAAGCACTTTTCTGTCACAAATGTATCAGTTTCTCTCTCACTATTACTCCTATCACAAAATACCACCAAATATGGATTTCTTCTATAAGACTGTAATACATTTGGAATTTGACACCTCCCACTAAGGGGGAGCAGCCCGCTAAAATATTTCTTTATGGTAACGCAATATCCGATTTCAAAACGGTTTTCACAGGATGAATTTTGATATTTTAAGCTTTCAAATGATATATAATATATGATGATTACTAAAATACGTGATGGGAAAAAAAGGAAACAAATTGAATTTTTGTGTCAAAGATCAGAGCTCCTGTTATGGTGTATATGTTTTGAGGTTTCCTCTTGTCATAAATTAATCTATTACTGCTACTACATAATTTTTTAACAACAAACAGTGGTAAAATATCTATTTAGGAGTCTTGGACCTTTCCAACTATATATAGTTGGATGTCATGATTAGATTAGGATTTAATGGTAATATATTGAAGTAAAGTTATACGGGACGGTGACAGTTAAGTAAAGATTATGTTCCATGAAGATGTATTTTCCTACTGTAAATATATCAAAACTTAATTTTTGATTAATAATATGCATTGATAAGAACTTAATTTGAACAACTTTAAATGCGATTTTCTTAATATTTAGATTTTTTTCCACCCTCAGATTCCAGATTTTCAAATAGAATTAAAATTCAATTAAAATTACCCTTATGACTGGTTTTGTGGTCCAGGGTCACATTTGACAATACCTGTGTCTTTTTCTCAGGAGACAAATCTGAGATATAAGAGACCTAATCTCAATTTTGTTTTGGAGAAGCTATTGATATTAAAGCAGTTATTTGTGAGTTTCCTAGGTGCCTAGAGGAACAATGTGTGGAACAATTGGTTCCTCCTTTATGACTGAAATAATGGAGTTGTCAAGGAAGTATCAGCTTCATTTAAGTATGTTTTTTTTTTTCACCTTCAGCACATTTTTGGCATCCAGTAAGAAATTAGAGTTTTCAAATTAATGTGGATAGTCTGATGAAAAATGTTTTCATGTTCGTCCGTAGCTCAGTTCATTTGAATTTGGAAGAGTTGTTGAGAAAGATTGCTCAGAGATTACTCATTCATAAGTCAGATAATTTGGCTTTGGATGAGTTAGATAAAGTTCATACAGTGCCCTCCAAAAGTATTGGAACAGTAAAGACAAAATTGCTCTGTTGGCTGTGGAGTCAAGACACTTACAAATATGATTAAAAGATGAATATGGGACAAAAGGTCCAAGATCCCTTGCACACAATCACAGCAGTGAGTCTGTGACCCATAGACATCACCAGACTCTTGGTCTCATCCTTTGAAATACTTTCCCAGCCTTTAATGCAGCCAAGTCCAATTGTTGCTTGTTTTGGGGAGTTTCTGCCTTTACTCTCCTCTCCAGCTGGAGAAATTCATGTTCAATCGGATTTTAATCTGGAGATTGACTTGGGCAATCTAAGACTTTCCATTTCTTTGCCCTTATAAACTCCTTGACTGAACTGGCAGAGTGTTTTGGGTCATTGTCCTGATGCAATATGAAGCACTTCCCAATGAATCTGGTGGCATTTTCTTGAATATTTGTAGGCAAGATGGTTTTGTACCCTTCAAAATTCATTCTGCTACTGTCATCATGCATTAAGTCATCAGTAAAGTTGAGAGGGCCTGTTCCAGAGGCAGCCATGCATGCCCATGCCATGACACCACCTCCACCATGCTTTACAGATGAGGCTGTATGCTTGGGATCATTTGCAGTTCACTTTTTTCTCCACACTTTTGCTTTCCCATCACTTAGATAAAGGTTCATCTTTGTCTCATCGGTCCATAAACACAGTTCCAAAACTCTTCTGGCTCACCTTTGTGCTTTCTTGCAAACTCTAATCTTGCCTTTCTATTGTTGGTGCTGGTCAGAGGTTTGCATCTTGCTGTGTAGCATCTATAATTCTGTGTCAAAGTCTCCTGAGGACAGTAGATTGTCAGAGCATCACCCCAGCTTTCTGGAAGTTGTTGGTGATTTTACAGACACGTCTTTTAGGCTTCATTTTCACAGCTTTTATGATTTGTCTGTCATCAACTACTGCTGTTTTCTCAGCCGATCAGTTCGTTGTTGGTTGCTGGTGTCGCTGGTGGTTTCCAAACTCTTGATTTCTCCATGCCCTTTGTTTTTGCTAGAGCTCTAATTGACTTCCTCTTTTCTTTTAGCATCCAAATTGCTTGCTTTTCTCTCAAAGTCAGCTCCCTCATCTTCATCCTGGTTTGTGTGTGTCATCATCGAATGCAAGATTCAGAATGCAGAAGTAATGGATATAACTGATACGACACATTCCCTGCTTTTAATACCTTAAGAATGAATGCAACAGGACACAGCTGATCACTTAGAAAGACCTGTGAGGCAACTGTTCCAATACTTATGCTCACATCAGATAGAGAGATGAAACTCTAAAAGTGCTGAACTTCTTAGCTGGTCAAACATCTGTGTGTTGAATCACCCAATAATAAAATGTGACATTCTGTAGTTTTGTCTCATATTCATCTTTTAATCATATTTGTAAATGTCTTGACTCCACAGCCAACAGAGCAATTTTGACTCAATCATTTGTCTCACAGCAGTGGTGTTGAGATCTCTTCTCTTATCTGAAACTCTAGACACATGTGGCATTACCCAGTCCTTTTCTCAGGAGACAAAATCTGAGACGCAGGTGACTTAATTAGAAGAAACAATTCCGATGTTTCCTTCCTGTAGGTATATTTAACTGCAGGAGAAGCGAGAGGAGTTGGAGATGAGAACGAGCGAGCACGTTTTGAGAGAATCTGTTCGTGGGGGAGGTTAGAGAGGAAAGCAGGGGGTGGAAGATGTGAATGAAAGTAAGACTGAAGAGAGACATGGAGAGAGGAGGGGCTAAAGCCGACAAGGAGAGCAGTGGGGAGAAATAAAGAGGCTCTCAGTCACCTCCCCCTCTCTCCTGTGGAGCCGAGCTACATGACCCCAAAAAAAGAGAGAGAGAGAGCGAGAGAGACAGAGAGAGGGAGGGCGCCTGGAATAAGAGAGTGACGAGGAGGACAGCAGCGGCAGTTGATGCAGCTCTCCTCAGCGTGTCATGGATCTGTGGAGCGTTGTGGGACCAGCGTGTGGAATAGTTATGCATCCAGTCCGGGATCCAGTGGAGAGGAAGCCGTCAGCGTGATCTCGTGATGCCCTCCGTGTCTCTCAGCTTGCCAGCCGCGCTGGCCGGCCGCGCTCGCACCTGGGTCTGCCTGTCCTGCATGTTCTGGGTGAGCTGTGGGTCAGTCCACTTGACTGGGATGGGTGGGATTGAGGGAGAGAGTGCATTTTCTTGGATAATTCAATGAATTAGATCAGTGCTGGTTGTTTCACTGCGCACGTCACGCTTTAAGTGTTTTTCATGTTTGGGGGCAGAAGGATGTATTTTCTGGACGTTCACTAGCCTGTTGCTAATGTCTCCTGAAAAATTGTAGAGAAGCATCTTAGATGAAGTTGATGCTTAAATGCAACCTCTGAGAACTCTGTTAAGTCTGTTGAGTTAAAAAAAGAGCAACATCTGAGTTTCCTATGGGCCTCAAGGATAGAAAAATGACTTTTTTTTTGTTCTAAACAAACAGCATTAAATGGAGACTTTTGCATCTTGAATTTTCTGTAATCTACTTAACTCACAAGGTGAAGATGATAAAAGTGAATATTAAATATCAATCACACAGAGCTGTCATATGAGGCTTCAGAAGACATATACATGCACTATAGAGCACAAGTGGTATGGACTACTTTGATGAAAGAACTCAGTGAATTAGATTTGCTGGAGCAGTGGGCTTAAGTGTCTTTCACTACGTTTTGGTGCAAATTGATGTATTTTCTGGACATTAACTAGCCTGTTGCTTGACTGTTCACCCTATGCTGTGTTTTTAAGAAATGGTGTGCTCAAAAGTGAACATTGTCGTCATTTGTTCATCTCATTAAAACTCATGCCAGAATGGTTGTGGTGGAATATTCAAGCTGCTCATTTCCATGCAACAACAGTACACTCATATGGCTGAGCTCCAAAAGTGACCATGAACATCATTATTTTAAGACTGTCAGTGATTATTTTAGTCTGAGAATTTTTATTCAAATCTCATATTCATTTTATATCACTATACTTTCACTTTATTTCAGCAGAGACTGCATTTGCATTGAAAAGTCAATGAGTTCGATCAGAGCTAGTATCAGATCTTTTTTTTTTTAATTGTGCGTTACATTTTAAGTGTATTTTGCATAAGTGTATTTTTTGTATGTTTCGGAAATGTCATCATCATTAGTGATTATCTCAGTCTGAGACATGGATAAGATCTTTGTTTTGGAGAAGAGTGAGATTAAATGCAGTAAAGTGTCTTGTCTCCAGAGGAAAAAGTCCTCAATTAGATCTTGGTCTATAATCAGATTTGCAAAGATAATCTGTCAAGTCTGAAATAACTATTTAAACTCAAATATTTCTCATCCGTTTCTCACATTCATTTTATATCTCTATACTTTCACTTAATTTAAATGTGAGAAGCAGGAGAAAATCTCAGGAGAAGCAAGTGCAAAAATCTGTATTTGTATTGGAGAAACAATTAAGACATTAGAGATCTCACTTGGGATGTTTGTTTTTAGGGACCACAAGCTCAGATTTCCCTGTGGAAGAGTTTGAGAAGAAGTTCATATTCCAATCTCAAAGCTTTTGAGTCTTGCCAAATCAGAGCACAGTTTGAGACATTGTTGAGATTTCTAGAGGAGGCGCATTGCAAAAAGAGATTGCTGAAAGTTTACTTTCCTAAAAGGTAGTCCATTTACTCCAATATGTCTCATCTAATTCTCATTTTCATTTGATATCTCCATAATTTCACTTTATTTCAACAAATGTCCCATTTATGTAAAGTTTGTGAGGACGCCAATAAGTCTCCTGAGTTAAAAGAGAGCAATATATTATTCTTCTTGGCCTCAAGGACAGAAAATGAAAAAATATTTTTTCTCCTAAACCTCGACGTGATTAAATGGAGACTTTTGTGTCTCAGATTTGCAGTAACCCACATGTATCTCACAAGGGAAGATGATAAAAGTGAATAATGGCTTTCAGTCACACAAAGCTGTCATACGACCTAAGCTGTAGTCATATGGATTACATTTTTACTATTTTTGGAGCTTGATGGAATAAATTACCATCCACTTTCATTTTATATGCAAAAGAGCAACTTGGGCATTCGCCCTATGGGTGAGTGAACGATGACAACGTTGTCACTTTTGGGTGAAGTATTCCTTTAACTCTCACTCGGCCGATGGTTGTGTTCCCTCCTCTTTCTCTCTGGTCATTCACTCTCTCCGACCTCTCTGGTCTCTTAATTAGCATTCCGCTTTAGTGAATGGAGTGGAAAAGGATCCCAAATCCTCCTAAAGCTCAGGCACTTTTTGAATATAGTGGAAGCCTTTCAGTCTTCCTTTCAGACTGTGATTCTGCAGTCCTGCTGCACTGGTATTGGAGAAATGGACTTTGCAGGAACGAAGACTCTGTCTACAGCTGTAGATGTCATCATATATGACGAGAAGATGCGGGAAACAGGCGTTCAGAATGAAGCAGATGTGATTTATTCGCTAGAGGCATCCAAAACGAAATCCCTGGGCCCAAACTCTATACTTGGCATGGGTTTGGTTACCTGCTGAGGAGAGATGACATTGTGAATGGAAAGAGACATGTCGAAGAGAAACCTGTCCTGATGTCAGCAGAGGACAAAGCAGAAGAAACCGAAAAAGAGCGGGCAACATCCAATACCTAAAAGCTCCGAACCCACTTCCTCCAAACTCTGAATTATAAATGAACTGTCTGACACTTTGAGGACTAGCCGGGCTGGACAGTCTCTTGTTTGTAAATTTCTTTGAAAGCATGTTGAAACAAAGGTATTGAAGGTTTGATCACAAGAAAAAAATATTGGTAATGCTTTACGATAAGATTTAATTTGCTGACATTAATTAATCTTTAGGTATCATGACCTAACTTTGAACATAACTTTGTTAATTACAAAAAAATAAAAAATTGGATGAACTAACTCTTTAATATTAATGATATCATGTTAATAATATCATGTTCATTTTTACAACTTTTATGTGAAAATGAATGCCTTTATCCATTAAGCATGATTTATTGGATTGTGCTGGTTTTTATTCAGTTAATTCTTTTGAAGAGATTTTTAACAGAGAAAAATAAATTATAAAAACATGATATAATTTCATTATACTATTCGGTCTAAGATTTCTCGGCATGAAAATAGCCACAGAAGCTGGAATGGCGTTAAACACAAACAAACAAACAAACAATGTAAAAATGAACATGCAAAATAACAAATTGAATCTTACTATGAAGAATTTTCAAGCTATTACAGTTAATATGCAATTTGCAGATTGCTTTGATTCTGTAATGTTATGTATTTCCAAATGAAACTGGATATTCAGTAAGGAAAATAATTTTTTAAATTATTATTATTTGGAATAATATGCATTGATAAGTGGGGAACAGTAACATGTATAAATAGGGTGTGTGTTTTTTCTCAATCTTATTTTAAGCTTTGACTACAGTTGGCTTAAAATGAGGTTTTATCCATGAATTTCAATTCTTAATGTTTTGCACTCAGGAAAATGTTGCGTGCGACTCTAGCATAAAGACCTCTGAGACGAGGTGTTGCTTACAAACACCGGCTCTCTGCCACTCAGCCAATGCAAATATTGACGCATCTTGAGCTGTATGAGAGGTCAAAGAGCTTATTGCAGTGATCAATGTCCATTAACACTCCAGATCAATCAACAGCAAACAAGTTGCACTGTACAGTGTTGGAAGTGTCTGTGGGCGGCTCATGAAACTGCTCTGCACATTTTTACTGAAGGCGATTTATTTATTTTTTTATTTTATTTTATTTTGAGCCATTTAGTTAAGCACCAGCACAAGATAAATATTCTTAAATATAAATATTGATTTACAAAATTAATATTCAGGTACATATTCACTCCTCTCTGTGCATTGCAGTCATTTCTAGTAGATCACCTTTGATTTTCTCCGACTAATGAGTCTGTGGTCTTTGAAGTCACTCAGCGTATGATTTACTCTTGCACTTCTCATCATTGTTGGCTTTTGAATTCCACTTTAATGACCTCATGCTCTACAAGCTCTTCATCCCTCTATCAAAGCTGCCTGTGAGGGGCCCCTATGATTTTGGCAAATTCAAAATTAGAACATCTGGTTTGCCTTCATAATAGATCAGCCATGGTTCTTCATGTACTTCTAGGCACGTGACTGTGAGAGGTTGTGCATGTTTTCTGAGTACTGTACGTGTGTGCATTAAAGCTGAGCTATACAGTATTGAATACTACAGCTGATATGCTTGCGATGATTTTGCAGGCAAAGTGTAATTATGGCATACTGAGTGCTGCAGTGATTTCATTGTGCTCGTTTTGTGGCTGTAACGACTATCATTAGATGTCATTAGACTTTGCATGATCCTTCATTGTTTTGTGCACTTTCTCAGTTCTTCATTATTTTGCAATAAAATATCTATCCATCTAACGTTCTGTCTATCCAACCTTCTATTGTTCCATCAATCTATAATTTATCTATAGTTCATTCTATCATTCTGTCTATCCATCATTCGTTCTATTTATCGTTCTATCATTCTGTGTCTGCCTGTCTGTCGTTCTATCGCTCTATCTATCGCTCTATCTATCTATCTATCTATCTATCTATCTATCTATCTATCTATCTATCTATCTATCTATCTATCTATCTATCTATCTATCTATCTATCTATCTATCTATCTATCTGTCTGTCTGTCTGTCTGTCTGTCTGTCTGTCGTTCTGTCTATCTAGATATCATTCTAGATATCGTTCTATCTTTTGTTAGATCCATCCATCCATCCATCCATCCATCCATCCATCCATCCATCCATCCATCCATCCATCCATCCATCCATCCATCCATCCATCCATCCATCCATCCATCCATCCATCCATCCATCCATCCATCCATCCATCCATCCATCCATCCATCCATCCATCCAACCATCCATCCATCATTTGTTTTATCTATCTATTATTCTATCGTTCTCTATATCTTTCTATAATTTTTTTTATTGCTCCATTATTATAGCTATTGTTCTGTTTATCTATCTATCATTCGTTCTATCTGTTGTATCTATTGTTTGTTCTATCATTAAATCTGTTGCTCTGTCTGCCTGTCGTTCTATCTGTCTACAGTTCTGTCTTTCTCTCGTTCTATCTACCATTCTGTCTGTCATTTTTAACTTGAATTTGTGTTTGTCTTGTTTGTGAATTCACTTTGGAACGAATGGTTTCTCTAATTGGGGGAAAAAAGAGCAAATGCTGAAAAACTGAAATGTTTGAGAATATTTTCTCATACAGTATATATGGAATTTTGGCGAAAGACTGAAGAATATCACTCTTTTTGTAGCTATATTGCACAGTCTTTGCATCTGTGTTACACTGTAGTGATTCACTGCGTGGAAAGTTAAACCGTGAGTGACAGTCCAGAGCGAACTGTGCCGCCCCTCTGAGTACATTAAAGTCGTTTAACCTTCTCTGTTGATTTATGATGCGAGTCTGTGTTCACTTCAGCGGGAAGAGCCGCTCACTAATCCACTGCTGTCAATGGAGCTGCATTCTGGAATGTCTCCTGATCACCACCTTATTTCCATAATATCTCACTTTTCCCTGTTATTCTGTCATCCTCTCTGATTTTTCCCAAGTTTTCTCTATCTCACTTTCGCCCATTCCCTTAATCCTCTTGCTGGGTTGCCAGTTTTGATTCTTCTCCTTTTTCAGCATCTGTCAGAGATAAGACTCACTCTTTCAGGAAAAAAAAAAAAAAAGAAAGTACAAAAGCTGTGACTGGGACAGTACCTTTTCAAAAGGTACACCTTTGCCCCTCATTCACCCCTAAAAGGTGCATTTCAGTACCTTAAAGGTACAGATTTGTACCTAAAGTGGAAAAATTTGTACCTAAATGGTAAATATTAGTTTTGAAAGGGTACTGCCACATTGACAGCTTTTGAATCTTTTTTTTTTTCTATGTTCTAAAGTCTGGATTCAATGGTTTGACTGTCTGCTCCATGTTTTGACAGACTGTAGGCAGTTGGTGGGTGACTTATGGCACACATTTGCTGTAGTAAGGCTCAAGACTGTAGTAAGCTGTAGTAAGGCTCAAGACGTATCCAGTGCCTCTTAGGCAGTTTGTGTAATTCATCAGAAACTCATTAATGTCTTGCCGGCATTTCTAGAGGGAGGCCTAACAGGGGAAGTTTGGCCCTGCGTCATGTGGTTTTCATCATGTCAAACTTTACTTGATTATTCTTCATTGGCATTCTTGTTTCGTCTCAGTAGGGGGCATTATTTGATGTGAGTTCACTTTGCAGTTCATAAGCAATGCTCAACCAGAGCATCTCAAATAAACAGGGCTGTTTCTTACTCTTTGTGAATGGAACCAAATGTCTGTGTGGTTTTGAAACAGATGATGTCATTTTCACTGATCAGCCCACTCTGACTTTTGTAATGAAGAAACGCTGTATACTGTCAGTCAAAGATTGAGAGAGAGTCCTTTGATTCCCTCCTCTCTCTAATGAGAGAGAGTCCTTTCATTCAGTGGCCACTTTAAGGAACTAATTTTGCTGATCACGTCATGCATGGCAACTCATGAACATTTGTTTGAAACCACTTTGAAATTGATTTCAAATCTTAGCAGACATTCTAAAATGCAGATGTGAAATGTGATCAAAATAGAAACTTTTATAAAATTCCTCCATTTTATTTTTATTTGATTTTATTTTATTTATAGGATTTGAAACAGCTATATTTATCTCTTCAACAGCATAGATACAATTTTGCAGCTTGGGAATCATTCTGAATCAAAATTAATTGGCAGTATGCATGGCTTCAAATAGAATATATCAGATGCTCCCTTAAGAGTGTTCACTTCAAATAATCTGCCATCTGCCCTTTGGAGTGAGTAGGGCTAGTGATTTTCATTTTCAAAATGCATTTTGCCCTATCTTTCAACCCTGCTGTATGAGAGCTTGCTTGTTTATTCAGTAGAGAAACAGAGTTTGCGTATCTAAGAATGCAGATCTTAGTTCAATCTCTGTCCTCCACCATTGTGCTTGACTGGAGCAGTGTGGTGCTTTTCTTGTCATTGAATGAACCGCTGGACTAAGTGCTGTGGTTAGTCACACATCAGCACGAGTGAATCACACCAGCCATCCAGAGACCTTGAGACGGAAGAGCTGATTGAGCGCATGATGAGGTATTTAGCAATGAGGTGCTCAGAGCTGAGAGAGAGAACGATGCCTGTAGTTTGAGCTCCTTAAACCTGTTTGCAATTATGTTTAAAGTGATAGGAAACCCAGACCGTCTGATTGGACCTCCTACATGGACCTGTGAAGGGTCTTGTGCGGTAAACCAATCATGTTTTGATGTTTTGTTCAGACTGTAGTCCATTCATGGCCTGATTTTCAATGAAAATAACAATAAACAACATAATATTTATTTTACACATTAATTTACTTATTTAATTTGCAGAATTTGATTTCAAAATAGACACAAATCTTGATGACGTGACAACAATGTTGCATACTACTGATTCAAATGTTTGTCCTGAAACATTTATTTTGTAAGTAATATTTCAAGATAAACATTTACTGGACTGAAGCAAGTTTACTTGATTATCCTTACATCATTTATTAGACAAATAATGCTAAAATGTGCGTCAGTGTTAAAAAACGAGTATCTCAATCAATCTTCTGTGTCTATATGATTCCTATAACTGTATTATGTATTATAAAATTAATTAAAACTACAGAATTTTGAAAACTAAGTATTTAAATATTATCTTACTAAGATATATTATTGGGAGTTGTAGTGTGACAACTGATATTTATATGCTATAACGATCTCATTGATTTACATTACAAACAAGCCATCAGAATTTCATCTTACTTTTTAGCCATATCAATATCAGCATCAATTTTTGCTCACTTTGGGTCTCTGAATAAAATTCTCCTATATCTATATAGAAATAATGGCTGATGCATCATATGATACTCAACAAGAAAACTAATTAAAATTTTCAATATTTAGATTTTTCAGGCTATTATTTTAAAGCATTTTTTTTTTCTAAAAATACTCTATTCTGTACAGTACCCTGTGCTGAACATAGCCACATGCCAGAGTCTTTTAGCAGACTCTGTACTGTATATTTAACTGTATATCCATCTCTATTTCAATTCCAGATCAGGAATATGACTGAGTTCAGGTCAGCTCTCAGAAACCTTATTTTAGCTGCTAAAGAATGACCAAGCGTGGTCTCTTTATTGGCCTGTCCTATACTGGTACATGTGATTCAGATTTTGTGACCTCATTTCTATCTCAGGACATCTGTTTCTGTCCTACCAGGTGCCTGTTTGTGCTACACTGCACTTAAAGGGACAGTTCACCCAAAAATGCCACTACTGTTGATGTTTTTTCACCTACATATGGGATCCAAACTGGTTTGCTATTATTAGTTCTGGTGGAAGACGAAAGTAGAAGTTCAACTTAGGCCATACAAGTTTCAAGCTCGAAAAAGGTCAAAAACACCAAAAAGCACATTAAAAGGAATCCATATAACATGTACAGTATATACCAAGTCTATACCAAGCAAAGTGGTTTGGAATGACATGAGGTTGAGTTTTCATTTTAAGGTGAATTATTCTTTGAAAGTTTGGTGGTCGTATGAGTTTCTTATGAACAGTATGTGAAACCTTGGACTAGAAGTCTCTGTGATTTAAAGTCTGAAGCCCCATCAGTGGAGATCTGGTATTAGTTTCCTTATCGTGCCTCTGAGCCTAGTGTGAATCATTGTAATTGGCACAATTTAGAGTGGCATGCTGTACTTTCTGTAGAGAGATGTAAATTACTGGCAGTGAACCCAGTTTCACTTTGTACAAACGTAGAAGAATGCTGCTTTACTTTCTAATAGCCCTAATTTATTTTTCTGAATTGCACAATCTGCACTATTTATTTTCATGAGTATACATGTCACCGAAGCCTGTGAAACAGAGCTTTATTTGGTTTTGATAAACACAGGTTCTGATCGACTCATGAAAACATGCATTCAAGCCATCTCAGGTTTCCTTTGCTGCCTTACATGGCTGTGTTAAAGATATGGTTCTTCTAAACTACAGCGTGTTTTTTGCCATAAAATACCATTTTAATACTGTAATAGAATTGGACGCATGTTTCTGATCTAATCATGTCGCTTTAGTCTTGCAAAATGTTGCTCAAAGCTGTTTTTACAAAGTGTAAAATTACAGAGCATGAATAAGATTTATGAGATGAGCTGTTGTGTTGTGAACAACAGGATGTAATTTGGCCTTAAGAGATAAAAATTTAATTGTCGGCATATGAGTTCTCTTTTACTATTGTTTACCTTTTTTTTGGTCAAACATGAAATGACCCCTATAAGGATAATCAAGTCAAATCTCCTTACTGGCCTCTACTACAGAAGGATACAGCTCAAATTAATTTACATAAATCATTTTTAGTGTCTTGACTAATATATTAGTTTTTTTTTCTCTGTATGCTCTAAAATGCCTTATTTTTTAAATCCAATTCATACATTTTAATGCACATAATACACCGTGATATTTAATTGTCATTTATATGCACCAGTAGAATAATTTGTATTGTGTTTTTGTCCATAAAATGCTATTTCAGTCTTTCTACTTCAAAATTTTATGTTCAGTTCATTGTGTCACTTGTCGTTTCTTTGTAATTATTTTAAATGAGTCTTGGACTACAGGACACGATGGTGCTTCTGGACCATGTTCATATATGGCTTCCTTTTTGCATGATAGAGTTTTAGTTGGCATCTGCAGATGGCATGGCGGATTGTGTTTACCGACAGTGGTTTCTGGAAGTATTCCTGGGCCCATTTAGTAATGTCAATGACAGAATCATGCTAATGAGTGATACATTGTCGTCTGAGGGCCCGAAGACCACGGGCATCCAACAAAGGTCTTCGGCCTTGTCCCTTACACACAGAGATTTCTCCAGTTTCTCTGAAACTTTTGATGATGTTATGTACTGTAGATGATGAGATTTGCAAAGCCTTTGCAATTTGACATTGAGGAATGTTGTTTTTAAAGTATTCCACAATCTTTTCACTCTTTCACAGATTGGAAAGCCAACTTCTGAGAGACTCTGCCTCTCCCTTTTATAGTCAAGTCACCTTTATTTATATAGCGCTTTTAACAATACAGATTGTGTCAAAGCACTTAACAGTATCAAATTGGAGGATAGAGTGTCAGTAATGTATAATGATAAGATTAAACACTCAATTTTCAGTTAAAGGCATTTCATTATTGAATTCAGAGATGTCATTTTCTAGCTCAGTTTAGTTTAAATAGCATCTGTGCAATCAAATCGACTATAATCGCAAGAAATTAAGTGTCTCCAACTGAGCAAGCCAGAGGCGACAGCGGCAAGGAACCAAAACTCCCTCTGTGACAGAATGGAGAAAAAAAAACCCTTGGGAAAAACAAAGCTCAGTTGGGGGGCCAGTTCTCCTCTGGCCAGATGAAAAGTGCAGTTCAATTCCAACCACAGCCATGTCAGATTGTGTAAAGGGCTTATCTGATTCCCGTAGTCTTGTCCCGATGGGGCATTTTAATTTAAATTGAATGTATTTGTTATATTTGTGTTTTATTCATTATTTGAAGTTTTTCATTTATATGATTTATTCATTTGCTATAATTGTAATATATAGTTTAATGCATTTATTGTTTCTTGGTGTATTTTTACTACACTATTGGTGTTTGTTTATTATAATTAAAATTTATAGTTGAATTCATTTAATATATTTCTGTTGTGTGTGTATGTATGTATATGTATATATTCATTTTTCATATATTATTATATTTTAATAAAAATATTTAATATATATTTTTAAATATTTATAATTTCTAACAATAATAGTATTATGTAGTTAGATATTTTATTATATTTTTTAGTTATTTTGCTATATTTTTAGTTTTATTGTATTTTTAGTCAAGGTCTTCACTGGTGATATGTCTCTGAGGCTCATCCAGGTGTCCTGGTCTCTGCTGACGATCAGGGCTGTAGACATCATCTCTTGGTGCTGATCCACCATCTGATCGGATACGGACTGAGAAACAGAATAAGAAAGAAACAGACAAATATTAGTGTAGATGCTATTCTTCTTACGATGTAACGAGTACATCAAGTGTTATGGGGAGTGTTCCCGGTTCCGGTTGATTTAATTAATGCAGCCTAACAATCCTTTAACGGATTTGAACAATAGAAGTGTAGCAGTGTGTTATGTGTAAGCCAGGTTAAAGAGATGTGTCTTTAATCTAGATTTAAACTGACAGAGTGTGTCTGCCTCCCGAACAGTGTTAAGTAGATTGTTCCAGAGTTTGGGTGCTAAATAGGAAAATGATCTGCCGCCCGCAGTTGATTTTGTTATTCTAGGTACTATCAAACGGCCAGAGTTTTGAGAACCCAGCGGACGTGCAGGACTATAATGTGATAAGAGCTCGCTCAAGCACTGAGGAGCTAAGCCATTCAGGGCTTTATAAGAAATTAACAAGATTTTAAAATCTATCCGATGTTTGATAGGGAGCCAGTGCAGTGTTGACAGAACCGGGCTAATTATAGCTAATCATGTTACAAACCTGATGTCAATTAAGTTAATTAGTTGCTAGATGTTCTCCTAGCTGAATCATTTCAAAATGTCTTGCTTTTTCAGCCCTTTGTTGCCCCCGTGCCAACTTTTTTGTGACCTTTAGCAGGCATCAAATTTGAAATGAGCTCATTTAGTGGATAAAAGTGTAAAATTTCTCAGTTTAAACATTTGTTATGTTCTCTGTTCTATTCTGAATAAAATACCGGCTCATGTGATTTGAAAGTATTTTAGTTTTAATTTTATTCAAATTTAAAAAAACATCCCAACATTTCCGGAATTCAGGTTGTATGCCAGGAGTGTTCTTTTTTTGTTCCTTCTTTGGTGATTTATAACTCCAGAAAAATAATCCCAAATACATTGTGAATACTTGATATCGGCCTGTCGTCCTGTAATTCTTCTCATGCTCACATGCAGTGTATTACAGTATAGAGAATCTGCAGCAATATTGTCAAGAACGAGAAGAACAACATAATGTTTGTCTGTGAAGCAGAATGATCAAGGGTTTCAGCAACAGCATGTCATGCCACCCAGCAGTCGGTCTGTTGACATGGGCAGCACTCAGTGCCTCTGCAAACACCAGCTTCAGGTTAAGAGACTTCACTCTGAACGTTACATTAAGTGAGTAATTTCCTCATCCGGATCCTCCTCTTTGAAATCAAATGCTTTTAGGTTAGACGAGGGATGAAAAGAATGAGAGAACAACAGGGAGAAATTGGAATGCCTGAGGAGATTTGTTTCCCTAAATGAAAAGCAGGTGACCATCACACAACCGAGTAAGAGGTTACATTCTGACCCTTCATCCCTCAGAGAGAAAGCGAGAGAGGAAATCGAGTGATATTGAAGTTGTTTTATTCATGACCCCTTGAAACCATCTTATGGTGGTTTGTGGAGACATTACTCTCTTTTTGCTCACCAAGGCTGCATTCATTTAATCAAAATTACAGTAAAAACAATAATATTGTGAAATATTATTTCATTTTAAAGCAATTGTTTTCTATTTGAATATTTTAAGATATAATTTATTCCTGTGTTGCAAAGCTGAATTTTCAGCATCATTACTCCATTCTTCCATGTCACATGATCCTTCAGAAATAATGGTAATATGCTGATATGCTCAAGAAACATTTCTTGTTTTTATCAATGCTGAAAACAGTTGTGCTGCTTAATATTTTGTGGAAACTGTAATATTTTTTTACGATTCTTTTATTACTAGAAAGTTCAAAAGAACAGTGTTTATTTGAAATAGAAATCTTGTAACATTATAAAATTCTTTACAGTCACTTTTGATGAATTAATGCATCTTTGTTGAATAATAAACTAAAGTAAAGTAAACTGAACCTAAAACTAAAAATAAAATAAATTTCAAATTGTTTTTTGGACTGTTCCTCACAATTTTTTTTTTTCAAAATTTTCAAACTTCCGGTTTCTAACTGGTGCCTTCCTGTTGAGCCCCATAAATGTGTCTATAGAGCCTCATGAGTAACTCCAGCTCTCATACTATGATTAAGTGTCTATTCTCATAGTTTAGAAGGCAGTCGGTTGTCTGTGAGATATTGTAAGAGGTGACAAATAAGTAGCTTGTATTCTTGGCTTGGCCTTGTGTAGCTCGTGAATGATGGGATATCAGCCCGCTTTAGATGATGCAGACCTCCAGTGACAGCTGGGACTGTGATGCCCAGGACAGTCTGTAGTTATATCATTTATATATATTGCATGAAATGTCATCATCACTGCTGACCTAGTTGACCATTGTTGTAGATTTGTTGTAGAAAATTGTTGTACACTTTATGAATGACAGAAATTGCAATTCTGTGCAGTTCTGTGGAGACCTAATGCACTATAAAGTCATCATTGACAGCATGTGAATGATGGGATATCAGCCTGCTTTAAGGGCTTTAGGATTATGTAGACTTCCAGTGACTGTTAGGAAAATTTGTGTATGTTGTTTTTTTTTTTACATTAAATGATGTTGTGTTATAAACTTCTCATAGGACCAGTTTTCTAAGCGTTTCAACAAGAAAATACAACTTATTCTTGGACTCTGAGACCTGAGTGAAGTGACTTGTGGCCAAGTATGGTGTCCCATACTTGGAATTTGTGCTCTGCATTTAACCCATCCAAGTCTGCACACACACACACCGTGAACACACACCTGGAGCAGTGGACAATGCTGTGGTGCCCGGGTTACAAGTCTGACTCTATCCATTAGACCACGACTGATAAGCAAACAACAGTCCACCATACTTACTCTTGTGTTTGTAGATGAAGAGCATTAGGTGGTGATGAATATGTTAGATGATTGTGAATGAAACATCAGGTAGCAAGAGTATAAAAACCTTGATGAATACCAGAGACTAAAGGACAAGTTGGAAAGAATGTGACAAGTCAAGTGAAGCCGGAGTAGTTCCGGCAGTGATGGGGGTTCTGGGCTGTGACATCCCAACCGGAATAATGGCTTCAGCAGATTCCAGGAAAAAATGACTTAATCTGGATCCTGAAGAGAGAGATCATAAGAACAGCTCCAATACTGATCTTCAAGTTCCCAGGACCTGAGACTGACAGAGGAAGACCACCCACAAACACGGGCGAAGAGGGTGAATATACTAGTTTTGTGACAATTTTCTGTAGGTATAGCCTGTTGATATCAACCTGATTGATCAAACTGTTCTGTATTGGCTGATTAATATCTGCAGACAACTTTTTGTGCATGCTTGGATTTATTTTTTCCAAATATTTGTTTTCTAATTAAGACTTTGTAGTTAATAAAATATAATAATAAAATATAATAAAATCTAAAAATGAAAAAAATAAAAAAAATAAATCAGCATAAATATCATATTAGCAATGTTATATTCTGCTCGTCTTATATACATATGCATATATATGTACACAGTACACACGTGTTTGTATACACACACAGTATAGTGATATTTTACTTTACACTTCATTCTAATAAAATTGGCGATGGCGCAGTGGATAAGACACATGCCTTTGGTGTGAGAGACCCGGGTTTGAATCCACTGTGAGACACCAATGTGTCCCTGAGCAAGACACTTAACCCCTAGTTGCTCCAGAGGCGTGCGACCTCTGACATATATAGCAATTGTAAGTCGCTTTGGATAAAAGCGTCAGCTAAATGTAAATTAATAATTAGTATTAATATGAATGCTTATTTTGAAATATATGTATAAAGTTTAAATAATTTCGAAATATTAAAATACATCGAAATGCTATAGTTGTTTGTCTATATATATTAAGTTGTCTTATTTATATTATTAAATAGTTTGTTCTTGTTTTTCTCCAAATACTATAGTATGACCATACATGTGGAGAAAAACAAGAACAAACAATTTAATAATATAAATAATAAGACACAACTTAAGATATATAGACAAACAACTACACTCTAAAAAATGCTGGGTTAAATACAACCAAGTGCTGGGTAAAATATGGACAAACCCAGTGATTGGGTTAAACATTTAACCCAACTGTTGGTTGAAAACCACCCAGCATGTGTTCTGTCCAGTATTTACCCAGCACTGGATTGTATTTAACCCAGCATTATTTAGAGTGTATATTAAAGCATTATATATTCTTTTGGATGATAATGTTTTATTTAATGTAATGTATTACATTAGTCGTGGCCTAATGGTTAGAGAGTCGGACTCGTAATCCAAAGGTTGCGGGTTCGAGTCTCGGGCCGGCAGGGATTGTAGGTGGGGGGAGTGAATGTCCAGCGCTCTCTCCACCCTCAATACCACGACTGAGGTGCCCTTGAGCAAGACACCGAACCCCCAACTGCTCCCTGGGCGCCGCAGCATAAATGGCTGCCCACTGCTCCGGGTGTATGTTCACGGTGTGTGTGTGTTCACTGCTGTGTGTGTGCACGTTGGATGGGTTAAATGCAGAGCACGAATTCCGAGTATGGGTCACCATACTTGGCAGTATGTCACTTCACTTCAATGTTTGAAAAATCAATTTTTTCCACGTCTAAAAAATTTTATTTTCTTAATTACTTGGGTTATAGTCAACATTTAAATCATATAAATATTTCTCAGCAAATGTAAATCTAAGAATTATACCATTAGAAATTCATCTGTTGTTTTTTGTGCAAAAGTGACTTAAGATGTTTGAGCAGATCACATATGGTATGCTGTCTTGAAAGGTTTGCACATTATCTCTAAAAATATATTTTTCTGTGGAGAAAATGAATGAGATTCTTCCTTCAGGAACCCTGTAGTGTAATGTAAAGATTTGTCTGGGACGAGACTGTCGGTGGATCTGTGCCAGCTGTCTGAAGAGGTTGGACTAGATCAGTATGTTCTGAGAACTGGTTTCCGTCTGTCATCCTCACTTCATCTCTTCTTCCTGAGTAGCCCCAGTGGGATAGACTGATCCCGGTCCACAACCCTGGCCGGGCTAGACGGAGGGATCGAGGAGCAAATCCCTATACTACATAAACACACTCATCATAATAAATAAGTAAATGAATGTTTGGCCTTGAGTGCCAGTAATATAAACGTTTAGGCAAAGCTGATTCCTCAGATTGCTTGGACTAGGGTAGATAATTGTTAATTCGATCCAGATGGGAAGGGGTTTTGTTCTACAGCGCTGTTCTATGAGGTTTATTTGAAATGCTAAAACAATTGTAACCAATTGTGACCCGTGAATGTTTGGATGAAAGTGAATTGTCCCTCCATCATCAGTCGTTGTAGTCGTTGTGTCCATCAGATGTGTCTCTGCAGTTGAAGAGTAGGGTTTTGGAGCGAGAAGGCAGCCAAGAACATGTCAGCAAACCCGACTGACAAGCAAAGAGCTGCTCAAAGTCGTCTGACTGGCTGAACAATAGCATGTTGCTGTCACAAAGATGGGTGATGCCTTATAGTATTTTAGTCTTATCTGTCTGGTTGTAGGGATGTGCAATATATCATTACTATATCAGTTACTGACCAATAACATTAATTTGTTAATAAATTAATTAATTTGTTGATTGATTGATTGATTGATTTGTAGTTTTCCTGTTATTTATTTATTTATTTTCAGTCATTTATTGGCCAATATATTGGATATTGTATTTTTTATCATTGCATTTCATGAGCTAAATAAAAGCACTAAATCAAAGAGATTGCAATAGACTTAAAGGTGCAGTAGATGATCTTGGAAAATGCTAACTTTAGCCTGATAGCACTGAATGCGAATGTCCCACCATGCCTGCAATCGCCGTCCAAAGCCACGCCCCCTGAACGCACATACGCTTACTGTAAAGGATTAGCCCTTATTTGAATTAAATTTTTGGGGAATCTATTCTTAAGATTTGATATTGATATTTACATGATTAATCGATATTAATCAAAACGTCCAACTTATACCTTGTTCACCAAAATGGCGCTACGTAGTTATTTTTATTTTCTTTGCATACATAAAGTATTCTCATCGCTTCATAAAATTCAGATTGAACCACTGATGGAAGATGGACTATTCTGACGATGCTTTTCATACTTTTATGGACCTTGACAGTGTCATTTACTATGCAGTCAATGGGACAGTCACAAGCCTCCCAGTTTTCATCCAAAATATCTTAAATTGTGTTCAGAGGACGAACAAAGCTTTTACGGGTTTGGAACGACATGGGGGTAAGTGATTAATGACAAAATTTAAATTTTGGGGTGGAGTATCCCTTTAAATCAAAACTTTTTATTTTATTGCATTGCATTACAATTGCATTACAAAATGTAATTGCATTGGCCATTTATTTGTTATCGGCCATAACATGAAAGTAATTATCATCATATTTTGCATCCTTATTTACAGCACCTTTAATTTGAATGATTAGGTTTGACAGTCTTTTTTTATTTTTATGGCATATGGAGGAAGTTTACCTCTGTTATATTATGCTTTATTTTTTCAGTTCCCAGACTTCACTCAAAAATGCTTTGTTTGACAAATATAACCTGTTTTTTGGATGCCGTTTCCTGAGGTTGTTATAACAGAACTTGAACGGACCCATGGGTTCTCTCTTACACTTTCAATTTACCGGGTAATTTGCCTGCCCCTCAAATCAATGCAGCATCGGTCTGCGGTGCTTTAATGCTTCTCCTGTCCTCAGATGCTCTGGGGGCTCGTCCTGTGGTGAGCGAACCCCCTACGGCGTTCCGAACCCTTTAAAGGGCAAAGAGAGTGAGATGTCCTCGCTGTGTTTGTGTGGATGTGGGGTCAAAAAGAGTGGAAGGAAAGGGAGGGGGGCGAGGGCAATGGTCAGACTCCCTTGCTGAGAAATGTTTTTGTGAGCAGAAGAATTGCAGCGTTGTGAAAGAAAACATTGTGGTGGGATGGATGGGGGTGGGAGTCCCAAAAAGGCCAGACCTCCTTAAACCAAAGTCAGGTACAGAAAGTGGGATGTTTCAGGGTGTGTTTAAGGTAGCAAGCAGGTTGTGTACTTCCAGGCAATCTTGAGATGAGTGGGAATGCTAATGGACTGCTTTTCTCCAAGTATCACAGATCTTATATTCTTGAACAGACAGCAGTCATGGTTGAGGTGGTGTCAAGAAAGGGATAGCAGGTCGTTTGATGGTGTCAACCACCAAATGAGAAGCAAACTAATGTCCCAATTCCAAATACTGAATTTTGTTACGAACAAGGAATATAATCACTGGAGAAGATCCAGATCTTCAGTTCACGGTTTTGGTTACATGTTCCAGAAATTGAAGACTTGGTGTATGGTTCTTGACAGGACATGTCAAGGAACCTCTCACTGTCATTGTGTACAGTTGATCAATGGTCAATTGCTGCATGATAATCAAACTCAGCACTGACTTTCCAAAGGACCTAATGATGCGAAATTGAGTTTGGCCAAAACATGAAGGTTTCCAAGCCAGACATCAAAGTTATGGACTGGTAATGGACTAATGGATCTTGTACGGTACAAATAAGTCAGTTTTGGATTGTTACTAGGGTATTCTAGGCAGTATTGCTTAGAAATTAATATCATTCGCTGCACTGTTTTTGCTAACATTTGCAAAAATGGTACCTTTATGGGTACAACAGCTTGTCACTGGGGCAGTACCAACAAAGGGACACCTTTGTATCTTCTTTACCTTAAAGCAGTGGTCTCAAACATAATTCCTGGAGGGCCACAGTTCTGCAGAGTTTAGCTCCAACCAGCTCTAAATCACACCTGCTTGTAAGTGTCTAGTGATCCTGAAGACCTTGGTTAGCTGGATCATGTGTGTTTGATTAGGGTTGGAGCTAAACTGTGCCTGTGACCTGTGAGCTGTGACCCTCCAGGAATTGAGTTTGAGACATTTTATTATTTTATTTTATTTTACAAAGTATACATTACAGATTTATAACATCAGCCAATTTTGATGTATTGACTGGAATTTCAATAATTTGCATCCCTACTTAAAACCACTTATCTGAATGATTTCGATTTACATTCTTTTCTGATTTTGAAACATGTTAACCTGTATAACATATCTTGGCTTTTTCGAGACACGTATATACATTGGGGGAATAAGCAAAAACCCAAAACACCCTTGCAACCACATAGCAACACGTCCCAGCAATATTTGGTCAGTAGAATATCACAGAAACGTGGCTTTTGGCTGTTTAGGTAAATGGATGGAGGCCCAGTGTTGGACACAACCATCTTATCCTGGCACTGGAATATGGACACATGGAGACGGGTTTTTCCCGCTAAACTCCAGCATTGTGGAGGCATGTTTTACATGGATTAGCAACACTCACACATTTCCAGCTCCTTGGGTTCATTTGCAGGTGAAGATGTTGTGTTTTTGCATAGGTATGGTTGGAGGGAGTGATTGATTGATGTATCAAGTAAACACAAGAGGGTGGATTTTAAGTGTTTGTGTGTGCGTTTAAAGGATTTATGAGCAGACTTTAGGGTGAGTGTATTTGTATAAGGTGAATTTTAAGGGTGACTGTGAGTGTATGTGTGGGTTTTGGAGATTTATGCTAAGCCGCTGTGTTGAGCGTAGTATGTTGAGGCAGATATATGAGAATGAGTAATGTTTAACAGGACTAAATGATTAGACAGGGAGAAGGAAATAACGCCACTTGGAGGCTCTTTTTGAGAGCTTTACTGCACTCAAAAAAATATTTAGGCCCAATTCTTAAGATTTATGTATTTCAATTGCATATCAAATTTCCATTATTTTGATTACATATTTCTTAACTTAAACCAATAAACTTAATGTGATGCAAATTTGCCAAACTTATGTAAATTAAACAAGTAATAAGTAACTTGTACTTAAAATGCATCAGATTTACGTAACTTTTTTTATCATACACCTAACATATTTCATATATTTAATCCTACCCCACCCAATCACACTGTGCTACAACAAAATCTAACTACAACACACAAAAAAAGAACACCAAGACCACCCTGTTACATTATATCAATTTATTAATGCTTCAAAGCATTTGGCTATATGAGGTAGCAATACATACAACACAGTGTTCATACACTTGTGTGCAACAAGAAACAAAAAGTGCCTTCATATTTACATGCACATTAAGGTTAAACACTATTTTCAAACATCTTGCCACAATCAACCATACTGCAGTAATAAATGCAAAAAAAACAAAAACTTCAACAACAAAAAAAAACTTTAACAGAAAAAAATAGTTTTAACCATTTTTAGTGCAGAAATAAGATCAGTTTCCTCGAGAACTGTGCAAATTTGAGGTAGACCGATACATGAGGTAAATCGAAGATAACAGTACTGCTTACGTTGCACTAACATTTAAAAAAACAAAACAATGTGTGACATGCAATAATTTAGAACAATAAGATAATGGTCAGAATAAATGCCATAAGGCTCGGGTTGAGTGGCTCTGCACCACAACACTTTCCATGGATGTTTAATTACTTGTTAGGAGTACATGAGTACGAAAGGAACATTCTGCATCTTCATTTTAAACTTTTAACACAAAAATTATATTTTCATTACTTAATCAGTTCTTTGGTGACAACTTGGTTGTGTCCAGGATTTTCTTCAAACGTGCACTTGAGCTCCGTTGCGTAGCTTCAGTTAAGCACATAAATCAGTCCAAAAAGCATCAAACATCCAAGAGTGACACTGCAGAACTTCCACACCAACATCTGTAGGTTGGTCTCTAGGACCAACATCAGCATCCTCTGAATGAAAGATGTACATGCCCACTGTTGTCTGTGCAATTCCAGACTCAGCCTCTGCACTTTCAACAGTCCTGGAGGATAAACAAAGAGAATGAGTAGTGTTCCAATGCCAGTCACAGTGTCATATTCTGAAATTTTAAGGACACATTGTTGACAAACTCTGACATTCTGGATATGTAGACTCAAGTTGTGAAATAGTGGTTCAGTGAGCACGAAGAATCATTTTCATGTATGAATTGATCACCAGTCCTGAGCTTAACTCTACTGAATGTCTTGAGGATGAGCTAGAGTCGACTTGACTCTCCCATTGTCAATACAAGATCCAGGCCAAAAATAAATGCAACTCTTGATGGAAATAAATGTTGTGATGTTGCATAATGTTGTTTAAACAATGCCACACAGCAAAATGTTATGAAAGCTATAGGTGGTCCAATGAAAGTAAAGTCGACTCCAGCACATCCTAAAGACTTTCAATAGGGCTTAGGTCAGGACTCTCTGGTGGACAATCTTTCACAGTTTGAGCCTGATGAATCTTGACACTGTTATCCTGGAATATAGACATGGGTATGATTTCTGACCTGGTTGTTTGAGAAATAAAAGCCTACACACTGCATCAGTTAGGGCTAAAAGAATTGTTGCCGAACAAACAACATGCCAGAAACATTAATCACTTCAAGTAATGAGTCAGTCCTTAAATATCAAGTATTTACTCAATTAAATCCAGACAGCGACCTTTTTTGGCCTGGCAGTATAAAATAAGAATTAAATGTATAGCCAGTTATTTTGAACTATACTACCTTGAGGAGAAGAGAATTCTGATGGAACTGGACACAGCCAAGTTTAAAAACATGAGCACTTGTGTTGTTCAAGGATGGTCAAGCGGCTTGATATCACACACACACAAAAAAAACATTAAACATTGAGTACATTTTACAAGAAAACACAATTTCAGTATTTTACTTCAAAATGTCATATATTAATGTCACATAAATGTATTAATCAATCTTTCTTTGTAATTATTTGTACTTAAACTTTACTCTGCATTGCCATAATCTATAACAGCTGTAAATGTGCTATTATTTCTCAAATGAACTGTAGAGAACAAGCTTGTTAAGAACATTCAGTGTACTTAAATTTTAAGTTGACTGAACTTGTAAAAGAGTAACCAATACTCAAGTTTTCATACTAACTTCTAGTTACCTCTACTAAGAGATAACAAATAAGCTAATTTGCTGCATACTACGCACACATGAGCAAAGCGAGACTGTGATGCCAATAAGAAAATTAACATAGCTATCAATATAAATATATCCAATAGATATATATAGCAGGTTGACACTTACCACATATTCTTCAATGATGGTCTCCATGTCTTTATTGAGGTAGAGACTCCTCGGGATGTAATTGCAGTTGATTTTAGTCTTCATTCTCAAACATGCAGAACAAGAAGATCACAAAAACAGGACCATTGATTTGCTCATACATAAAGCTAAAGCTGAGTCAAAAATCCAATCAACTAATGCTGCAACTATACAATAAACCCTGTACAATAGTGTATTACAGTGATTTGTAAAGAAATATTTAAATTGCATGCAAGGCTGTTTTTATATTATTATTTTTTAAATAATATTTTATTTGCTGAAATACAAACATTTAAACAGTGGATGTCATTACTTGATTTTTTTAAGACTAATTTACTCAAAATTACATTACATATTGAACAACGGGTTAAGTAAAAATATAACGAATGTCATCTAGTGCATATATTTAGCAAAATTATCCTTATTTATTTTTTCTAGTTAAGTAACAAGTTTAGAGTTTATACTCACTCAATGGCTTTTCTGTGACATTGTTTACAAGCCGTGTCTTTAGCCCTATTCGCACGGGATTAGTATTACCTGGTGACCTCCAGTCATTTGTAATAATTGCGGAGGTTGTCTGTGATCATAATCCCGTGCGAATCGGCCATGGCTGTCATTTGTAAAGTAAAAATTCCCCCGCAAATGACCTACCATATTTCGCCGAACACCGAGGTCCTGTGATAATATTAGTCCCGTGTGAATTTGCATCTCTGTGATTTGGCCAGCATTTGGTGGGTCGTATATAATTTTTCAAGGTTTTTGTTTCCTGTGCGTCTTTTTATCTATCTTTCGCAAAGAATGGAGCTGCGTTGGAGTGTTTGATAGTATTTTGGGTGCTGTCATATCGCTACACCATACAATTTGCAGAAAGAGAAAGCTGAAAAGGTTTAATGCATTACAAATGAATCAAGCATAAAGCTGGAGATATTATTTTAACCTGGTGAAATGTAAATGACACGGGGCACAAAACTATATTAGTTTCTTATTTTCTTTTTAAATCCATCTAATTGGACCATATAACAGGACTCTCAAAGCCTTGACATCCGGGTATCCGGGAGATAAGTCAGTAATTTCGAATAAAATCACAGGCTTCGCTTATCCCGTGCGAATGCACCACACGAAATTCAGATGGAGGGGGTGGGGGGTAATTTCAAATTCACACATGGTCCCGTGCGAATAGGGCTTTTGACGTCTTGAAACTCTGAGCGATTACATGAGATGTGATTCATTCCGGTAGGATGCTCTGTTTCTTTCAACACCTTCTGATGATCGTTGATGTTTATTTTCTGTGGTAACTAGAAGTAAAGATGGAGAGATGATCGGTTCATGTGAGTTCTGCACTGATGCTTGTACTGAGGCGCTAAAATGATCTTTCATGCTACATTTAACTTTAGTGACACAATTGACAGAATCTCAAATCTGACACTTTGTTTCATATCACAAATAACAAAACTTACTATGATTTTTTGTGTTTAATTAAGTTTTGTTCACGCATCAAGTGAAAACATTATCTATCGATTCTTAGGATTTATAATGAGATCACTGTTTTTTTTTATTTGCATGAGCATTACCAAAGCCGCTTTAAACATGTCATTGCGCAGTACCGCCACCTACCGACTGGAGGATGGTAAACGATGCCATTTGTATGTAAACCACTGATCTATATAATCTCTATTATAGATCAGTGACGTAAACCAATCTCATGCAAATTAACTAATTGGATCTGAATTGTTTCTGAGCCAGCTTTATTTAAAACCTATTCATAATTTTTAACTGATTAAATCTAATAGTTTTGAAAGTTAACAGATTTCTATGCAAATAGCCTACTTAATAAAAAAATTGTGCCAAGATTAATTTTTTTTAAGACTGTATCTGAAATCACATACTTGATCACTCATTCACTGTTTCCTACATAGTGGATGCCACAGCATTTGCTATATAGGTAACAAGTGAAAAATGACTGAATGAATTCAAACTCTGAGATTGAAGCACTGGCTTACTAATTTTGTATACTGCGTATGAAGGCAAAAAAAGAAGAAAAATTAGGTTTCAGCGAAAAAAATCAAGCTGATTATGCATATAGCTAAAGTTTGTTCTTTCTGTCTGTCTGTCTGTCTGTCTGTCTGTCTTTCTCCATTTAACTCACCCAAAACTTAATACTATTTATGAATTAATAATTAATGATGTTTGCATGTATAAATAAATGAATGAATAAATAAATAAAATAAAATATATGGGAATTTAAAAAATATATATTTATAGTTTTTAAAATAATGATTAGGATGTGCATGCATACATGTTTTCAAGGTGAAAGGAAAATATGAAAATAAAATATGGAAATAAAAATATTTACTCTTTACTTGGTTACACCACAAGTCATGATTAAAACCTTTCTTGAAATTCACATAAAAGTTTATCAAAACCAAATGAAACTATCATGAATAAAAAGAGTGCATATTTATGGACTTGAAACATTTTTAAACTAGATTTGTCCTTTTTTAATCATGTATTTTAATGATTATATAGAGTATAAAGATATACAGGAAGTTGTTAACTAAGAAATAAGAGAAAAGTCCACAGAATGGCTAACACTGAGTATAGTGCACAATATTGGGAGCGATTTGGGACACTGTGTGTCTCTGTTTCTGTCTGCAGAAGGAACAGTCTTTGTAAGGTGACTGTATACATTAGGAATGTGTGTGCGCGTTAGAGACGGGCCTGCTGGAGCTCTGCGCTCCTATCCGCTGTAGCATGCTGCTTTTAAGAGGAGGTGTTTAAGTAACCACTGCTGTAATTTAACATCACTTAAGGGCAGATCTGAATACCTTGGAATGACTTCATTCACATTGCTAATTTACAGATTAAACGCTAAGAGGATTGTAGGTGAATGGCTGTATTTACCACGCCTCACCGAACGCCTACAGACACTTTCCCATGACGCTTGGAGAGACCAATGCTTTCTAACTGTACTAGGACATAAAACCTGAAGCCTTAACAAATGACCCTACATTTGTTGAGTAGCAGCCTCACATTTCAGCCCCATTCTAAAAACTATATGAATGTTGATGCACTATATAACAAAATATGCACTGTTTCAAACCAAACAGCTGTGTTTTAAATAACATGTTACCATACCACTCTTCTAAATCTGCAGTCTGTTTCTTTTCCTTACTTTTTGTGCACTATGTAATACAGTATGTATGCCACTGTATCCCACAATGCAAAGTGCTCAGTTCAATACAATTTAATATATTTTCAATATCAATTGTAATTATTTTTCATTTTTTGACTCTCAAAATACTTCTAATTCAGTGACATTCAAACATTTTTAAGTGTGACTGAAGTGTCCAAATACTTTTTGGGACTCATGCTTGCTTCTCTCCTGAGCAGAGTGAGTTTATGATAGAAACACACCTCCTTTCCTGCCTCAGCGGCGATGGCCGTGTGCCCAGTCTGTGTCTGGTTGAGCTGAAAGGATGGAGAGAATGTGAATGTGTGTCAGAACCAGTGAGAGACAGAATGAAAAGAGGGGACTGGACCTGCTGGATGAAGCTTTCAGTAACTAAATGAGGGCGTTTTAGCAGGCACATTGATACATAGGGTTCAGTTAAAGAAATAGTTCACTTAGAAATCAGCTTCATATTGTATTCCATGGAATAGCACTTCCTGTTTGTGTCCCACCCCACTGCAGCTCTGTGAGAATAGAATGTTATCTTTCTCCTCCAGCTCCTCTAGGAAACATCTTCCCTTGCGTCAAGTTCAAAGAAAGCCATCAAAGAGAATCACAGGTGGAGGGTTAACAGCAGTGTCTCTCTCACACACACCACCATCTGGAATCATTGTTGTCCTGTAGTAAACGCATCTGAGACCAGGTGCTGCTGAAGCTCATAGTAGTACACTTGTGGGAAAAAACTTTCTGCATGTAGAGGATAATTTGACACACCAGAGGTGACAGCCACAACTAAGGCTGGCATTTATTCTATGTTCACAATGATTTTGAAGATGATAATGAATTTAAAAATGGTTACACAATTACTTTTATTAACCATTAAGTTCCTTATTCATTTTGTAATCCTGCCATATCTTTATAATTTTCCTAATTTTATTTCTTATATTAAACATTTTAACTCTAATTATCTATACCAGATAGATAGATAGATAGATAGATAGATAGATAGATAGATAGATAGATAGATAGATAGATAGATAGATAGATAGATAGATAGATAGATAGGACTCAGCTGCTCAGATTGAGTTGGGCAGGTCATTCCACCAGCAGGGAACAGTTAAGGTGAAAGTCTGTGAAAGTGATTTTGTCTCTCTTTGCGATGGCACTATAATGTGCCTTTCACTTGCAGATTGCAAGCTTCTGGAGGGCACATACGTCTGAAGTAGTGAATTTAGGTAAAGGGGTGCAGAGCCAGTGGTTGTTTTGTAGGCAAACATCACTGCCTTGAGTTTTATGCAAGCAGCTATTGGTAGCCAGTTCAAGTTGGTGAACAGAGGTGTTACATGGATTCTTTTTGTCTCGTTAAAGACTAATCTTGCAGCCACATTCTGAATTAGTTGTAGAGTATTGATAGAACTGGCTGGAAGACCTGTCAATAGAGCATTGCAATAGTCCAGCCTGGACAGAACAAGAGCTTGAACAAGGAGTTGTGTAGCATGTTTTGAAAGACAGGGTCCGATCTTCCTAATGTTGTATAAAGCAAATCTGCAGGACCATGCAGTTTTAGCAATGCAGTCTGTGAAATTTAGATGATCACCAATCACAATTCCAACGTTCCTGGCTGTCCTTGAAGGAGTTGTGGTTGATGCACGTAGTTGGATGGTGAAATTGTGATGAAGTGATGGTTTTTCTTACACCACAAGCAGTTCTGTCTTGGCAAGGTTGAGTTGAAGGTGATGGTCCTTCATCCAGCAAAAAATGCCTTTTAGACAAGATGCGAGCAGCTATCATCAGCTAGAGGATAGAATGAGAGGTAGAGTTGTGTGTCATCAGCATAGCAGTGAAATGAAAAGCCATGTTTCTGAAAGACAGAACCTATTGTGATGCCATGCAGACAGAGAAAAGAAGCGGCCCTAGAACTGAGCCCTGAGGCATCCCAGTAGCTAGATGTTGAGACTTGGACACCTCACCCCTCCAAGATACCTTGAAGGACCTATCTGAGAGGTAAGCCTCAAACCACTGGTGTGCAGTTCCTGAGGTGCCCTTTGCCAGTAGGGTTGACAGGAGGATCTGGAGGTTTACCGATTACATATATATACTGTACATTGGCTTTTCAGAGTTGTTTTTAGGTGTATTTTATGTGCATGTTATTTTTGTACTTGTAGATTTATTTTCACTTTAAAAAATTATTAACACACCGATTTGAAAGGCTGATCATTTTTTTAATGTTTATTTAGTGATATGGCCCTATAGACAGAGCTATCAGTTTCTGATTACCTGTTGCTTCTCCTCTGAAACTCTTAATCAGTCATGAAAAGACTGGTCTGCTCGCTGCTGTCTGGAGCCCATCATGCCCTGCTCCGTCTGCGTGGTGATCCGCCCCACCTCTTCCTCTCTCTGGGGTGAGAGGCTGTATTGTCTGCTGTATGGATTGGTCGTCTGAATGAGGCTGAGTGCCTTTCCCAGGGGCTTAGCGTCTCGGCGAGGGGGCTGTGTATACAGTTACGCAGGCCATGGGAGATGATGTGTGCCCTGCTTTGGGGGCTCGGCCTTTGTGCCCATCTGAGAGAGTGAGATGGGCCATTTGAAAGGCTGGCAGTATTTGGGGTGATGGGATTGGGTAATTCGTAACCCCATGTGTTTCAGTAAACTTTGGAAGGTTAGCCATCCCTCCCCATGATTCCTGCATCCTCAGCCACAATGTTCCTCAAAAATAACCCATATGCACCCGCATTGTCCTGAAACAATTGCGTAACAGCAGAGCTTGGCCGTATTGTTTTGGGGGTATGTTTACTTATGTATTTTCAGAGTAAACAAGGGGGTATCAGTAGAGGAGTGTGTTATGTTTTTGAGCCAAGATTCTTTCTGTCAGTGTTTATCAGTCTAATTCAGTTCAGCCTCCTGTAGTTGTGTGAATAAAAGCTCACGGGGTCCTGTCTCACTGTCAGGAGTGCAGACTAGTCTCATTCTCTGCTCATGAGTTCAGATTGAGACATTTTCCTGTCTGGCCTTTTGCGCTCTCTTTTCACGTGTCCCGTGGTGGCTCAATCAGTTTATGTAAAATGCATGTACAGAATGTGTACAAAAGTGTGTTGAGTTCAGGTAAAAAAGTGTTTTGATATCAAATTAGTTCACCCAAAGTAAACATTTTGGCATTATTTACTCACCCTCAGATTGCTCCAAATAATTTTTTCTTTCTATCATTTGTTGCATTGACATGTTACGTTGAAACTGACCATTGTTGATGGCACATCATTTGAGTGCTTCAGCACAGGGGAAGATTAATAGTGAATTTTCCCATCAAAACAGTACCAAGTATTATAGAGGCTAATATTTTGAATATTGATACCAGTAAGTCGGTGCCTATTGCCTTGAGGGCAGTACGACGACATATCGTAGCATTGCTCTACGGGCGTCCAGAGTTTGAATCCTGGCTCAAGGACCTTTCCTGATACTGCCCCCTTCTTTCTCTCACATAGCTTCCTGTAATGTATTATTATTTGTTTATTATATTTGTTAATTGTAATTAATTATTAAGTAATTGTTAAAAAATAAATAAATAAAAATAATAAACATTATTATTTACAAAAACAACAACAACAATATTTCTTTATTTCTTTATATTTCTTTATTTATTTTTAGGCATAAGCAGATATATATTTCACTACTGGACGGCTCTGTCTTTCTTTGAATCCAGTGTTCAGAGGAGTGGATGGAGAAATAGTTACGCACCCTACGCAGCTATTTGCTAACACAGTTCATTTTTTCCCCCACCTCGTAGCTTATGGTAGTTTCTTTTTCATTACGTTATTTTGTGATATTTTTATTTAAGAATTGTTTCTCTTCCAGCATCAGTATCAATCTGTAGGATTGACATTCAGGACTGTATGGCTGTAGATGTTTTTGCATATAACAAACAAATCATATGGATTACTTCTTTGGCGCTGAAAGTGAAGATTTTTCAAAAATTCTCCTTTGGTTTTCCACAAAATCAATAGAAACAATGTGCAGATTTGAAACAACATGATGGTGAGTAAATGATGAACATTGGATGAACACTGTCTTTACTAGTTGTTTTAATTTAAAACTGAGTTGTACATACAACCAGTTGACAGACTGCAGTCTGTATAGTATCTGTGTGTGTAGATTGTGATGGTATCATCCAGTATCTGTTAAAGACTCACGGATCTCAGACTGGGGCTCCTGCCCAGTGCATTGATTGTTTCTGGCTAATTAGATTAGTCTAATCACATTAAGTTGGTGCCGAGGCGCGTCCTGACGGAGGAATAGAAATGAGACCGTGTCATTGTTGGCACATAACCGTCAATGTCACACCATCCCATGGAGTTTCATTCTTCAGATAAACCATCTTTGTTCAGCTTGTCCAGAGCATCTCTTGGGAGAAGACTGTAAGAAATTAACCCTCAAGCCATGACTACAGCATTGCTTTCCATTGAGGATCATAAAGACGATAAAAATGTTACAGAAATGAACTTATCTGGCATTATAATGTATATAGAGCTGGTACAGATTCAGTAGATGTCTTGTTTACTGTGGCGTCAAACCTTTGAGAATTAGACTAGGATTTCCTGAACTAGTCTGAGTCTATAAATCCAGATGTCGACTTACATTAGAGCATCGAGTGGGTCTGTCTTGTACAGTCATTTCATCCATATACAATAGTTCTGATCTACTACATGGAATTTCCTCATGCAGCAATTGATTGTCCGCAAGGCTCCGCCCCCTTAGTTACTGTTGCTCAGTCAGACAAATGTTACAGAATGAAGACACTTGGGAGTTTGTTGTCCAAATGTCAGAAATCACTGGCCAGCACTGGTGCCAGCTGAACTTCGCTGCTCCATCAGCATCTCAATATATGAGACACGTGGCATATCATATCCCTGCCAAGCTAGACTGGCAGCCGTAGGGAAGAGCCACCTACATGGTGCTCAGATCTGCTGAAACTGCAGGGAAATTCAGTTGCACACCATTTAAGGTTCATAAAGTATTTTTTAAAACAAATTATTTTAATAATAATAATAATTATTTAATTTGAACTACATTTAATTTGAATCTAATTATTTTAGATATTGTACCCGTTAATTATTTTCTGTAATGATTTATCGTATACAATCTAGTATTTTCCTTCTTAAACATTTATGCATTTTATGTTATCCTTTGAGTGTAACAATGTTATTTTAGTATAATCAGATACTAATATAGTTTTTATTCATATTTTATTTAGTTTAAAAAAAAATGTTAATTGAATCAAACATTTTAATTTTAGTTCAAAGTTTAGGAATTGTTGTTTTTATTATTTAATTTTTTTTTAAATATATATTTCTATAATATTTCATTTTTATTTCAGTTTGTTATTTTAGATTATTAAATAGAAATATCAGAAATGCTTTGGCATTAGGCAAAAATAATTTATTTCAGCTAAAATGCATTTTCATTTGTCTGCGTGTGTGTATAGTTTTAGTTTCAGGTAAGCAGAGCTGGGTAGATTATCTATTACTGAGTCCAAATTACATCACAAAAGTTGTAGTCAGTAACGTAATCCATTACATTTACACATTTTATGTAATATACTCAGATTACTTTTAGATTACATTTAGATTACTTTTGGCTTAAATCGTTTATCACATTGATTTAAACAAGATCATCTTGTACCATAATGATGTACAAATACAAAGACTGGGAAAATATACTACTTTCATTGTAATTAACAACATGAAGTGCAGTAAACATTATAGTACATCAAGGTTTCCCAAACTGGGGTTCGTAAAGAAACTGCAGGGGGTTTGTGAGTTTAATGAAAGGCAAAAATGTAATTAAATCATAAAAATGTCAAATTAAAATAAATCATTTTAAAATAACAATCAAAATAATTCACTTACTAAAAAATAATAAATATTTTATGTTTACCTGCACGCCATATGGCCTACTCTAATTACAAGTACTTAATTTTTGGAATATGATTACGAAATCCAGATTACATGTAATCAGTTACTACCCAGCTCTGCAGGTAAGTATAAGTACCCTGGACTATACTGCTGGGCTGTATTTTTCAGGTTTTTTTTCTCCAGTCATGTAAAGTGTTGCTGACTTGTTGTACAGCATTGTTTTTAGGGCATCATAGGTTGGTTTCACAGTGAATCTAAATGCGCAACGTATATAAGTAAATCCCCATGAAGTGAAGTCACAAGTTAAATCATCATATCCGTTACCAGTCATCATGCACATTATCAACAAATTCATTTGTTTCATCTTGCTCTTATCTCTTGCTTGAACATTAAATCCAGGCAGGAAAAAAAAAACATCAGACATCATTATGGAAATCGAAAACATGGAGGCCTGAAACAGGGGGTCTGAGGGGAGCACAGCCCATCTGAGCCTATCAGATCCAAATGTGCGGTTCTAGCTTACATAACACACCTGCAGCGGCCCAAATCCTGTCCATGTCTCTCTTGTTTTTGGATGGCCCCTCTCTCCCCTCTCAGCTCCTACTGAGGGTGAAGCACAGGTTGCCTCAGTCATACCTAAACGCAGCTGCACCATTCCCAAATAAGGCTCTGTGTTTCATTGAGAATGCTCTGGGTTACATTTTCACTTTAAACAAAAAAGAACAAGGCGATCTCAAGATTTGTTTGTTTTTTGATAAGCTGCTTCTTTTAAGCATAGAAATATACATGTAAAATACTTGAAAATATTAGGCACTGGGAGAGATGGCACAACAATTGTTTGACTTTATGTCAGCGGGTAACAATTTTGCCTTTTTTTCTCCCACAAAAACTATAAAGCAGCCCAACTGTTTTCAACACTGATAATAATAAGAAATGTTTCACGAGCAGCAAATCAGCATATTAGAAAGATTTCTGAAGGATCATGTGACTCTGAAGACTGGAGTAATGATGCTGAAAATTTTCCATCACAGAAATAATTACTTTTCAATATATATTACAGTAGCAAAGCTTTGGTGAGTGTACAATAATTAAATTAAGCATTACAAATCATTTATCATTTATTTATTTATTGTGCTTTTATGGCCATTGATTTATAAAATAGACATTCTATATTTTTGACCTTTTTTATGCTTCATGAATTGGTTCAAACTGTTCATTTTGGTTCATTAATTCAGAACTTTGATTCAGTGTTTTTTTGTGTCATGACTTAAATGCATTTACAGAACATATTTTTCATATATTACAATGTTTTATGAAAATATAATCAGGTAAATTTAGCTGTTTATTAGTATGTAATTTTTTAGATTGCTGGATATTGCTCAGTTGTATTGTTATATTGCTGCAAAATATTAAATATTATTCTCTCTTGTGTTTATTTAGTGTGGAACACATGCCTTGATTATTTTAGATTTTTACTCTATTTAAATTCTTGCATTAGACTTATTTGAAATGATGGTTCCTTTGATTGGTCAAGGAAATATTGTTTTTATTTTTAGTTTTTGGATCATCCTGCTGTAGTTGTGTGCAGTAAGAGTCCTTATCATATCTCTATAATATCCTTTGTTTCTTTTCTACTGCAGCCTGAAGAGTTTGAAGCCGTCCACTCCCACACCTTCCGGCTGAAGACATTCAAGAAGGGGAAGCACTGTGGCGTGTGCAAGCAGACTGTAAACAATGAGGGACTCATCTGCAGAGGTCAGTCCAGGGGAGGGTGGACCACCTGGGGGTGTCTTCCACTAGGGACATCTGCCCATCCCAGCATCTGATGAGAGCTAATGGATAAAGGTTGAGATGTTTGTGAGGGGTGGCAGCTGCTCCCACTGACCAGTCAGTCTGTCCCACTAATGAAATATAATCATTAACCCGATTAGGCCACTGAGAGAGAATGTGTGGTGTTACAGACAGGGCTTATACTGCAGAATCCTGCAATGGCCGCTGGAAATGACATCACCGCTTGATGTGTGACTTCAGAGAGTGAAAGAGCAACACAAGGTTCCCATTACGACAGGATGGTTAGGGCGGATATTCACCTGATTTGAGTCCTGCTGTGGTGAAGATTCAGCCGGAATGGAATGTCAGCTTCCATCAGGGAGGTCTAGAAGTTAAAACATGGTTTATGCCTGATGTTTCTACACTAGAGCCAGGATTCACACCAAAAATGAAGTCATCACCAGGGCCGTTTCTAGGCATTGTAGGCATCTGTCATCATTTACGCTCCCTCATGTCGTTCAAAACATGTATGACTTTCTTCTGTGGAACATAAAAGAAAATAGTTAGAGAGTTTCAGCTCCCATTGACTTCTATTGTATGGTCAAAAATATAATGGAAGTCAATGGCAATGGAAACTGTTTGGTTACCAACATACTTCAAAATCATTTCTGTTTTTGTAATTTATTAATTTACTTAAATTTATTTAATCCAGAAAATGTTGCAAAACTGAACTATTTAATGCAGACAGGGCCTAATGTGTTTATTGTATATTTGTTTTTCACTTAATACATCTTGAGATTAGCATTATTTAAAAATACCATCATGGATCAATAAGGATCTTGTTGAAATGATCAGAAACGGTCCTGGTCATCACGATACATTTGTCTGCACAACAGTCTTTTCTATAATTCAGTATTAATGAGCTTCCATAGACAGACTGGAACTTTAACTCCTTTTTTTCCCTATCCATTGATGAATTACTCAACCCTGACCATGTTCTTCTGCTGAATTGTTAGAGTTAGGACATACTGTATGTTCATATAAAGTCAAAGGTCATGGTAAAAACCATTCAATCTTACAAATACAGTATGAAGACAGTATCTGGTTTGCTGGGGTTCTGGTAGCACATCTCCATTTCTCCAGTGCACCGCTTTATTATCATCTGTTACATAAAACTGAGCAGTGCCAGCAGAAACTCGGGTATCAAGAAGAGATTTGCAGTTAAACTTTTGTCAGTGCCAATAGCTGCAAAAGCTCTGGCAGGATCAGAGACATCTGATGCTCACCGACAGCAGTAACCTTCAGATCCAGAACAAGTCCTGCTCAAGACATGACGTGTTTCAGGTTCAATACACATTAAAGTTTAAATTTAAAATAAGAAGAGACTTCAAGAAACAACTTTCAGGCAAATATTGAGCAATTTACCGGTGCTTTCAGTTGAGAGAATCATTAGTTTGCTGTTGTCAATCTATGACAGATTAGGTAAAGAAATGTTATCTTTTATGTAGCATCGCAGTTGTCTGTAATAGTTTTTGTCAGTAGTATTTTAATTGAATAATAACTATTTTGTAAATGTTTATTTTTAATCATGTATGTTAAAATATGTGCTGTTTATTTTCCAGCTTTTAATGTCTTAAGTAAATTTTTTTCCATATTAGAATGAGTGAATTGTCCGGTACGCTGTCCTCTATGTAGACAATGTTTTTTGGATGTGGCAGTTGACTCTTTTACTTTCATTAACTTTACAGTCCCATCTGCAGCTGTTATTTACAACACCCATTTTCAAGCCCTGTAAATTTTAGCAACAGTCCTGCTCAAACAAGGACAGTAAGTGATCACATTAGTCTCATGCCAACTATAGATTTTTATGGTTGGCCATAAAAAAAAAGAAATCCATACTTATTTACACAAGCAAGTTGTCATGGGAATTTATTAGCCTTGAGCGCGATGTCTGTATCAAAGTTGTTTGCTGTATTTCTGTGTTCAGTTGGTGTTACGCTTTTCAAAGCCATTAGCACTTGAGTCTTTAATTGTGTAGATCATCTTGGGTAATGATTTCCATTCAGAATGATAGATCTGTCATTGTCATGTGTCTCTAGGGAGTGTGTCCCATCTGAGTGGTATTGAGTCATTGAGTTAAAGACAGTTAAGACTATTAGCTGATTGTTTGAGTTGTTAACCTGCTGCTTTCTCCAGTGCGTGTCCATCACAACACAAAGGACCGAGTCCTCTTAGTGACCTTTGATAGCTGAGGGCTTTGAGATGGAAAGTACAGGACAGAGAGGTTTATGGGATCCTTTGTAGCTGGATTGGCAAATGGGATGTTTTAAATGGGCGTCAAGTGACAGAACAAAACTTCACTAAACATTATTTGTAGCAGGCTTTCTAGTCAATAATCGCAATAATCTTTCTACATTTTGATATGATATGATTTCAAATTCTGTCAGCTTAATAATGGAATTAAATATCGTTTTGGCGCTCTTTAAATTGACGCGACAGATGGGGGTTATCGTGTGAACCGATAATCTCTTGCTATGAGTTACAGCACAAACTAAACATTAATGAACACCAGAAGGCATGTTGAAAGAAACACTACAACTTATTGAAATGTTTCATGTCTCATTTAATCGCTCAATGAATGTTTAAAACGTGGAAAGACGTCAATAAAACAGCTTGCAAACAATGTCACATAACGTTACATTTACCTTAGGAAAGCCATTTGATGTTCATAGCTCGCTAATTAGCTAGATAAGGAACATTTTGCTAAATGTATGCAGTATATTACATAATTCTTTTTTTTTTTTTTTTACTTAAGTTGTTTTGATTGTTTGAAATGTCCAGCGCTCTCTCCACCCTCAATACCACGACTGAGGTGCCCTTGAGCAAGGCACCGAACCCCCAACTGCTCCCCGGGCGCCGCAGCATAAATGGCTGCCCACTGCTCCGGGTGTGTGTTCACGGTGTGTGTGTGTGTTCACTGCTGTGTGTGTGCACGTTGGATGGGTTAAATGCAGAGCACGAATTCCGAGTATGGGTCACCATACTTGGCAGTATGTCACTTCACTTAAATAAATCTGTTATGAAAACAAGTGCTTATTACCGCCAATATTTAAATGTTTACATTTCAACGAATTGGAGTAGAAAAACATTAAAAAGTTTATATAGGCTAAATCAATTTTATGTGCAATTTAAACATGTAAATGCAATTACATTTTTATTTGAGTGTTGATTATTAACTGATCGATGAACTGTTATTATTATTAATCATAAACGGTTAAAATTTTCTGCTAAACTTTTTGAACCTCATTTCTGTATCACCAGTATGTACAGTATATGTAGGCTAAGGCTATATTTTTACTGTTAGTATGAACATCCCTACAGTAATACTACTTTAATAATAAGTGTTTATCTGCTGTCACCCTGACTGAGTGTTATGGGCTGTTAATCTGGTCATATTGGCTTGTCATGCTCTTTTAGTAGATGGAGGATGGAGGAAATTACAAATGATCTGAGCTGATATATGAATTGTCTCTTTTTGAGTAAATTTAGTTTGAAAGGAACCATACCTGCACTTAAAAGCTTTGGGAAGATAAGCATCCTGCCATGGTGCTCATAAATGAGCGTAGTTTTATCGCAGGCAGCTGTGTCCCATCTAAAGGTAAATAAAGCATGCAGTCCACAGGCCTGATCACAGTCGAGCACTTGACATGAGAACAGCAGGTCAGACTGAATATGGGTTGCTGTCGTTTTTAGTGCTTGAATTAATTGCAGACATGGATTATTTTTTTAAATTTTTAAATGTGTGGTCTGTAATCAGAGACGGCACTTCAAATAAACAATGTTAACAATTTATCTACTATACCAGTCAATCAGTTTGCAACCAAAACCATAAGACATCAGTGATAGCACATTTAGGATGAAAATACCCAGCATCTGACAAAGTTGAGCAATCCTCCATTAGAAAAGGATATGCCAGTTTTTAGAAAGCAGCACCTCTCTGGATATAGAAGGGCGTCCTGCATTCAGTACAAGGACAGAATGCACCGTACACCCCCTTTTGAGCCCCCTGCCCTGTAACGTAATCTCATCTGATTATTTTCATTCCAGCCGATCACAGTTTTGGACGCGTTTCCTTGCAAGAGTAAAAGCAGCCCGCCTGACTCTGTCATGACTCACTGTTGTTTTTCGTTTGCTTTTCAATGGCATCAATTGATCTGCCGTGTCTTCTCGCCAGCATAAACACCTCAGGCACAGCGCTGAGGTGACCCAGAGATATGAAACGATGTCAAGGGGAAACATGTACGTAAAAATAGCATTTTCTGCGGTTTCATTAGCATTCCATCTCTGCCTCTGGACATTGAGACTGTTTTCCTTTTTCAGAAAGAAATGCAAAATCTCCCCTGATCACCCTCAGGGGTGCAGGCTGCTTTTGAAGAGACTGATGGTGTGCTGGATTTGTGTTTGTGTGTGTTGCGCGCACACATGGCAAACACATGCAAGCGGACACACACACACACACACACACACACACACACACACACACACACTCTAACAGAGTCCAAGCCAGTTTACACAAAGGAGTCTGTCCAGAAAATAAGTGAGCGCATGTCCTTTAAAGGTGAAATGTGCAATTTCTGTGCCTTGTGTTTAGTTGGTTAAGTTTGGAATAGCATACTAATAATCACTGTTTCTGAAGTATTTATTCTTTGCAAGCTACTAGAATTCTCTGTTTGCAAAGAAAAGCTAGATGACTTGATGACATTCAGATGACGTTCATTGAAATGTACAATATACAACAAAGAACACGGCACTGTATCCCACAATGCATTGTCGACTTGACCTTCCATTGGCAGTGTAACAAATTATCAGAGTCATTTCAGATACATTTTTTGACTCATTTCCAAATCTGAATTCCAAAAGTAAAAACTTTATTACACAAAACTGAATTAAGAATGCAAAATAAATCTGCAAAATAATCATTGCGTCCTTCCAGCTATTCGATTCTAATATATTCAGAACAACAGCATGATTACAGTATTGGCCTAGTTTATTGAACCGCTTTCAGTAAACAAGAAGTTAATAGCGAGCAACTTATATTTTAGACACAGTGTTGTCAGTTTCTTTGCATATTTTTGCTCTGCCAATGAAAATGGTAAAGCAGTGTCAGCTGTTGCATGCATCTGAGTAACACACAGTAGTGGCGTTTTGTTCCTAAATGAATCTATTTTTAAATGAATCGCTTCAGTGAATGATTCAGTGACTCACAAGAACACTTTACTACAAAAAGTTAGTTTCTTAATCAGTATATTGTCTTGTGTTCATATACACATATGTGAACATTCTTAAATAAATAAAAAATGCATTAATTGAGACAAGAAAATATTTACCAGTGGGGTAGGACAAATTTATTATTTTTTCCTTTACATCTAAGTTTATTTTCTTACTCCATTGGCAGACATGTTATTTTTTTTAAAGCAAAAACTCAATTTGTATACATTTTTAAGCATACAAACCTACACTCTTAAAAGTGCTGGGTTATTTCTGTAAACACATTGTTGGGTTAATTGTGCTGGGTCATAATTCTGGGTTGTTTGAGGTACTGTAAACACACAGTTGGGTTGTTCATGCTGGATCAAATGGACTGCAAGGGGTTCTTTCACCACTGAACACCTGGGTTTGGTTATTTTTGACCCAACAGGTTTGTTTATTTTTCCTCTTCATCGAATTTTCTGGATTCTTCACTCGTCTCGTCATCAGACGGTCAAGCAACTCGCATCAAGCAGGATTATAAGGTAAATTAATATGATAATATGATTATTTACCTCTATTTTTAATAAACTGTAGTAAGAGCACATTGATTTCACGGTTAATGTGATATTTGAACTATCGCTGTGCGGGTTAACGTTAGCGTTATTCTGTGAATGAAGTAGCCGCCTACATTTTTTGTTGACAAAAAAGGCCTCAACAATCTCTTTTAGATGCTAAAAATGGAGAGTGCTTTCAAAGTCCTGCCCACTCTGCTTCCCCAATCAATATTCAAGAACGGAGGAAAGGTCTTCAGACCCACAATCACAGAATCCTGGAAGTCATTCATTTGATGTACAACTTTTTTTTTTTTTTACTTTTTCTACTCTATACACCATACTGTGCAAAAGTTCTAGGCCACTAGTATTTTTAAGAGTTAAAAATTATTTTAAGTCAGTTATTTCTATCTTTTTGCTGTAGTGTGTCAGTATGAAATATCAGTTTACATTTCCAAACATTCATTTTGCTATTAATTGTAATAATCCAGTGAGATTTTAGCACACAGAGATCTGATCAGATCATCATCTAGTCTGTCTGGAATGATATGAAGAAACAGAACAAACGGAGACGGACTGAATCCGGAAGAACAGTGGCAACGTCTCCAAGATGCTTCAAGAAACTTACCTGCAAAGTTACAGTGCTGTTAAAAGTTTTAGACACTTGTGAAAAATGCTGTAAAATGAGGATGCTGTCAAAAATAATGTCATAAATAGATTTTCTTTATCAATTAACTTCTATTAACTAAATTAAATCAACATTTGGTGTGATCATCCTTTAAATTTAAAGCAGCTTTTGCCCTCGGTGCACTTGAGCAGAGTTTCTCATGAGATTTGCAGGGAGGTTTCTTGAAGGATCTTGGAGATGTTGCCACAGTTCTTCTGGATTTAGTCTGTCTCAGTTTGTTCTGTTTCTTCATGTCATTCCAGACAGACTGGATGATGATCAGATCAGATCTCTGTGTGGAGCACTGGCTGTTTTCAGCAAACAAAAATCTTGATTATTACATGGCAAAATTAATGTTTGGAAACGCAAACTGATATTTTATTACAGACACATTACAGCAAAAGATTGATATAACTGACTTAAAACAATTTTTTTATTTAGCTGACTAAAATACTAGTGGCCTAAAACTTTTGCACAGTACTGTATATATATACTGGGGGCTTTAAATACCCCATAATTTATGCCATGTTGGTTGGATGAAATTTAGGTAGACAACCAAGTAAGCCAGTAAGCAGAAATAAACCTAAATCATTAACACAATCAATATTTAGTTTGAGCAACCTTTACCAGACCCAATTCACAGGAAAACCTTGATGGTTTGGCCGATTTCCATAAAATACACTTAAACGTTAAGTCAACTTAAATGTTACAACTTGTAGAAATGTAAGTTATGTTGCAAGACTAAGTGTTGTGTAATTAACAGGTGGGGACCAACATGGTGATGCATTCCTGCACATTTTGTGCCTTGGTGACGAGACAACGGCATCCCACACCTTCACCATTGTTTCGGGCCATGCTGTTGAAACGGACTTGTTGCTCGAGGCTATTTATCTTTTTCAAATCCTTTTTTGTGCTTGATGTTAGCTACACTAACATCTTCCTTCCTGGGAATTTCTCCAGCATGCAGTATATCATATTGATGGACATGAGTCTTCATGTGTGAAGTATTTGAGGGCAACAGTTTTTTGTGGCCACTTTAATGTTTTAATTTTTTGTCACATTTATTGTCTGTTGTAGGTCTCTTTGTTTGGATTAGTTTTAATGGTACAATGTTTGGACTGATTCTCATGTGGCAATAATCAATTTCATAGTGTTTCATAATGCTGCAATGTTGACAAAGAATAGGAATCTACAGTACCTAGTTTACAAAGTTTTGTGTTTTAAAGAAACTGATCTACAAAAACCGTTGTTTTGTTTGTGTCTGTAGGGGTTGGATGTAATGTGTAACAGTAGCACCCATTCAAAAATTGTTTTAAAAAGAAATGTGAAAACATTAAATTGATATTTACAGTTGCATTTTTTGTGTTGTGTAATTGTATTACAGAAAAATAATAATTTTACATTCCTTTGTGATTGTTATTTTTTATTATGGGTAATATTGGTAAATATAAAGATAGCAAGGCAATGAGACAACAAATAACCCAATGTTTAGGTAATGTTTAACCCAGCAACACAGTTAACCTGACCCACTGGTTGGGTCAAATAAACAACCCAGCAGTCAAATGGCTCAAACATAATAGTATTAGTTCAAAACTTAATATCTTTATATATTACGCAGTGCTGCTTCTCAAGTAAATTTATTGTAGTTGAAGGATGTTTAGATATTTTAACTAGAAAATTAGACATTAAAAAAAATACCTTGAATGGACTGGCAAATATGTGAAGTGATACAAACAGTGAACAGTCCCAGTTTCATTAGACTGTTAATCAGCACTGCTCGACCAATCAGATTTGAACGCCAGTTTTAAACAAATTGATTGCAATTCCATTTGACGTCTCAGAAATGTCACACTTCACCTTTAAAAATTTCCCACAGCAGGTCCATCACGCACTGTTTATTTTTTGTTCTCATCCATCCATCATTGCCATTGTGATTCAGGCACACACACATTACATAACCACTCACTACAGCTCATTAGGGGTTCCTGAAGTTGCCACTCCTCTCCTGGAGCTGCATTAGTGAAATGAGATAAGCAGATTGATGAAGACGGCCGTTAATTTCTCCCCGCTTATAGACGAGCTCTGCCTGTGCTGAGTCTAACATCATCACTTTAATCAGCTAAAACTCCCCGTCTCAGCATGACCTTCCATTTGATATGGCAGTGAACACACATGCAGGACTTCCTCCTGTTTGTGCTTGTTTAAATCTTTTACATTGCTACAGCTGAAAATGTATTCATGAGAAACCTCCACATTTTCATTAAAGCCTTCTGGTGTGAAATTAAAGCTCCATCACCAACCGGAATTAACACAGTTTTCAGCATAAGGCGTCTTTTCTTGAATCTGGTTGCAGACCTTCTAAGGCACCATAACGTCTGATAATCTGCAATGATGGCAGACATAAGGAGGCATCCTAATAGACAGGATGTTGTTTAAGCATCTGATTAGATTTCGATGACTTACTATCTCTGAAAGCAGTCTGAGTAGGCAGTTTTTCAGTTGTAGCCATTATGTTGATTTGGAGGGTCCAGCACCCCAAATAGCTTTTGAGGTTAAACACACCAATGAGACGCTGACATCTTCTGGTCGGTTATATATATATATTTAATCTTCCAGAGTCTTCACACATACCTTCCATATGTTACTTATTGACTTTGATGGAAGTTATACGTAATTATAATAAGTTGCACATTCAAGCAATTTTGCTCAGAATATATATATATATATTTTGTCTGTAATAATTTACCAAAGACAATAATTTAGCATAGACAAGGCTTAGGCTTGTCAGACATAGATAAAGGCTTTTTTATAGCACTACTACAACAAATTAAAGAACAATTAATGAGCATTGTGTAATAATTTTATCTGTGTTTTTATTTGTTATTCCACTGAGAATGATGGGAAATGTATATAGTTTTGTTGCACAAGCCCGTTTAATGATTAGTATTTTCTGGTTTTATTTTCTAGTATTTTATATATACATTTTTTTAATATTTGGTAAGCTTTATTTCTGTTCTTAATGAAATATTGTATTATATTATTATTATTATAAATAGTATAATTATAAATACAAAATATATATTACAATTGGCGCATTATTTTGCTAATTTTCAAGTACTAATTTGATGGGCAACCTTACTTGATTTGACATGGACTAGCCATTATACTAAATTGTGCAACAAATATATGAGAAAAGATTGTTTATAGATATTTTGCTGCAGTATCTTTTGTCCACAAGCTGTTTCTTTGCATCTGTTTGCAGATAAGCTCATGCAGTATGTGTTTTTGCCACTAGGAGACAGTGCAAGTATATACATTATGAGCCTTTAAATTGAGCAGAGATCCCGTTTGTGTCATGTTCAGGGTTTTTAGATTGCAAAAAAAAAGCCCTCCAACCACAACCTGCTCTGATTTTCTTGAAAAAACAAACAAACAAACAAACTTCACACACTTTGAAGAGTTACCACTGTATGCTGTTAATTTCTTGTACTATTACATAAGCACTGTGATCCACCGTAATGTGTGTTGAATTCAGCAGCTGTTTCAACAAATGTAGCAGTGATTTATCCTGCGTTCCCAGGCGCATGAGCACAGCTCACAGAAAGCATGTTGATTCAGTACTGCAGTGGAGTTAAACTTGAAGAAAAGCTCGGAATCCACACCAGATGAGCATCAGAGGGAATTGTGATAAATAGTCCATACAGGATATTAAAGCTTAACAGCTGCACAGGGGGTTTGTTTCTTAGTTAACACCTGAAATCACACTTAGAAGTAGATAGAGAGTGTTCTGAATGGACAGAACGGGGTCACACAGAGTGCAAAATATAATAGAGCATTGGTCTCAAACTCAGTTCCTGGAGGGCCGCAGCTCTGCACAGTTTAGCTCCAACCAGCTCCAAATCACACCTGCTTGGAAGTTTCTCGTGATCCTGAAGAGCTTGATTAGCTGGATCAGGAATTGAGTTTGAGACCAATGTAATAGAGGTTAAATGGATGGATTGTATAATTCATGAGTTTTCCTCACTTTCACACACACAGGCTTTTCATGTACTTGGTATTGAGTGTGTCTGTGGAATATTAGATACATTTGGCAGTTATTTATTTAGTTATTAAGATATGAAAACATAAAAAGCCTGTGATGTGTCCTCATTTAGATAGATAATTAAATGTGTGTCTGTGTGCTTAAAATATGACATTTATCTGTGAAATGGATTGTGCTCCTCACATGTCAGGTTGATACGTCACAAAAATGAAAGCACACAGTGAACAAAGTTATCAATCATAATGCCAGAGGTTCTCAAAATAGTGTGTTCAGTGCAGAAAACAGCACACAGTTCAGTATTTACCCTAGTGTTTGTGTATCCAGTTGTTAGTTTACTGTGGGATGCCTTGTGGTTTAACTGTAGAATGGTGAAAGGGAGTATACTTAGTGCTTACTTTGGCTGTTGTGGATCCAACGTTTTGTCGGTTTTGCTGGAAAATTAATGAACGGGTGGTTTATATATATTAGCCTTGTGGTACAGCGTGTTCAGTGAATTACTATATTTGAAACATTTTACAGTTTTTTTTGTGAATCTTTTTAAAAAATCCATCAGTCCGTCCGTCCGTCCGTCCTTCCCCTATTTTTTTTTTGATCCATCCCCTATTTTTGTTTTGATCCATCCCCTATTTTTTTTTGATCCATCCCCTATTTTTTTTTGATCCATCCCCTATTTTTGTTTTTGATCCATCCCCTATTTTTTTTTGATCCATCCCCTATTTTTTTTTTGATCCATCCCCTATTTTTTTTTGATCCATCCCCTATTTTTTTTTGATCCATCCCCTATTTTTTTTTGGTCCATCCCCTATTTTTTTTTGATCCATCCCCTATTTTTTTTTGATCCATCCCCTATTTTTTTTTTGATCCATCCCCTATTTTTTTTTGATCCATCCCCTATTTTTTTTGATCCATACCCTATTTTTTTTATCCATCCCCTATTTTTTTTTTGATCCATCCCCTTTTTTTTTGATCCATCCCCTTTTTTTTTGATCCATCCCCTTTTTTTTTTATCCATCCCCTATTTTTTTTTTATCCATCCCCTATTTTTTTTTTATCCATCCCCTATTTTTTTTTTTGATCCATCCCCTTTTTTTTTTTTTGATCCATCCCCTATTTTTTTTTTTTTTAAAGATAAGATGATGTTACTTGGCAGTAATTAACATTTCCACATCTTAAAGAGATAGCTTAAGTTTGTTAACTTCAAATCGAAAATTTGCAAACATCAAAAGATGTTTTGAAGAACATTGGGGCCTAAAACCCCATTGGTTTTTGTTATAAAAACAACAACAAAAAAAAGACATTTTCAAAATATTCTCGAAACTATATGTCTTTGTCTCACTCAAGTGTGCATAACTTAAAGCAGTTATCTGCCACAGTATAGCAAAATTGCCAGCGTTTGACATTGTTCTGTTGTAAGCGCTGAGTGTGCCAAAATGCTAAACCCTCATTTGGCACTGCGGCACTCAGGGGACCCATTCGGTTTGAGAGAATGACCGTAGCATGTTGAAGTGGTCCGTGTGTGTGTGTTTGCTCGAGTGCCGTCCAGTGTGTTTGTATGTGAGGAAACTCGTGGTCCGGCTCTGTGATTGTGCTCTCTGTGTAACCCGGCACGGCCCAGCCCTCTGGGACCGCTGGCCATTACAAAAGGCCAGCATGGGAAATGCCAACCCCGCTCCTCCTCCTCTCTCTCGCTTTCTGAACATTCTTAAGTCCTTGTGTCAGATATTAAGCAGCCCCCTCCTAATCCTCTTTCTCTCCCTACATCTCTTTCACACACCCTCCACCTCTCTCTCTCTTCTGCCTCTCTGTGTTTATACATGAAGACCTGACTTCCTAACAAGGCAAACCCACGTACGGTCCCCACAATGCACTTTCACACCCAATATGGTAGTGCTGATCTTTTATTCAGGGCTCGTGTGCACAGAAACGTGCTGGGAAGCCCACATGGGGCACGTTTGTGCGTCTGTTGTGAAAAGAAACATGACTGACAATAATAGATGTGGAAAAACATTTTAAAACAATCGCACAACTGTGAAGAAACTAGCAGAATTGCACTGAAAAATGACTTTGAAAGTATCTCAACTATCTTCTTAACCAAATTTTGAAGAATTAATACAACTAACGTGGTAAATGTTGTCAAATCCAGTCATTTGTTTTTCTTCACCACTGCTCATTTCATCAACTTGGTTCCTTGATAAACATGAATTGTCCTTCTCTAGGTGGACTGCTGGACTTTCTGACTCCCATAAGATATGTGTCAGCTCAGCTGCCACTCAGATTGGAGCTAGTGATTTCTGGTGGCTCTTGTCATTTTTGTGTGCAGTATGCATCAGATAGTCAGTTAGAAGATGAGACCGAGCCTCCAAAACAAAGATATCTGAATGCATTAGAACATCTCAGTGCCCATTTCTCTCAAATGTATGTTTTGGTTTTTATTTATTTATTTATAAATGCGTTTTACTTATTCACCATCGGTGACTTTTATCATATCATCAAGCCACTCGAGGCCGTGCATTACAGATGAACACCTCTTACACATGCAGAATCACTGTAAAGCACGGCCTCTTTTCGCTTTTTTTTACTTTGTATTACAGGTACAGTCCTCTGAAGCAATCTGGGGTTAAGTGCTTTGCTCTCAATGATGGCAGCTCATGAATCACCTTTTTCTGGGGTAGATGTTCCTGCAGCTCTGTAACTATTAGAGCATGGCGCTAGCAATGCCAAGGTCGTGGGTTTGATTCCCAGGGAACACACAACCTGACAATGTGATGAATGCACACCTTGCGAGTCACTTTGGATAAAAGTGTCTGCCAAATGCATAACCTGCAACCCTGTTGCATAAATAGTCCAGATTTTCAACCACTAAGCCACATCAGAATGAAACACTCATCAGTTCTTTAAACTGTCTCACATCCGATACACTCCCAAACAGGAGGATCACATGCTAATGAAAATATCCTGAAATGAAAAAGCCAATAACTATGCGGACCTGAAGCCAAAATACAGTTATTTTTTTTTTTTTCTATGACTCCTGAAAGGCTCCCATGGTCACTTTTACCCTATTGAGACGTTCACTACTATTCTCAAAGACTAAACCAATGAGTTAAGAAAATAAACACTGCAAATATAACGTATGCACAGAAAAATGTGAACCAAGACAGCAAAAAGGCAATATTACATAAGGTACAGTCTGCTCCAGAATAAGCACATATTTTTAAACTCTTTGAAATTCTGGATTTTCCCAAAGCACATTAGATTCACACTCTTAAAGAAATCATCAGAGATTGAGGAAATGTGTGAGAAGTAGGAGCCTCCAGTCCGGTGTTTTCATGCTGTGACCTGGATTTCAAAAGAGGGTAATAGAGGGCCGAGGAGGAAGATGGGCTCTATTCTAAAACTTAGTGAGCTGCCTACATAGGGAGCATTTTAAGGCCATATAGGCAACTTTCCAGACTGCAGACTTTAGAAGCTAGGCAGCAAGATTGTACTGTTTGATGTCTTATAAGGTTTTGCTGCTGAAATGTTATGTAAAATAACACAAAAATATTGATTCAAAAAACATTTTGTTTCTAGAATATCCTAGATCATTCACTTATGAACTGCAAAAACATGTTCTTAATCAATGTTTCTGTCTTGTTCTGCAGAATATCGGAATATCTTTAGAACAAGAAAAATTAGTTTGAGTTGCAAAATTGTGTAAGCCAGTATTGATACAGTATATGAGTATGCATCAATAATGATGATTTGAATTGTTTTGCAGTTATGATTTTAATATTGGAAGGATTTTAATTCTGTTTTAACATCATAAATAAGCCCTTTAAACCTCACTGTTTAGATGGAAAAAAAGTTATATTTAAAATAAAAAGTAAGAAAAATAAACATTTTTACAAGATATATAGTTAAAAATAAATACTGGTTATTTTTTTGAGTTTATATCTTACAATTCATACATTCTCGCACACTCCCCCCACCTACAATCCCTGCCGGCCGGGGACTCGAACCTGCAACCTTTCCATTACGAGTCCAATTCTCTAACCATTAGGCCACGACTTCCCCTCTCACAATTCTGAGTTTCTACGCAATTCTGTTTCTTTGTTTCCTCCATGGAATAAAAAAAAGTAATTGCGACTTAGAAGTGCAAGATATGAAGTCATAATTGTGAGACGTTAACTAAAAATAATGATAAAAATAGTCCTGTGGCGGAAACAAGTTTCCATTAAAAACAAGACTAAATTACATAAATTACAGACTAAGAAAAGTTTTTTGTAGTTGTTTTGCACTGTGTGAGGAAAAATCAAACAACTGAAATGTAGCCTCTCGTTCCCTATGTAGGCAGTGTGTAACAAGGCAGCTCACTAGGTTTTATAAAAGAGACACAAAGACATAAAAAAGTTGTAGTTGTCTCTGTCTGTCATTAGTGGAGTTTGAGAGGTATTAGGTGTGGCTTTGGAGACATTTCATCACCTCAGTGACTAAAAAAAACCTGGTTGTGTGTAGACCCTCTGTTGTTGAGGCTCCGCCCCTCTCTGTGGAATGGCAGGTCAGACATGGGGAACAGAGTGGGCTCTGTGTAAGAAGAGCAGGAGCGTTTGGGCCGCTGTTTGCTGAAGTGTGCTGTACCTGTATGAGGTGGATTGGAATGGGCTCGGATAGGAGGTTCTTTATGTTCTCTGGGCCCCACAGATACTCTGAGAATCTGTAAGACTATTTCAGCTGGATCAGTTTTCTAAATGACATTTGAGTAACAAATAATTAATTGAGTACAGATTTGATTTCATTGAACAAGACTGATTGTTTTGTAACATATTGCTAAAATGCACATGTAAATTGTCTGGATGTGGGTAATTTCATTAATTCATTCATTCATGACATTTATTTTATAATTTTACACTTATTTTACTTAAATTATGTTTATGTGAATACATTTTATTTTATTTATTTTTTACTTTTTATTTATTTTAAATCCAGGTTATATGCCAGCAGCTAGTTCTCAAACCATCATGATCCTAATAATGAAGATGGTAGATAATTTGTTCTGCAATTTACCAAAATTGCATAATAAAAACAGCTTTGGACTAGACTAAAATTATGTAAATCTGCAAAACAACATTTTTCTAACCTTCTGAGGAAAAAACAAATCCCATGAAAATAGAGCTTTTGTAAGTATTTTGCCTGATAAATTGTCACAGAGTGCGATTTTAGCAAGCTAAAGTTTACATAACAGTGAATTATCATAAGATCTGACAATACAAGACCAAAGCATTAACAGTTGTGAACGTACTACACTGTTTATTGCAAATATTTGCTGAAGAATAGCTGTTTGGCAAACAACGTTTGTTGTGTCAAGCAGTTTTACATCAGTCATAAATGTCTGAAGGCTTTCCCTCCATTTCACATGAATCCCAGACGATGTTCATTGAAAACCCATAATTATCAACCACTAATCTGAATGATCTTGTGGGGAACGTCCTCCTCAATGTCAATGGTTGTTGCGGCCCTGCTTGAGCTCAACCACTATGGCCAACAGAAAGGCAGGATGTGTGAGTCTGATGTGAAGGGTGTATGCGTAATGTCAAGTTTTTAATGGCAAATGTAAACAAGGGTAAACAAGTTTTGCAGCGTAAAAAGATGAGAGAGAATGTGTTAAAAGAAAACATCTCTTCTGAAGTGAATGTTTATTTTTATTTTTGTTTTGTGTTTTGTTTTGCTTTGTGTTTTGTTTTGTTTTGTTTTGTGTTTTGTTTTATTTTGTTCTGCTTTGCTTTGTTTTTTCTGCCCAAGCCCACAATGTGTTTAATACTTACATCCTAGTTAGGCCTCTCCTTAATGGTAAACAAAATTTATAGAAAAACATATATTTATAATATTTTTTTAAGTATTTTATTTTGTTTTGCCGAAGAAAGCCCACAATTTACTTAAATCCTAATTACATCCCTAAGTAAACAAAGTTTCTAAAAAAGCACAATTGAATTTATAAAATGTGATAAAATAATGTTTTTTTTTTTCTTTGTTTCTTTGCAGTTTGCCGGTTAGTCTGCCACAGGAAGTGTGAGGTTAAGGTAAGAAACAAAGCATGCTTGATTTGTTATATTAGACACTTGAAAAAGTTTCTTTTTAACAGGTTTTGCATAAAAATGAATGTCTGTAACACTGAAATTGTGTTGTGAGAGACTGAAAACAAGGTTGTGAGCCTTCAGAACTTCCCTAAATGGTTGCGTCTGCTTGTACAGGTTAGGCTCCTTTTTTCAAATCCACCATCACATTTCTGTCTGGAAACCAAACAAATCTTATCACAGAGGATATTTTTTTTCCCTTGATAGTGGACAAGCCCCTCTGGTAGAGGAAGGGTATTGGCATACTCTAGAATCTAAAAAAAAACAACTGCATGCTGTCCCAGGACATGTTTGGCTTGGCAAACTCATTCCTTGTTCTAGAATACCCTCCCCAAAATTAAGCCCCTCAACCTTTCCTGTATGATAGTCCCGTTTTGAAGGGTGTTTTGAGAGCGAAAAAAAGATTCTGCACACTAAGAAAAAAAGTATTCTTTCAAGAACTGTTCACTGAAAGGTTCTTTAGAGAACCCAAAATGGTTCTTTTATGGCATCACAGGGAAAAACAAACAAACAAACAAAAAAACACTTTTACAACGATTATGTGCTTAAAATGTAGCCTACGTAGGCAGCTTACTGTTTTTTGGAACAGAGCCGCTGATTACTCCTCTCCATCATCTCTGAGCTCCATATGGCAGCTATTATTGTGTATATTGGTAATGTGTGTGTGTTTGTGTCGGGCAGCTAGGCATACCTACTTCTGTGGCACTTTTTTGCACCCACAGGAAATTCCAGAGGTGCGAAGGGGGGTGTGTTTTTTGGATCTCTGAGTTTGCTTTGCAGATCAGTGTACACTGGCGTTCAACAACACTTGAGCATTTTGCTGTGTACTTTGTAGAAACAACAGGATGTCTTGCAGGGATGTGTTCTCTTTGAGATCGTCAAGGAAAAAAGAAAAAAAGCAGCAGGACGGGGCTTTTTGTTTGATAGATTGCGTCTGATTTGGGAGGACAGCTATGACACCCTGAAGCTCCCTTGATTAAACTGTGATTAAGGCTCAAAAAATGCTCCAGAGCTGTTTAGAGACGTGTAACAACTTCCCTCGCCAGAATCACTGAGGAATTTCCGACCAAATCATCCAAGAATGGATGCAATTCGTTTCCTGTCATTAGATAAAAGATGAAAATGACAATGAGTGATGCAGAGCTGGCCTTTGAATTCCTCCCGTTTTTATTACAGAAATTACTTAAAGTCAATGGGAAAAGCTGTATGAACTGCAAAAAGAAACCTATCTTCTGAAAAAGTAAAGAAACCTTTCTTCTGAAACAAAAAATAAAAAGTGTTTACTTTTTTTTTATTGTAAATGTTTTAATTGTAAATTTTATTTTATTCCAATTAATTCCAATGTATTCACCACTTAAGCTCACAATGTTAATTCTCGTTAGATCCCTGAGTAATAGTAAAAAGAACGTTGTTTTTATGATTAAAGATTGTACTTTTAAAAAAAATAAAGTACAGCAAATTATCACAGTAAGTCTAGGATTGTGCATTCTAAAAATGTAGGGTCAATTTTAATTTCATGTTGACATCTCAATACAAATCCAGGCAATTTATATAATTCAAGCCCTTGTCAGATGAACATTTTCCACACCGACATGCTATTCCATAAATCTCCACGTCCATATTTAGATAAGATGTGGCTGCTGTCTAACCTCTGCCACAAAAAACAAATGCTCAGACCATTTGCACTGTCCAGACTTGGCGGATAACTGGCTCTGCTCTGAGAAATGTTGGAAGAAACGAGACAAATGGCACATGAACACAAATATGACATTGCTAACAGACACATGCTAAAGAATCCTTCACCTAAAAAACACATAGTATGTTGACTGTAAACATTGATTTTTAGTTGAGTTTAAATTTTTTTGTCTTGTTTTCTAGTAAAAACATCTAAAATGCCATCAGTCAAGATAAAAAACATTGCTTAGAATATTAGGACTTATTTTCATAGCTTTTTTACACTTGTTTTTAACTTAAAATACAATATCTGACAGTGGCAGTAAGACAAAATACACTCATACACACAACATACAGTCTTATTCTGTCTTGTTTCTCATCTGTTTGAAGGGTTTTTGGATATTTTTACTGGAAAAGTAGAAAAGTGGGTCTTTTGGCAGCTAAGAGAGCTGGGACAAATTTCAACCTGGAGAATGACTTGCATCATAAATGTGTCTTAGATAGCAGAAGGTTGTGCTGCTCAGACAGCTCCAATCACAACAAATTCACCTTCTCCAACGTCTCTCATTACGATTGCTCATTTCTGTCGACAGCTTAGCCTGGTTTCACAAGGGGTCGGAAATGACTGCAGCGGTTCACGGTGGGTTCATTGCACACGGGCTTGGACGAGTTTAGGCACGTCCGCGAGACTGGACTTGATTTGAATTCCAAAGGCTGGAAAATTAAGTTACAGTCTCTGGGTGATTGTAAATATAGGCAAGTGAGGTTAAGTGGGAGAGTAAATGAATCATTAGACTCAAAGGCCAGCCATGAGCTGTAGAGAGCTAATGTGAGATGCCGGCGGTGAGCACGTGTGTACGGTGCCAGTTCACTGCGGGGAGAGTCAGCATGCTGAAGAGGGCAATTACTGGAAATGCCAGAGGAAATCAGTGTGAATTCAAAGGTGTGAGAAAACATCTAGTCAGAGATGTCAGAAGTGGCTTTATTGTGTAGTCTGACATGTTTCTTAAAGGTGAAATGTTTGATTGCTGTGTATAATTGGTGTCACTAATGAGAATCGCAAAAATAATGACTCGTGGTGGGGATTTTGATTCATCTCAGTGAGGCATTGAATCAATCACTGAGCTTTATTCAGTGTCTCAAATCTTCAATCAGTTCATCAAAAAAAATTGTTTGTTAATTTAGTTACCCTTTCTGTAGAGTTGAGTCTTTCAGAGTTGAGTCTTTTAGATCAGTTCACATTGTTCATTGATTTGTTTTTGTTACGAATGACTCAAACCATTCACTCACCATTCAGTGTGTTAAATATTTTGAGTCAGTTCTTTACTAAGATTTGTTCATTGATTCACTTGGTTACCTTTTCTGCAGGTTTCTTGTGTTGAGTGAGTCAATAATTCATTCAAATCAACTTTGTTCAGTGACTCAAATCTTTTGAATCGGTTCACGTTAATTATTTAGTTATCTTGTCCTTAGGTTCCGTGTGTTATGAATGAGTCAATAAATCATTCTGTGGTGAGTGGGGCGGGGCCGAGAGCCGTGGGAACGGAGCGAGGCCGGTGGAGTTAATGATAATGAGCGACACCTGCGACACTCACCGGTCTCGAGTCCCACGGAGGAGCTCCGGAAGGATAAAAGGAGGAGTGACGACAGTGGAAGACGAGAGAGGACCAGGCCTGGATATTATTTTGTGTTTTGTGTGCGGCAGTCGTCCGTGAGGGGCTGCCGCTGTACTTTTACGTTTGTTTATTTTGATTATTAAATCCTTAAATGTTTGCCGGTTCCCGCCTCCTTCTTCCCGAATCTACGAACTTTGTTACATTGGTGCCGAAACCCGGGAGGAAGGAGGGACACGCTGTCAGAGAGCCCTCGCTGCTGAGGGGGATCGCGGTGCTGAGGAGATCGGGCAGCAGGGAGTAGCGGGGACGGCCGCTGGTTGCCCGAGGCGACGGTGGTGCTGGAGCGATGGAACATCAGGTGGGACGGAAGACTCGCTGCCGTGCTCCTGGGTCGAGGAGGGGGGCTGCCGTCCGAGAGGGAGCGGAGGAGTCGGCGCCATTCGCCGAGTGGCCGTAGCCTGCTGCCATCCGCCATGATGGGGAGGAGCAGGGAATGGGGGACTCGCTACCGGCTGCCCTCGACCGGAGGAGCCATCGCCGTCCGCCAGGAGGCGGGGCGTCGAGCCGTCCACCAAAGAGGTCCAGTACCATCGCATGGCACCGCGAGTGAGAGCCTCTCAGCTGGTTGAGGACCAACCAGCAGTGTGTCCGGGAACCGGACCGATTTTTATTTTTTTTCCTCTCTCCCCTCTCTCGTCTCTGTCACTCCTCATCCTTCCGTCTCCTTTTCTCTCGCCTCGTCTGTCCGTACCCCCAGGAAGGGGGGGGGTAGAGCGCAGCCTCGAGGGTACCCCCCGGCCTGCGAGGGGCGATGGGGGTATGTGGTGAGTGGGGCGGGGCCGAGAGCCGTGGGAACGGAGCGAGGCCGGTGGAGTTAATGATAATGAGCGACACCTGCGACACTCACCGGTCTCGAGTCCCACGGAGGAGCTCCGGAAGGATAAAAGGAGGAGTGACGACAGTGGAAGACGAGAGAGGACCAGGCCTGGATATTATTTTGTGTTTTGTGTGCGGTAGTCGTCCGTGAGGGGCTGCCGCTGTACTTTTACGTTTGTTTATTTTGATTATTAAATCCTTAAATGTTTGCCGGTTCCCGCCTCCTTCTTCCCGAATCTACGAACTTTGTTACACATTCACTAAACTTTATTTATATCTTTTGAATTACTTCTCCAACAAGATTTAGGCCTATTCATTTATTAGTTAAGCCTTGCAAGCTTAGTTCAGACTCATACAAATGGACTCATGAAGGGGCATATTTGTTAATTAGGTCCAACTAATGAAGTGTTCCTTCACAGCCCGATCGATTGCAATTTGCTTGTGCTGTAGTCAGTCTTTGAAGGTAGAAAAGCAGTCATGTGATTTAAAAGAGAGAGACTTGCCATTGCATGGAAGTGAATGAGAATGATTTTTTTTTCACTTAAAAGATTCAAACAGGAGAAAGTATTCATCCGAAAAATATACACATCAGCTTTAACTTGGGCCCCTGAAATGCTTGTTTACGTTGGCAATGAGAAATATGATCACTATGTGTAAGAAAAACTTCCTACTTAACCTATGGAGCTGCAGCTGCAAATACACTAGATTGCCTTTGTACCGACCAGGAGATAAAACCATCAGTCATTTTGGTCTATTGAACTATACATCCGTATTTGGTAATATATGATGGCTATAGAATGTCTATGCTCTGATGTCGTTGTTTGTGTTCCAGCTGGTCTTTCCAGATCCTTTGTATACTATACATAGAATCTGAATGTCTTTCCCTCCTACTTACTCTGAATGTCTTTGAACACACATAGTTAAATCATGGCTTCATGTTAGTAACATATGCGGACAGGCAGTTGGCCATTTTAAAAAGTAAAGGTTCTTTATTGCCATCTATTGTTCCATGTAGAGCCTTGAACATCCATGGAATCTTTCCATTCAACAAAAGGTTCTTTATAGTGGAAAAAGGTTCTTTAGATTATGAAAATGTTCTTCACGATAAGAAAAGTGGTTCTTTTAAAAAGACAGAGTAATCATGCTGGAAAAAGTAAGTGCACCCTCGATTTTACTTACTTGAACATCCTTTTTCTTGCAACTTTTGATGGTACTTTGGCGTTTGACGTATTGAGGTGGTTAGCACAACAGTAATGCTAAAATAAATGTTAAGATGCATTGGCTAAGTATCTGTGTCTACTTTTACGCAGACAATGTTTTTTACTTGTGTGTTGGGTTAAGAACTGTGCTGGAAGGGAACAGCCTGAGTAATGTTTAGTACAGCTCCTAGGGAGTCAATGTGAGAAAATGAACTCTGACCACCATAAATCACCTTTTTCTTAAACAGCTAATCATTCTTTTTCTTTCCCACTTTTTTAAAAAACCTTTTAAGATCATAACGCATTGTTAGTCCTGGCGTGAGACTCTGAAAACACAGCATTGTCTTTTACGACGCTTCACCTCATTTCCTCAGCTCAATGTTTCTTGGTTTCAGCTGGAGGACTGTCCGGCTGCTAGCAAGAGACTTATAACCTTACCATGTTTATTTTTTTAGCCACTCGAGGACTGCAATTTTGCTCCTGAATTGGTCAGAGCCAATGGCTTCCTGGATTTGGCTGCTCGGGAGCATGTTTTTCCACCTCAAACGACTTCTAGTTCTCACTGTGCTGACCCTACGGAGCTTTTAAAGATGTAAAGGTCTCAATTGAGGACAAATAGAGCAACTAAGTGCGGACAGAACAATGATGGGTCCTTTTCCAAAATCTGTGTCCCCTGCTAGCCAAGAAGTACTCTGGGTGACTCATTCCTGGGTTTGGTCGTGGGGAGCTGGTCTGGGGTGTTTTCCCCTTGAACAGGAAAAGCGGCGCTCCACCCCTTCCGTTGAACACTGGTGTGAAGCCCATATGGTTCCTGACTGAGCTGCATGTGCATGGATGAGTTCCTCTCGCTTATTTAGCAGGTGCATTGCCATGTTTGTGACTCGTGTCCTTGATATGTTTAAACAAAGTGCATTGACCACAATAATTTCCCATCATCTCTTTCCTTGCTCACAGCTATCCATTGTTCTGTGGCTTTCAGCTGGGGCATCCATTATAACAAGGCCAGAGATTGGATTTTTCAGCACAATTAATTAACCGAAAACAGAACAGTTAGGATGTTACTACCAGCTTAAGTTAAAACAAGGCCACTCCTACAAGTGTCTGTGATTACATTACATTATCATAATCATAATCATTAATCATTTCATTATTAGAATCAGAATCAGAAAGAGCTTTATTGCCAAGTATTCTTGCGCATACAAGGAATTTGTTTTAGTGTCATAAGCTTTAGTGTCATAAGTGTCACGAACATTGACACCCTCCACAAAGAGGGTAAGTCACAGAGGGTCATTACTGAAAGGTGTGGCTGTTTACAGAGTGCTGTATCAAAGCATGTTAAATGCAACGTTGACTAGAAGGAAGAATTTGGGTAGGAAAAGGTGCACAAGCAACAGGGATGACTGCAAGCTTGAGAATATTGTCAAGCAAAGCTGATTCAAACACTTGTGAGAGCTTCACAAGGAGTGGACTGAAGCTGGAGTCAGTGCATCAAGAGTCACCACGCTCAGACATCTTCAGGAAAAGGGCTACCAAGCCACTTCTGAACCAGAGACAACGTCAGAAGCGTCTTACCTGGGCTGTTGAAAAAGAACTGGACTGTTGCTCAGTGGTCCAAAGTCCTCTTTTCAGATGAAAGTAAATTTTGCATTTCATTTGGAAATCAAGGTCCCAGAGTCTGAAGGAAGTGTGGAGAGGCACAGAATCCATGTTGCTTGAAGTCCAGTGTGAAGTTTCCACAGTCCGTGATGATTTGGGCTGCCATGACGTCTGCTTGTGTTGGTCCACTGTGTTTTCTGAAGTCCACAGTCAATGCAGCCATCTACCAGGAAATTTTAGAGCACTTCATGCTTCCTTCTGCTGACAAGCTTTATGGAGATGCTGATTTAATTTTCCAGCAGGACTTTACTGCCAAAGGTACCAAAAGCTGCTTCAATGACCATGGTGTTACTGTACTTGATTGGCCAGCAAACTCGCCTGACCTGAACCCCATAGAGAATCTATGGGGTATTGTCAAGAGGAAGATGAGAGACACCAGACCCAACAATACAGATGACCTGAAGGCCACTATCAATGAAACCTGGATTTCCATACCACCTCAGCAGTGCCACAAACTGATCACCTCCATGCCACGCCGAATTGAGGCAGTAATTAAAGCAAAAGGAGCTCCTACCAAGTATTGAGTACATATTCACTAAATGAACATACTTTCCAGAAGGCCAACAATTCACTAAAAAAGTTTTTGTTTATAGGTCTTATGAAGTATTCTAATATGTTGAGATAGTGAATTGGTGGGGTTTTGTTAAATGTGAGCCTAAATCATCACAATTAAAAGAACCAAAGACTTTCAGTCTGTGTGCATTGAATTTATTTCGTACACGAGTTTCACAATTTGAGTTGAATTGTTGAAATAATTTGAGATGCACCTGTGTGTATATATAATATATATATATATATATATATATTATAATTAATTAATTAATTTATATATATATATATATATATATGTATATATATACATAAAGCTTCAGAGTAGAGATTATATATAAGTGTATGCATATGAGTGTGTATATATTATCTGCTAAAAGTAAGCGTATGTGCTCATGAAGTTTCAAGTCTGATTGAGGTGTGGTTGACAGGAAGCGTGTGTGTTTTGGGCTTCTGAGCAGCAGGATCTCCTGTACCCACACTCTCCTCCCCATAAGATTTTACGGCACAGCTAAAGCGGTTGTTTAGTACCAGAATACACTGCCACGCATTCGGTAATTAAGGAATAGGACTTTTATCATCAGTTAATTTCGTTCTACAAGCTCTCCGGTACCAGGTAAGTGTAGTGCTGCTGTGCAACAGAGACTTTAGACATTTGATACAGATTTACTTGCACTCTATAGGTTTTGCCATTCTTAATTATCGCATTAGGTTTTGTAATGATTACAGGATGATTCCTGTGAAGTTCAGTGTTGGTTTTTAGCAAATTCTCTACCGGTTGACACATTTCTATACCACCTAGTCTTACTCTCTGACCCATTTTTACTGTGGCATTGTTAATTCTGAACACATGCTGAGTATCTTCTAGCAGTGTTTTTATCTTGCTACTATACGAGCCTGTGGCCATGCAGTAAGCCGCGGAGTGTCATGCCTCATTTGGATAAGGTCCTGCAGCAAGTTTTATTTTAGTAGTGGTTTGCCGTTTCTTACCCCTAGTCAGCTTATGCGCTACAACGCAGTCCTTCGCTTCATATGCAAGCACAGAAGGGTTGCAAGCTGCACCCTGGCAGGGCCTTTCAGCATCATTTCATATCCAATGGTCTGTCTCCCGTTCTGGGGACTTACTTCAGAGAGACTAGTTTCTCATTAAGGATGATTTATGCCTGGTATGTAATAGAGAAGTTTTGGGTAAAGTGGTTGTATAGCGCTGTGGGGTGCTGCTAGACTCTGGGTTTGGCATGGAGATGAGCTTGGCAGTGTGTAGCAGCCATTATGTACTATGAAGGACATGACCCCCACTTTCAGAAATTAATAAATTGACCCCCTCTGCTTTTTGGGACATAGTCATTATATTTTAAAAGGTTTATTTCTCTTGAGTACAGTCCAAAATAATAATGACTTACACTTTATGAAAAATGTGAGTGGTGTTTGCCTGTACAAAACTTGCTGCTGCAGTCACTAGCGTGGTTGCCAGGATGTTCTTCAAGATATTCTCAAGGTTTTCTACTACTCCCAGAAAGGGTTTTGGCCATTAGCTTCGTCCCTGAGACTCCACTGCTTTCCTCTTGTTTGCTCTTGAGTCCCTCCTCTCTGGCTCAGCTCCCAGCCTTTGATTCTCATCTGTATTTCTCAGGTTTTGCACGTCCTCAGCACTGCGGAGCGGCTCCAGCCTTCTTCTGCTGAAAACAATGCCTTCACACGGGCTTCTTGATTTTAGGGTGTGCCCATCGACTATAATTGAGCCGCTCACATCCAGGTCTCTTCTGATGTTCTGATCCTGCACAACAACAAGCCTTTGTGACTCTAATTATGGAAGGTAAACAGATTGTGAAGTCAATGACAGATTGAAGCATTTGATGTTCAATTCTGTTGATGAGTGAGACGTCTCTTGAAGGAAGTGAACTCCCTGCGCTCTTTGGGACAGGAATAAGATTACCAGAGATTTATAGAGTGAAACTGAACAAGACTGAAGCCGAGAGGTGATGATAGTGGCCATTCAGCAGGGAAGTAGAGGAGTGAGAATATTATGTTATGATTCAAAGCATATGAACCCAAAGTCTTGATTACTTGACTAATGCAATGTTTGATTAAACATCGTAGGTCACACACTGTATATATCTTTGAAAGAAACAACTTTGCTTTCTCAAAACAGTTTCCTGAATATCACAATGATTTTAATACACTTTTATTTGGACATTTGAGACCATATAGTTAGACTAGTTTTATTTGCATTTAAAGTAAATTCATTTGATTCATTTTTGTGAATCAGTGCAAACTGTCCGTTTTAACAAATCTATTCAAAAGTCTGATTCATTATGCATCATTACTCAGATGTGTTATTGCTACATTTGTAATTCATTAAAATGTCAATAAAAGCATAAAATAATTACTAAATATTTATATAATATACTAAATATAAATAATGTACTAAATAAAATGGCTATTTGGATTTAGAACAAATGCATAAATATTGAAATATATATTGAATATAGAATTTCATTAAAATTCTATAGCTTTATTATAGCTCTGTAGCCCTATTTTTTCAACAAATATTTATATCACACAAATTTAAATATTTTCATCATTCATGAATATGGCAATTACAGTGTGCACATAAGTCATGATTGTTTGGTAGGTCTCTGCAGTCACACAGCTGAGCTTGTATTCCAGATGTTTCTAAGCATTGCTTGACATTCGTCACATTTCAGAGTTCATGAGGAGTTAGTCTCTCTCACACAGCGGGATCATTTACCTCAGGAGACACGTTTTGTGATGTGAACACATGTACCTGACTTGCTGACAAAAAACACCAGAGCTTGCATCATATCAGATGTTTAGTTATGAACACATCCAGATGGGATATGCAGGCTTTTCTGCATTTCTCTGGAGTGGATTTCTTAAACAGAGCACCGAGTACTGCAGTCTTATTGATAGCTGAAAGCATGAAAAATCAATGGCAGCTGAAAAAAATGAATGTAAGAAAAAATATATAATATTAAAAAAATAAAGAAAAATATATTATATCATGGATAAACTTGGTGTTTTTGGATGGGCTTGGTGATGTCTGCCTTAACAGGGAATTTGTTTTGAATATTGTGTGTGGTTTTAACTTTTAGAGAATGTGATCTTACAGTGTTTTATCTCTCTCTCATTTATTATGTGTGCTATATATGACCTTGAGACGTCATGTAGGGATCATGATACCATCACAAGCTTTGACCTTTGTCACGCGACACGATGAATGAGTTGTCTGGATAATGAAAGTGAATTTGTGTGGATTACCTGGGATTCTTTCATTGTTTGGTACCTTTAACATAATACTTAATGAAGCACACTTTAGCTCCAAAGGCAATCTCTCACTGTTTGAGAGGACGTGCAAAGAGAAGTTAAGCACACTGAGGGTGTTGCACACTTCTGAACATCACATGCACCCTAGAGTTTCATTTGTTCTAGTTAAGTGTTTTCGTACGGATTGCGTCTACAATCCCAAGATAACCCAAAAAGCGTGAGTCTGTCTGGGCATTCCCTATCAGATGGTGGAGTATGATTACTCATCATTCATGATTTATGTGTTGTTCTTCCTACTCAATTCTCAGCGCTGCAGGCATAGATACAGTTGGGAAAACAAACAGCAACACCCAAACTGGTTGAGATGGAGTAATCAAGACAGTATGGAAATTATGTAAACAGCATGCCAAGCAGCATGAGCCATTAGTCCCAGGAGGAAGAGCAGAAGAGGAGAAGAGAATACACATGCTGGAAACACAGAGAGACACGAATGATATGTTTTATTAGACACAGATAGTATTGTGACATTGGCACTGCCATGAGGGATATTAGTATGTATTAGGAGTTGCTCTGTTGGATGGAGTTCAGGCGGGTGTGTGTCTGAACAGTACACTGTTATTGTACAAACTGGAGTAAGTGGATTTTTAAAAACGTAAAAAAAAATGTCTTTCTCACTTTAACTCATATACCAATATTCACCAAACTCTGCACAGCGTGTTTGTATCTATCTATCGTCTGTCTGTCTGTCTATTCACTGTAAGGCCTATATTTTATTAAACATCAATGCGTTTAAAAAATTGAACTAAAAGTCTTTTGTTAAATAATAACCACATGCTCATCATCTGCTTTTGTGTGTTTTGAAGCTGAATGTTTGTCTATGAGGGGTCACTCCAAATGTTTCGTTTGATCAGAACCTGCTTTATTTGATTATGCGTTTTTATCAGCCTGGCTCTTGTTTGCATATGGAGGGCAATAAAGTGTGAGCGACTGAGCGTGTGAGAAAACAAGATCTCACTGAATCATCAAAATGTGTTTGACTCTACTGCAGCTGGAAACCCTACAGCTGAGTTCACACTGCAGAACATTCAGACCTTCATTGCATGCCAGCTGTGAGGTATGTGTCAGAAGCCTTTTAAACTCTTTCTTTAGTAACAAGATGCAGCAAGCTGGTAGTATTTAGAGAGAATGGAGAGTGTTTATTTAGTACCACACGACCAGAGTCCGTCATATTAGTTCATATGATTCCCATGCAATGTTTGCGTAAAACATTGCACATGAACCATGAGATGGAAGGCATCATACACACGCATTTGTTTTAGGGGTAAATGAGTACTAGTAATGTTAAGAGTAATGTTGTGGAATATTATTGCAATTTAAAATAACTGCTTTCTATTTGAAAGTTTTTTTTTAAATGCAATTTATTCCTCCGATGCAAAGCATCAGTACTCAAGTTTTCAGTGTTACATGATATTTCAGAAATCATTCTGTGTGACCAAATTTTAAATTGTTCTTTTATGCCAAAAATCATTAGTTTATTAAGTAAAGATCATGTCCCATGAAGGTATTTTGTAAATTTCCTACTGTAAATATATCAAAACTTAATTTTTGATTAGTAATATGCATTGCTAAAGACTTAATTTGTACAACTTTAAAGGCAATTTTCTCAATATTTTGATTATTTTTTTTTTTGCACCCTCAGATTCCAGATTTTCAAAAGTTGTATCTCAGCCAAATAGGATAATGTCCTATCCTAACAAACCATGCATCAATGGAAAGCTTATTTCTTCATCCTTCACATGATGTATAAATCTCCTTTTCAAAAAATGACCCTTATGACTAGTTTTGTGGTCCAGTGTCACATATGATGATTTGGATCTCATTTCTTCTTATTAGCAATGATAAACACAGTTGTGTTTGCCTCATATTTTTAGTTTTGTTTTGTTTTTACAGAAAGTTTAAAATAACAGCGTTTAACATTTTTTGCAAACTTTTTTGCGACATGTATGAGACGGTCACTGTGCAGATGAGGACTAGATGTCTGAGGTTGGACTGACCACATGCTAATCCCAAATAATTCCTGCTGGCTCGGAGTGCTTTTTACTAAACCTAAAAATCAGCAGTCATGCATCAGGATTTTTTTCTTGCAGTGCCACAGCACTAAAGTTCCTGCCTGCGCTCCAACCCAGAACATTCTCTCTTGCTGTAATTGTTGATTATTTCCATTGCTTGGCATTTGTTGGCTCGTCTGCGTCTGTAGGAACTCGATATGTGGACGTAGTCATCACTCTGCCTGTTTTTGATGAGCGTATGTGTGTACATTCTGTTGATTCGAGCAGTGTTGGGTTCCTGCGGTGAGCCTGACTGTGAGTAGAATTGATATCGTGTGACCTAATTGAATTGGTCTTCATGGACCAAAACTCTGTTGAGAGTCATAAAAACAATTCTATTCCATGTATGGAGTCATTGTACAGATGGTTTCACAATGCATCTCCACCAACAATGCATTAAAGGGACAATTCACCCAAAAATGAGCATTCCAAACCTCTATTGCTTTCTTTCTTCTGTGCAACACAAAATAAACTAAATGGGGTCAACATAACATTGGAGTCCTTTGACTTTTATTGTACTTTATAAAAACACATCTTTTGGCTTAAAACTAACAACTGTTTAAGTTATGACAACTTCTAATTAAATGGTTAATTATGTTACTACACTGAATTAGAACAGCTTAATTTGTAGAATAAATGCAAATTTGTAAGCTAATTGCTCAAAAATTAAGTTGTTATTAATTATTTCAGCATGTTTGAGTGGTGGCCCTGAAACCAGTTCTTCTGGTCTATTTCAGTCCAAATTAATGACTAGCATAGCACATGCTTAATGTAACATATTTAGCAAAAAACAAACAAACAAAAACTTTAAATGTAAAACACAATGGCATATAACACTAACAGGTCTTTGCTTTTACTAAAAAAAGCACAAAGTAGCATTTAATTTAAGACCATTTTACTTTAAATTACAATTATTATTAAATTATTTCAATTATGTCAATTATGTATGTCAAAAAAAGTAATACAAATCAAATGATTTAATTAAATCAATAAATTAGAATTTTTAACCTGTGACTATGCATTTATTTAAGTTTGTGGTAATTTATTTATTTGTGATAATAATAATAATAATTATTATTAACTAAAAATGAACTAAATAAATAGCTTCATACAGTTTTGTCTGTAAGTCATACATTTTTTAAACTTAATAAGGTTAAATAAATGATGGCAGAATTTTGTTTACAAATCATCTTTTGTGTTGTACAGAAGAAATTAAGTCATACAGATTTGGAACGTCATGAGATGACAGAATTTTTTTTTTTTTTTTTTTTTTTGAAACGGTCTCTTTTAAATACAAGCATGTTTTATTAATCACTACAGCTACAACAATGCTTAAAATATTCTGACACAGGTTATGATCATCATTTCACATCTTTAGCATACATGAAGATTGGTAGTGATGTTGTGTCTTTACCACCCGCAGCTTAAAGAGAGCTTGAGGAATTCACAGTTTGTTGAATGTGCGCTCCATATGTGAGCATGAACACTGCGGTGGGCTGCCTGTTCACGCACCTGCCTCTCTGCAGGGCTCTGATTGGCCCCTGCGTGTTCCAGCAGGACGTTCCTCCTCGGAATCACGGGAATGTTCTCCTGTAGTGAGCTAGTTGGAGGAATGGTTCTTGTTTTGGGACCTCTTGGGCTCTCGTGCCATGCTAGACCTGGCATTGTTTTCCTCTTACACTAGCTGCAAACATTAAACACCATCCTGAGTGTTACTTATAACGATGCTTATTACAGGCAGCACCGAGAGGATCATTAAAGATAATAAAATCCAGGACACAGGATATATGTCAGACTCATAACATGCCAGCATATAAAAAGGGATTTTTTAAAGACAGGTCTGCATTCTTTGTTGTGTTTCTGTTGTTGTTTCTAAGCAAATATGCATGCATAATTGTTCAAGCTAGATCTCCTATGTTGAATGTTTTGCTGAAGTATCGGTGATCTCATTCACATGCACATGACAATTAAAATTGGTTGCAATCATGTATGTGATTGAGTATCATGCAAGCAATTTTGTTGGAATTTTTAGTAGTTAAAGGTATGTGTATATATTACCTTGGAAGCTAGTTGAAATAAAAAGTTTGTTTTATTATATTTGTTAACAATTATTTTATTTCAAATTATTTTTAATGAACTAAACAGTGGTGGACTAATTCTTAACTTGTGCACACATTCAAGTTTCGATGATCCAGGTTCTTGGCTCATTTTGAGTTGTTTATATGACTCATTTTCAATTTTATTTGAGTAAAAGTACAAAAGTACTTTATTTTTAATGTGCTTAAGTGTTAAAAGTAAAACGTACGGACTGATGAACCATATTCATTACTTAATCTAGCCAACACCAGTCAGACTAGTCATTAGTCAGCACTAATAGGAAATAACAGTGCATACATTAAAAATGAATTGATCTGCAATTAAGCAAACAAAATATATAAATATCTATATAAAATAATGATATTGATTGGCAGAAGATTACCGCAAAGTGCCTAACATTGTATTTTCCAGTAATACATTGACAAAAGGTCTTGCTAACAAGCAAAGTCCACATCAAGTGCCGCATTTGGGACAAGGCCAACATTAAGCTTAATGGGATAGCTGTGCTTTCCCTCTGCTCTTCTCCTCCTCTTTCGTCAGGCTTGTCATTAATGCTGGATCCTGCATCCCACATCATACCAACATCTGGTAAGGGATGCTCCGAACAGACATCTCACTTTGAAGCTGACGTCTTCTGTATAATTATTTTGATATCACCAAACAAAACAGCTCATGTTTTCCAATAGGATGGTGTGCTCCGAAAAAAGACCTTCAATTGTTAGCTTCGTGGAAACCACCATCAGAAATGATGATTAGATGGCACGATTGCACAACGTCACGCCCAAACAAATGATTGTCTGTATTTTTTAGGAGCGCAAAGAGCTGTATTTTTCAGAATCAACCTGAAGCATCAGCAAGTTGTTTCCACACTAATTATTAGGACTGGAAAAGGAAAAATGGTTAATAATAATAATTATTTAATTTATATACCTGTGTATGTATATATCTATGTATGTATTTTCCAAGAATAATTTTGAATTAGATTTTTTTAATAATAAAAAAAAAATATATTTTTAATTTAATTTAATTTTATTTATCATTTGTTTTATTTTATAATTTTTTAATAAAAGTAAATTATCTCACTGTAATGTTAAATCTCCAGAAAAATATGTAACATAAAATATAATAATTTTATTATATATTCATTTATTTGATTTCATTTTATATTTTTTCCTAATTGTTTTTTTTTTTTTTTTTTTTTTAAATATGGTGTTCATAAAAGAAAATCAGAATACACAACTTTTTTATTTATTTCCTTTTTTTTTTTTTTTTTTATGGTTATCAATAGATGCTGTTTTGACCACATACTGATGTAGTTATAGCATCTACCAGCAGGAGAGAAGCTAACCAGCTAAACCCTGACCCCTTGGTAATAATAGTTAGCATGCATGTTGTTTTGGCTGTGGGTTCTGAGGCTGTTTGTCAGTGAGAGGTGTGGGGTGTGTAATCTGAACAGACCCCTCCGACTGCATTCAACAGAGAGCACATTGTATTGTACTTCAATCTCAAGAGTCTTCGTAGGAGCATGTTCACTGCAGTCCCACTTCAAAGAAACACAGATAGAGAGACGCTTGTTACTTTAATAGTTTTTGTGATAATGTTATCTGCTCTCGTCATCAGAGCTCAGATAAACCTTCGAGAAACCAATTTGTTGGCTTTAGTGGTCAGCTGCTTTTTCATAATAGAAACTTTAAAATGTAATTTGGATAATTACATTGCAAGAAGGTTTTACGTCATTTACATTAATGACAAGGTGAAGGGCTGCACAGTTGATTGAATTAAATAGTGATATAAATATCTATCTATCTGTCTATCTGTCAGTACCTAGTGTATCTAGTACAGTAAAATAGCAAATTGAAAAATATAGAAAATAGTGCATATTTTACTATTTTTAAGGTTATACAAGAATTATTTTTTAAAAATATTATAATAAAATATGTATTTATTTATTTGTATTTTTAAAATATTAATACTTTTTAAATAAATATTATTTAAAAATTAATAAAACTATTTTATTCAAACTATTCAGCCCTAATGTGCTGTTGTAGTTAAACTAAAGGAGAATCAGAGGTTTAAAATAAGTATTTGTATCCTGAGGGCAGAAGGTTACAGCACTAAAGCTATCGGTATCTTCTCAATAATTGCTTTGGTTGTGTCTGGTCTCAAACAGCCCTGAAGCCATTGTTAAATTCCATGCTGTTAGTGATGCTGTATGATCACCTGCCTGTTTTCTTCAGAAGTTTGAGCGACCTTTTTTATTTATTTATTTATTTTATAGCGGGCTCACACTGCATTGATATTCCTCAGACATTCTGTTTAGGATTTATTTTAACTGCAAGTTTTTACATTTCTGCTATTGATTAAGATTGACCCACTGAATTGTGCATGCTGCATTCATACTTTGCTTTGTAGATTTGATCAATTATGCTCGTAAATCTCTCTTTTGGTTTAATTGTTTATGAAATGTTTAGCATTCAAAACGTAAACAACAATCTAATGCTTGCATACATATCGTTTTGCACACTGAATTGTCTTTGAACTGTTCTTTCTGGCTTTTATTTAACCATATAGCCTTTATGCTGTAAAAATTGTAGAACTGTGCTATGTTTTGATTCTCATGCACACCCAGCAGTGAGTGTGTGACAGTGATAAAGGAACTATGACTTGCTACTTTGCTGCACTGGTATTTCCTTCAGGAATAGTTGTATAAATCTAGTGTTGTTGTGTTTTGTCTGTAATCCATCAGCCAGTGAGCATCCTTCAGAAGCTCAAACACTCTGGCTGTTTTATAGAGGATTGAAGTCGTTTGTTTTATAAATCAGTCGGTCTCGGAGAACGTTGCTTCAGATCGGTGCTTTACAGCTACACAGCTCACGCTGAGTGCTCTTCTGCGTAACTCAGCCTACCTTTGAGCTTGTCAACTCATGTTAAACCTGTAAACTGAGAACTTGATAACAACTAGAGAATGAGAGAGGAGAGGGTTGGGCTGATGAGGCGGCTGAAAAGCTTTTGTCTGTCAAAACCAAGTTCAACCCACAGAACTTGCTGGGGATTTCAGCTGTGTTTGGGTGAATTCTCATTTCTGTGATTGTTCAGATATTTTGCTTTTTTCCTTTAATACAAATATTTTTTTCTTTATTTTCTTTTGAGATACAGACATTACTTGGACATGAGACCCACCTAGAAATTTACCAACCATAAAATATTTTCCTTTTTTTTTTACATTATTCATTTTACATTAAATATTTTACATATTTCCTTTATTAACATTATTCCATTGTGATTATGAAGATTTCACAAATAGATTTAAATGTTACTTTTTAAAATGTATGTGTATGCATATCTATGAAAAACATTTTTTGTATTATTTTTAAATTCCAAATGTAGTTAGCGTCATAATTCTTAAAGTTGAGAAAATTCAAAAATCTCCTACAAAAACAAGTTGAGAAAATTAAACTTGTTTTCTCAAAAAAAAAAAAAATTGTGTGTGTGTGTATGTATGTGTATATATATATATATATATACATACACACACACACACACACACACGCACACACACACACACACACACACACACACACACACACGCACACACACACACACACACACACACAATTTGTCCCCAAAATATGGTTAAGTAGGTACACGCACACACACACACACACACACACACACAATTTTTATATACATATCATTATTATTAATATAATAAAATAAGTCTCAATATTATTAACAAATGCACTTTTAAAGTTACTGGTCAACTGATGTGTAATTTTGCTTAAAAATACTTTTTTTCATGCATTTGATGCTTGGTGAGTTTTAATTTTGGACCTTGTGTATATTTTTCTAAGGATTTTTTAATAAATGTTTATTTAATAAATGCTCACAGTGAGCAAAAGGGAGGGAGAGAGAGAGAGAGAGAGAGAGCAAAAAAGGGAGGGCAAAAAAGTGAGAGGGAAAGGGGAATGGCAGTAGCCTGCAGCTAGACTTCCTAGATTTCCGTGCCGTGCGCTCGTTGAGTTTGTAGGTGCCGCGTCTGGATCTGACCTCCTCTCTTAGTCCATAGCCATATATAGTGTGAATATCTTTTATGATCCTCTTTTTATTTTTTTTTTGGCTAGAGCAAATAGGGAATGTGAGTCAACATTTTAGCCTTTCTCGAGAAGCCAAGAAAGCTGCAGTGTTTGCGCACACATCTACACACTCACTCCTGCTGGCTGGATTATAGCGTGTGTTTGAGAGTGGTGCGCTGCCGAAGAGTCAAACCGGACGATCCCGCAATACTCTCAGCTCGGAGGAGAATGCGGCGCTGGGGCTGACACACACACACACACACACACACATTCTTACCCACTGAGGATGGCCACCGCTGTGTTTCAGGTAGGCAGATGGTGACACTGCTCACTGGCACTGGGAACCTCCTCAGATATCTGGAGAATTTTAACCTCATTTGCTCTCGGAGCTGCGTGTGTGTGCGCGCCTCCGATGGTTTGTTTGCTTGTTCTGTGTGAAGACAGGGAGTAAGTGTTCGCAGACGTGTTTAAGTCAAGCTCAGACTGCAGAACGTGTGAGACGAGAGCAGTCAAGCAGCTCTTATAGGTTTGTGAAAAGCGTGGGACTGCTGTGGTGATGTTGAGGAGAAATTTAGCCACATTAAACACTGGCTTTGGAATGAGACTCGATGCTGAAAGTAAATCAAACTGCTGGTGTAACTAAACTAAACCAACACTGAACTGACTTGAGCTAAATATTAACATTATAGTCTTTATAGGATTATGCTTTACAGCAGAATCTGAACTCCATAGTTGAGTTTCCATAATAGATTGTGCTATTTTCTTAGTGAATATGTTTAGTGTAAAGCGCTATAGAAATAAAGGCAACTTGACTTGTTGTAACATTTTGGTGCTTTTAAAGGAATAGTTCACCTGAAAATTAAAATCGTCATTTATTCATCCTCAAACCTGTAAGACTTTGTTTGATGATGCTTTGAAAAAGAGTTCATACCTTTAAACTCCTAAAAAAGCGACAGAAAACACTGTAGAATTAGCATAAAATAGTCTATTTCAAGACTTCTGAAGTCATCAATTGTTTTGTGTGAGGAACAGACTGAAATTGAAGTCATTATTTACTGAAAAGCTTTCCCTTTGCTGTTTTGTCCTTTATATTATGTAATGCCGTTTTGTTGACATGAGACCAAGCTCAACGTATCTAAAGACATCACATTTAAATATCAGGGAGATTTACAGCTTCCATAATGAACTTAAAAAGGTCATTAGCCTTCAAAATGTGAACTGAATTGAGCCGGATAATGACACTAAATTTTCAACACTGACACTGTTATTGAACTGAATCGAATCAACATTGAACTTCATCTGAATAATGACAGCATTCTCTTCTCTAGGGCTACTTTTACAATTGATGCATTTTGCCACATTAATACTGTAATTTTCCTGTTTATTAATATGAATTGCTATATAAATATATGTGACTTGGCTTAAATTAGCCTGAATATATGCTGGTTGCCAAATGATAGCAACTTGTCTGCTTGTGTTTATGTGCATTTTCGATCTGCTGAGAGAGTAGAGTGAGAACTCGAGTTGTCAGTGTTTTGAGCGAGTCTCCGGTCTGGTGTAGGTATCACTTTGGTCTCACAGCGAGGATGGTCAGCTTTGATTCGGGTCTATGAGTGGCATGTTTTCAGAGCTTCCCTTTCTGCTGTAACAAATGCGGCTGACAGGATGACAAAGCTGCCGTTAAATGCTGAACAATAGCTGTCCCCCTGTGGCGCAGACCAGCACCACGGCGTGTGGCTTTCTCTTCTGTAATATGCATCCCACCAAACCTGTCAAGAACCTGTCCTGGACATATTTCAAAAATAAGAAATATTCTCAAATAACATGCAGTCTTTTATTTTATTTTATTTATTACAATTACATTGTTTTCATGATATTTAGTTTAGTTTTTTTTTTAAATCATAATGGATTTATACATCAGATGGTCTGCCTTTAAATTCTTTAAACATGTTTTTTCTTTAATACAGTAAAGAGTTATTGTTACAGTTGTAAAAAATCTATCAGAATATAATGGTAAAAACAGTAAAACATCTGGACACATTACGGTAATTTGTGTAAATGTTCTTTTTTATTTTATTTTATTTGATAACTTCTGGACTCATTACAGTAAAGAGAATTTGTGTGGTAAATGTTTATTTATAATATTTTATTTTAAAACATCTGGACACATTGTTAATGAGAATTTGTGTGGTCTTTCATATACAAGTGCATATATATATATATATATATGTGAATGTTATGTATTAATTTTTTTATTTTAGGGTTAAAGATGACCTGGACATAATTTAATGGCATTCACCCTTGCTCAAACCCTCTCACAGGTTTTCCCCATTGACCAGACATAACCTGATGACCCTGAGGTCAGGACAGGCATTGACCTTAAATGTCTAACACCAGACTCTTGAGTCTTTAGTGTCCGTTATTTATGATGCTGCAAACTTAACTAATGTGTTTATGGCATCAGGGGTTAGATAAAGCTTGTGGCTTTTCAAGTACCAGGGCAGTTATTACAAATTATCAGTTGGCAAAACTCTGATGACGATCTGGTGCTGTAAAGCCTTATCATGCCGTCTATGCACACCCATGCAACATTTATAGCTCTGTTTGTTCCTCTCTCGCCCATTCTACCTCAACCATGGGAAAGAATGCACACTTTTTTGTTTTTGGCATGTTTGCAGATGCAATTTGGACTAATTTGGCTCAAATTGAGGGGAAAAAGAAATAACGCTGTTGTGAACACATCCAGTGTATTTATCATTATCTAGAGATAGCGAGAAGGGGAAATAGATGGTTTCAGTTTCTCATGACTGCGTCCATATTCCCCAGACTCCGTTGGAGTTGTGCACATTTTTCTCCACTATCAGTTCATTTTTGCATGTGGCGCAGATTCTACTGTATTTCATCTTGTATGAGAGCTTCACGCAGGTTTCATTGCATGCCGAAACGCCAGTAAAACTATCAGATGATGGAGCTTAAGAACCTGCAGTGACTGAAAGGAGATTTGCGGTCAATCAAACAGGGCTAATTAACCGACCATTTTGTTAGTTTCCCTGCTAAGCTGTCTGATCCGTGATCGCTGCCAACCGTTTGATGCTGAAGGCTTTTTTCTTCTAAGAGAAAGTTTGTGTTTCTTCCAGTGAGTTATTGGCAGGCCCACACAGAGTATGAATATGCAAATATCCACAGAAAGCTCTGCAGATTCATAAAGTTATACACACCCCATTGCGTCGCTATCCATCAATCCAAAGGTTTTCATTAAATAAGTTTATTATGCTTACCAATATTGGCGCTTCACTGTAGAGATTTACAGAACTCTAGTACAGTTTGAAAATTACACTACCGTTAAAAAGTTTGGGGTAAGATGTTTAGTTTTATAATTTTTTTAAAGAAATTAATAATTTTATTCAGCAAAGATGCTTTAAATAGTCCAAAAGAGACATTTGCTGTATAATGTTAAGATTTCAATTTCATATCTTTTTTTCCAAAGAATCCTGAAAAAATGGAGCAAGCACAAATATTAAGCAGCACAACTGTTTTCATCATTGATGATTATAAGAAATATTTCTTGAGCAGCAAATTAGCATATTAGGATGATTTCTGAAGGATCATGCGACACTGAAGACTGGAGTAATGATGCTGAAAATTCAGTTTTGCATCACATGAATAAATTACATTTTAAATATATATTTAAATAAAAAGATATTTTAAATGGTAAAGTTTTTTTTTGGAATATTTCTGTTTTTACTGTATTTTTAATCAAATTTTTACAGCCTTGGTAAGCAAAAGAAACTTATTTTAATACATTAAAATATTTCTGATTACCGGTTTGATTAAACACATTCAACTTACAGTAATTAAACAAATGCTTCATTGTTTCTGCATTCGGACAAATTCCTCCAACACATTTTTATCATGTTTAACTCTTTTAACGTTCCACAGAATTCTACTTTGAAAATGCAAAAGTGCAAAACGAGCTGTCTGGGCATAGTTATTGGTAACTTGTTGGCTGATTTTTACAGTGATAATGGTTTCAAATATTAACAAGGCATACAGAAAAAAAGCTTTCTTTTGCTTTATGGTCTACGTTTAGTCTCCAAGTAATCATCGAAAGAGAGATTGTAGCGGCTTGGTTGAGCTCGGAGCAGTTTTCTTCGGCATTCCTCCTGTTGGCTTCGGCTGTGATTTAGAGGCTCCTCAAGCTCCTCTGTTTCTGCAGTTCCAACATTTCCCACTTACACATAGCGAGGCAGATGAATCCAGATCCACAGCACTCTAACACTGTCCGGTGTGGAATTCTGTGTGATAAATGTGTGTTAAAAAAATGGGCTGTTATGGAAGTTCAAGGATCATTTGATCTCATGGCTGGAAGATGTATTTAGTGTCGGCTTGGATTCCGCCAGATAAATAAATCTGCATCTCTGCCGTTAGAGAGTTTGGCCAGTCGTCCAATGTCGGGATCGACTCACTTTTCCTCCTAGAAAAGCAGCATCCAACGTGGATGTTCAAATATACCAGCGGATTATGCAAAAGAGCAGGTTGGTTTGTGCATGTGGGCTTGTTAAGAAGCATTCGCAACATGCATAAATGGAAATTACAGCTTTGGAGGTAAATGATAGGGCTTGTAACTGGCTCGTAAATTTGAGAGTATTTTTCGAGTGTTGTTAAGCTTGTTTACATTCTTGTGCCATGTTTTAGCTCTCGTCACATCAAACCTGGACATCTTTATGCCACAAATTCATACCGTGACAAAACAACTTTCTTTATTCTCCAGGGTTGATGGGAATTGTTTTTTTTTGAAGCAGGTCCTTCTTGTGCTTCTCAGATGTCTTATCAAGGGAGAACTAATATTTATTTCCAAATAACATGCTGCTTACTGCAGCTGTTTGAGTTATGATGTGACTCGCATGGAATCTGCACTTGCAGAATTTAGCAGAGATTTTCTCAGAAATGTATTGTAAATAAATACATTTCGGCAATTTATGTATTTGCTCAATCACTACATCATTACATTTGATTTATATTGGCCGTCCTGCACGTTAGTTCAACCACTGATGTAGATATTCTCTGAAATTCTCACCAAGGCTGAATATATTTGATCAAAATTAGAGCTGTCAAACGATTAATCGTGATTAATCATATTCAAAATAAAAGTTTTTGTTTACATAATATATGTGTGTATACTGTATATATTTATTATGTATATATAAATACACACACATGCAGTTTATATTTTGAAAATATTTCAATGTATATATTTATATTCATATAATTGATATCGTGTATTAATATTTGAAATGTATAAACTTTTTTTTACAAAATATTAGTAATTTATAAATATAAATTTTACACCTAAATAAATAAATACCCAATTGTTAATAAAGTTCTACATACTCTCTACCCCTTGTTTGTTTATTATATATTTTGGCTAATTTGATTACATTTCAGCTCCATTTAGCATAATTCTACCGTTTTTGCTCCAAAATGCAGTCTGGGCCTGATCATGTCTATGTTATCCTACCATCACTTATACCTAGTTACTTTTCCATTCGGCTTTATGATCTTCAGACAGATAGACTTCCCCGTAATCCTTGTTGACTACCGTGTTAAAAGAGCCACTGTTTTCGAATGGCACCAGAGCAAATGCCTTCAAGATGTCCACATTCTCTAGGTTTGTTAAATTAGAGTGCCAGCGAACACGAAATCTGACAAGATAGCCAAAATGTAACCAACATGGAGCTGTTTTGATTGGGGCCCCGCTTTTCATGAGGTCACAGCAAATTAGCAGCAATCTTTAAGAGGTTTTCAGGCATTAGCAAGTTGAAGTCTGTCTTGGCCGGTTGGAGGCTGTGAATATTGGAAGGAGATGCTGACGGAGGCAGAAACACGCGCCGCGGCATTCCTGCGTAGAAGCTGAGGCTCTGGGACGGTTGGGAGGGTGTTGATTTAAGACCCCTGCAGCATCTTCACAGCCTGCTGCAGTTTAAACGGATGAATGCGTTCGCTCTGCGGAAACAAAGCACCGCCGCTCGCTTGGATTGTTTATCACTGCAGGTTGGCGGGCGGCACGTTCAGCATACTGGGGATGATGGAGAGGAAGATTGGGATCACACGAGTCGGAAAGCACAGTTGCAACGAAACCTTAAGATAAGAAATCCCATCATAAATGAATAATCGCTAAGGTTTTCCTAACTTAAGGAGTTTGTTGCAACCGACTGCAGATGATGAACATGTTTCAGTGTAGCAGAGGCCAGCGGGTAAGTGCTGTGCAGGTTAAACCTCACTCCCCGACCTCAAGTGGCGCTCTAGCGACAGACGCTAGAGGCCGTGGCCTTTAGCCTCCTCGTTAGAGATAAGAAATCCGTTAGAGCGCCGTTAGAGCGCTCGCCTCCCACGCTGGAGACCGCGGTTCGAATCCCACTCGGAGCGGGGCGAGTAGGACCGTGACATTTGGTGCCGTGACCCGGATGGGAGTGAGGTTTAGGGGGGTGAGGGTAGCAGAGGCCAGCGGGTAAGTGCTGTGCAGGTTAAACCTCACTCCCCGATCTCAAGTGGCGCTCTAGCGACTGACGCTAGAGGCCGTGGCCTTCGAATCCCGCTCGGAGCGGTTGGAGTAGGACCGCGACATTTGGTGCCGTGACCCGGATGGGTGTGAGGTTTAGGGGGGTGAGTGTAGCAGAGGCCAGCGGGTAAGTGCTGTGCAGGTTAAACCTCACTCCCCAATCTCAAGTGGCGCTCTAGCGACTGACGCTAGAGGCCGTGGCCTTTAGCCTCCTCGTTAGAGCGCCTGCCTCCCACGCCGGAGACCGCGATTCGAATCCCGCTCGGAGCGGGTGGAGTAGGACCGCGACATCAGGAAGATTGAAATCTTCACTTTGAATACAAATAGTGTGACAATTTAGATTAATGGGGTTTCATTTGCAATGTTTTAAGTAGTAGTACCAGTCACCGTGTTTAGAAAAGGCATTAGTTGATGTGCCAATATAATGCCATTGGTCAAATAAAATTTGTCATAATTTGCTATATTGGTCAGGGCAATTCATTAGATAATGTTTGCTATCATATGTGTGGATTTTAGTGAATTAATAAGTATTATGAAAATACAATTTACAGCATTTTTTGTGTATATCTGTTTGTTCAATCATTATACATAATATAAATAAAAATATATTGCCAAAAAATATCTTTAAATATTTTTAAATATCCATTAATGTTTAATAATTTATTATGCAATAAAAAAATATAAGTAATATAGTAAACTAATTGTCATATTAATTTATAAAAAATACTAATTGTATGTTAACATATTAACAGATTATCATATCTATTTTTTACACTAACCATTTAAGTATTTTGAAAATAATTATAATGCATATTATTTTATAAGTATTATAATATATGTAATATATTATATAAAATCTAAATAATAAATTAATACAAATTATATAAATATAAATGTATTTTTGCCATTATCATCATCTACCGTAAATGAAGAGTTTCAGCAATATATATATATATATATATATATATATATATTATATATATAATGGCAAAATCAATAAGCCTGGCCAATATGTATCAGTCTATCAAAATGCCTGTGCAGTTTCATCACTTCCACAAAAGTAGAGGTCATAAATTTAATGAAATGTAAGCAGTTTCTGAAAATTATTTGGCCTCTACTCTATATTACTAATGTTGGCCATAAAAGATGTACAGTAATGGCATCTTTGGCTTGATTTTTGCTTCTCTAATGAATTGGCTGCTTGGTTTGAGGTGGATTATGCCAGCGTTATTTTTACTTGTGCATTGCATTAAGCAGGCATTCGGAGAGAAAGGACAGCGGTTGAGGGGCTCTCAGATGGGTGGAGATCACTTTTCTAAGCAGCTTTAGGAGAGTTGGCACTCTGTAGACCTGCTAAGAGGCCCACAGGAAGTCATTTGGGGCAGAATTAGTTAAAACATCCTGTCTTTGGGACACTTTCACACACTAGAGCTTCTATTCGGGCTAAGAGAGGCCGTAGTGATTAAAAACTCATAACAGTTATGAGGAACTAATGTTCAGTGGCTGTAATTGATTTACTTATTAAAGTTCCAGACCGTATGATATTAAACAGAATCGCTCAGACAAACCATAATTGCGCGTATTAATGGGACAAAAATGGGACATTTTTGTCCTTGATAAAGCGATAGGGTTTTTGGAAGGGATATTGGGAGAGAGTGCAAGCATGGCAGCCACTAATCAGCAGTTATGAACGCAGATTTGGAATGCTGTCATTTATAAGTTTGTAAAGAGCTTTGTTTCTAAAAATTGTTTGGTTAATGCAATGCTTTCAGCTGCCTATACAAGTGTAGTCCTCTGGCTAGTACTCTGAAAGTGTGATGAAAGTCTGCAGAAATGTTGTCTTGTTTGTTCTGCAGTGACTGTTCATCTGATTCTAGATTGTGGAGTTCGTCTGATTGGAAATTCACAGAAGTCGGCAGCAGTTCACCACTGGATTTAATGACAGAGCCAAATCAATCTGACCAAAGCCCGTATGGATGAGGGTCTGTGGTGCGTGCAAGCCAGAAATATGTCTGGATGGTGACTTAACGATTGCTGCATTTTAAAATTTCAGTGCAATCATGTAGCTCTGTTTCTCACAAAAACTGGTTTTCGAAACCCACCATCGCTGTTGGAGACACGGGGTGGCCGCTTCTGTTCCTGTTTGAGGTTTTTCAGCTTTGAGGTTCAGTTTTTGTGACTTGTATGCTGTATTGTCCCCAGTAATTACTCTAACATGCCAGTCCTCCAGTCTGCTGGTCCCGTCAGGAGTGATTAATCATGTTGTGTTTCTCTTCCTTGCCTCCTGCCACCATGGATTGTGATGTTACAGCGGCCCGACTGACCTTAAAACACACTCTCAAATAGTTTTTTTTTTTTTAGGATGATATTATATTTTAATCATCTTTGTACATGCATTAGATATGAATGCAGTGACTTTTAGAGACATTCCATTCAGTTGTGCTTCATCCTGCATGCATTCATTTTTCAAGATGATGCATTTTTTTCCAAGCCCCATTTTTAACTATTTGTTTAAAGGTCTTTTATTGGAGTTTACATCGATGTTTACTTTAGAGAAGCATGCAACTGCTGCATTTAAACAGCTGCAGTAAAGAACACCTCTTCACAAGTCTAGTTTTTTATCTGTTCATGAACAAGCGTTCTTTATTACAGTGATTTGATTTACCACAAGCAAGGGGTGTTTAGGCACAACCTTAAGCAGTAAAGTTAAGCCTACTACTTTACAGAGTAAAACATAACTGTGGTAAAGTTACTGTAGTCCACAGACTTAAACCAGTATTATGAAGACACCAATGAAAATGGTATTTAGGGTATTTAAAGTTATTGGGTATTGATTTATATATAAAATCAATGTAGTGACTGTAATGTAGAGAGGGCTTTGACTGATTAACAATCAATATCTAACCTGATGAAAAAACATATCCGCGTTGTATTTCATCTGCAGCAACACTGCAAATTTTTTATAAAGATATGTTTGGTCATTAACTTTTAAATGCATCATTATGCAAACACACGAAGAGAGTTCTTGATTTGAAAGACCCACGACTGGTAGATAAATATACTTCATTTTTTTCCGATACGGTAAGAAATTGAAGGATGTGGTGTTAAATGTTGGACAAGGCAGTTTAAACAGTCATGGGATGCACTTAGCTTAGCAACAGAGTGGTCTATTAAAGACACAATTAGGAGATCTTATTATCTCTACACACTCGGAGGTTTATACTTTTTCTTCACAAAAGAGTACATGCTTTTAAGGCATAGTACAAATGGGTGAATTGGGACACAGCAAATACATAATTTGAAATGGAATGGTGGAAAATTAATTGTGGGCAGGGGTAGATGCTCTGCTCTTGTGTGAGGTTTATATATTGCGTTTGTTCATGAGGACATTCCAGCGGTGGAGTGAGCTGCTGAACACGATGTGAAATATTTTGATGGTCGTACTACGTGGTGCTGATGGGAAACGGAGGCAGGGTTTGTGATCTTCAGGAGTATGGGGAGGTCTTATCAGGGCTCGGTCTCCCTGAGGAATGTTTATAGAAAGCAGGCCTGTTTCAGGGGTTGCTGGCACAGAGCTGCTGTGCGCTTGTTTGCTTTTGCATTTGATTTATGGGCCGGGCAGTGAAATAAAGGCAGGAAACCCAGAACCCGGCCCCACTGTTCTGCTGATATGCAACATCACGCAGCACTAAACCCAGGGCTAAATCCCAGGCATTTGCCAAAAAACAGCCATAATTTAGTTTTTCGTGACCATTTTTTTAGCCTCATTGAACTTTTTTGTTTTGTTTTATTTTTTTAAGACTAAGATAGTTAATTAATTTTATTTCGAATTGAATTTAACTTTATTTTTATTTTATATTTTATTTAATTTGTTATTATTTTATTTTATTTTTAGTTATGCTAATTTAAAAAATAATGAGTCTTTACAAATTAAATGAGAAAATTTTTGGTTTTTGAATTATAGTCAATATTTAATTTATTTATTCATTTATTTAAAGTTTGTTTTTAAATGAGTCTTTACAAAGTCATAGATTCGATAAAGTTTGGGAAGAAAGGTTTTGTAAGTGACAGTATATTTTCATTATATATTTCTTTTATTGCCAAATAATTTTTATTTTTTATTTTATTTGGTAAAGTTAGTATTTAAAACAATTAGGCCTAGTCTCTGCAAATGAATAGGTTCAGTGAATAGTAGGGAGAATGTTTTGAGTTATTGAAAGTTACAGTATATTTTTTATTAAGTATATGAATGGATTTTATTGCGTAATATGAGCCCTAATGGGTTAAATGTGCCTTAAAGTCAACATTTTATCCAAAATAACCCTGTTTACTTTTCTCTTAATACACATTCCTGACCTTAATCTGTAAGATTAATCAGTGCACATTATTCCAAAGGAAAAATGTTTGATTTCATATTCTTTCATCAAAATGTCATAACGTGCTCTGCCTCTAAAATTTCTTTCCTGTTCACTTGATGTCAGAAATTCCTTATTTTTCAATCCATCCCCTCTAATGGCTCTGTTTTGGTGTTTGATGGTAATTTCTTATGCAGTCAGTCTTTATGGATAAAATCTTTTTTTTTTTTTTTTTTAATGTAATGTGTCCAGTTTTGAAAATAAAATGAGTTGGGAAAGCAGTTTCATGTTGCCTGCTTTTGTTCTTAATCTAATGTGGAATTAAGAAAAGAATCTGCTGTAAAATGCTGTAAAAATGAGCTTAATTAAAATCCTAATTGCAGTTGTTGAATCAGTTTATGTGCATCTGTATCTGTATGCAGAGAGAAATACATCTATCTCTGTGTTTTTGTCGAGGCACAGAGGTGAGGATAACTCATCTGGATAGCCGTTGTCTCCTAAGGTGGAATGAGTCGGGACTCCTCCTCACCTGCTTGTAAAGCAGAGTTTCTCTGGCCAATAACTCATCGTATCTTGTGTTAAACACAGATGGCTCTGGCCTGTTTCAACCTGCCGTGTTTCACTGATAGCAAACAACCAGCTCATTCACTGGAAGATCAACAATCCCAATTCATGCTGTAGATCATACTAAGATCATGTTTTATGTGCAGTGCAGAATGGGAATTATGTTGCACAGCTTTCCTGATAGCGTTGTAACTGGTTCTCACTGTTTTAGAGCAGGATTGGGTTTCAGTAATTGCCCTTAGTTACTCATAAGTGGCTTGTGATTGGAGATTAACCTTTTGCTTTGGCTCAGTAGTCCTTGTTTTTTTTTTTTGGTTTTTTTTGAGGAAATGACTGGGCAATTTTTCCATTCCTCCATGCAATGGCAAAGCTGGTGAATTGTAAACAGACAATACATTATGGCTTACTATTAGCCACTCTGAGGGCTGTTGGTGTATGTGTGTATATTTTAAAGGTAATATGAAGTTAACTCTTTTTACACATTCCTGCTCATGCACAGTTCCTCATTGAATGTATTATCCGAATAATTTTTTATTAAAAATACAAAACAAAAATGTCAAAAATTGTTCTTAACTCCTGAAACAACTTCCAGTCCAATTGCTCTCGACTTACATTTTTTCCCATTGAACCCTGTGAATTGTGTCCAGGGTAATGGAAAACCTAGAAATAATAGCAAAGTTATATTTTGATTTACAGGCCTGGAAAAGCCTTAAAAGTCCAAAATTGATGAAAACTAATGGACATTTCCATAGTGAATATTTTTTCTAGTTAAACTTAAGTTTAAAAATTACTTTTGGAATTATATGATGATGAAGATGATTAAAAAAACATTATAGAGTAATCATCACCAAAGTTATGGGAAATTAATTTGGTCTTGAAATACAAGGAATAATTCACCCTAAAAATGAAAATTTGCTGAAAACTTGCCCTCAACACATCTAAGATGTAGATGAGTTTGCTTCTTCATCAAAATAGATTTGGAGAAAGGTAGCAGTACAGCACAGCAGTACAGCACTTGCTCACCAATGGTTCCTCTTGCAGTGAATGGGTGCCGTCAGAATGAGAGTCCAAACAGCTGATAAAAACATCACAATAATCCACAAGTAATCCACACCACTCCACTCCAGTGAAAGTTGCGTGTTTGTAAGAAACAAATCCATCATCCAGCCTCCTTGCAAATATTTCTCTCTGCTTTTTTGGTGCCAAATGCAAATATTCCACAATCTTGGATACACATGAAAGAGCTTGTGGAAAATGCAGTGCGTTGATCCAAGTGTTTTTGAATTAAACGTGCTCAAGTGAGGTTTCCATCCACCACAACTACAACTTCATTTCAGAGATCATTTATGTGAATAGTTAGCCAAAAATAAGAATGATGAATTATGAACAAATGAAATTTTACTCTGTTCCTCACACAAATATATTGTATGGCAAAGCAAACTAGAACTATAGTGTTCTTTTTGGAGCTTGACAGCTACAGTCACTGCCTGATATCTCCTTTTCTGTTTCATGAAGAAACCACAGGGTTTGGACGAGGCTAAGTAAATTATGTAAAAATGTCAAAATTTGGGTGAACTATTTCTTTAAAGTAGGTTGTGATTGGTGGAGCTCCAGCACATGTGATATGGGCTGCTGTCTGAAGGCAACAGGGTTCGGTTTAATCTAGTTAACACAAGCATGCGAGGAATGCAACAACACAAATCAACTAGGAAAGAAAAATGGATGGTTGGATTGCTTGAAGATGTTTTGTTCTGTAGCAGAAATAAGGTGAATGTCATGCAAAACAGTTCCAGGTCATTTTCTCCCAAAATTCATATTCACATAAAATGCAAAATAGTTCATTTAATTTCAGTTCAGTTCAGTTCAATTTCATTTTTTTTTTGTGACTAATTCCACCAAAAATGTGCCTAATCATTCTTAAAATAACGTCACAGTGCAAAATAACCTTATATAATAATATACTTTATTATATAATTCCCTTGGTTTTTCCTTTGCTTTTAGGGTAAATGTGATTTGGACATGTTCTTTTCAGGTTTTCGGGACATTCATCCCAACAGCAGCTGGTATTCTTTTCTTCGCAGGTGAATATTGTGCTAACCTGTCATGTCTACATTGTTTGTCTTTGTTTTTTAAAGGTTTACTCACCTTTTTGGCTGATTGTAAGGGCTATTTTCAGCATTGCGGTTGGCCACCAGTAGACCAGTGGTTATCACCTTTTGTGTGTTCACCTGCACCCCTGCTGCGGTTTAAGAGGCCTGGCATGAACCATTAACCAGAGGTTATGCTCGGAGTAGCATGATTTACACAACTCAACCGTGATGTAAATACCAGCACCGGACGCCTTCTGTTGCCCACATAATGAATCCAGCTCTCAGGGTGCTTGTTTTGACACATGCGAATCAAGGGGTCGTGTGTTCATCAGTTTCATTATATGATGTGATGACGTCCTGCTAAAGAGTGTGATTGTTGTCTAGATGGTGCTTCTAGTCTCCAAACGCTATTAAGCTGCCTTGTGACCTTCCAGCCAGCTGTTTTCTTGCTTTCTTGCATTGAGACGAGCTCCGTCATGATTTCTAGCCGTTCTAAATGTCCTCATCTAACCTGAGTAATTAGATAAGGGTCAGTTCTTTCATAGCTGTACTTCTATTAAGACTGGACGATGAAGCTGAAATCTTATATACACAGTGACCTCCATAAGTATTGGAACAGTAAAGACAAAATTGCTCTGTTGGCTGTGGAGTCAAGACATTTACAAATATGATTAAAAGATGACAAAACTGTGATTAATCACGATTAATCGCAAATTTAAAATACTAGGATTTACCTGTAAATGTGTTGAAATAAAGAAATGCATAACAAACTAGTTTAAGGAAACAGAACCTTTCACGTCTCCGCCAGGTATGAAACATAATCCTTATTATACTTTTTTTTTTTCAGCCATTACCAGCCTTTATACTGGCAATAAAACGTTTACCAAGCCACATTGCTTCAATCCCAGTACACATTTACCCAACTATTATCAAAAGTATTTCTAAATAAATACAACAAAACATTTTCTTGCCATCTTACGTGAAATATTATGACAAAATGCATTATGAAGAAGAATCGGACCTGTTCTGCAGGTGCATTAGAGCTAACATTAGCATCATGCTACATAAGACAATTTATGAAATTAATAGTCTTTTACTCAGAATTCACTTTAAACCACCATCGAGTGTTTGTAATAACTGCCTTTTACGATCACATGTGTATATATACGCTTTGTGCGGCTGCGGTACATTATAAAAGTAGCCCAAAAAAAACGCAACCCATGGCTCTATAATTTTTTTCCGCGACTGTATTTTCAAAAAAGCCCAATTGTGCGGGGAAACCGCGAGCCTGGCAACACTGGTTCGCTGTACCCTTATCACATATGAGCATCTCTCTCTCTCTCTCTCTCTCTCAGACACACTCGTCCCAATGTGCATACTATCCACCCTATCTGCCCTAAATAGTATTGAAAATTACTAATATCACAGAATTTAGGATGGATAGTGTGCACATTGGGACCCAGTCAATGATAGATTACCTTCCGCGCTGCGATGACTGCAAGAAGTTGGGGTCAAACCTTATCAAACAATTAATTTGCATAAAAAAAATATTAACACGTTAACGTTGACAGCCCTAATATATAGTATTTTTTATATAATTTGTAATATTTTGTATTTAAAAAAATATAAATAATTTTATTTACATTTTTATATCATTATTTTTAGAGTACTGTGTAACAAAATCACTGCAAATATAAAGCTTAGTAAATATACTGTTCAGGCCTACTTCTGTTGCTCTTCCGGAGTGACCTGAAAGAACAGTCGTCAGGCTCAGTTTCAAACATTCTAGGCATCTTCAGAGGCATGAAGGCATGCTGATCTCAGGGCAGACATAAGGTGTTTGTTAGTTATGGATAGCAGGTGGACGGGCTGTCATCAGCAGGTGCCTGCAGGCAGAGTTAGACCAGGTGATGGAATCCGGTCTGGAGAAAGACCAGGCCTGTGTTAGGAGTCTGGAGAAAGACTTAGAGCAGAGCTCTGGGATGGACTGAGATTAGGGAGAGATTTCCCTTTATCAATGAAGTGTTATGGACTGGTACAGTGGTCACGCTGGGTCTGGGTGGAGATAAGGATGTGTACGGTTTGCATAAATGTTTATGCTGGGTCGGAACGGACTGTTCGTAAATTTCGAGACCTGCCCTGGTGGAAGACAGAGTTGATGTTGAAAGAGCTAGACTGGACGCATTTCCTTTAACACAGAGCACAAAATTACTTGCATAACACAAGAACAAACTAATTAAATAAATTCCATTATTCAGTCTTTAGCTTATATCAAATTTTCTTTTTTTTGTGCAACTTTTAAAGTATTTTTTTTCATAGTCAGATTTTCAAAAAAATGTATGTACAATAATATCGAATGATGTACTACAAGAAATATCATAAAAATACATGAGAAATATGAAATAAAATTATAATTTATTTATTTATTAGATTTTTTTTATCATAACTTGTTTTAAAACCTCAAAACATTATCTGTTTGCAGGTTTAATGAAAAAAAAAAAAAAAAAAAAAACGTATTATAGACTGATGTGTGTTTTCTGCTATTTTAACATTAAGATTTATTGCCTATTCTAAAAATAGTGTATCCATGTTTGTCTAAGTTATCCAAAATTTGGGATCTTGTCATCTTGCTTCCATTTGTTGTTTCTCTCTTATCAGTCTTCCTGTTTAAAGTGGTTAATCGTTTGTGTTCAGAGTTCGTTTAGATATGCTGAGACCTGTAGTGAGATTAAACAAGAGATTTTCAGTGTTTATGTGCGTTACAGCTCCACGTCCACAGCTGGAATAACATCTTTTAGCAGGAAGTCAAATCAAACAGCAGCACTAGTCATGCTTAAAGTCTCATGGCCCTTATTAAGAAGAAAACATTGTGTTCGCATAGTGAAAGAATGAGACTGGTCATTCTTACCCATAGAAGCTTGCATGACAATTTAGATGTCTTCAAGAATCAATCTGTACTCGGTCTAATGCTATGCGGTTGCTAGGTTGTTCTGGATGATTTTAGGGAATTGCTGTATAAAAATTGGTTCTTCAGCGGTTCTTTATGGTAGTTGAGTAAGTGGTTCTTTGGCTCGTAATCATAGGGGAACCAATTTAAGTGCTATATAGCACCTATAAAAACCTGTAATGGTTCTTTAGCGTGGTTACGGGACTATACTGCACCATCTTTAAAGATATTGGTGCTATGTAGAGTAGCAATTTAAGTGGTTCCCCTATGATTACGAGCTAAAGAACCACTTTTAGTGCTATTTAGCACCATTTGTTTTTAGAGTGTTTTTCACAAACACCAGCAATACAAGACATGTTGTGATTTTTCAGGTGCAGCACACCTGTTAAAGTATAAACTCTGTTAGTTCAGGCTCAGTACCTTTTTTAAGGAACACTTTATCAATGACAAGTCAAGGTCATTGATAAACGAGAAACTGACATTGTGAAACCCGATGTGCTCTGACAGCATTAAGACGAGCAATTAAATGGACCGAGTAAATTTAACACAAATGCCAGATGGTTGAAAAGAACACACGTATATATATATTCAGCTGTCAAAACAAATGGTAAGAGCCAATGCCTTCCAGACCATGTCAAATTTCTCATTTTCATCTGAATCAAATTTAGCAAAGACATGCTTGAACGCTGGGAATTCATAAATTGTTGTCCTTGGAATGACACAACTGAAATCTAACCCAAGTTGCCTTGACTTTATTTATTTACCACAACCAGTGAGAAATAAACCAGCATTATGTTTGTGGGTTCCAAGTCACAGGCTTAGTGGTAAAATCACTGTGACACAAGGCCTCTTTTGGCCCAGAGCACACATGCAATACTGTATCCCACAATGCAATGTGTTTAACTTGAACTTCCACATGTATTGTGATGGATGAACTGGTAATATCAGCCATGACATCACGTTCTTGATTTGAGTCATTTTATTACTTGAGTCTATATGCTATGACCACTTTTTTTTTTTTTTTTTTTTTTACAAAAAAAAACAATTTATTTTAGATTTTATTTACTATTTTATATATATTTTTTTTTACTTTGTTTTCATTTTAATTTAATTTTTTTAATCTTGCTTTAATTTTTATTTGTTTACTTTATTTTATTTTTACATATATTTTATTTTAATTTATTTTTGTTTTATTTTAATTTTATTTTAAATGAAGTCAAGGCAACTTTTATTTTATTATTTTACTGTATCTTTTTATTTCATTTTATTTTTATATTTGTATAGAAATACCTTGTTTCAGTATATAAAGCAAATAAGACACCAAGGAATGTCTGAATCCAAATCGCATCATTTGCAGCTTATGATATCCTGCAGTCCTATGTGTGCTTCAGCAGTTTGTGGAAAGAGTAAATTGTTTTATAAATGTCATGTTTTTTAAACGTATGATTTAATTTCTACTGAAAAATGAGTCTTTAAATGTCTGACTCATGTTTGTATAGTTTTTTTAATTTAATCATCAGGCATGACGTCATGATGCCACAGGTCCATCTAAAGTCTGTCTCCTTCCTTAGGAAGTGCGTTCATACAATAATGCTGTCTGTTTAGTCATCGACTGACTAGGCAGCTGCCATTGCTTTTAGACACAGCTGTGGAAGGAGGCTTCCTGTTTGTGCACAGCTTCAGTTCCTCGGATGCAATTTTGCTTGGAAACAGGTTTTCTTAATGCTCCAGTAGAAGCCGTGCCAGAAATGATGGTCCACCATCCTGTTTGTGAAGCACAGAGCTCATTTGTTGATGGGAGGCGGGATATTAGTTGTGGCAGTGGTCTGAGCAGCAATCCTATTATAAAGGACTTCAGCAGATTGTGAGTTCTGACAAAGCAAATCACCTTTAAACATCAGTGACTTTCCAATCCTGTTTATAAAATGCTGAAATTGAAGTTAGTGCTGTTTTTGCACTGAACCACTGAGCAGAGATGATGGTTCTGTTGTGACTGACTCAGTGTTATTTATGTACTATTATAGTATTTATTAATATTTTGAATTAGCTTTGATTTTATTTTCAGTTTAAAATGTAGTCATTTTTAATATTAAATCATGATTAGATAAATTATTAAAAACATTTATTTGCCACAGAAAATGATTTTGGATCGTCCAGTATTTGTTACAAAATTGTGCTTACAAAAATGTAAAGCTTGTAGTTTTGATAAAGATTTATTTTAATTATTTTTTTTTATTTTTTTTGAGTATATAAGCAGTCTAAATCATCCATTTCGAGGTGGTACTACTTCTAGTTAGATTACCTTTTTTTGCGTTTCTTCTAAAAGTGTTTTCGGTAATTGAAATAAAAACAACTATAAATATGAGATGAAGTCAAAATGAAAAAAATAAAAAAATAAATAAAAATACAAATGCTGCCCTGGCAACTACTGAAATATGTTTAAGCTGAAGTACAAAAATGACTGAAAAATGAATTAAAACTAAATAGAAGCGGCTAAACAAAATTCAAAAACTGAAAATATTAAAATAAAAGCTTATTCAAAATATGAATAAAAACTAAAATAGTATATACTGTATATAATACTAAAATAACACTGGGGTGGAGTTGTATGTAAACAGTACATTTCTGGTGTTCTGTGTGAAAGTTATCAGGTTATCAATTCATCTGTGTGTGTTTTCCAAACGAAAGCAAAATGTTTGTCTTGGTAACCTTTTATCAAAATGTAATAAGTTGCACCGCTTCTATTTCAGCCAATGTCATGAATCCTTCTTCAGTCCCTCTCTTCTAAACACCTGGCTCTGATCGGATAAAATCAAGTCCCATCCTGCATTTTTACTTGTTGAAAATTCCATTCCACTTGAAAAATGTCAAATCATAAAATGTGTTGACTTGAAAGTCACAGAATCAAGCCTGACATTTGTGTTTTTTTTCTGTGTGTTGCAGGTATCACCCTCCTGCGTTCCTGTTGCCAACTATGAACTGGTAAGAACGTCTGTGCTTGTTTTTGACCGTTTCCTAGAACCGTCATCACACAGAATCTGCACTGTTAATCAGATTGGTGATAAAGTGATGTTTGTCTATTTCGGAGGCCAGAACGTATCATCCCACAACTGTTAATATTTATAAGAAGGAAATAAAAGTTTGGGGTCTACGGTTCAAATCTCTCCCAAGACCTAAATAAGCCAGGGGGAATAACAAAGCATGAGCGATAGCATAGTGAACATTCCTTTTTTGGTTTGAATTGTGTTTTTGGTCTCTCTTTCCTCCTCCTCCTCCTATGTACGCTTGTCCGCGCAAGGCAAGCCAGAATCCATCATTACTCTGCCCGTGTTACTTAAATATCTCTTGTTGTACATCGTGTCCTCAAAATGGAAGGCACATTTTTAGTTGTTTTTTTTAGAAAGTTTGGCTTTCATCAGTTGGACATGGTTTGGTTTATTCTTCCTCTCTTTCCCTCCATCACTTCCCAGATAAAGTATCAAATGGTAGAGCGAGTGTGGGAGTGCATGCAGGTTATGAATCTCATAAACACACACTTGAAATCAGATGGCCTGTTTAAATACTAATCAACTGAACTATAAAAACTGATGTTCTGAGGACTAGTGTCAAAACTGAGAGGCTAGAGGACAGAAACATATTTTCAAGACATTAGACAAATTTTGATTTGATTTTGTTTTGTATTGTTTTGTTAATTTATTAATTTATTACATTTGTTTATTATTATTATCATTTATTTTATTTTACACCCTCAAATCCACTTATATAAGGCTTGGACCTGCAGATTGAACATCCCAAACATGAATATTTCGTGATTTTGTTGAACTAAAGTCTGTGGAGAAAAGCTTTTGTGATTGTGCCGCTGTCCCTCAACACACAACACACACACACACACACACACAGAAACACACACACACGCACACACACACACACACACACATGTTGGTTGTTGTGGTTTACGGGGACTCTCCATAGGCGTAATGGTTTTTATACTGAACAAACTGTGTGTGCTATTGCCCTACACCAACCCTACACCTAACCTTAGCCCTCACAGGAGACTTTGTGCATTTTTAGATTTTCAAAAAACACCATTTAGTATGTTTTTTAAGCCTTTTGAATTACGGGGACATAGACAGTGTCCTCATAAACCACCTTCATATTGTAATACCTCTGTTATACCCATGTCATTATACAAATTTGTGTCCTCATAAACCACATAAACATGCACACACACACACTCACACACACACACACACACACACACACACACACACACACCGCCTTCAGCAAGGACAGAGCTGCTGAACTCACTGTTTACAATGACGCAGCTCGCTGAAGCCAAAAAAACCCCTGTTTAATAGCTTTTCGGTGAATTCAGGAGTATTTCTGTGGTTGTCCTGAATCTTGCAGACCTGCTTTCTCCTCGCTCCATGTTTGGTAAATTCTCCTCTGCTAAATGCGTTGGCTGGCTGGTGATCTGAAACCCAATAACAAGGATCAAATGCCAGTGTGAATTTACAATTTTGGATGAAAATTTTCACCGTAGGTGATATGATCTTAAAAACATAACACAGCATGTCAGGTAGTTGTTATTAATATTAACTGTATTGATATGAATAAGGCCAAATTTAATTAAACAAGCACATCGTTTTATCATTTTACAAGTTAAATAAAATAAAAAAATTTGAAACTTTCCATACTTCCTTGACCAATAAAATATTTACTACCAACTAATTAATACTAATTAATTAATGAATGAATGAATTGTATTTTATTTCTTTAGGCTTTGGGTGAAATGTGACCTGGGCATGTTTTTATGAGATAAACTGTCCTTGTCAAGTACTTTACGGGCCCTGTCCAAGGTGATCTGCTATGTTGTACTATTTTTGATATGACACAAGTGGATGGCCAGACACATACATTAGGTGGGCGTTATCTCAATAATATGCTCTCTACATCACTGCTAATAATTTTAAGACAGGCTTCAGGCTTTCTCTCTCAGAGCTGTCTGCCGTCCTCTAGAGCCATCTGGCCTGCGTCTGTTTCACCACAATGTGATATTGGCCATAATTGGCCATGAGAGGGTGAAACGCATGCCGGGCTTCGGATGACATTAAGCAGACCAGCGTTGCTCTGGTCTTTCCAGGTCTTTCTGTGTTTACACTCCATGCCCAGGCCCCTTAAGGCTCTCTGCTTCGCATCCTCTCTCGTTTTCTAGGCACACACGATGCAATATGTGAAATGTAGGAGTCTGTTTAGGGGGGTCCTCTGTGAAGTCCTTCCCCTGTTGTGAGCGTTAACCCAGGGTCAGAGGTTTGCTTTGGGACGTTTCTGTTCGCAGGTTCTCACAGCTCACAATTCTTTAGCTGAATACCATCTTCGGAATTCTTTCCGTAGAATTCTCCCGGGATGGAAGACAGGCACGGACCCTCCATTAGCGTAATGTAAACACAGAGTGCCACTGAAATGGCACGACGTCCCATCTATTTACATTTTTCCATCCCTGCTCTATTGTGCCGAGAAGTTGCAGGTGGCCATTAAAACTGTGAGAGAAAGTCTGTGGCTGATGTCAGGTTATGTGCGTGTTCCTCATCTACATCGTAATATTCAGCATATCCTGGGTCTGATATGCTGGAGACCCGGCCAACTTTCCACCCTAGTTGTCGATGAAGGGCTTTTTTATTTATCAAAGGTTGTTGTTGTTTCAGCCATGCCTGGACATTAACCAAACACATTTAAATCATACTGCAATTGACTCTGAGGTGCTGGAGACAGGAATGAAACAACATGTCCTTTTTAGGTGCTCCGTAAGCTGTGTTTCGACAGAGCTCTTCAGATATGCAAGCTGAACAGCTGCCCTTCCACAGTTTATGAACCAAAACACAGAGTTATTGAATAATCCCATATGATTAGGGGTTGAAAGTAAATTGGTGTTGTCGATGACCTATCCAATCCCTCAAGCCCCATTAAAAAAATGAGTGCTCAACCATTTAAAAAGGGGTCATATCAGGCATTTAGACTTTTTAAATAAAATTTTATATATTTTGAATCATTTTTAATTAAATAATTAAGTTTTATATTTTTATAAATCTCATTTTTATATATTATAAAATTATATATTTGAATTATTTAAAAAAAAATTATACAAGAAATTATCATACGCACTCACGAGAACAGTCTTCTTTTTCTGTTTTATTATTAGTGCATATTACATCATTTCTTTACACACTGAGGAAGGCTTGGTAGCCGAAACGTTTGTGTCTTTTCCCCATTGGTGATGTTCGTTAAATAAAATGGAAAAAGAAGACTGTTCTTGTGAGTGCGGATCATCATTTCTTATATAAAGTCACTTAACAGATTGATGCACCAAAATAAACAGATTAAGTAACGGAGGAGTGCGGTGCAAACGACGTTGTTAAAATAAATTATACATAAATATACATTTTATATATTTTTTTTATATATTATGCAATTAATTTTGATGATGTTTTTATGATATATTTCATCAAATTATAATGATACAATCATTAATAACAGTAATTTTATATACAAAAAATGTTAACCATATGGTTATGCACCACAAACATTCAGAAATTTCATTGATCGTGTTTAATCATGTTTAATATTTTTATAATAAGTACTTTGCACAATCTGACTCTGCTGCAGCGTAGATTTAAACTGCTGATTTTGTCTGGCCAGAGGAGAATGACACTATTTTGACACACTATGTCCCCGTCTAAATACTGTAAAGCTGATATAAAGCCACCCAGCTTTATATCAAGCTGCTGCAAAGCTGCTTTGACACAATTTGCATTGTTAAAAGCGCTATACAAATAATATTGACTTGACTTGAGAACTCAAAATTTTCTGAAGCTGGTTGCCTTAAAATTTTAAGTTGGCTCAACTTTTTTTTTTTTTTTTTTTTTACAGTGTGCCTTTAAGGCTTCTTTGTATTTTTTACATGTCCATCCTTCAGAAACTGCCTCTTTGTAAAGTTGCATCGCATTGCGACATAATCATGTAAGTAGGTACTGAAATTGTTGTAATTATGTTGAAACTGCAGAGATGTAGGTGTTACACACAGCCAGAAACAGTACAGGTTTGACAGACTTTACCTTATTTTACTTTTACCGTTGTTGTTACTCCTCTGGAAGGGGTAGTTCACCCAAGAATTTATATTTCGGTATTATTTATTCATGCTAATGTCATTCTGAACATTCTGTGCTTCTGCCAAAAAGTAAATAAAGACAACAAGTTTTCATTTTTGCGTGAACTCTCCCTTTTAGTTTCTGAATACTCAGTAGGTGTCTTTGACATAATAGTGTGGCCATGTTCAAATACATTCATCTGCCTAGCTTTAGAAACTTGCAGATGTAATGAACAGTTTTTGAACCTTACTGTACGTGTATAGCAGCTCACTGTGCTGTTGATTGGACCATGCACTTCTTATGGCCACCAATAGGGGGCAGCAGACAATATGGAGTGTGTACATTCACCTTGGGCTGCAAACGCCTCCTCTTTTTTGTGGTTTTCTTTTGTTTCTTTAGCCCTGCACTGTTTTTGAGGACAGATCTGATCTACATCGTCGCTGTTCTGTAAGCAGTTGAGCTAAGATCAGTGACTAAATGTCTAAGCACTCTGAACATAGAACAGGCAATTTTTCCCATCATTAGTTGGACAAGCACATGGTACATTTGACAAAATGCCTTTTTTAACTGTGCGGTTTTAGGAATTTTCATTGGGATATAAATCTGTGGCCCACAGAAATGCACATGAAAGCTTTTAAAAATGCCTTTTATACCTGTTGCATACGAATTATGGTCAAAGGAGTGATTTAGGACAAATAGCGGCTGATCATCTGTATTCCGGGGGGGGGGGGGGGGGGGGGCAAACAGAGTTGCTTGCAGTTAAACGTAAGACTATAACTTAACCCACATGCACCTGAAATGACACAGAAGGACACAGGAAGCCTTGTTCTAAATGCAAAGTAAGTGCAGCAAAACAAAGGGTGAGTATTTTGGGATCTCAGAGGAGAGCCTGGAATACCACATAGGGAGGGAAGAACCAGACTCACTGAATCAACGTGGACAAACCCTCAACTCCACTGGGCTCCTACCAAACTGACGTTATTCCCCATCTCTGTCTGGCCTACGTCTGCTCACTGTGGGTACTGCATTTCACAAACGCTTTTGCTGCTTTCTCTTCAAAGTCAGAAGTGGGATATCCCTGGCTTCTGACTGTAAAGGTGACGTATAACCTGCTGGAAAACTGTAGATGGTTTTTAGTTGGACAGCAACCATCTTAAATCAGCAACAAACTAGCTACCAGCTGGTCATACCAGATTATTTAGGCCAAAATGGTGGTCAAACTACTTTTTTGGAACATATTAAAAATGATGCAGGCAAGTTGTAAAGTTTATAATATACCATATGTCTAATACTAAAATTAAATTGTAGTTATTTTTATTTATTTTATTATTATTTATATTACTATTTTTTTATTTTATTTCATTTTATTGAATTTTTTATTGTATATTATTTTATTTTTCTATTTTATATATATTTTAATTCAATTTAATTATTTAATTTTATTTATAGCTAAACTAAAGCTTGGTTCCATCATAAAATGGGACTTTTATCTCAAAATTGAGATTTTTTTCACTTTTTTTCCTTCAATTGCGAGATATAGAAACAAAATGTAAATGTAGAACTGCAATTAACTTGCAGTTCGAAGAAGAAAAGTCAGAAAAATAAATTCACAATTATCTGTTTAAAAAAAATGTATATATATATATATATATATATATATATATATAATTATTCTGTGGTGAAAAAATAACAACAGAATTGCGAGAATTAAACTCAAAATTCGGAGAAAAAGTTAGAATTATGATAAAAAAATATGAAGTGTGAGATACAAAGTTGTAATTACCTAATTTTTTAATTGCTTGGTGGAATTGGGCTTCCATGAGTTTCAGTTTTTCACAGTTTTAGTTTAGGGTTTTTGTGAATGATAACACTGCTGAATAAGAATAAGAGATATTTGAATGTCAAGCAGACCATCTTAGACTTGCGAGAAACCAGCCATCATGCTGCAAAACAAAACTACCAGATTAAGCTGATGTTTGCAGGTTTTTGATTGTCAAAAAAAAAAACACAAAAAAACTAAATTGCAGTGCGTAAACAATGCTGTGTAATGCTAGTATGAGTCCTGCAGATGTACATTTTTTAGAAGATTTACAAAGCATTTATTTCATTTGCCTAAACCTAAAAGTGACTGTTTAATACTGTGTGCATCTCTCTGAGTGCCACCAACTTTGCATGCGTCAGCATCTGAATTGTGGGTTTCCACATTTCCAAATTGAAAGTGCATCTTTTGCTCTCTTCCCAGTTGGAAATTCAGCCGTTCTCAGTTGGACGCAGCATAGCATTATTGCAATTTAAAAAGTGAACTCACAATCTCTTATGATGATATAGAATCAGTGTAGCTGATGACACTCTCTTTGGAAATGCTGACCAGCCTGTGTAGATCTAGATTTAGGATAGAAATATTAATTATAATGATAATAGTGCATTCATGGTTTCACATAAGTACCGTCTGGGTTTATTTTAGATACATGTCATTTTAAAGGAGGCTCTGTTCACTCAATTTGTGCCTTCCTGCTAGGAAACTCCCTGTGCTTTTTTTCCTCCTGCAGTATTTACTTAAGTGGGCTATAATTTGCATTCTGTGAATCGGTTCAGGCGAGTGGCATGATCATATGATGAGCTGTGTCAGTCTGGACCAAATCAAGTCAGTCACACACGAGTTTCTCTTTCTCTTTGATGAACTGGAGCATCCGTCGGGGCACAAATCTCATCCTGTAATCCTGTCAGGCGGCCCTTGTTAGTCCTGCTCACTAAAACACGCCTCACTGTTCTGTGACTGTGGCTTATACTTAGAGCTGGGAAATTCTCAAGACCTTAAGTGTTCAAACTTTGTCACATAGCATCAATTAAGAATTGACTTCATAATAATTCATGAGTTGGAATTACAATTGGCCACATTGATAGGAAGTTGAATTTATTGAATTACAATTCTGTTAACTGGAATAAAATGAAGTGTTCTTCCAGTCTGGGGGTGCGTTTCCCAAAAGCAACTATGGTCGCAAGTTCCGTCGTTCCCAATTGAGTTCAATGGAACTTAAGACCATAGGTAACTAACGATGCTTTGGGAAACGCACCCCTGATTCATTAAATTGATTAAATATAAAGAAAAATATTAACTATTATATATAAAACCATTTATTTATTTACATGCATATTAGCAAATAAGAACATTTAAAGAGCATTTAAAATTAGTTTTTAACAGCCTTATTTTTCTAGATAAATGACACATTGGAATTGCGATTTATTTAATTTTAGTAATTTTTCACTTCTTCTGCATCTTGTTTGTTACCTGAATGCAAATTGAAATAATCAAAAATGTAGTAGCAATAATAATAATAATAATAATAATAAAATTTGTATTATAATAATCATGATTATTTATTCCTCCTCCAACATTAAAAATTAAAATTAGTTGATTATTTATTCATTTATATAATATAATAATAATAATAATAATAATAATAATAATAATTATTATTATTAAAATAGTTGTTGTTGTTGTTGACGACTGATTGAGCATTTATTTATTTATTTACTCATGCACTTACCCAAAGTTAAACACTGCTTAGTTTCAGGATGAGTTCAAAATTAAAGAGCTACCCAGACACAATTATTGTGAAACAACTGGATGAAACTGACCTCACCCGACACACTCCATACAGGATCATTGTCCACTAAACTTCAGCTCCAAAAGCTATGACTACTGGAGATGAAAAAGATCAGTTCTTGTTAACATTTTAAGAAGCAGTCTAAACCACATAAGCCTGAAGGAAGTCTTGCTGAGCATGTAAGACCAGAGCACTGACTTTACTTTGGCAATAGTAGCCTGATGATTAAGAATCTTTGCCGCTGATGTACAAAAATTGCAGATTTTGTCCAAGATTGTGGTGACTCAATATTTGGTGGGTTTCTCAATGCAAAATATTGCTCATCAGCGTTACTATGGTGCAATACTCTTAACCCAATGTCCTGGGAAACTGTGTCTGCCATCAACACTGTAGTTATACTGTAAGCCACAGCATAGTTTTTTTTTTTTTTTTGTAAGTTTTATCATTTTCTTTTCTCTTTTTTTTACATTTAATATAGGTTTAATTAGCATTCATTTTTAGGTCTGCCAAAGTAACACACTCAATAGTATAATTTATTGCTATCTAATGGCGAGTGATTGCTGTGTGGCAGTGTTTATTTTGTTTTATGTTAGTTTTTATATTTTGTTCCAGTTAACAATGTTTTATCATTTAGGTTTTTGTTAACAATAACACTGCTGAATAACAGCAGATCTAAAAAGTCAAGTCTGAAAGTCTTTTTGTAGTCTTTCGTGAAAAGGACAAAAATACTGGTGTAAGTATCTTCACATGATCACAGTCTTTTCACGTCCACTTCTGGCCGATTCTGAAAAAAAAAATAGAGTCAAGGATCAAAGAAAGATGGAAGTAAACATCAAAAGTCGTAGAAAGCTGTGGAGGAGAGGAGTTTACAAAATACTGAGCGCCGATGAAGCGAGATGAGAGAGTGTGTCAGAATTTGCAAAATGTGTTAAGATTTAACATTTGGAGCAGCGGAGAAGAAAAAGTTTCCCAGAGGCACTATTATCATGCGTCTGATCTGCACACGGTTCTCAGCCCACCCGATCTTTACATTCAAGTCCCAGCACACTCCCAGACGTGGCTGAAACTAGATGTTGTTGTTGCTGAGGAGAGTTTATCCATGAAATCATTGTACCTGTGGCTTGGATTGTGTGTTGTTAACTTCTTCTGAAATCTCTGCTTTCCCTCAGATGTGGTTGTAAAAACTGCTGTATGGGACTTCTTGGCAAAGGAGACAGATAACAGAGATAGGTGACCTAGATGATGACCTTTCTGCTCTGTGTTGTTCTGCCAGTGGTTGTACCGTATCTAATGGACTGACGTGCTTGTGTGACCGGCGAGAACCATAGTGGGTTTGGTGGTGGTCATGCTAGATGGACATAACGAGGCTCTCAGAAGCATGCAGAAAGATGAGGTTGCCAAGTGTTCTCGCTCGGTGTCGGCGAAGCGGATGCGCTCTAGTTAGCGGTCGAGCCTTAGCTCTGGGAGGCCTTTTGGGGGCTGCAGTAGTGCAAACTCTACAGCTGGGGTATAATTTCCCTCCAGCTTTATTACTCTTGGAAGACAGACTTTTTTTCTCAGGAATTGAGACAGACATGTAGGGTCTCTTGCGGAACTCAGAGATTTGATGATTCACATTACATCATTGACCACTCAGACCTCAAAAGCCTGAGGTTTCGCCTTTCAGCGGAGGCTGTTTTGAATCTCCTTTAGGTGTTGAACAATTCCCAGGCATGGTCACATCTTTTTTATGCATTATTTCAAAATGCAGAAATAATGTTGTTGTTGTTTTTTTTAAATAAATTATTTTATATACACTGTCAGTCCAAAGTTTGGAATGATTAAGATTTTTTAACTTTTTTAAAAGAAGTCTTACATACTCACCAATGCAACATTTATTTGATTAAAAACAAACAAACAAATAAATAAATAAAAAATAAATAAAAACAGTAATATTACAATTAGACTTTTTTAATTTGAATATATATGCCTGTACTTAAAAAAACAGCAGCCATTCTAGTCAAAGCACATTCATTTAATAAAAAATGTATACTTTTTATTTATGTATTTTAATATACTGTATGACATGTATATGTGTGTATTTAAATAAATGTATTAGAACAGTGATTAAACTGACTTGGAACTACCTGTGCATTAAACGGTTTTACTGCATACCTGCCAGCCAATCAGAATCAAGACCAAGGAGAATATACACATTACACACACATATATATATATATATTAGTGCTCTCAATCGATTAAAAAAATGAATCGCCTTAATCACAGTCCTGGACTGTCACAAATTTAAAATACCAGGATTAACCTGTAAATGTGTTGAAATAAAGGAATGCATGACAAACTAATTTAATGAACAGAACCTTTCACGTCTCCGCCAGGTATGAGACATAATCCTTATTATTCTTGTTTTAATTCAGCCATTATCAGCCTTTACTGGCAATAAAACGTTTACCAAGCCACATCGCTTCAATCCCAGTACACATTTGCCCAACTATTATCAAAAGTATTTCTAAATAAATACAACAAAACATTTTCTTGCCATCTTACGTGAAGTATTATGACAAAATGCATTATGAAGAAGAATCGGACCTGTTCTGCAGCTGCATTAGAGCTAACATTAGCATCATGCTACATAAGACAATTTATGAGATTAATAGTCTTTTACTCAGAACTCACTTTAAACCACCATAGAGTGTTTGTAATAACTTCCTTTTGCGATCACATGTGTATACATTATAAAAGTAGCCTAAAAAACTGTAACCCACGGCTCTGTAACTTTTCCCGCGACTGTATTTTCAAAATAGCCCAATTGTGCGGGAAAACCGCGACCCTAGCAACACTGGTTCGCTGTACCCTTATCACATATGAGTATACAGATCTATTGCGCACTGTCGCTCTCTCGCTCTCTCTCTCTCTCTCTCTCTCTCTCTCTCTCTCGGACACACTCTCTCTCTCTCTCTCTCCACGTTCGCTTCACTTTTGTCTAGCCCAGCACCTCATAATCACACAATCCCTGCGTCCCAATATGCATACTATTCACTCTGTCTGCCCTAAATAGTATTGAAAATTACTAATATCACATAGAATTTAGGATGGATAGTGTGCACATTGGGACACAGGCAATGATTACCTTCACATGCGTTAACGTTGACAGCCCTAATACATATACATATATATATATATATATAAAATGTCTAGTATCTAACATTTAAAGTGCTTCAAGCAAGGCTTCATCCACAAACTTTTCCTTTTCCTTTCACCTTTTTAAGGTTTTCTTTAATTTTTGATTGATTCTCTGGATGCCACTGACATCTTTTATACACATAATATCTCCTGACGACTTCAACCTTGCCATCGAGTTCAGCGGTAGTTTAAAGAACCGCAGAGTTGCCTGATACTGGAAAAGAAAAGCGGGACATAGCGATCTCAATGCTGTCTTGCCATGTCTTGCCGTCTCCTCATGGTGATTTCTTGTGTTCTTGTGCCATCTCAGACTTACATGGGTATTCTGAGGCTAGCCAGACTCGAGCTGGCCAATGACATCATGGATTCCTGGGGTCCAGAGGCCTCATAAATAAATGCCTTTCTCTGGCTCAGAATTTGACGGGGAATAAACTGTGCTGTGGATTCTGTGCTAAACTTCTGTATATGGTGCTTCTCGGCCACCAGGCAGATTCACAGTAATGCTGGAGCTATTCGCTCTTGTCTAAATATTTACCTAGGCTGTTTAGAGATGCACCTACACACTGGAGCCGGTCCATGTCTACTCTTTCACTCTTTGATGCTGGTTGATCTGTGTATGACAGAATTACCTAACCAGTAGTGTACAGTTTGCATTTACTTTTATGCATTTGGCAGATGATTGTATCCATATATAAGTTCATGCATTCGTTGGGAGTTGAACCCATGACCTTGGCACTGGTAGCAACAGGCTCCATTTACTTTTGATTTTTCATTGAGTTATGATTAGTTTATTTGCATTAATATAACATTTTGTCAAAATTATTAGTATTATAGTAATTTATTGTAGATTATTTTAAGACTGCATCATTACATTAGAGAGTGAATTTTCACTGAACTTAAATGTTATAAATCTAGAAAACAAACTTTCAGGTGTTTTACTGGCATATAATGTGGAGGGGTGTCAGGAAAACAGGCTTCCTGAAGCCTTTTCAGTCATTTATGCTTGTCAGTGTATTAACTGCTTGTATTAACTTTCTTGTCTGTTTCTTTCACCTCAGGCCCCCAGCAATGACCTCCCACTGAAACATATAGAGACAACAGTGAGTATTTCAAACCATCTATTACAACTCTATTGACATGAGCATGCATGCTTTCTTAACATTGGTATGGCCAGTGGCACATTTTAAATAGATGCATTGAGTGTGTGTGTATGTATATGTATATATATTTTTTAAAATATTTATTTTAAAAAATTAATTTAATTGAATATTTTTTTTAAATTGAATAAATGATTATAAGTAAAGTAAAAGTCGTGACGTATTGTCAAGTATAGTGACCCATACTCGAAATTGGTGCTCTGCGTTTAACCCATCCAAGTGCACACACACAGCAGTGAGTAGTGAACAAATGCACACACACACACACACACACACACCCGGAGCAGTGGGCAGCCATGCTGCGGCGCCCGGGGAGCAATTGGGGATTCGGTGCCTTGCTCAAGGGCACCTCAGTCGTGGTATTGAGGGTGGAGAGAGCGCTGGACATTCACTCCCCCCACCTACAATCCCTGCCGGCCGGGGACTCGAACCCGCAACCTTTCGATTACGAGTCCGACTCTCTAACCATTAGGCCACGACTTCCCTTATATATAGTGTGTGTGTGTGTGTGTGTGTGTGTGTGTGTGTGTGTGTGTGTGTAATATTATAAAAAATAAATAATAGTAATAATAATTTATTCAATTTAAAAAGAAATTAAATATTAAATTACATTTTTAAAAAATAAATATTAAAAGTAATTTTTATGTGTATGTTTTACATTTTAAATTTTATTTTAAAATTATTTATATTTGAAAATTGTTTAAATAAAATGTTACTTTAAATTATTTTATAATTTTAATTTTATAGTAAAATAGTAATACAAAAACAAAAAAGATTTACATTATATTAGTTTTAATTTAAAGTCATTTGTATTTGTTTTTTTTATTTTATATATTTTTTTATTAAAATAATACAGACACAAAAACTTTATATATATATAAGGATTTATGAGTATTTATTTATATAATATTTAGAGATATTTATAGATAGAATTTTGCGAAATGAAGTTGCAAACTTTTCCTTTTCAGTCACCATCTTAAGAGTGAACACTGACATGCTTGTTGGGTCAGTGTGAACATGACGGTTATGTTTCCAACATTCTATGTACAACAGCCAAATGCAGAATGTTTGAAGTGCTGGCATCTGTTGGGTTAGTGTGAACACAGTGTAAAGTCATTACTGACATTGCTGCAGAAATAATGGTTGTAAGATATAAATATTTAGCTCTTTAGCGAACACTGTTGCTATGCAGCTTCTGTAGTCTAAACTTCACCAGTCTAAACCTCACGGAGTGCTGAAGCTCAAATTATTGGTTGGATTAGCTAAACACAGCCTCACTGGGGCTAGAATGACCGCCCATGTGAATGTGCTTTAAAGGGACAGTACGCTTAAAAAGTCAATTCAGTCATTATTTACTTGCCCTCAAGTTGTTTCAAGCCTGTATGAATTTCTTCTTCTGTTGAACACAAAAGAAGATATTTTGAAGAATGTTGATCATCAAACAGTTGACAGTTGCCATTGACTTGCATAGTATGGGGGGGAAAAAATACTGTGGAAGTCAATGGCTACCGGCAACTGTTTGGATACCAGCATTCTTCCAAATATCTTCTTTTGTGTTCAACAGAAGAAAGGTTTTCAACAACATGAGGGTGAATAAACGATGACGGAATGTTAATTTTTTGGTGAACTGTCATTTTAACTGATTAGTAGAGGAAGAGATGTCGTAGCTCAAGCGTGTGTGTTCAGTTGTGCCGTCGCCCCCCTCTCAGAAGCCCCTCTGTCCACCCTGTTCCTCACCCCCCTCATGCCTGGGTGAGGAACGGGTGAGTCATCACCAGACGCAGCTGTGGATGACTAACTGCCTGGATCCAAATAAAATTCAGACTTTCGTTTGGAGCCGTCCATATGAGCATGAGTATGTTCAGAGATTTAGGGACAGAGAAACAGGCATTTATAAGCCTGAAACATCATTAGATCTTTTTATTGATACAATATTGAGCTGGAGCGTAGCTGAAGGAAGTGCTGTAAAAAGCAAAGCCATGCATGTACCCATGGGTGTAATGAACCCTCTGAGAAGTGGGGGGATATTAGAAACCTTAAACAACTTGGTGATTTACCATTCAATGAGTAATCAAAAAGTTAAATGCTTTACTGGTAAGTCTGTGTCACTTAGAGTAGAATTACTGCTCACCGTGTTTGTTAATTTGACAACCAGTTGGTAGAGATGTACAGATAATTTTTCTCACTTCAGCCAAGCCAGGGTTATTATTGTTAACTAAAACAAAAACAATTAAATAAATCAATATTATTTTTAATTTTATTTCAGCTAGGTGTCAAAGCAACATTTGTCATTTTCATTTAGTTTTAGAAAATAACTGAATCTAAACAAAGTCAAACTAAAACTTAAAGCTGCAGTTCGTAACTTTTTTTGGTTAAAAATGATCCGAAATCAATATTTGAGAAAGTACATAACCAGCCAGTGTTCAAATCTATCACCTTACTTTAGCCCGATTCACAACGGTTAGCTTATAATAATGTTTTTTAATTTGAGTGGTAGGGGTAGGTTTTCACGGGAAATTCGAGCATGGCACTGCGTCATTACGTCACGTCTGTAAACATAAAGTAGTTATCCCAGCTAGTAGGCTATAGCATGTGAGGATCCTGCAGGTGGTGGATCATTAGCCTTTTCTCACAGCAGCTAGAAGAAAATAATAATACAGCTTTAGAGAGCGCTGTCTTGCAGTGTTGGCATGTCCTCATATTTATAAGCGATTGTAGGCATGCTATTTGGTCTTATCTCATAAAGCTAGGCACTTTATGAAATTAATAAAGTGATCTGTTGTTGATCTCAGATGTTTTTTTTTTGTGTCATAAAACATAATGCATTTGAGTGTTTTAGTGTTTTTTGTGCTTGTCCTTGTTTGTTTTGTTTTTTTTTCCATGATGATCTGGCAACACTGATACTTGACAACACCTGACAACACTGACACATGAACGCAGCTAGCCCCGTGCTAAGTTAAGACTTCTTTCACGGTTATTTTCTTGCATCTCACATACAGACGAAGACACTGATGCACGTATGCAAATATGTCATTAACAACCACTGTAAAAAAAAAAATCCCTTAAAATTTACGGTAAAAAAACGGCAGCTGTTGTTGCCAGAATTTTACAGTAAAAAATACGGTTGCAACATTTTAGGGTTTACGAATTTAACTTAAATTTACAATTAAAAAACATATTTCTTTAACTGATGTAATGTTAATATACCAACCTATTCTGAAGTCGGTTTTGTACCTGCACTTATAACCATCAAAATCAGGTGGTGATTGGAAAGTCACATGATGAACCAAAGCTCACCACAAGCAGCTTTTCCACAAGCTGAGAAGGCCACTAAGGTGCACAATGTCATTCCCACAAACACTAAACACCATCATGGTGAGAATCATTAAACTGAAATATGTAATAAACATTAATTTAACAACATTACATGTAACATACAACCCTAATAAACATAACTGATAAGAAAAAACTAAGAAGAAACATACTTATTTCAAAGAAAAAACATCAAATTTGAAATGCAATGCAGGGAATTCTGGGAATGTCAATTTACGTTTTTCCTTATAAATTTTACATTCTTTTTCACTTCCAAAAAACTGTATTTTACTGTAAAATTGTCTGAAATGTCTATTACAGATTTTCACGGTATATATTAGGGGAACTTACCATTAACCATTTAACAGGTTTTTACTGTAGCATTTTCACAGTTTTTTACCTTTAAAATCACGGTAATTTTTTTACAGTGTAGTTGTTTAGTTCAGTTCCATACACACTGCATAGAATTTTTGTAAATGCGGTTGTCACTACCTGTATTTTTCAGGAGTTAATGCGGTTGTCGAATGCGGTTGTCACTCCCATATTTTAGTGAATTATGTGTGTACAGAATGCGATTAAGGAGTAAAAGGTGAACTGACAACCGAATTTAGCTGCAGTGTGTATGTGGCCATTGTGTCCTTTGTATAAACCCCTGATCCTGTTCATACACTGCTGGTTGTTGTTGCTGTTTTGGGTGGTTAACATGCCATGTACAAATTGGTCTCCCTCTTTAATCAATTGGACAGGAATGTGCCACCCAAAACACTGTTTTAGAAACTTGCACAATTTTAGAAACCTTTTAGTTACTGAATAGAAATCGTAGCCATTTTCTCCCTCATGAGATTTAACCAAGCAACATTAAACATAACATGATTGTGTTCTTTTGCATTTTTAATTATTTCAGACTATAATTATTAATTATAGGCTCCTGATGCCAAACCGCTGGATATTGCTGTGAATGAAAATATCTCGTTAGCCGTTCATCATGCTACATTATTCTTGGCATTTTGCATTTCTGTAAATAATGTGAAATATAGCTCTCTAGATGTTTAGAGTAATGTGTGTTTGCAGCTGTCTCAGGCAGTATTACTCATTCTTGAGGCATCATGGGAGATGTGCACCACCCTCACCTCTAGGGTCTCTCACGGTCAGTTGGTTGTGGTTCTGCGGACGTCTTTGATTCACAATAGCAAACCCTTTGAATCTGAAGATCAGTTTGTCATATGACTTCCTGTGGCATGCTTTTTTTGTTTTAGCTCAGAGCTTATTTTTCAAACAGAGCTTGATAACATGTTTGTCTTTTTCTCTCATTTCTCATTTAGACCATAATTCTCCTGAAGCAGTGATTGTGATAGAGATATTTTGAAAATGTCTTTGGTTTGAGTATAGCCATTGGACTTATTATTCCTTCTGGCTCTGATTTAGATGAGTCATATTATGAGGAATCACATTTTTCCTCATCTTTTGAGATAAAGAGTTCATTGTACTCTGAAAGCATACTGTAACTCTGAGAACTCTAAACTTTCTTCCTAGTACAAAAAGAGCATTTATTGAAGAAACATGTTCAAAAATTGTTTCTGAACTTATACAACATTGACGTCAAACTGATTATCACATTCAGCATAAAACTGCCCACATTTACACATCAACAACACCTATTCAGGTTTCACAACTTGGTCCATCCAGCCACAGCAGACAATAGAGGAAGTTGGGCAGATTATATTATTTTATATAATAAATTGTATTATGTATAAACAATAGAACTTCTAGTTCTTCAAGATCTATGTATCTGTCTATGAATCTATCTATCTATGAATCTATCTATCTATGAATCTATCTATCTATCTATCTATCTATCTATCTATCTATCTATCTATCTATCTATCTATCTATCTATCTATCTATCTATCTATCTATCTATCTATCTATATTTTTTTCTTCTCTTTTTTTCAGTTTTTGTGCATTTTCTCAACTTTTAAGTGTGCACTAGCATATTAGTGATTTTGAAGCTAATTGAAATGGGATTTAACAGTGTGCACAGCACATTTCAGTGCAGATGTGTTTTGTGAATGTGTCACAATACAATGCAGGCTTTTGGAAAGACTGTTTTTGAAGGACAAGGCAGTAGTATGTAACTGTATTAGACACGACAGAAAATGTGCAACCGATGTGTAATCCTTTTCACATTTCTGGGGTTCTCATAAGCAGAAGTCATCATAGTTGGGTGAACTTCTATAGTGTTCAATGGAAACTAGAACACAAATATTTTTTTGTGTTCCCATTTGCTTCAGTAGAAATAGTGCAAAAGCATTTCTATGACTTTCCAAATGAGGAAAAAAATATCAAGAGCTTGATTATAGCGGTCAGAAAAGAGAACGCTGTGCCATCCCTCCTTCAGCCCTTGCGTTAGAATCACTCATACAGTAATTTAATATCAAGGTTTAACACAAAGTGTAATATTATACATGTACACTACAATTTTTAAATGACAATATAAAGTACTACAAGAATATGCTATTTCAGTCAAAATTTTATGTAATTTAATGGTACTTGTCATTGTCATACTTTTCACTTGTCATTTCTGTGTAATTATTTGTGAAATGTATAAGCTCCTTCCTTTAAAGTAAACCATACACCTATTTTTTTCAGTGTAGGAAAATAAAATCTTTATAGCATTCAAAGACTAATTAAACTTCAAATGAACAGACTGTAAAATACCATTATGTAGTTATTTAAAATAATAATCTTAATACTTTGTTAAATTTGCAATTGTTAATAACTGTGGAAACACCATCACATTCTGTAAAAGGGGTCAATTTCACATGTGAACGTTTACATAGAAATCTCTTTTAGACATGGTACCAAAAGTACATAGCTTGCTTCAAGGTCAGCGAGAGGATGGAAAACACTCATGAAAAACTAAATTACGGCTATTTTTAGCATCCTAAGTGGACCTCAGGGATAAAAACTATGCATAAAAAAGCCGCTTGATTTGACCACTTTAAATGAAAAAGAAAACCATACATTTGTATTCTAGTGGAAAGGGAGGTGATAGGCCGTGGTTTACTGGAGGTGACACAACTGTGAATAGCTGAAGCCATGAGGTTGGGATGATCATCTCCTCCAGTCAGCTGCTGAATGTGTGACCCAGAGAGGGAGCAAAGGCTAGACCGAAGATCCAAACAAACGCGGGTGGCAGCAGCACACACATGCACAGCATGGGAAAGAGGGAGGGGAGACGTGCCGGGGAAAAGGGAGGGGCCGGAGAAGGAGGCAGGAGTGAACAAAACAAGGGAAAGAGTAACTCTTGGAGTGGGAGAAGGAAGAAAGCTGCGGTCCGCTTGAGTTTGACGCCAGGCATGCGGCATCCTCGGCACAGCGCAGAACCAAAATAGAGCCGGGAACGTGGGGCGCGCTTCAGGAAAAGGGGACTGCTAGGAGAAGGGAAGTGTTAATTCCCAACCATGAATCCCAGCGGCTCTCTACGGAGGCGTTTGTCCTCCCTTCGCGATGCTTGGAGGTGGAGTACGGGTTACCTGTTCAAGGTAGGCCTTCGGGTTTCCGCTGAACTTTCACTCCTTTCTGGATTGTAGGTTTTGTAAGCAACTTTTTCCTCAAAGCTCTCCCCGCTTTAGTCCCTGCGCTCTCTGATCGTTTATTTGTCAGGGCCGCTCAAAAGCAGCGTTTCCAGCTGGTTTTGATCAAGCCTGGCTGAGACCCCCTCCAACCCCCCACCCACCCTTTCTTGGCCGTCCTTTTGGGGGTCGCAATTATCGGCTGATTAAGGGAATGTTTTTGGAGCCGGGCACCGTGTGGCGAGAGATGGAAGGTGAACCCTGCAGATGGATAGAGGGGGATTGCAATGCCAGGGTGTTTTACTCGAGTGTGTCGCAATGGATTTTTCAGGCTATAAGTGAGCAACTTTGGCAGTCTGTCTTAGTATGGCTTATTTGTATTTCCTTGTGTTTTATGATTGTTCATAATGGCCTGGCCCGGTAATCTGTACACACAAAAAGTGTGTTACACTGCAAAATGTGTTAATGGTCTTTTACAGTCTGTTCATTGAAAGCTCGATTGGGCTCTAAATACTATAAGTGCAAGCAATATTGTAGTAGAGTTCACTGGCTTCTTGGAAAGGAGAATTATTTAGGAAATGAACGCTATGGGAACATTTTACTTTTAATGAATGCTCTTTAAAGGGAGAGCTCACCAAATAGTTATAATTCTGCAACTCACCCTCATGTCGTTTCAAAACTGTATGACTTTTTAGATTGGTGTTTTTGTGCCTACAATGGGAGGATTGACTTTTGACCCCATTGACTTTCATTGTATGGACAAAAACACTGACACGTTCTTAAAAATATCATACAGGTTTGGAATGACATGATGTTGAGTAAATGATGACAGAGTTTCATTTTAGGTGAACTGTTTCTTTAAGTGCTTAAAGATTCATTAAATAAAATGTTGAGGGTTCCCACGGCTAGTGTTGTAATTTCCAGACCTGGAAAAGTCCTGGAAATTAGGTGATGTGTGTACAGTTTGTAATGTTTTTTGTTTTTGGATCTTGACCAGTCCAACACAGCAGCATTGACCGATGGCAAGAGTTTGGGGTGGGACTATCTGTTTGCTAAGCAATGGCAAATTGGTTTAGGAAAACTGTTTGAAAACAGTCATTTTGCTATGTATGGAGTGAAAACAGTATCAAATCCTCCCACAATTTGTGGGAGGATTTGATACTATTTTCACTCCATAGCTATTCCTTTTGCATTTTTTTTTCAACCAAATGAAATTCCAAATAAGTTTTGTTAGACAGTACATTATATTCTTGGTAATTCCTATAGTAAATTATTTTTTATGTACTGCTTTTAAAATATTATGCTAGGCAATACTCATTAAGCAATTTCCCAGTTCCCAGCAAATTCCCCAGGTTCAAACCTCAGTGTGTTGTTTTGTTATTGGCGACATTTGAACTTGAAATTTTCCCATAATTTCATTTCCTTTAAGTTGTTCTATACTATTCCAAAACTGCTACATATGGGAAAACACATGCAAAGTCCATACAGTTTCTAGAAAAGGCCCCAGCACTGTGTGTAATTATACGTTGGATTCTGGGTTTTCTTAGTAAGCATTGTTCCTTTTTAGTCATGTCAGTCATGCACTAGTATGTCATTTAGATGGTCATCGTAAACCACGCATCTTTCAAGGCTTATCCTGCTTTTGTGAGACTCCGAGAGAGACCATTAACATTTTGACTTTTCTTGGTCTCTAAATGTCATTTTACAGGTGAAAAGTGTATTTTTGCTCCACTACCCGCACCAAACCAAGTATAGTAGAGAAATTACAGCTTTCAGTGTCTCCTGTGTGAAATCCATTTTATTTCATTCCTCACTTCATTGCATTTATGCAGCTAAGAAGACATGCTCAGTGTGAGATACAGACCTACACGCTCACATCAGCTCTGTATCAACAGTTTTATATACAGATAAACACAAACCCAAAGGTAATTGTCCAAACAAATGGCCTTTTCATTGGTGTAGTCAGCAGAACAGCCCGAGCTCTGGAGATGAACAGTAAACCTCCCCTGAGGATAATGGGTTTACGGTCATATTTAAACAGGAAATGGGGTAAAAACATCTGGAAACTGCATTTGTGCGATCATTATTAGTGATAGACTACTTTATCAGCCAGGCCTAATAACTGGACATGATTTGGTCATTTTGAGATGCTTATACTCTGTTGTGCTGCATATAGGCACAACAGAGAGTTTGCTGTATGTTGTGTCAGTTCTATATATGTTCTTCGCAACTATATATATATATATTTAAATAGAATTTTGAAAAATAATATAATTATTTTTGAACAACTTTATGGTCATTTTGTGAATATATTAGCATTATATCAACCATTTAAAAAATTGGATTTTCAAAATGTATGCTTTAAGAATAAAGATCAAAGTCTGAGAATCTTACTTTGACTTGCATTGATAGAATGTTAGAACTGCTTGCAATTCCGATCTTGTCTTGCTTCTATATTTAGACATATATACACATTTACAGTGCATAGATGTTGTGTCTGTTGCACTGTGTTGATTGTCATACAGATGTGGCCATTAAGAATGCACATTTTTTCACATGGCAGCATGCAATTTGTCACACATGATCATGAAGCCCCCTTCATGCACCTTTTCTGATTTTTTAAAAACATTGTTGTGCCTTAACAGAAAACAATGGGACACTGGATGTGATGTCCTTAAACTTTACCTCTGTTTTTGTCTGACTGTTTCCTTCAGGAAGCATAAATCTAGTTCATACACTGGCTTTACTCAACTACATGATCCTACTTTCAACTTTTCATGATCCTAATTAGAATTTTCTTTTCTTTAAGGGCTCAACCAAATCCTCCAAGAGCATGGAGTCTCGACGTAGACCATCTAGGTAAGAGATGTCTTTGTCTTCATCAGAAATCAGTTCAGTCAGTATCTCATGTGTTGCTGTATGCTGCTATAGTGAACATCTCAAGGGATAGTCATAGCATTCCTAAATCCAGTGCCAGTTGACATTTGACTCTGCTTGGATCAGTCTCACATTCTTTATTGCAGTTTATGTGTACGATAAATAAACACTCTTTAAAGCATCTACACAATCTTCAGAGATATAATGTCTTCAGAAGTTATAATGCCCTAATAGGGCTTCTCTACCACATACAGTATAGTAGATAAATAAAGGCACGTTTAACTTGAGTGATCATTTGCTATAGATACAGGCAGTAAAGCAGGTACTGAAAAACAAATCCTTGTTACTATACTTAATTTCTATAAGGGAAATTAAGAATAAATGCAACGGAATAGGCTATTTGGAAAAAAAAAAAACATCCAGAATGTTTGTGAACATCAAAAAATAAAAGAAGCTGAAATAAAACTAAACAATTCAAGCCAAAGATGATTACTTTTTTGTAAGTATAAAAACACACACACAAACTTTTAGGATTGTTTATCTTTCTAAAAATGACTAAATATATTTATTTCTCTTCATTTTCCCTATATAAATGAATGAGTGGTAATCTTGATTTGTTTGTGCCATTGCATATAATGGTAATCATTTATATCAGTATTTATAGAAGGTAAACTAAAATAAAGTTTATACAGTATATTACATAAAAATGTGGTTATGGCTATTTTTGGATTCTTCTACACGATTCAAATGTACTTAATTTCACTTGATTTTTCTATTATATATATATTTTTTTAAACTCGATGGATGCAAACCAAAAGACAAGAATATTCAAAACAAATGAAAGATTAATCTCACGTTATGTAACACCAGAGATGATCTCTGATCCATTCCGATGGTCTTATGTCTCTCAGCTGTTGGTTGTGTTCATGCCAGGCTGTGAGAAGACGCTTTGTAAATTTCACCACTAGAAATAGCTCCCATTTCAGCTACCAGGGGGAATTTTTGCTTTTTATTTACATGGGCTGCTATTTTATTTGTCTCTTGTTTTGGGAAACTCTCCGTTTGGACACAACCTTAAAATGAGGTCCTTTGGAACACGTTGTTTTTCTGCCAAAAAGCACATTCCTGTTTTCATTGGTAGATGGAGTTTGTGCAGTAGATACTGTACTGTAGTTCAGTTCTGTAGAATGAATTGCACCCACTGATAGCGCTATTTTATTTGTATGCGCTATCCGTGTTGTTTTAGCTACCATTCGGCTCAGGAATTATGCAAATCAGGTAACAGTGCAAACATGCCCACGGAATCTATGAAAAGCATTTGAGATCCACATACCTGAAATCATCTACTTCTTTGCCATTGTTTGATCATCACTTAAAAACTACTTCCAATTTTAGTATGAAAGTTATAGACAAATAGACTTTAGATTATTTGTGTTTATTGAATAAGGTTAGTGAATATGTTTGTTTAAAAGTGAACGAATTCACACAACTTTTGGCCTTCTAAAATGATTGTGGAATCGGGGGAAATCCTTAACATTAAAGGACTGTTCAGGGGTTGTTACGCCCTTATTTTCCACACACTAAGATCAGCCAGAATCTCCTGAGAGTTGTGCAATGTTGTGCATGTTTTCCCAGGCTGTGGGGCAAGTACAGTGTTTATGTCATGTACCTCTCACAATCATGCTTTATTTACATTTATTTCTCCAACATGCACTGAAATCAAACCGCTTTTCGATTAAAATCAGCCATAGAGAGATTTACATGATTTACTGTGGCTGCAATGCCCAGAAAACATGACGAAATCCAGATTTTCAAGGCTAAAAATGGGCCTCACCAACAGGTATCTTTCCAAAAGATAGACTGCCCGAGTTCAAGCACTTTGGCCCTCATTTACTCAAGGTTTGTATGCTTTCTTCGAAATCATAGTGAGCTGCCTTACTCTCTGGTCCCTACTTGTTGACTTTTAAGGCAACATACTGTACAAATAGCACTGCTCACTATTGAAGTGTACCGCAAGCAAGCTCATGATTTCAGTAAAGCTTGGTGGTAGCATGTTGCAAAACTAACAATGTAAATGTTAAAGTAAATTATAAAAATGAGGATGAGAAAGTTATATTGTCTTTAACCAGTGTTGGGGTGTTGGGAGTAAGGCGTTACAAAAGTAATGCATTACAGTAACATAACTTTTTGCTGTAGCGCAGTAGTGTAAGGCATTACTAATCAATTTTCAGTAATATTTTACTCGGTATTTTACTCGGTACATGTTCAGTAACGCTTGCATTACAACACACTTTTAGCCCCCAATTATTATTATTATTAATTTAAAATTGGGCTCCTACTTTTTTATGTCCCTAGGGCCGGGCTTCGGGGCAATTTTAACATCATAGCTCAGACGCGGGCTGGGCCTTCTTCTGTTTTAGGCTTCTCCTCATTTTTATATTTTAGACTTCCATCAATTATTGCTGAAAAAAATTGCCGCGCAGGTGGAAACAACACGAGTCCGTGCCACGACTGTCAAGAGCGACTCGAAGGTGTTTAGTGTCCCGCAGCAGCAGTGAGCCGTCAGCACAGCTGAAGAGTTCTGCTTCAAATACACACAATAAAGAAAAAGCCCCAGCAAAAGTAATTACCATGAATGTGTCCGGGGGGAAATAGTAAGGATTCACCATCTCCTGGTTAGACGCGCCTTTAGAGAGAAGTGAATCTTCACGGATAACGATTGTATTAAATAGTTTTTGTTTTTGTTTTTATTTATTTCGCTAAGTAGCAATTTAAAGCTTTCTTTAGATATATTTATCATGTCTGTGAGGCATGTATTTCGGTTCATTTTTGTGAACTAACAACAGTCACGCATCACAGATCAGATTTCATTTATCACCTGAGGAGAGAGTCGAGCTGACTGACAAACAACTGCTTGATGCCGAATTGACACTAATTTAAAAGTGAAAATAAAACGCGCACAGAGCTTTTTATTTTCTTTTAAAAGAGAGAAGACTCAAACGACGTCCACCCCCCATCCACCGAGGTGATACCGGTAAGGTGTTGACACACGTCGATTAACCAGTGGGAAAATTTCCTCACTGTCACCACCCTACTTGATGCCTTTTTTCCTCCTTTCGGAATCCTTGCTGAACACGCGTTGGAAATAGCAATGGCATTGTCCTCCTCTGCCACCGAGAAAAACTTCCAGACCGCCGAAGACATGTTCGCAAATGATGACGTAATGAGCACAACACATGCTGAGAGTCACTGCAGTTTAAAGCTGCAATCACTTGCACTCGGAAAGAAGTGGAATCTCAGATAAATCAGGCTGATTGATTGATTTACCAGCAAGCATACTTTATCGGATCTAGTTATCGGATTTAATTTATTTATCGGAGCAATAAAAATGACGTAATTTTCTCTAATATCGGTCGATAATTTATCGGCCCGATAAATATCGTGCATCCCTAATTTATTTACACACAAATATTAATATGTATTGAATTTTTGAATACATATATATAAATGTAAGCATAATAAATAGCAATACTGACATTTTATATATAAAATGTTCTTTTATTTCTTTCTTTAATTTTCTTTTAAGATATTGATTGCAATAGAGCTTGTCACAATGCATTCTACCTTTTTGAAAATTTTTTGGGAGCACACTGAAATGCTGCCTACTTAGGGATCTCACTATGTTTTGGAACAAAGCCCTAGATTAAAAGATGGCTGTACTTCTCTCTGATTGCCTTGAAATCCAGACCTGAGGAGAGAGTGAGGTCACAGATGGGGGGCCTGATTGTGGTTACATCCTTGGCAGGCTTACGCCTCACCAGTGACCAAATTGTTTTCTTTGGTCTGCCCTGCTGCACACAGGGAATGCAGGACATTTTCATATCTCCTTTGTTTATCTCTGCGATCAATCTTTCCCCACTATATTTTATTCAAGCCATACTGAACATCAGATATGCTTTAATAGACTGTTCAGCGCTGACATGTTTGAGGTGAGACGTTCTTCAGGAAAAATGTGATGATTTCGTGATGTTATGTGCTGAGACACAAGACTTGCTTGTGCTTGAGCGAATGTTGTGACTTGTGAATTGCCTTCGTTGCACACCAAGGGTTGTAGACATGAGTTGTAATTCCTGAAGTTATCCATTCTCTGATCTTCTGGTTTTTGCAGGAGCTTGAGTTTGATCCAGGCCATGGAGGAAAACTATGAGGTGGACCTGGTCTACATCACAGAGCGCATCATTTCTGTGACCTTCCCCAGTAATGTAGAAGAGCCGAGCTACAGCGCTAACATAAAGGAGGTCGCCACCATGCTACGCTCCAAACATGGTGACAACTACTTGGTGAGACCTCAAAACTCAATAGCTTTGAGAACTAAAATAAGTGTATTAGTAGCTGCAATACTATCACAGACTTTGGGGGGAAAAAAAAGTAAAAAAAAAAAATTCAAACCTTTATATTCATAGAATTTATTTAAAATTGTATTTTTATTTTCATTATCATATATTTATTTATGTTTATTTTTATTATTATACTAAGATATATATTTATATTTATTTCTGGTTTTATTGTTTTTATTAACTTAAAAATTATTTTTTTTTCAGCTCTTCAACCTCAGTGAAAAGCGCTATGATATCTCCAAGCTGAATCCCAAAGTTAGTAGTATTTACTTTCATTTTTTAAGTTATCTAATGTGGAGATGTTTGTTCCTTTGTTCTTACTCGCGCTCCTGTGTGTTTGTTTGCGTAAGGTGTTGGATTTTGGCTGGCCGGACCATCATGCTCCAGCCCTGGATAAGATCTGCAGCATCTGCAAAGCCATGGACACTTGGATGAACGCAGACAGTCACAATGTGGTGGTCTTACACAATAAGGTACTGTTTCATTTGTGCTTTTTCTGTTTTGGGAATGGGAGACATGTTTTTTGGTAATACTAGCAAGAAACATCACAATGTCACACAGTATGTAAAAAAAACCAAGTGAGATGGAATTTAAGATATTATAAGTACACTACTGATACAAAGGCTGCTCCAAAAAGTTATTCAACGGACAATTGCATAATGTAATTTACAAATAAATGAAAAAAAAATAAAAAAAAATAATATATATATATATATATATATATATATATATATATATATATATATATATACATATTTAAATAATATAATATAATATAAATATAAATTAAACTATCGGTTAAGATAAGTACATTACAGTTCTACTAAAAGGCCTGTTTTTGTGCTTATTAAAATATTGTGTTGTTAGTGTAGCAACATGCTAACTCTATTGAAATCCGTTGTGATTTGAATCTTATGAATCTTGATGAGGAATATGATGTTCCCTAGGTAGTAGCCAGCAGGACAGCTCACTAGGTTTTGAAACAGAGCCGTAGTATCTATGTTTTTCCATCTGCACATTGTCGTTACTGTAAATAGCAGCCATAGTGGTTTGTCAGTAGATGGCGTTCTCAGGCAGCTCTTAATAACCTGGGGTGGTGTGGGGTCATTAAAGGTCATGGTGGTCTGGACAGTGTGTTTTATGATGCAATTGCAGGGTCTTTACTTGTGAAAACATGACTGATTTTACTTGTAAAGTTAATACTTGCCCATTGTTTTCAAACCCTTTGCTTGACCCTGTCTTGAGGTTCAAGCAAATCTTTTTTCTTAAACAATTCATTTGAATTTAGCCTTCTGATCTGGTTAAGTCACATAGCTGGTTACCACTTACAAACATTAGAATGTTGACAACGCGTTTTGAAGTTAGATTGTAAAATGTTTCTTGTTGTTTTTGAGGATAGTGGTATCGTTAAGTGCGTCGCTAATGAAAGGGATCCTGTCCGTGAGTATAAACATCAGGAAAAACAGCTTCTTGTGGAATTTGTGGGTTACCTTCTCAATGGCTCGAAGGTCTGTCCTGATATGGGTCTAGTGCTTTTAGAAATCGTTTTCACTGTATTCTCACTTGATTTCAAACAGACCCGAGTCTTTCCACACCCTCAAGACGCATCTTACCCGTTACTAGCGCTCCATGAGAGCTTTAAGAAGTGCAGCGCTGCCAAGAGAGGTTGTGATCTGGATTTATAAATGGCCAGAAATGTCTTAAATGCAAATATGCTGCCTTTTTAACAGGAAACCATAAACACTGCAATGTTATGGCAACTTGTGTTGTTCTTTGTAACAGTGGATACACGAGGCGATGGCTTGATGGTGGAAATGTTCACTCATTCAGAAAGAACACAACTGTGTGTTTAAAATGACTCATAACCAAACCATACATGAAATCGTTCGTTTTAAGTTCTTTGCTGACCTGATGTATCATAAAGTTTTGCTTATTCATGCTCTAAAGTACCTTTTGAACTCTGGAACGGTGTTACATTAGTATTAGAACATAATGTAGCATTATAGTATTTATTAATTCTTTGATTTTTTATTTTTATATATTCCATTTACATTTTCAAATTTAGTTTAGTTTTAGAAATTTTGTTTTGTGTTTTTATTGGTTTTATTAGACATATTTAAAAACTATTTTGTTTTATTATTATTATTCTTTTAATTACAGTTTTAGTTTTGTTCTTTTCAGTTTTAGTGTATAGTGCTTTAGCTTAGAAATAAAACAAGTTTGTTGTATTTTTTATTATTTTATTTTAATTAACAAACATTTTTTAAATAGTTTTAACGCTAATTATTTTATGGTGTCATTCATATCATATAAATAATATAAATAAAAAATTATGTTTTTCATATTTTTATGATATTATTATACATACTACTTTAATTTCTATAATTTGCACACAACACAATTTAATGTTTTGTGTGGTAACACTAATTAATACCATGAAACATCTCATAATTTATCAATTGCTAAAATTTGCGATACAGTTTTCCCAACAAAAGATGATGTCACTTCCTTTAAAAGGGTGTGACAAATAACTAACAGGGTAAAAAAAGATCTTTAGGACAGGAAAAACCTATAAAATTATTATATTGAAATGTAAATTTATTAAATCTTTATTCTTGAGAAATGTTTTGTTTGTATTCTTTTAATTATAAAAATGAAGAACTGATAAATTAATAAATAAACTGCCAATTTTTCATGCTAGAAGTTCACTTAATTGTAACATATATCAAAATAAACAAACTAATATGATTTCCACTTGAAAAATTGAGTTAAATAATAATAATAGAGACATGAAATAATGTATTGCATTGATTTGATAATCCCATCTCCCTCTCGTCCTGCAGGGAAACCGAGGTCGAACCGGGGTAGTTGTGGCTGCGTACATGCATTACAGCAACATATCAGCAAGGTAAGACGTGCAGACAGCGTACTGTCTGTGTTTATAGAATTAAAGATGCTCCTCTGAGCACTTGTTATGGAAAGACCTTAATCCCACATCACAAGACTGGCCATGCATTAGGTAACACATGAGCGGGGGGCGGTGGGAAAAACAACTGCCGAATAGCATCACTTTACAAAGGCGGATTTGTCTCAAGACTCAAATTAAGTGCTGATCAAATTCGTCCCTGATGCAAAAAGTGTATTCATGCTATTTTTATGGATAAAAAGCTTCCAGTAAATTCAAGAAGCACAGATAAATACTTTCCTGGAAATCAAGACAAAGATACTTATTATGAATATGTTGTTGTTGTTGTTGTTGTTTTGTATTGGAGAAAATGACCTAACTGTTTACAAAAATGTGCGTGTTTCCTTTGCCTCTGCAGTGCAGACCAGGCTCTGGACAGGTTTGCCATGAAGCGCTTTTATGAAGATAAAGTGCTTCCTGTGGGTCAACCCTCCCAGAGAAGGTCAGTGGTGCTTTGTTTTCCCCATCTGACCTCTTATCTTTGTGCTTTATGAGTTTGACCCTCATTGTGAGCAATCAGCTTCAGCTATTGTTCAGATTTATGTGCTTCACCCTGCTGATAACACACCTCCAAACATGCAAACGATGCCTGTATAGTTTTGCTAGCTTAAGTTAGGTTATGTGTTGTTTAACTAACCCCTATGGTAGTATGGTATGTTATTAAAAGTATGGTAGTATGGTAGTATGGTATGATATTAAAAGTAAAACTACTTTATGTTGCACCACTATTGTATATGCAAATTACATATCTTTCACTACAACTGGTCTTAGATCAAATGTGCTCAAATTATTTCTGCAGTCGCAGCTCGACTCACTCACTGCAATGGCAGATACTGGGATAAATAATACCATTTTATTGGTAACATTTTTTTTGTGTGTGTGTGTTAAAAAATAATAAATAGTAAATTTATATAGGCATATACAGTATACTATGATTCAAAATGTTGGGGTCAGTGAAAAATGAATTATTTTACAAGGGCACATTAATAGACAACAAAGATATTTACATTAATAAAGATAACAAAGACATTTATAACGTTACAATTTCTATTTTAAAAGAAATGCAGTTCTTTTAAACGTCCTATTCATCAAAGAATTGTAAAAAAAATTCATTATTTCCACAAATTTTTTTGAAATTTTTGTTGAGCAGCTATTAGAAAGATTTCCGAAGGATCATGTGACACTGAAGACTGGAGTAATGATGCTGAAAATTCAGCTTTTCATTACAGGTATAAATTACATTTTTAAACATATTGTAAATTGTAATAATATTTCAAATTTTTTACTGTACATTTGATAAAATAAATGCAGCACTGCTGAGCATAAGAGACTTCTTTCAAAAGCATAAAAAATCTAACTGACCCCAGACTTTACATGGTAGTATGCATGTTTGCATAAATATACAGTATTTTGTATTTTTGTATATTTTTCTTTAGTAGATAATTAATAATTTACACTGGAATGTTTTTACCTTGCCAAATTCATCCTCATTTCTCAAACGCTCAAATCTGCACGTCCTAGCTGTGGAAGATATGTACGTCAGAATTCCTAAAGAATGATAATTTCACAAATATGTGCTGGAGAGACGCTGGAAAGCCATGTTTGGGATGCCGGCCGTTTGTGGTGTTGTTATTTCCTGAGTTATAATTAGACGTAAGTGGTTGCCAGTGTCATCTATTCTGTTGTTTAGCTTTATATGTACAGTGGAGTCAAAAACAAGACCAATCTTGGTTGTTTTCACATTTCTAAACAAGGATGAATTATGTGCAAAAAGGAATATTTGATACTTTGCACTATTATTAGGTCACTAATCAAATAAGCAAAATAAGTGGCATTGATCAAATGACTCTTTGCTTAGACAGTCAGATGTTCTCACTTCCATTGACGCAACATTGCAATGCTGATTGTGAATGAAAAATGATATATTAAAGAAAAGAATGTACCATATAAATATTTTCACTAGTAGTTTCACAGATTTTTTAACTCCATTGTATAGTTTCATACCCAAAGGCACTGATATAAGTGTACGTACGCGTTGTGCTTTAGTACACACCCCTACTCACCCATTTATGCCTCATAAGGGAACACTTGGCCACGGATGTGCAGCTTTTACAGAATCAGGCATTCCATCTGTGTATGGAAGGACTGGCACTTCAGGCTTCATTAAAACTAGATTTCATTGGGGCACATACTTGCGCTCCCTTCATGGAAAATGGAAAGGCAGAGTCATGGTAAGAGCTTTGCTCCAGGAGGAAAGAAGCAGCATATGATTTCTGCCGTTCTGCTCTTCTGGAATAGAGAGGCCTGAATGTTGATAGGAACTGAGTGTTCATGGGAAACCAGGCCTCGGGCATTTGGCCAGGAAGATGCAGAAGTGCTGGTCACTGTCCCTCTCCTGGGACACGGCCTCAACCTTCAAGAAGAAAAATGCTTTTTCCTGTTTATAAAACCTAACATCTGTGCTAAGGCATTGGACACGACTGCAGATCAAAAAGTCTCATGACCCTCAATGATCTTCACAACAGTTTAGATAGCATGTTATGTAACAAGACTTTATTAGATTACATATTAGATTAATATGTATTTGAATTTTGAATTTATTGAAAGGATAGCCCCTTGAGATGTGACATCTCATTTTCAAGGGGGTCCAAAAGACAAAATATTACAACATAAACAAGACAACCACACAAAACATGTACGCAACACATACACAAACTAGAAGACATGCTCAACCAGTCCCCCACACCCACAGCAGGGTTACTAAACAATCAATGTCACACATAAACAAAATCAACATAAGAAAACTTACAAGCATACACAAGTTAATTTAAGATGAGAAAATAGAAACAACCTAAAGCAATAAAGGGAAGTAACAGATCTCAAAGATTGGGGAAGATTATTCCAATCGGAAGGAGCTTTAAATTAAAAAGACCTATGTCCTGCTTCACTAAAAATTCTGGGAACAAAGAAAAAAATGTCTAAGTGAATACGAATATCTACATGGAATCAAACACTGTTTCAGAGACCAAGGACAATCATAATAAACACATTTAAAAATAAACAGAAACCAATGAAATTGTCTTCTTGATTTATGGTGTAATGGACACCTTAACACAAATCTACATAGAGTTATAAACCACATTAAGAGGCTTCAAATAAGTATCAGAGGTATTTTGATAAACTATATCGGCATAAGAGGTAATATAACCTGAAAAATAATTATTTTCCTAACTTGACATGTAACAATTAATTGAACGATAAAGTAAGCGCAAACAACCATATGTTCTGTTAACAATATAATCAATATGAGGCTTGAAAGTAAGTTCAGGGTCAATCCAAAGACCAAGATATTTAAATGAATCAACAGCCTCAAGAGATAAACCATCATCAAAAGTAATATTCAAATCAAAAGAAAAGGAACGGCACCGACATGTGCCAAGTAACATACAGCAAGACGACTTCTTGTTCAATATAAGCATATTGTTATGAAACCATTTTTGAATCAGATTAAAATCAGATTGTAAAGAGTTCTGGATTTGCGACAGGTCAGAATTAGTGGTGTAAATAACAGTGTCATCAGCATAGAGATGTACAGAACAATTTAAACATATTTGAGATAAATCATTAATAAAAATAGAAAAAAGTAGTGGACCTAGAGTAGAACCTTGAGGAACACCTTTTTCAACAATCGAGTAATCAGACTGAAAACCTTGGTATACAACATACTGACGCCTATTATGCAAGTAAGCATTAAACCAAAGAAGAGCATTCCTATTTAAACCAATGGAAGATTTATTGAGAAAAAGGTAATGATTGACCATATCAAAAGCCTTTGAAAGATCGATGAAAAGGCCCCTGTGGCTTGGCCTTTATCAAAGGATGAGAACACATAATTTGTGAATTTTAAAAGGGCAGTAGTAGTGGAAAAATTGGGTCTAAAACCCGATTAAATAGTGAAAGAAAATTTAGAGAACTAATATTAAGAGATAATTGATTAAAGATAAGTTTCTCAAACATTTTGGTAATAGAACAAATAATAGATATAGGGCAATAGTTATTCACATCAGATGAGAGTCTCCACCTTTGAACAGAGCAGAACTTTTTGAACAGAACTTTTGCTTGAAACCCAAGACTTTCACACACTCAGCGAGTTTATACAACAGGTGCATCTGTGTTTCCTAAACAGGTTTCAGTAGTCAATAGCAATACCATTCAAATCTCATGATTTTAGGAACGTTTTCTGCAGCAAAACTAATATGCTGTTAAAATGGTAGCTTATTTAAAAATGGTAAAAATATAAATATACAGTAAATATTAATTATTCTTATTTTTTGTAGACATATTGTAAGCATATACTGTTCCTGGTAACAAACAAATGTTAATGAACAAATGTTAACAAATTGTTATATATATATTTAGTCCGTTAGTTATCACAGAAAGCGTAAGAAGGATAATGAATACAAGCTATCTTTCATTTATCTTTCTGATTGCTTCAATTACTGTTATTGATCATTATTATTTTGAATTACTTGATGCAGAAGTAGTAGTAATTTGATATCCCTGTTACAGACCCTTCGTATCTCAGTCCTCCCCAGCTGTCAGTAATCACATGTGTAGTGTGGTCCACTAATTTGTTTTGCTTATGTTATCTGTGATAAACTTTTGTTTTGCTGTAGGTATGTGCAGTATTTCAGTGGTCTGCTCTCTGGTCACATCAAGATCAACAACAAGCCCCTGTTTCTGCACCATGTCATCATGCACGGGATCCCAAACTTCGAGTCCAAAGGAGGTGAGCTGACATGCTCTGACTGTCGGCTGTTTTTCAGCGACTGCCGGAGGTGTTGAAGGCAGGTTTCAGGGGTTCGTCTCAACTCCCGCTGCTTTTGACACCTCCCTGTCAGACTGACAACATGCTGCTCTATTACACACACCTCGGGTGATCCGATAACAAGAGGTCAGCGCTAAATACAGGTGTAGACGGGGTCCAGAATGTTTTGTGATCTGATCATTGAAACTAGAGTCAGAGGTAGTCAGAAACACATGTGGCCGCATTGCATTTGTAGTTGAAATGAATCCATTCTCCCTAGACAGTGACGTGTAGCTTCATTCTCAAATCAGTGGTACATAAAAGTTTCCAAGTGGTCCGCAGAATAAAAAATAGAATAAATAAATAAAGTCCGTACCAATAGCCTTGTGGGCAAGTGCACCGACATATAGTGCCCTTGCGCTTTGGGCGTCCCGAGTTCGAATCCTAGCTCGAGGACCTTTCCCGATCCTACTCCCCTCTCTCGCTTCCTGTCTGCTCTACACTATCATATCATAATAAAAAATTACAAAAACATTCATAGAAATTAAAAAGATTACAAATATATATACTGTAATATTATAATAAAATAAAAATAATTGATTGACTAAAAGCAGAAACATTCAATAAATGGACTCAATTGATTATCATCACTCATAATAATAAATTATCTCATTATTTTAAAGGCATAGTTCACCAAACAAAAATGAAATAAAAAAATACTATCATCAGTAAACAATATATTTTTTTAACTTTTTTAAATTATTATTTTTTTCTGCAAAAAATTAAGATATTTAGAAGAAAGTATTCAATATTCAATATAAGTCAGTAGGGTCTAAAACAACTCTGGTATGATATAAATTAGCCTATGCAATAACAATATACTCACTTTTATAAGTTACATTACAAAATATTTTTTTCTTTGTATATAGAAATATTACATTTACTTTATTCATTCATTCATTAATTCATTCATTGGTTGAAGTGGTTATTTTTTGTGGTCCTGCACCTTTCAAAATTTGAACCATTACTTTAAAAGAAAACCATCCAATCAAAACATTTAGAACTATATACATTCAGTGTCTTAAGTCTGAGTAATGTCAACAAGTTTAGTTAATTAATAGAAGGTTAGCTTAAATAAATTATGCATGTAGTCATGATATCTCATACACTCTCTTCAGCAAAATATGATCACATGTATTCTTAGGAGATGCATTTGAGATGCATGTAAACACCACTCTGTAAACATTGTAAAAATTCTTGCTTTGTATATCTTCTGAGATGCATGTTAATACTGGGTATAAACAGGATCTGAGAGAGTCATAGAGACTCCAAAGTTTTTACTCCAAAAGGAAGACGAGACAGGCCCTTTAGATACTCCACTGTTAGAGCTCTAGTAACACCTTCTTTGTTCTCTTTCACTTTCTCTCATGGTTTCTCAGGTTGCCGCCCTTTCCTCAAGATCTACCAGGCTATGCAGCCCGTCTACACATCTGGGATCTAGTAAGAAACACCCCATGTTTTCCTACACGGTATTGCTCATGCTTCCCTGGCATGTAGCCCAGCCTTCAAGACGTCCAATCACAGGCGGCCCTCTGTGTCTGGGGGGTTTCTGAATCACACACACACTCCGAGGAGCCCACATGTGCTTTTCCCATACATCACTGAACTCTGCCGCTGTAGCTTCCTGCATGCTCTCAGACTGCAGCTGTGTTGTTATCAGTAGGGATGACCCTTTCTGTTAAATGCAAATACAAAGTTTGGCAGCCATGCACTGATAAGTGTAGGCTTATGTTTAATGTGGGTTTTTTTATAGTTAACACTTGTGTGTCTGACTGATGTTTGCAGTAATGTCCAAGGAGACAGTCAGACCAGTATCTGCATCACCATTGAACCCGGCCTGCTTCTGAAAGGAGACATCCTGGTAAGAATGAATCTCACAAAACATCCAAGTCATATTTCACCCCAAAATAAAAAAATGTATAAAATAGTTTTTATAAAGACAATGAAGTCTATTTTAGGGCCGTATGGATCTGACATATTTTTATGACAGTTTTTTAATATATTTTAGTTTTTATTTATTATTATTGTACTGCATTGTACTTTTGTCCTTATTTAAATAATAATAATACACTTGATTACAGTAATTTCCACTAATAAAGTTATATTATATTATTATTAGTGCTGGGCAACGATTAATCGCGATTAATCACATCCAAAATAAAAGTTTCTCTGTACATAATATATGTGTGTGTACTGTGTATATTTATTATGAACAAAGGCGTCATGCCCATTCAAAGTAAGGGGGCATGTGCCCCCTCAGATTTTTGAGCCAAGTGGGTTTTGAACGCAGCTTCCAAAAGACAAAAAATAGCCGATTCATATTTTCTGTTTAATATAATCACACTGGCATGATTAGATCATTCAGTGCGTCATATCAGCTTCTAAATTCAAATCTGCGTTCGCTGGCTGGTGCGGAGCCAGAGACAGACGCGTTTTTATAACCAATCACATACGATTCTGTTGAGCTTATGAATGCAATGACTAATCAGAGGCGTAGTCATCACTAAAATGCCGGTGTTTTCTTCACTCGCTTCGCTGACTGAATACCTCTTTCTGGCGAATTCTCTCGTCAGAAACAACAAGGTGCAAATGTATGTACGAATCTGTAAGTAAGATATTAATTTCACAGAGAAAACAGCTTCAGTGATTTTAATAGGAGTTTTTGAGAGTGCTTGAACTCAATGAAAGTGCTATGATTAGTAGCCTAACTTACAATGTTTTTATTCACATTAACGTTCAATATTAAATTCACATTAAATATAAGGTCAGTCGTATTAAAATATGTTATAGCATTAATTAAGTAAACAGATTTAAGCATTAATTAGGTTACTTTGACCATCGCCAACTAGATCAACTGACATAATCTATCAAGATATTTCATGATGTAGTTAATGCATTTGAGAATGTTTCGAATAAAAAGGAAAACAATAAATAAAACATATGCTGTTGTGGCTGCTGTGTGTCACATGATGACCCATCACCCCCCCCCCCCCCCACACCCCCCCCCCCCCCCCCCAAAAATGAGTGCATGATGCCCCTGATTATGAATATATAAAGACACACATACAGTATATATTTTGAAAATATTTACATGTATTATCATGTATATAGTTATTTTCATATAATTTCTATGATATATAAGTATATTTAATATATATAATGAGAATCATCATCAGTGTGAATAATATAAATCCCCATAACAACTCAAAAGTAAAAACAATTTGGAAAATGTGCTTAATTGTTGTGATATTAATGTCACAATGTAAAAACAATCCTACTGATCCTGTAATTGTCTTACATAAAATGTAATTTCTTATTGTTTTCTTTGATTTTGGGTTAAATATGATCTGTTCAGAGTTGAATTAAGACCACAGAAACTGGAGGAAAGCAGCTTGGCACAAGTTCGTCCTCCATTTATGGGCATATCTCAGAGGAACACACCAATAATAAAGCAGGATGTCTAGAGGGGCATCCATCAGACCTTCATTCCTGATGAGAGCCACTTTTCTCGGCATGGATTTATTTGCATTTTACCTCAGAAAGCTTTTTGGAAGAGAAAGCCAAAAGAGCAGAGTGCTTTATCATCTGCCATAATGCTGCGCCTGTAGAGGGGCTCTTTCTCTGATGGGCTCGATTTCGGAAGTCCTTAGTAAGCAAAATCAATCAGAGCTGATCTATAGAGGACTCTAACCTGAACACGAACCACAACATTGCACTGCACTTCTGCCAAAGCATATTGTAGATCAATATACGCCTAGCACGAAAAAAAAAAAAGTTTCCCTTGAGGAACAAAGGGGTCCAAATGTTTGAGATAACAACTGAAAATACTATTATTTTGCAATATTTCTCAGTATTTGGTGCTGAATGCTTCCCTTTTGCTTCATCTCCATCATTATTTTATTGTTTTTTGTAGTCTCAGAGAAATGGCTTGTTTTTAAAAGCTTCATTTTGTTAATTGTGACTCACTGAGAAGCGTTTTCCTCAGGCGGACCCCCCATGTGTGCGGCTGAGCCTCTGCTGCAGTTTGGGAAAACCGCAGGATGCTCTGCCAGCCCCCATCTTCCTCAATTCGGTCGTGTTTGTTTTGTTTCACTCACCGAACTGAAAAGCTGTACATTTTTTTGTCCATACGTCCCAAGTTAAGTAGGTTAATTATAGTTATTTTGGGCAACAGAAAGAGGGATATAGTTTCCTCAGTGGCCAGTGAGGACATTTTTATGTCCTTGTCTGGGTTTTGGAGAGGCTCTGTTGTTTTACATACTTTCACTATACTGACATCTCTGGCTCTGCTGCACCATGGGTAGGCGAGGCGACCAGCATCCAAAACCTCTCAAACAATCTGTTCCAAGCCATGAATAGAACTTTCTGTGCTGAATGTGTGTGTGTGTTGATGAGAGATTACGTTTGAATGATTTGCCATGCTCTTAAAGGAATGTTCTGGGTTCATTACAAGTTAACATCCACTGACAGCACGATTACCAGAGAAAGTCATTTTAACTCATCCCTCAGCTGAAAACAAAGAAGCATCAATTGTGGTTACAAGATTAAGCAAAGCGAACTCTACTCCCAGGAATTATACCGGCAATGCAAACCAGAAATTCATCCTTTTAGAAAAGTAGTAAAACAATTTTCTTCACGCTTCAGACAACTTATATATAACAAAAATATCAATTGCACATTTCTGTTGTAAATCTTTAAAAGCGTTGCTACATTTGTAGGAAAGTTATTGTAACTGTTTATTAGTAGTTAATTAATTATTTATTATTTATGAAATCCTCCATAATGGTGTTTCTATTTATTTATTTATTTATTTAATTATAATAAAAAGTATTTGATTGTTATTGTTGTTAATAATTTAATTGTTTATTAACTATTTATGTATGTATATATGTATTTGATTTATTTATAACTATTATTTGTTACTACTACTCATAATAATATTTATTATAATTACTTGTTAATAATCATACAAATATTTGATTGTTTTTTGAAGATTATTTATTCAGCTTTCAAGTTATATATAAATCTCAATTTTGAAAAATTGACACTTAAGACTGATTTTGTGGTCCAGGGTCACATATGTGTATATGTATTTGATTTATTTATAACTATCATTTGTTATTAATAATCATGATTTGTTAATAATACATTATTTGATGATTATTGTTGTTTTTATTATTTAATTGTTTATTAACCATTTATGTATGTATGTATGTAATTGATTTATAACTATTATTAATGTCAAAATTATTTTTTAGTTGTAATCAGCATTATTATTAATTAAACTTAACTTGTGTTTAACCTGCAACATTTATAGTTGTTTGTAATTGTAATGCTTCAAGCTTCTACTGATATGACCTTGACTTTTTCTATCTGGCTGAAAAGCAGCATATTTTCAGTTAGTAATAGTGTTTAATAGTGTTAGTAATAGTGATTTCTTTTACCGTTTCCGGTCTGTGTGAGTTTCACTTGTTGCTGTAATGTGACGTGGATTCTCATGTCGTCCACAGCTCAAGTGTTACCACAAGCGCTTCCGCAGCCCGTCCCGTGATGTTATCTTCAGAGTGCAGTTTCACACCTGTGCTGTCCACGATCTGGGCATCGTCTTCGGCAAAGATGAACTAGATGAAACATTTAAAGGTATGCTGGATTTGCCTCAGTTTAATTTTGTATAGTCAGGTGCTTGCTATGTTCTGCCATCTTAGACTGTGTTTGGTTGGTTTCATGTGTTCTTTTGTTTATTTGTTTTAATTAAATCAGCTGTATTGATGACACTGGCTTGATCAGTCCATTTCTTTTTTCAGATGACAGATTTCCTGAATATGGCAAAGTGGAATTTGTCTTTTCTTTCGGCCCAGAAAAAATCCAAGGTAAGAGCTCTATGTATTGTCATTCATGTTCAGCTATTAAATAAATCACAGAAATGTTGTAAATAGAACATAAACTGAGCCTATAGCAGCTTCTGAGTGTGGATGTTCTGTCATAGGAATGGACCACCTTGAGAACGGGCCCAGTGTTTCTGTGGACTACAATACCCAGGATCCTCTGATTCGCTGGGATTCTTATGAGAACTTCAACCAGCGCTGTGAAGATTCAGTGGAGGGTGAGTGAAGCTCATTATCAACAAATGACTGGAAATTATTAGACTTTCCCAAAAGTGGAGCCAGAATGGTAGTAAAACAGTTCTATTTTCGCTTCAGACAACTTTAAAAATACTAGTTTTATATTTCTTCTTGTAAATCCTCCAAAATGTATTTATTAAGAAATACATTATTTATTTTTACTTTATTTATTATAAATAAAATATAATACACACATTGTTTAATTAATTTGTTCGTTTATTGTAAATAAAAATATTATACTTTTTTACTATTTATGTATTAATAAATAAATTAATATTTAATTTATTTGCAAGTCAACATTTTTAGTTTTATTCAACATTATTTGGATGCTTTCCTAGTCTGTAGACATCAAGGCAGCTCACTAGTTTTGTTTATTACTTTATTAACATATGATGGCCACTCACAGTTCACATACTTCAGTGTTTGTGTTCGGGTCATCCGTCGGTCCGACATCAAATCATCAGCATTCACTGGAGTTTTGTGACAGAGCTGTTTGTGTACACGTCTCTGATAATCTGTGAGACTGATTTAATCAGATGAGTTTGTAGTGCTGATCACAGAGGTCGAGTCGAGTTCACACACGCACACCACCGTGTCACTGGAATTGTCCTCACACCCTTGTGGTCTAAGCTGCGAGCCTCCTTATTTTAAGTTGTGGTGTGCTTCTGGTCCTCAGACATGTGATTTGTTGTCCCTTATGAGACATCCTTGTTTGGTGGGTCAGCTCTCTGGAGAGTGAAAGTAAGTGAGGAATGCAAGGAGGAAATGTATGCAATTCTGTTGAGGTTTGGATGGCAGTACTACATATGCTTTAGTTTATATACCTTTTTATCTTATTTGTGATAAAATGTTTTAGTTACTTGAATAATAAAGTCTTCTTCAACCTTATAGATTTTGACTACCAGTATTGTGCAAGATTCAGTTGCTCTTAGAATATACTAGCCATTTGTAATGCTAGAAGAAATTGCACTCGGTACTGCAGTTTATAGATTAATTCATATAAAAGTTCTAAAATAAGTAAAATCGGTGCTTACTTATTATTAATGGTTCTTATTAAGAAACCATACTCAGTGCTGCAGTGGTTACATGTTGTATTTTGGAGAACAGTATAGTCTGTTCACCAGCACCCATAAATCAGACCAAAAATGGTGATTTTAACCAGATTTTGTGATTGTTTTGTGTGTGTGGTATGCTTCAGAAAGGACTGTGGGTTGTCTGGAGGCTGGCATGATCCCAATATTGAATAGAAAACATCCCACTGAGCCCAGTTTCCCTGTGGGCATTTGACCACAGTCACTCCACACCACCCTGCATCCCAAGCCTCCATTTCCCTCATCAGCTTCCAGTGGCATTTGGTGAAATATTCCAAGCGTTGGCTGAGAATCCTGTCCAGTCACAATGTCCAAAACGGCTACAACTATAAATTATTTTGTCTTAGAAAACACCCATGAAGCGTGTTTATGTTATCTGTTCGACAAGAGTATGTTTTGATTACTGCAATCCAAAAAATACTTTTAAAACTGTCGAGACTGTATGGTCGTGTTATTTTTAATATCCCTGGAGTCAAATTTTAGGAGCTCCAGTCAGTTTAGCACACATTTAAATTCTACTCTGTTCTCTGTTGAAGACATTTGAGATGATGGGCTATAAGGGCTATAAAGGCTATAAAGTCTGCCACCCTCTTGACCAGTCCCTGCTTTAAATAGGGCAGGCAGAAATAGGAGGCTCTTGGCTGCCACCTTTAAGAGGGGTGTAAACTAATCCAAATCTCTGGTCAAGAAGCAGGACCCCAAACTACCCCCTGGCAGTGTTTTATGCCCCTTTATGAGATGCCTACATATATTTACCATTCAAAGGTTTGGGGTCAGTAAGATGTTTAAGTGTTTTTGAAAGAAGTCTCTTTTGTTCACAGAGGCTGCATTTATTTGATTAAAAATATGGTAAAAACTGTAATATTGTGCAATATTATTTTGATTCGAAACAATCCATTTTCATATATTTTAAAATGCAATTTATTCCTGTGACGCAAAGCTGAATTTTCAGCATCATCACTCCAGTCTTCATTGTTACATGATCCTTCAGAAATCTTTTTAATATGCTGATTTGCTGTTCATTGAGTGCCCACCCCTGCGTGCAGAACAGTCTGTCTTCAGTCAGTAGGACTGCTGAATGGAAAGGGCACATTTGCAAATTAATTTGGATGCCTATCACATACTCAAACATCTCCACTGAGCGACTACGGCCAGAGGACCGACTCCAGAGATATGATAAGCAGCCAGACATTATGCCTTTGTGCTGGAGTTCATGCGTCCAGTCTGCCAAGACTGAAGGACTGACTGACATTGTCAGAGGAGAGAATGACTGATAGACCAAGAACAGTGAACTCGCATCATCATTAACGTTGTCCTTCCTTCAATGACTCTTTGCTTGATTAGGCAGCTATTAATGTTGCATTTGCTAAAGTCTGAAGTGTTTTAAAAACTAGACAGTGGAAATGGTTAATACATAATTGTGGCATGCAGCAAATTCCCGTTTTCATAAAGAAATAGTTCACCCACAAATTAAAAATTTTCCTAATTTTCTTTCTAAATCCCTTATTGTCAATTTTTGTGTTTTTTGCATGATATTCATGATGCTTGTTTCAATACATTGAAAGAAAAGGTTATTAATTAGTTTGAACGAATAAACAAACGTTCGTTCATTCATTCATTCATTGATTCATTCATTCAAAGACACTACAGGTGAATAGGCTAAAATAATAGATATCTCTATACTTTCCTAATCGATTAATCACAGTACATTAAGACAAATGTTCTGTTTTACAAGTTTTCTTACATTTAATGTTTATACATTTTATTTAAATATTAAATATTCATTTGCATACATTTACAGAATCAAAATCTGAACATTGGATAAAATCTGGTTCAAAATTGTTTCATTTTGTTGGTATAAGTAATAGGATTTTACTGCGGGTATTTTAGATATTGCTTTTTACCACTTAGCAATCATAAAATGTTTTAAATAGCCAGAAAATTCACAGTTTTAGGAATATGTTAAATAAATAAATATATTATTAATATCTAAATAAAAAATAAATAAATCAGGCAAATAATATATGAACAAAAAAATCAAATGAAGAATAAAGATTGTATTAAAACTGCAAAGTTTGGTCTTTAAATACATATTTCTTTAAAGATATGTATTGTAATTTACATTTACATTTTCTACTGAAGAAAGAGTCAACGAGTTTTTAGAACAACACAAGTAAGGATGAAAATTATAAATTTTTGGGCAAATTATATTAATGCATCTTATATACTTTGAAGAATTAAAGCCATACAGTGTTACATTACTACAGTACTAGAGAAGTAAACCACTATCTTAAAACTCACTCAATCTGGACTGAGCGCCATAATTAGAGTAGCCCACAAATGAGAGGGCAGCATTTTAGATAATAATGCTTTATCTCTTCTTGGATTTTAATAGCTCAGTAATTGATGTCTTATCTGCTTCATGTCTCGACCACAGATAGCACTTCGCTGTTTAACAGGAGCTGCTGGCAAGGTTAGAGCAAAACAAGGCCAATCTTTGCTGGTCCACTGATATTTGTACACCTCAGAAACCACAGATACTACATTGCCTGCCTCAGCGCTGGGCTGGAAGCCATCAAAATAGCTTTCCATGTCTTGTTTTCAATGCCAAGTTAGCTGTCATGAACATTCATTATAATAGGCATTGTTTGGTTTAATATGTTCTGCAAGTCTATACAAATGTAATTTTGATAATGTGATGTTTCTGAGTGAAATGGAAAGTTTGAAAGGGATTGTGAAAACTGAGCAATGAGATTTTTGTATATACTCTTCTCGCATAGCATTATTATTATGTATGTTGTTCTTGGCAGGTCAATATTAATTGAGTTTTTGATTTTGATATTTTGATTACATATATATATATATATATATCCAGTATATACAGTGCCCTCCATAAGTATTGGAACAGTAAAGACAAAATTGCTCTGTTGGCTGTGGAGTCAAGACATTTGCAGATATGATTAAAAGATGAATATGAGACAAAACTACAGAATGTCACATTTTATTATTAGCCGTTTCAACACATAGAGGTTTTATCAGCTAAGAAGTTCAGCACTTTTAGAGTTTCATCCCTCTATCTGATGTGAGCATAAGTATTGGAACAGTTGCCTCAAATTCAAGTCAACATTAAACAAGTGAAAGGTGCGGACAGGCGTTACGACTTTAAAAACAATCCCTCTGTCCGTCAGTGTCTTTGCGGTGGCTCTGACTCTTGGGGTTCAGCTTGAAAGACTGGAGGGGAGTCAAGAGACTGAGCTGAGGCCTTGTTTACATGGCCTCCCCATATTTGGCTAGGGCCCTGCCCACAGCATTTTTGGGATGGTTGGGTAAGAAAAGTGTGACGACGGGGAGATGGGATTGGAGAGGCGCTGACAGAGATGTTGTGTGAAAAAGAGCCAACTCCTCCAGCCTGGATACCAAAAAGCCTCCTTGTTATCAGTCACTAGAGGGAGAGTGACAGAGCGAAGAGTCTTTGTTCACTGCACACACACGGATCAGACTGGATCTTTTTTGGACCGTAAAAGCCCAGGAGAGGTAGAAGAAGTGTTTGGGGAGAACTGTTGAAGCTGATCTGCTCTGAGGTAAAGTTGTGTGAATGATTTGTCCTTCACAACTTATGGTCACTGATTGTTGTGTCGACCACAAATGGATTCTTCAAGGAACGCCTCTGTGAAGTTTTTAAAGAATAAATTCAAGTTTAAAACTTGACTTTTTGTTGTTGTGTTTAAATGACAGATTGTAATAGCTTGAAACTTTTATTGTAATGAATTAATCTCTTTTTCCTCCATTTTACTGTAATGTTAAAGGTTAAATATTCTTTAAATTGATTTGTCTCCCAACCAGAATATTTGAAAATCAGAAATATCACTTTTTACATAATTACAAATTATTTGGTGTCGTTATCATTTTGCTTTATTTGAGAATATTTGATACATTTCTTTGATTTAATTTTTTTATTTCATTTTTATATTTCGTTCATTTATTTAGTTAGTTAGTTGGCTTTTATCTTATTTTATTTTATTTGAATCGTGTTTAAAATATTTTATATATTGTATTTCTCTTGTTTTCTTAAATTAAATTAAATTATTTTATGAATTAAAAAACGTAATACAAAATAAATAGATTATCATAAATAAATATATTTTTATTATGATATTTAAATTATTTTTTTATAAAATCAGTTAATTGGCTGCTAACACACACACACACAGAGACACAGAGACACAAAACCTCTGTAGCAGTGCATATCCACTTCCCTTCACGGGTCATTCAAGGCCACGGTCAGTTCTTTATTTTAGTAAATGTGACACATTCTTTAATAAACATGAAACAGTTGAAGAACTTTTATTTTTCAAGATTTGAAGTCAATATATTTCAGTCAAAAGTGCAGATAATTGACAAATCATGTGCCAAAAGTACGATTACACCCTCATTATTTTTGTTGAAGCATAGTATTAAGTTTTCCAAGGCTGCTTAACTTCCAACTATTTAAATGTGTTTTCAAGACTCAGAGTGCTAATACTTAGTTTGAATTAATGGGAACCTAACAGGGTTTGATTGTGCCTTTTAAAAAATTGCAGTTTTTCGAATAAATCTCACTGGCTGCATTTAATTTAACCAAGTCAGACTCGTATTAAGTATTTTTTTTTTACCAAGGTTTTGCAGGCACAGCTGATTTCCTTATTATGAGTCTAAGTGCGGTTAGCACATATTTAAGCTAAGCTCTTAAACAGAGCATTGACTATGGTTTCATCACAGTTGTTGCAGGATTGGTGTTTGAATTGCGTTTTGGAGTTCAGCTGTGTAAAGCTGAGCTTTATTATGGTCTATTTGTGTGGCTGGCAGTCTAACTGTTACGTAATAAACATGTCTACACATCAAGCTGGCTTCAATTAAACCTTCTTGCGATGGGCGGCTGGGCCTCTCCATCTCGAACGTTGTTTAATTTTGTGGCTAGAAACCAGTAGCTTTGCCAACAAAATTCGACAGTTAACCCTTTCAGCAGGCTGTAGTTTAGTTTTCAGCAGTGTCATCAACAATGCTAGGCTTTTACTGTCACCATCTGTTAACACATGACACCAGAGGTGCACTTTTCGTGTTTCCCCTCTGACGGATTTAACTACCTGAGGCTGCTTGTTCACATGTGTGGTCTTCTGGATGTTTTTGTTGTGTTGTTTTGACACAGTGGCAAAAGCTAAGGTTCGTGCACAGATAATTTGGAATTGGAAATATGGAAGTGTCCTCTACAGATGATTCCTGATCACATTCTGAGTTTGGAACTGTCTGTAGACAGGATTCTGCTATGGAGTAATGCTTTTTTGACCTTTTATACTCTTATTGATGGGGTTCGTAGAATGAGGACAGAAAATGATTATGATGATGAGAAGATGCCGAATGGGATTGGGAAATGCTGAACTTGAACACCTGTCACCTGTAGGAATGTACTAACCACTTACTTATGGTGAGTAATGCCTTAAATGGGTCTCATAAAAACTACTCTACAGGAAAAAAAAAAATAACAACAAAGTACATTTTACATAAAAAAGGAGGTATATTTGTAGGACAATTAATTTTTGATTGTATAATGACAAATTCTTATTATTGCGATACTGTAATGTTTTTTAATGAATCTTTACATTCATTAAAAAAATACATATACATACAAGTGCATCTCAAAAAATTTGAATATTGTGGAAAAAGTTCATTTTTTGTAACTTATTTCAAAAAGTGAAAGTTTCATATATTCTAGGATTATTACGTTACATTATGTAAAGTAAAACATTTCAAACTTTTTGTTTGTTTTCATTTTGATGATTAGAGCTTACAGCTCATAAAAGTCAAAAACTTTTTATATATGAGTTTCACTTTTTGAAATGTTACAAAAAATCTTTTTCGCGATATTCTAATTTTTTTAGATGCACCTGTATATATAAAAAGGACCTACTATAGAAAAGTATTTTTTTCAATGTGTGTGTGTGTGTGTGTGTGTGTGTGTGTGTGCATGTTTATGTGGTTTATGAGGACACAAATTTGTATAATGACATGGGTATGACAGAGGTATTACAATATGAAGGTGGTTTGTGAGGACACTGCCTATGTCCCCGTAATTCAAAAGGCTTAAAAAACATACTAAATGGTGTTTTTTTGAAAATTTAAAAATGCACAAAGTCTCCTGTGAGGGCTAAGGTTAGGTGTAGGGTTGGTGTAGGGCAATAGCACACACAGTTTGTTCAGTATAAAAACCATTACGCCTATGGAGAGTCCCCATAAACCACAAAAACCAACATGTGTGTGTGTGTAAAAAAAGAAGCATACGTTAGAAGTACTGTGCAGTAACAAGTAATTTTTTCCTTGCATTATGGTAGTGAAAAATGCTGCTTGCGTGTCTTGAAAATATGTTACAGTTCAGATAAATTGTTTTCATTTTCTTTAAGTATATTATAATTTCTTTCTTTATTTTTTGAGGAGTGAAATATGAGCTGAATTTGTTCTTGACTGGTTTTGTAAGATTTATGCAAACACAAAAGAAACACATCTGTGCTGCATCCTATTTACATCCAAACCGTGATGTACATCTGACACCATGGATCTAGTGTCATGAGATGTGTGCCTGTTTTGTCTCATATCTCTGCTTTATGCATACAGTATCATGTAAACAGGCTTTAGATTTGTCCCTCTGTATCTCAGTGATTAGACTGCGTTGACTCCAAACTCATTGCGTAATATAGCAAATGTCAGAGCTTGTGAAAGGCCTGTGTGCACATCATGCCAAGAATGTTCATGAATCGCTCCTCCAGTTTTGTGAACACAGAGACTCAGTTGTTCAGCGTGTGTCTGCCGTAGGCTGTTTTGTCAGTCTGTGTCTAGGGCCTTCAGGAGGATTCACATTTAGCCAATCATAACATTTGACCTTTGACCTTTGCCTTCACACCCACAACATGCTCGTAGCTGCTGTCCAGACCCCTCTCGCCTGTCGTCCGCTCACTGGATCTGTGTTTATCTTTAGGTTTAACTACCGTGCAGAGAAGAAACGCTCTCTCGTGAAGAGAGGAGGCCGATCAAAACTCCACCTCCTCTCTTCTCCACTTTACAAGACAAGATTGTCCCGTTTCTCCTGCATTCCAGAGGCCTACACACATAGCTCAGCACGGGTCAGATATTCCCCCCTAAATAGCTCGCACTGACCTGTGACAGATGGCTGTGATGATATTTATGAGACCGAGAGTCCAGTTATGTGAACCCGTCTCCCATTAACGCTAATTGAGAAACCCTTTGGGGTTTCCTCACGCAGTCACTGGTTTGTTAGATACCTGGGTCCAGTTGCATAAAAGGTTTAGACTAGTCTTTAAAGTTAGTCATCTGATTTTTTACTTTAAGACCGGTCATATTTAAAAAAAAAAAAATCTCAGCTGAAGTTGGTCAGACTAGTTTTTAAGACACTGTCTTAACATAGAGGCTGAGTTTATGCAACTGGCCCCTGGTCAGGGATATGTATGTTAACTTTTAATAGAATCATGTTTCCACAAGGACAAAGTTACTATATAACCTGCCAAATAATTTTTCTTGTTCAGATTTGCTGCTCTTTGCCTGGAATCGGTTACAAGAAATATTATACCTTACCCTTGTAAGATTTTTTTTGAAGTTGTAAATAAAAATATTATTGGCTCTTTAGTGAAGCTTATTTCAAGAAATTCTATTTCAGTGTTTCTACTTCAAAATTTTGCATTTAGTTTAGTGTGTTACTTATGGAAGCTTGTGGATGAAAAAGTAAAGGTAAATGTGAGTTGAGTTGATATATAGATTCAGAATTTCAAAAAAAAAAAGTTTGAATTGTGAGACAAAAAGGTGAAAAGTCGCACTTAAATGTTTGTCTTATTTTGTAGTGAAGACAATAACAAAAACAACAAAAAAATTATTGTGAGATGTAAATATGAAATGGCCGAAAAAAGTCTGAATTCTGAGTTTAGTTCTTGCAATTCAGATTTTTTTCTCTCTCAAAATTATGAGAAAAAAGTGAGAATTCTGAGATGGAAACCGTTTACAGCTTGTGTTAAATGGCTGTTTTCTTTGTTGAAATTAAATTTTCTTTCCATTAAATTAAAATTCACCTTGTGTATTTTTTAACTACATGTTGTTGATCTTATTGTGAATGATTCATTCATGCACATTTCATTTTTAAAAAATGCAAATGCATAAATAATCCAAATGAATGTGCATTGCCTTGGATTGTGAGCTATCAGAGGCTTCATTTGAAGTCAGATTCTGTGTTTACGATGGAAGGTGTGTCTAATTTTTTTGCATTTTGAGTGTTTGTTGCTTAAAAAGGTACTCAATGAGGAAATAATCCTTGGTTCAGTACTAAAATATTAAGATTCTGAGATGAAATATGACCCAGGTATGTTCTTGGCAGCTTTTTGTGAGATTTACCCTAATATTTTGGATAACTAACAACAAGCCTGGGCATAAATGTTTTGTCTGGAGACGCCTTGTGTTTTTTTAAATGCAGTTGTAGTTTTCTGTAGCAGCTTTACTAATTATCCCTAAATCCTTAATGAATTGTGTCATCAATTGCTTTAGGGATGGACCTTTTCTCTAGCCACAGGTTTTATAAGTTAACTACAGATATAGTGAAAAGCCAATTCTACATGCGATACGCTCATAGAAACAGGGCTACATGTGAGCGGAACCACAACATGAAGTTTCATTGTGATTTTCAAAGCGCCTCATTTAGTTTTGATTCAGTAATTCATTGTTTTGGTTCTCCAGAGCTCTCTGAGGACTAATGATGAAGTGTGTGATGAGGAACTGGTGTGTGCGGTCTGTGTGCGTAAGTGTGTGGAGCGAATAGCCCGGGCCAGTTCTCAACAACAGTCAGCCACTGCATGCCTATCAAAGAGCCGCCCTCGCTTCACCCGCTCTGTTCTCAGCGCTTTGAGAGGGGCGTGATTGCTTTTCCTTAAAGGCAACGTAAGCGCCAATGAAATGTTAGCCACGAATGGCCTCTCGCTGGAGTCACATGGAAAGCTGCATGCATGAAGCTCAATGTCCAGCTTTAGCACTGAAAAATATAAGCAATGTCTTTTTCCGACTGGGATGCAGCAAAATGGAAAATATGCCCAACTTCTCATCTTGGTTCGTATTCCTTTAGACTGCAATTCTGATTTGGTTTTGAGATTCAGTTTTAAAACTGACTCTCAAGTAATGAAAATTGTTTCAGTTTGTTGAGACCGTTTAGTCAATATCAGTACATCCAAACTGTTTCCATAGTAATGCCTAGTTCCTTCATGAGACTCTATATGGCACAGGCTGATACGTAACTGATGATTGGTTCACGTTGCATACGCAGCCAATGAGCTTGTTGCTTTACATTTAAATTGCTGGTAAGCATCTACTCGAGCATTTTACAGCATGCTTTCAGAATTCATCTGAAACCCTCCACCTTCCCCAGCTCCACCTGTATATGCTACGGGTTATTTCATATGCTTTTTGTGCAGCAGTATGTGTTAATTACTCACAGCACCGTATTGTCGTATACAGTCTCTAAAATCTGATTTCAGACCACAGATGAATATGGTTTGCAACAGGATTGTAAAAATGTCAGATTTCATGTGGATTTTTGGTGTTTAGATTACAAACAACTAAAATGATTTGAATCAGATATGCCAAAAATCATTTTTTTTACTGCTTGTCTGAACCAAGATGTGAGATTATATTACTTTTAGGTGGTAACTGCTTGTGGGAATTTAGTTGGAGGTTCTGTTCATGTTTTCTTTGCTCTGTGCTTTAATCACACAAGGCTTTCTCAAGTCATTCATCTCTGCCTTTATATAAGAGGCCCATCAAAAGCATCTTTAATGCATATTTAATGTCCTGCACTTACCTTATACAGGCTCCATTACCAGAGGACTCTTGTGATGAGCGTCTGTGAAGTCAAACACAGCACTTTGTCTTCTTCTCAAGTGCTTAGACAATGTTTTGTCAGCAGCTTTTGACCAGAGTTACAGTGACCACACATTTCACTGAAACTTAAATCACATTCATATAGCTTTAATGGCATAGTACAAAATGCTTTTGTAGCATTTTGTATACATTTTATATAAAAAAGCATCAGTAAGCTTTTTTTTTTTAAAAGAAGTTTCTTATGCTCATCAAGCCTGTATCTATTTGATCAAAAAATACATTAAAAAAATTATTTTGTGAAATATTATTGCAATATAAAATAACAGTTTTCTATTTTAATATACATTAAAATATAATTTATTCATGTGGTGGCAAAGCTGAATTTTCAGCATCATTACTGCAGTTTATTTTGAATGAATGCTGTTCTTTTAAAAATTGTATTCATCAAAGAATCAGAGAAAAAAGTATCACAGGTTCCAGAAAAATATTACGCAGCACAACAGTTTCAGCACTGATAATAAATCAGCATATTACATTAGAGTCTTTCACGTGCTAAAGCAATCACCGGTGAGCTCTAAGGGTTTACAGCACTTAAATTGTTCAAACATTGCCATCGTTTGAGAAAAACAGCATGTAAATGCAGATGAGATCAGATGAATTAGACAGCTGTGATCTAAACCACATTGGTTCGCAAGGGTATGATTCAGTTGTGGGAGTGTTTTGGCCGCAGGTGTTAAAGTGATGATCACATTGTATGTTTTGATTCACGGCAGCGGCTGTTTGTCATTACATGGATATCAGTCGTGTCACATTGTCAGGATTTCTGTTTGCTGACTGCTGGTCTTTTTCTGACTGACTTACACAAACATATACAGTACATTCATTTCCTGCAGACACACTATGTGAAGTTTGTACAGTCCTTCCGTTAACTTTTTTTCCTCTTTCCTCTTGGTTTAATCTCATTCCATGTCCTTGAAAGCTCCGACTATCACTCACAGAGCAGCAGCCAGATCTATTGATCTTTTTTGACAGTAAGCACATATATTTAGGTAAAAGATATGTTGACTATTAATAAACAGCTCGAACAAAGAAAAACCCCTCCTCCATGCTGGTGATTTAACATGTTCATTACACATTTTTCAAGGGACTCTGAGCATTTCTGAAATGTTATCTTCCCTTTAATTAGTCTAAGTAAGCAGTCTATGTTTTGCTACTTAAATCATACATCACAAAAAATGATCTGCTTTTTCCGCCCACCATGAAACAAGCCATGATGTCATGTTTGTATAACAGTCTAATTTTATTTTATTTTATATAGTCTACTGTATTTTGTTTTAATTAATTAATTTTATTTCTTTTTTAAGCAGTGGGCCACCCAAGTCTTTTTATAATTTTTTTACTGATATGACATTGACAATTTGTATTTTATATTTTTATTTTATTTTATACAGTATTTTGTTAATTTATTTTTTTTAAGCAGTAAGCCACTCAAGTCTTTTTTTACTGAGGTGACATTGACAAATTGTATTTTTATTTTATTTTTCTTATTTATTTTATTTTATTTTTATTTTTTATTTTATTATTTTATTTTAGCAACTCGCCAGTCTTTGTAATGTTGTATGCCTTAAGGCATTTACGTACAACACCTGTTAATGCATCAACCATTGCCTGATCAAACGTCCACATCTGTGAAGTAAGGTGAAATCAGATAGGCCTACTGACTATTGGGAAACACTATAAAACACACACACAGACAAACAAACACAAACAAACACAAAGCCCCCAGCTGCCTGTGCTTGTAAAACTTAATAAGGTAAGGCTTCTCAAACAATGTTAAATATAATATGCCAGTTTTCCATTCTGGCAAAAATTACTTCCATGAAATCATAATGTTCAGGCCAAAACTGGTAAGGGGTGTTCTAGGCATGACATAAAACTGTGGTCAAATCACTGTAAAGGCATTAAAGTAGATTTTTGCTTTTATGAAACAATAGCAAGTGGAAACAAAGCAGCTGACTAGGTTTTGGAGCAGAGCTGCAGTGTTTATGGATGCACATTATTGACTTTGACCCTAGAGTGTGTGTTTGAGAGGGGATCTGTTCCAAAACCTCCTGAGCTGCCCAGTTGTAAACTGCCTACATAGACTGCTGTCTTTTAAGACCTCATCATAACTGTAGGAACCTCATAAGTCACTGATTTAAAAGGCTCTACATAGGCAGCAACTTTCTACAATCTACATCAGAAAGTTGTACAGTTGATTTTGTTAGAATTTAGCCTTTGCATTTTGCAAAGATGACATCACACATTTAAAAAAATATATATTTTAAAAGTTAAAATTTTAATTTTAATTACATTGCCTTGTAGCTATTTGTTTTTGTAATACATTAATTATAAAAACGTTTTTTATTATGTTTCATATTTTATTATTATAATATATTATCAATATTAATCATTATTATTATTAATATTGATATTAATAATATGATATTATTTTTAATAAAATTGTTATATTATATTAAACATTTTACCAATATTTTTGGTATTGACTGAATCATAATCTAATTTTAAAAAGTACATTTTTCATATTATGAAAAATATTTTTCCTATTGAATGAATTATAATCTAATATTAAACAATTATTATTATTATTATTTAATTATTGAAACTTTTTTCTTTGATATTGAATGAATTGTAAACTAATTAAAAAATATTTTTGGGGCATTAAAGTATTTATTAATTAAAAAAAATAAAAGTAAATGGTTTAATTATATGAATGTTTTGTTCTTATTAATATTGAATGAATATAAGTTATGATTACATGTCTCTATTTATAACTACATTTCTCTTGCTCTATCTGCCATCTTGGTAAGGTTTTTTTTTTTTTTTTCTCACCACCACAGTGCACTGTGGGGGTTACCTTTTCTGTTAAAGATACATGCTGCTGCAAAATTTGGCCAAAAGAAGATATCTTTCTGTTAGAAGAATCTTTGTGTCATTGAAATGATGCCTTTAAATGCTGCCTTTGTAGGCATCTCACTGGGATTTGGAACAGAGCCAGGGAGTTAGTGAAGGATAACAAGCCTGTCTGACAGAAAAAGCCCCAGTGATGTCACTCTAGTAGACACCAGCCACACAGCTGAGCGAGGATAAATTCACGCCCACCTCACTAGGGGTGTTGTACATCCAACGAGAAGGAAAGAGTCATGTCATCTTCAGCAGCACAGCTCAATTGGAGTTAAAACAGGAGGTGGAGAAAGAGGAGAGAGCTTTCTGATGCAAAACTACTCCCACAGCTCACTAGTGTTGAGCTGCTAGAACTCGAGAGCAAGAAAACACAGACTTTTCACAACTTTGTTTCTTCTTGGACACTTACAGAGCTGTGCACAAAGGCAGGTAGGAATGTTTTCTTGTGCCTCTTTTTGTGCACTGAGATCACTTTAGCTTTTGTTGACGTGCTGCTATTTTTATGCGTGATGATTAGGGATGAACGCAATCTGGGAGTGATATCGCCCGTGTCTGCAAACAGGTGATAAAAAGCGCACCGAAATAGAAGACGATTGCTTTTTCAAGAAAGAGGCGTGTCTGATTCCACTTCGAGATGGCAGATTCTAATGACAGCAACAGCTCCTCTGATGTCAGTATATTAAGTCATGAGGTGTTTTTAAGGTGCAAATAAAACATGAGATCTGGTCGGCTCATCTGAGATGTCATAGATGAAGTTTTAACCTGCTGAGAGGTTTATACGAGGTGCCACTCTCCTCCGTGGTGCGGGGTGGGTGTTATTTTGGAGTACTAGAACGCTGGGAGATGTTTGAAACAGCTGAGGGATTGTTAGGGGAAACTCTGGAGGGAAAGAAAAAGGGAAGAATGGGGAGAAAAGCTCAGTTTTTCCACACTATGATGTAAAAGGAAAAATCTGGCCCCAGGCCTGGTCTCACAGAGGAGAAACAAACATAGTAATCTCCGTTTTGACATTAGGTCATATCATTAGAAAACATCTGAATTCACTCCTGCAAAGTTTGGTTTATGCAGATTTAGGGATGTCAAAAAGCAAGTAATGACCAGAGCTGCATTTATTTTACAAAAATACAGTAAAACAGTAATATTGTAAATAAAAATCACAATTTTCTAAGTGAATATACTTTTAAATGGAATTTATCCCTGTGATGCAAAGCTGAATTTGAGCAGCCATCACTCCAGTCGTCAGTGTCACGGAAATCGTTCTAATATGCTGAATAAAATGCTGAACTTGGTAGTGTTTCTTCTGGTCAATGCACCAATTTATAATTGATGTGCAACAACGGACATCAAGGTTGGCAGCATTTGACAGACATCAGCTTGTGTACTCTCGTGTTTAACCTCCAGTCAAACCAGTAGGTCACATAGCTGCATGTGACACTGGGTCAAAGGTGATCATTGAATTTGTTGCATGTAGACATCTACAACCTAAAGGTCAACAGGTCTCTTGAGGTAACCTGGGGTGTCTATTTATAAGGATCTTGAGGGAGCTGTTAGTCTCAAATCTCCCGCAGTCCATATGATGCATACTGGTCGCTGATTGAAAAGCATTGGAAGTCATAGTTTAGCAGGTTAGTAGCATCGTATTTTGGAAAATATTTTTGAGGTGCTTAGTAGGAAGTTAATTAGATATTCAGTGCATTGCACTTGATTTTCTGTTATGTCTGTGAAATAATGCAGATTTTTAAAATAGAAAATAACATGACAATTTGTAAACTTGGGAATTCGTTGAAATATCAGCGTTACATTTTCTTTATAAGAACCTCTTACTGAACACTTAGTGTTCAAGGCTTGAAAAGTGAAATTAAACTAAAATGTTAGCCCAGTTACTTTTGTGAAGAAGTTTCTACATCTCATTCTCTATTAAAATTAATTTATTTGATTTTATTTGAGATGGTGCAGTGCAATTTATTAACACTTAAGTACCTTATGTGCTAGAATTTTTATAATTGTACAAAAATATACTTTTAAAAGCACTTTTAGCAAACTGGAAAAAGCATTTCATAGAATGACCCATGTGTAAATACTACTTTTTAGAGGAAATTCTGATTGCGAAATGTATGCAGATTACCACGGAGTTTTTTCCCCCACTGTATTTATTGCGATACCACCTATTTCAGATAAAACAACTCCGACTGGCACTTAAAAATAAAGCGAACACATCTGAACACGCTAATCAATGTCTTTTGGATTACTAGATAGTCACAGGCAGGTGAGTTCGATAAAGGTTGAAGCTAAACACTGCAAGAAAGTGGGCCTTGAGGGCCAGAGTTCATGGTAGAATTAATCTCCAACTGTTCATGACTAGGGACCCACAGTCTCTTGTCTTCAGCTATTAGTGCTATAGTGTCTCAAAAAACAGCACAGCAGAGCCTAAAGCATTGGGCCCACTTTTCCCAGCTGTGTTATCAGATATGCGGCTCGACAGATCCTGCATTAAGACACCATGGGAAATTCAGCGTGAGTGTTTCAGGCTGGCTCTATCTGAATGAATGACATTTTGTCACATTTTGTTCTGTAGTTTTGTCTCATTCTCCAAAGCACACTGAACAGAACACGGCTCATTTTTTTCTGGGATTGCAATGCATTGTTGATATCAAAAGGCCATTGCAGAGTGAACTGTCAAACAGTGGCTTAGTGGTTTTGGAAAACCAGAAAACAGTTACAGTCTGTTATTAGAATATATGACCACAGGGAAACAAGGCACTGATTGTTAAGTGCTAAAGTTACACTGACACACAGCCACCCTAATAGGTGTGTTGTGTGTTTGTGTAAGTGTCCACACATGTGTGAGTATAGGGAATGATGCTACAATTCCAAGGAGACAGGAAATGCCTCCAATCTTGTGTGTGATGATTTTTCCACTGGTGAGTCACTGGCTTGGACTGGGAGCATGGTGCCTCTCATGAGAGGCGCAAACTGACTCATTGCTTGAGGTGGAGCTGCCATTCATTGCATGTGTAAGTACACGTGCATGTTTCAGGGAGAGAATCCGCCTGACTTTCAAAAAGTTTGACAAACCCTCCATAAATGTTTACGTGCTTAAAAGCAAATCAGAAGTATATCTGTAGTCCATTATAAACAAGGGGTTAGCATCATTTTCTCCAATAAAGTATAAGTTTTGTTGCCATTAAAGAGATAAAAAAAGTAAACATCTACTCACCTTCATGTCATTCCAAACCTGAATGATGATATTCTGTGTTTTTGTTCATACAATGGAAGTAAATTGGGTCCAAAACAACATTTTGGGAGGAGAATCCCCTTATATTAAACCCTTTAAATGAGAGATTTTAGTTCTCTTCATGCTTTATATAGGACTTGATGAGGAGAGTAAATGTTCAAATTGTTAGTGTTTTTGAATACGTTTTTTAAACTATAATATTGTTTAATATACAGTTATGCTGGGATTTAGAATAGATTCTGTCATGTTTTGTTACCATTGCAGTGAAGGCTGTAGCTTCTGCTTGGTTGGATACATTAATAATGTGCTCATTTAAGGTAGCATGACCTAGGGCCTAATAATATAATTGAGCGTTGTGACATAAATGTGAACAACATGAAGTTGCTTTATTGCTTTTATGTGTATATATGAAATAGCTAAATGTATTAACACATTCCATTTTTATTCTTGCCTTCTACAGACGTTATTCACACACAAGGTCCGTTGGATGGTAGTCTCTACGCTAAGGTTAGGAAGAAAGAGTCTTTCGACGGAGGAGTCACAACCAATGGTCTCCCAGCCACTGTCGATCACACTTTACCTGCTGTAGACCACACTCTACCACCAGTTGACCACGCCTTGTCTGTAAGCAGTGACTCAGGCAACTCCACCGCTTCCATCAAAACTGACCGCACGGATGAAGCCAGCCATCAGCCGGCGTTGGTGAGTCAGCCGTCCTCCCAGCCCCTCAGCCCAGAGGAAAAACAGGAGCTGGACCAGTTGCTCAGTGGTTTGGAAGCGCCAATGCATCGCACAGGTTACCAAAGCAGCTCTGGCAGTGGAGGCGGCGGAGTCCTACACCTCGTGCCCGCCCAGGTTCATGTCAACGGACACAACAACGTAGACCGTGAGACAGATATCCTCGATGATGACCTGCCCAACAGCCAGGAAGGGAACAGTGTGGACAGTCTCGGAACCCTCTCATCTTTTGAAGGCAGAGCCACTCCAGCAGATCTATACTACCAGTCAGAGACGGTAATTAATGGACAAGATGCACCCTTCTTGGAGAAGGGTGTCCACGAGAAAATACCAGAGCCCAAAGTCCACAGCTCCTCATCTGTCCAAGAGCACTTAGGATCCTCTAGTGGCTACGCCAACCAGAATGGCAACATCTACCGATCTCAGTCATTAGGGGCAACTCCAACCACAGAGCAGACCTACATGCCCAAAGCTCCCACACGCACGACCAGCAGTAGAGATGCAGTGCAGAGGGGACTGAATGTGTGGCAACAGTATGGTGTTCCTGAGGTCCCAGTCACAGATGGGGTCACCTTCAACCCTGTATTACAATCCCACAGCCTTCCTGAGTTTCCTCACATGGCATCTCAGAAAGAAATTGAGCAGTCCATCGAAGCCCTCAACATGCTGATGCTGGACCTTGACCCAGCACTTACTCAAGTCCCCAAGTCCCATAGTGCCCCATCTGGAGAAGGTGGAGTGGTCACCACCCAACCATCTTTCTCTCAAACACAAGCACGGCCATCCTACCAAGCAGATGCAGCCATTCATGACCGAGGTGGGGTCTCTTCAGGGGGATACCCTTTGACCTTTCAACAGGTAGCCGAAGAGCCTCCACAACCCTCCATGAACCAACAGAGACCAGCCATATCCCAACATGCTGCATTCCATTATGAGACAGAAGGTCAGGCTCCTATGTCCCCGTCCACAGTGCCTTCCTCCACCTTTGGAGTTCTACAGTTGAAACCCCTCAACATTTACCCTTCAAGCACCACGTCCCAGTCCCCTGAGCCCCAGGAGAGCCAGCGTAGCTATTCTGCCTCCTCATCCCCTTTGCCTAAAGAGTCTGAACCGGAAGATGCCAACTACAAATTGGATGGTCTTGTAGCTCACCGTGTAGCTGGTAAGACCTCTATCATCATTCTCAGTTTACCTGCTCAAAGGTACAATAATAATAGTACATTAGTCAATCCTTGGGTGGTAACCATCCAATACATTTAACATTTAGGCAACATAGCTCCTGCATATTTTTATGTATACAGAATGCGAATTGAAACAAACTATCAAGGAAAATGTAGTAAAGGAAAAGCATCTCCATGCTTGTCTTGAATGCTTGAGTTAAGCTTGTCTTGAGAGCTTGCCTTTTACACTCAAGGCGCTGCCTTTTTTGGTGGAGTTTCTTTGTTGGCATTGACATAAGCACTGTGAGATCACAAAGAAAGCTTTGTCCAAAGTGCTTCTGGCTTAAGCCTCAATATCAGACCACATTTCTTTTTTGTGCCAAGCCAAAACCGAACATTTGTACATTACATCTGGAGAAGTGCCCAAACAACTGAGGGCTGTTTTACGGCAGTGCACTTTTTTTTTTCTGTGAACATTATCTGTTCAGCTTGAAAGTTTAGAAAGATTTTCCTGGAAGCCTAGGTCTTCTTCTTGTCAATGTTTTTAGAATAATAGCAGCGCGTAAGAGTTGTTTGTTGACCCAGTCTTGTTTTGTTCCAGGCTAAATACACCATGACTTGTTTAGGTTTTTCCAATGTTGAGTTTCAGTTACAGATGTTATTACTAAGTCTATCACATACTGCTGATGGATCTTACAACCCAATATGTCATACACACTATATATATAGCCTTCCATATAATCTTTGCTACGTATCTGCCAAAAACATAAATGTAAAACATACTGTTACTTGAATTTGGGCTGATGCATTGGCTCTGGGCTCACTTTTGCCCCCTAGTGGTTGTAGAGTACAGGTTTTACAGTTAATGTGCCTTCTTTATCTTTAATATCTTACAGAATTAATGTTTAAAAAGCATCAAACAGGTAATGAAGGTCACAAACTGATAGGAAGAGCTGATGAGCCAGAAGAGCTGTGTTAGCTAAACCAATCACTTCTCAAGAACCTCAGGAAACCAATGTTAAACCTGAGAGGAAACAACTTAGATAAGGCTCTCATGGACAAATCTAGTCAGCTAGGTTTCTGTTTTATTGCAGACCAACGCTTAGCAGTGTTGTTGACTCAGCATAGATAAGTGTTCCTGTAATGAGAAGGACAACATGAGGAGGGAGCTTCTCTCTTTCTTTGTAACCCTCCCTTGAGTCCTTGCTCTTGACACAAGCTCTTGCAACACTGATTGAAAAAGCTCTCTGTATCTAGTTCTAGGATTTGATTATCAGACCCGTCACTATCTAGAATTAGGGGAACACTTTGTCTAGATTTAACATCCACAGCGTTCCGCCATAGATAGAGTGTGTTTATCTTTCCGTCTGAAGTTAAGGCAAATACATGCTATATGTTAGGACTGGACAATGTATCGGAAATTTACAACATATTTTTTTAATCTATATCACTCAGCCTTACCATATCATCCATCTTTGAAGATTTTTGCCATTATCAGTATGCTAGCATGTGCTAATGTTTTCTTTCCCCCTCTTTTTCTCAATTCTCATGTTTATCCTGTCTGTGGAACACTCATCTCATCATTACCTCCACCTTCCCTTCCTCCTCTTCACCTTCTTCCTTTACGTTCTGCCACGGCCCATCATTCCTCCTCCTCTTCCTCCTCCTCCTCCCGATGGTATGCAGAGTACACTGCTCGTATCCGAGGCATCAGTGACAGGCAGAATGTTCCTGAGCTCAGTCACCGCCGCTGCTCTTTCTCCTTCAGTGGTTGGTCTCTCTGATGCTCTGTGCCCCCCGCTGACATTAACTCATAACACCTGTGCATGTTGTGTGGTTGCGTGCTATTTCTCTGTTCTCTCTCGCTTTCGCCCCCTATCTTTCCCTGCTCTTTTTTTGTCAATAAGAGTACTACCTTTTATAAAATTGCCAGTTATTTTTTTAAATGGTATTTTTTTTTTTTTTTTTTTTTTTATATTGTACTTGTAATTGTTATTGTAAAACAGATGTGACTAAATTCTAATTGGATAAAATAAAATAATCAGATAAAATCTAAATTTAAAAATAATGCGAACTTAAGTATATCTAAAGGCATAGTTCACCCAAAAATAAAAAGTTATCATCATTTACTCTTTTTCATGTTGTTCCAAACATCAAAAAAGAGTTTCGTCTGTGGAACACAAAAGAAAATATTTTGAAAGACAATGGGGTACAGTTTTATTTTCGACCTCATTTATTTCTGTAGTATTGACGAAAAAATAAAAAAAATCTTCTTTTGTGATCCACAAATCAAAAAAGGCATACAGGTTTGGAAATGTGACAGTTTTAAATTTTAGTTTAATTTTAGGTTACTTTAGTTTTTATTTCAAGAGAGTAAACTGTGGCAAGTAATAGTAATTAGGAAGAAAAAAGTCTCCCGTTTCCTATTTCTTTCACTATTTGCTCTATTTTTAATTTCTCTCCTTTGTCTCACTAATTTAACATTCTTTCTGTGCTGGAATTTCACATTGTTTGGGTGAAATAACAGTTAACAAGAGTATTACTTCAGTTTGCTCCTTTGTGCTGGGTGACCTCTACAAACAAATTGCATTTGTATTATGTGACGAGTTAAAGTTACACAGTTGCAGGACAAAGGCCAGTCTGTCTGGATCAACTGAGCCCATGTCACAAGATTCAGTCTACAAGACCTGGGGAACAATACCAAGGCGAGCAGACACTGGCTTCATTCAAGGACTCTCCTTTACTTCTGTTTTAGCATTTAGATGAAGGACAAAGGGTAATAAATCCTCCCTGAGTCTGGAGACCATTATACAATCCTTATCTGCCACAGGGGAGTAAATGTCTTGTCTTGTAAACTGTCTTCGGTCCCATTCAAGGGCCCATGCAGGCCGTATTCAGTAGCCAGGTACCAGGATGAATGTGTGTCTTGGACCTCTCCTGAGTCTGATCCGATCCAATACAACAATGGCATAAACGAGACTATGCAGAGAGAAAGAGCAATATATCCTGCTCTTGTAGAATAGACATCTTATTCACCTCATGCTGGATTCTTGAGATTTAGAAAGGAGAAAGCTATGCCAGAAAAAGAATAAACTTTTCTCTCGTGTCTTAACTCATAATATATTTGTAATTATTTTGCTGGTAATATAAAATGGAGAAGCACTGTAAAAGCTTAGATGATTTAAATGTGATTTTGATCTGCCAATTAAGACTCTTAGAGAGTCATTAGAGTAATTTTGCAATCCTTTGTGTCTTGTGACAATGCAACTATTAAGATATATGTTTCAGTAGAGTTGCTCATTCAATTTTTAGTAGCAAAAAAATGATTACAGCTGGTAAGTTTAAATCATTTACATGAATAATTTCAAACTTCATAAATATAATTTGATTCAATGAATCAGAGCAGTGTTATTTATAAAACTTTATAGTATTCATTAATATTTTAATTTTACTAATTGCTTTTAGTTTTAGTAATTTTAGTACTTAAACTTAAAATTATTTTTTATAAATTTTTCATCTTTTTTTTATTTCAGCTTTATTTGAATTACATTTACATTTAGCAGACACTTTTATCCAAAGCGACTTACATTGCATTGAAGTTACAGTTTTACATTTGATCAGCTCTTGCTTTCCCTGGGAATCGAACCCATGATCTTGGCGTTGCTAGCGCCATGCTCTACTATTTGAGTTACAGGAAAGCGCAAATAGTAGAGCAAAAAAGGAATTAACAAAAACAAATTGTAATAGTTTTATTTTTAGATAAAAATGACATTGCTGGTCAGTCAGTTTGTATCTCTGTAATCACTCAGAGAAAGTACTCTTGCAATTCCCTGCATAGCATTTTTCTTTGTAGGAACATATAGCTATTTATATGGTTGCATATTACTAGATATAATTAAATATCATTCTTAATTTTCTTCATTTATTGAATTAGAGTGTAAAAACTGTCGCTTTATTTTAACTAGCATTTTAATGTATTTTACGTCTTGAGTTAAGCATTTTGAATCTAATCTGTTTGTTTGTTTCAAATGATGGTTTCTCTGATTGAATCACCTCAGTTACAGCAGCTTGAATCTATTAGGACAGTGTGATCACTAAGGTAACAGCACAGTTTGTCATGCACAGCTGTACATCTGGCGCACTACATCTGTTTTGCATGTTTCCTCTCCTGACCTTGTCTGAAGCGACACTGGGGGATATAGACCATATGATATCCCAGCACATCCACGCGCTGGATTCATCGCTTCTCAGACCAGTCAGTTTTGGAATCCGAATGTTTGACATTGTCGTAGAAACCGCATGAGTCTGATCCAGGAATGTGAATAGATTGCAGATGTAGAATGAGCGCCCTTTTGAAGAACCTCCCTTTGTGACATCACTACCCTATTGTTCTGAACCACTCGTTTTGCGGGCAGCACTCCAGAAGTGCTTTAAATGCACCCTGGACGTCCGGCTAACGTCACGTTTAAGAGCAAGGGTGGCCACTTGTTCAGAAGTGGAAGTGGTCAATCTCTCTGAAGTTGTTTCCCAGCGCACATGAGGTTTTGATGGTCTGAGCTGTGGTCTGACCACACGTATCAATCGTAGACTGCGCTCAGGGAGCTAGTAAATATTTTGCTCAGCCTGTTGCCCGGTTTCCATGATATTCCACTCACAACCACCAGAATGTATTAATGCTTTGCTTGCTCTCAAATTGAGTCCAGTTGAATGAGCTTTAAACTGTGGCTGTACATGCTTTCACAGAATCTGTAAAAGTAATTTTTCCTTATCTGTAAGTTGACAGTGATAGCACACAGCATAATGCATTGCAGACTGTTACCCTTCACACATATAAAGTCTCTAGTTCTATGGGAAAGCCTTTTTGCTTAGAAAAGTATTAGCATGCATTTCTGGTATCGTTCATGTTATTGTTTTCATTTCATGTTATTTATTTCTATAGCTATTTTTGACTCCCTATTAGATAAATTAGATAAAAATACACAAATGTTGAGTAAACCCAATTAGATTTTAATAAGATTGAACTATCATGGTTATTATGATTTTCTGTCACTGAATAGATGAATGAATCAATTTTAATAATGATTTTTGTAGTTGAAAACAACTTAATTGAGGTGCATTCCATCTGCTTTCAGTTACCAAACTCCTCTAGTTATCCATTTCTGTTCTCTGATTCCCCCCTCCCTACTAGAGAAGACTTACACAAATCCAGTTTTATTTACACGAGAGACTCTTGGTATCAAACAGAACGTGATGAAATAGGCTTCGGAGTTACTTTGAGGTTGTTTCAGAGCTTTATCCTGAAGTACACATTACCCTTTAAATCCATGGCGTTTCTCTAATATTCCAGTTTTTTGTAATCTAGGCTGTTTGAATGAGAACATTGTTTGTAGTTCCAACAGGCTTTTATGTGCTGCGACTTGGACGTCAGTGCAGCTTTTGACAGAGTTCATTCTTAAGGGCTCATTGGCAGTTTTCCATGGATTTCTTCAAGGAATATTTTGACATTTGGATATTTTTTTTATTATTAAGTATGATAAATGGTCTTCTGCAGGCCCTAAATGTTATCTGTTAGGGTTGACATCATATTTATTTTCTTGGCAGGAGTTCAGTCTGGTCAAATGTCACCAGATGAAGCTTCAGTTCCTGGAAGGTGCCGGACCCTCAGTGAAGGCCTTTCCCAAGATGAGAGCCCAACCCGAGGAAGCTCGGTCCGCTCCCCCATCCGCTGCATCTCACCTGAGCTGGCCAATACGATTGCTTTGAACCCTGGGGGGCGGCCCAAGGAGGTAAACCGCACAGACACACTTGAATTACTCTTAGTATTCATCTCAGAAATCAATGTGGATGTATGTGTGTTCGTGCATTTTGATATGTATCCACCTGTCCTTTCTCCAGAGACACATGCACAGCTACAGGGAAGCGTTTGAGGAAATGGATGGGGGTCCAGTCAGCCCCCCTCCGATTGTTGGTGGTGAGGCCCTACCCCAAACCCCTGCCTTCCCTGTCTCGCCACAAACCCCTTACTTCAACCTGAGTAAGTTCCCCCACTGGAGGAGGAGGGCGCCATAGAGCTGTAGAATAACTGCCTCTCTTTCAACACTTTAAAAGGGTCACAGCCATCTCTGATTGTTGGTTCTGTTAATTTTCATATGATCTAGAAGAGTTTACCATAGCAAGAAACTACAATGAAGTTCAGCTGTCAGCCGTTTGGATATTATTGGTGTAGTTTTTAGAGTAAAGTTCTAAAAACTATAGAAACATACCAAGAAAAAACAATGAAGTCAAACTGTCAGTCGTTTGGCTGTTATTGGTATCATAGAGTTTTTAGAGGTGAGCTCTGTTTCAAAACCTAGTGAACTGCCTACATAGGCAACATCATAGGTGTGTTTCTAACACAAATGCTATTCCAGAACATAGACAGAATGATTATTACCTTCTTTAAGCCATATTCTAAGGCAGCATCGCTTATACCCTTCACAGAGAAAATGCATTGCAAAAAAACTGTGAATACCACCATCTGAGATGGTGGAGAATGCGGGCAGTTATTTATTACTAATATAATTCACTAAAAGTATTGATAAAAACAGCTTTGGGTTATCCAGTATTTATTTTGTTTGTTATTCAAATTGTATTTTTTTACAATTAGCTTAGCAACATGCTAACACAAATCTCAAGTGAAATCAATTACGAGTCACAAATCACGTGTATGATTCCAATTCCCATGTAGAGTGTTCCAGATTGCACACTTATGAGGTTACAGATCAGTTAAGATGCAGCCTTAGAAGGCAGCTGCCTATGTAGGTGACAGACAGCAAGAAAGCTCACTAGGTTTTGGAAAAGAGCCATTGTGTTTCATAATTAGCACATCAGAATAGTGGTATTTTTTTTTTGCTTCTTTCTGTAAAATAATCTTTAGGGATAACATTACATTAACACACTGTCTATAAGCCAACATGAGGTCTGGCTGCACTTAAATCCAACCCTACCTCAGGGTGTTTGCATGAGCCAATAGATATCATTAACAGATGCTGTAGTTCATTCACATGTTCTCAACGTTAAAGATGTGTGGCCTCAGTTTGAGTGATAACACGCACTTTGTGTTGGCTCATAGACATGCATAAGTGCTCAGATCAGAAAGACCCCGCTCTCACTTGCTCCCCAGCAATTCCCAACGTCTGTGGGTTTGAGAAATGTTTTTCGTCAGCAGTTTTTCTGCCGCATGTTAGCCTCCACCGTCATTGTATCTCAATGCAAGAACAATCACATTTGCGCCTCAGGTTTCATGTGCAGATGAATTTCTCCCGTACAGGTTTTTATAACCTATTGCTTCATCTTCCCCTCCAGCATATTGTCCCTGCAGGTTTAATATAAAGCTCCTTGTAAAAGTCTGTAGCCTCTTTATAAGGTTAGAAGCACACAATGTTAAGCAGCTCTGTTTTCCTTGGACTTCCACAGCATTTCTTTTTACCAGACACCTCATTTGAAAGTGATTTAAGTCATTCTCTTGAGCTGACATCGTACCCTGAGGCCACTTCATGTTCAAAGCTCTTCAGACTAGTTCTGCTACCACGGGCACCTAGATGTGGCTTCAGAGAACAAAACAGAGCTTCAGCCTACAATAACACAAAACATAATCAATCAAGTCCTGTCCTTTTGTCTTATATTACCACTGGATACTTACATTAGGCTGGGAGATATATTGAATATTCATTATATATTAGCAGTTTTTTTGCTGGTGGTATAATGTGCTGTTTATTCATAAGTTTCTAATGGCAGTTTCTTTAGAATAGTTTTGTAATCCCTCTTTTTTTGTAACACTAAGACTGTGTAAGTTGATTCATTCCCGTGATTCAGTTCAATCTGCTTAAAAGAATCAAATCAAGACATTCATTGATTCTTTTGCATTATCACTCAAATAAACCTATGTTTTAGTCAAAATATTTAAGGTAAATGCTGTTTATAATAAAATGTATTTAATTAAAACTTTAATAGTAAAACTATAATAATAATAAAAAAAGTTACATCTGGTATAGGAAGTTTGATTCATGTTATTTTAGAAAATTTACAATGATTCAATTAGTAAATTCATAATGACTTAATTCAGTTGAATTAATTCAACAATTTGTTTGTGCATTTGCTTAATGTTAGCATTTTTGGCATAACATTTTTCAAGTATTAGAATGTTTTAGTAAAAATACTTTTAGGTAAATTTTGCTGTTTATATTGTTATATTGGTGCATATAAATGAACATGCTTCATTTAATGAAATACAGTGGAAAGCATGTCTTGATTATTTTTTAGTTAGATTTTTACTGTATTATTTTTGAATTAAATATTTTAATGTACTTGACAACAATGGCTCTTGAAATTATCAAATGCATTTTCATTTCTGTGCAAATTCATAAATATCGAGATATATTAAACATCATCAAATGGTTGGGGGGAAAAAAAAAAAAATGTTTTTAGCAATATATCACCCAGCCCTAGCTGATGACATGATCTGTAAACATTTTGGATGGTTCTATTGGATTTCTGGGGAGCAGGTGACCCGTAGGGGCTCTTTTTCTGTTTGGAGGTGGACAGGCACTCACATGCTCCAGTAGCCACTTTTTAGTAGCACGTCTCTGTGGCTCCCTCCTCCTGCAGAGAATGGGAGGCTGGAAAGCTTCTCTATACAACCCCCTTCCCTTCTCCTTGTGTCCAATGCTGAGGCACTTATTCTGCCAAACAAAGAATTGATTTGGATTCTTTGGTAAGTGGAGGATGCATGTGTGTCAGCAATGATATCGACTTGGCCCTGCCAAAATGCAAGCATATGTTCGGCCTTTCCCAGAATGCATGTGGAGAGCAGCCCTGAAGAACACCGTGATCTGATCTGACTGAAATAGCCATTTCTAAATTCCTAAGGTAAAACAGTGTGATTTGATCGCTCAAACCACAATCAGAGGACCACACACTCACCTGTCAATCACCTATTGTGGTAAAACAAGGTTTTTAAACCGTCTGATAGAAGTAAACATTTGTTTTCCTGCACTTTTTCCACTCACGTTTCGGGACAGCATGTATTGCATTACGCATTATGCTCTGACACATTATCGGGCTGCAATGATGCAACAATGTTTGCATCATTTGTGCAATTTAGAGACATTTTCTAAACTCAAAACCCCCGCTGTCTTCAAGCGTGCTGCTTTCCACAGCTTTTCGTCCACATCACCATTTATTTTCCCTATTTGTATGTTCGCACCAGTCTTGTTTTTCTGGGCACCACTGTTTATGTGTTGTTGAGTCACTCGTGCAGTTGTTCGTAGCATTCGTTGTGTAGTGAGGTCTTGAATGTTTTCAATGTGACGTTTTCGAGATCTGTTCATCTGAGGTGTATGCTGTCTGCATGATCTGTCTTGTTTTCGTTCTTTTGACTGGGCACCGTTACAGCGAGTGTTAATTACATCGTTAACTCTTTTAAAGAGGCGCTTGCACGGCCTTGCCACAGAGCATGAGACATTAGCTCATTCCCCAGCCATGTCACATACTGAAATAGCCACCTCAGTCTGCTGTCTTTAAAAGCTCAGCGTGTATCACGGTAGTCTCTCAAAGGCTCCTGATCTGGAAGTCAGTCTCTTTGATAAGATTGTCAAACGCTGACACCTTGAAGATGAAAGTGGTACACACTGATCTGTTTTATAAGGGCTAAGGACCAAAAACATACTTTGTGCAAGTACGCAAACGCAGATGTGAATGCTTGGCCAATGCATTGCAAGTGCACCATCATACTGAACATAATTTGCTCCTGCCTTAACAAACCTCAGTTCTCAAGGGGGTGATAGCGTTACCTTCAAATGCCTGTGCCATTAAACCAGATGTGTGTTTGGCTTGCTAAAAACATATCAAGACCACTAAATACAGTAAACACCCCTTACAGCATTACATAATGCATTATGAATTGCTGTCTGACACATTTTGGAAATAGGGCGGTTTAATTTAGTACAGCTAATTAAGCAACTAGTGATTTGTTAAAAATATTGACATTTAATCATGCACTCTGCCTCATTAAAGCAAATTAAAATGAATTTTTATATGCTGATTCCATGGGTGGAATTTTTTAATTCAGCTGGCAAATGGATAAAGAAAAGCAATTTGTAGAAATATTTAGTTTTTGACTGCTTTGTTTCAATTTAAATGTTTTATTGTTAAATTTAAAATGATTTATCAGTTTATTTGAAATAGTTTTGATTACATAAATAATTTTTTTTAATATTACTGTTTAAGTGACTATTTACAAAAAGTGATTTATTATGTTTTTTTTCAATAAAAACATTGATTTAATACCTTTTATTTATTTATTTTTTAGTGGCTCTCCTAGTCCTCCATAATGAAAAAGGCAGAACTGAACGATTCGTTTATGTGAGATGCGTTCTTGCATTCAAAAACAGCTTGATGGAGCTTAACAAAAATATTTCTGTTATTTTTTTAATTGATCGACAGGCCTATTTTGATCGCAGCAATATGTGAAATCAAGCTTGCCAAGCTACAAGCATTTGCCTTGATGTACTTGCTTTAAGTATGTTTTAAGTTGATAACACTCTGATTAAAACATTTCTTTCTGTGCTCTGTGTTGCTTTAGGTCGATCTCCTCCTGGACTGGCTAAAACACCACTATCCTTCCTGGGCTTGAAGCCCCACAACCCTGCTGAGATACTGCTCAACCAGACAGGTTCAGGTGAGGTTTTACACACATATGCAGTGTAATGCACATGCAGACACGCGTGGTCTTTTGGCTTTGGTCTGATCCGCTCCACGCCGTGCTCCATAAAGGGAGCTCAAATACATCTTGCGGGCCATATATCAAAATAACCTTTCATTTCTCCCTCTCAAGTGTTTCCCCTTCTCCTTTTCTACTCTCTTGAGCTGTGAGCTCATACATATCTTTATATGGATTGGTGTTTTCTTTTCATATGCGGTTATGTTGGGATCATTTTACTGTGGTCTTTTAAAGTGTGTGTGTATCTGTGGGAGAGAGTGAAAGGTTCTGTTCCAAAACCTAGTGACCTGCCTACATAGGTGGCATTTAAAGGGATCATCGATACAAAAGGTCACATTATTATTGTACTCTCTAAAAAAATCCCCTTTGGCCAAATTCTAAAGCCTTCTAAAGTTCAGAATCAGGAATATGTATTTTTTTTTTATATTTTTGAGATAAAAAACCTTTATGCTCAACAAGGCTGCATTTATTTAATTAAAAATACTGTAAAAACAGTAATATTGTGAAATATTTTACTCCAGTCTTCAGAGTCTTCTGATTCTTCAGAAATTATTCTAATATGCTGATTTACTGTTTAATAAACATTTATTATTATCAATGTTGAAAGCAGTTGTGCTGCTTTATTTATTGTTTTTGTGGAAACTGTGATGCATTTCATTACAATTTGTAACATTAGAAATAACAGTATAAATTAACTGTCACTTATTCAACAGTAGCATATTCCTAATACATTTCCAGTGGAAAATTTTCAAAGTTTAAGAAAGCTCAGTTTAGTTTAATATACTGTAATTAAAAATGGACTACTTTACTTAATATTAAAGTTATTTTTATGCTCATTAGAGTGTCATGCTGTTATCTCAGCACCATGCTAGCACAAACTCAATTAAAATATATTCAGAGTTGCCAAATCAGTCACGTATGAGGATGTTGTCTTAGTAAGTAGCTCCCTATATAGGCAGTAGACAAAACAGCTTACTAGTTTTTGGAACAGAGCCCATTTTTAAGTTGATTTATTACGCTCTCTTTGTCCCAAGCATATATTTAATGTTTGATGGTATGACGATTTTTAAGCTTGATATTAGCACGCTCAGCAAAAATATAGCCAAAAAATAATTTATTAAATTGTTTCTTTTAATGCAGTTTTACAATGTCTCCAGGGGTGAAGTCATGAAAACAAGTCCACATTTGTTTTCCTTTATCATTTCTTATTTCTTTCCTTTGATTTTCGGGGTGATATATGACCTGGTCTTGTCTCGGCAGGTTCGGTGAGATTCACAGTAAGAGACCAGCGTGTGTAAGCTATGTATTTTTTGTAGACTCTGAGGTAACAGGATCCTATGAGGAGTTGCGGAGACTCTTTAGTTTGGAACAAGTTCTCATGCAGGGCTGATTTTAGCGTGGCTCCTCAGGGAGTTAATTTGAGTCCTGCCTAAACACAAGAGCCATACATACAAAACACACACTAACATTATTACGAGATGATGTGTCACAGGGGCCTCTTTGTCTTGGTTAGCTTAAATGATATCATGTGCTTATTTGAAGATAAGGGATGTAACTTTGGATATTTTAATCTGCACTGGGGCCTGCTGCTATTTTGAGCAGCAAAAATGCGAATGAAGATTACATTGTGTTTTCTTTGGTTGCGTTTCCCGTTTTGTTCTCTTAAAAGTAACAAATCCTCTCTTTGTGTCATTACAAATCATTTTTACTTATGTAAAATACAAAAGGAGACAAAACGCAAGTCATATGGACCACTTTTACATTTTTGGGGGAACCTTTGTCCTTTTTAATGAATAACCTTCCACTTTGCTTGTATGGAAAACAAACAGGTTGTGTTTTTGTGATTATGGAAGAAATTAATATGGGCTTAGAATGAATAAAGCTGTTTATCGTTAGTAGTTTTTCATTAATATGTTAGCAATTATCCCTTCTTCTCCCCATCTGTTTGAACTATTTCTCTTATAATTTTGTTCCTCTGCTGTCTGGAAAACAGAGAGTGAGGATGAGGAAGGTAAGAATGTACAAGATTTAAGTGTAGTGTTACATCTAAAACACCTCACCTTCTGGTCGATTTTTGTCATCTTACACGTCACGGTTGTCTCCATTCTTCATTACAACTCATTTTATCCTATTCATCTGTGACCTTAATGAAGTTTCTTCACAATTCAGGGTCAGATGTCACCTGAACAAAGTATTTATATATTATCTTATTTTTGACTTTTTGTTTGACTCGTCTAAAATCCTGCACTCACAGGTATTTCTCTCTTTGTTTCTTTGCCAGAGCCTCGTAGCTATGTGGAGTCTGTGGCCAAAGCAGCTGCAAGTGGGCCGTCAGTGTTGCCTATGTCTCCAACATATAACAGCGACAGCTTAGCTCATCCTGCCGGGCCGTCCCATGCATACAACGCCCCTCTTTCCTCCAGCAGCCCCATTCAGAGCCCAGATGCAGTGTAAGTGGCCGCTAGCCTCATGTTTCATTGTGTTATTAGAGTATTATTTATATACAGTACCATTATAGAATAGCAATATATTATATATTTTAAAGTAGCGTTTCTTTTTATGTTTTCAGTTTTTCCATTTTAATATTAGTTCAAATTTTTGTAACTGTGTTATTTTCTGTCTTTCTATGTTTTGCACGCACTCTACTCCAAACTTAATTTCAATATTTAATTTCATTTATTAAACGTAAAAGTTTTGTTTCAAAAACATTTCTAAATTCAGGTCTTATTTCTAACAAATGAAAAATCAAGCCAGAATAACGAAGTGGTCAAAAAAATGTGAGCTACCACTAGGGCTGTGCAATTAATCGCATGCAATTGTCATGCGCATCTCGTCAGTAAAGCTGGTTCTGTGATTAGTAGTAAATCTCCATCACGTGCTTTCAGATGGAGCGACATTTAAAACACAGAGCCGTAGTTCATTGACAAGCTATGAAAAACCGTGTTCATAATCGCAGGCGATTCATCTGCGATTATGAATGCTATATTGCGTAGCTTGTCCATCTGAAATCACATGGAGATTTCCTACTAATCACAGAACCGGCTTTACTGATGAGATGCGCATGACAATTGCATGAGATTAATTGCACAGCCCTAGCTACCACCATGCCCAATATCCAAACACGATCTTTTCCAACCTATTCCCCGCCCCTATATGGGGATGCATACATTGCCCGGACAGGTGGACAATACTAAAACAAAAATTTCTAAACACAAATATAAATATACACATAATACAAATGATAATAATAAACAAATGCAAATCATCATGAATAAACGGCTACAACAATGTGAGAGAAAATTATCATTTTGTATAGATATGCGTGATCAAATCTTTTTGATTACACTATAAATGCATCAGGATGCAGAATGTAATCTGGCTAAAAAGTATCTTTGTACTGTCTGTTTACAAATGCATTTTAATGTCAGTCCTTATTAGCTGATCTTTCATAATAATTCTTGTTCTCTTGTTTTGTACTCTTTCAGTGAAAGCACATTGACCGATAGCGGGGTGGGGTTGAATTCTCTGTCCCAGGCTGCTGTCGACTCTGTCCTTCACTCCCAACCCTGTGAAAGCACATACCAAACACCCACACTCTCTTACCCCACCTCTAGCAGCATGTTGGGTGGCTACATCACCCCTGATATCAGTCCCTCTCTACCAGAGGCCGTCCAAAATAACGCCACCACCGTCCAGCCACTCGCCGGAAGCCCTGGCACAAGATACCAAGCCGTCCTTCCCAACGTGATGTCCGTTCCCGGCCTCCAGCATAGACTACCTAATCAGGACGGCCCCGTTCTGGGTCGACAGCCGACCCCGGCCAATGGTCATCTGCCTGGAATGGCCGGTAGTCCACTGCAAGGAAGACACGCAATGGTGTCCCAGGGAACGCAGAGCAGTCCGATGCTGTCCAGACAGTATCCCGTCACCCACGGGACTCAGAGCAGTCCGATTCTCAGCAGGCAACCCTTGGGACAAGCCGTCCAGAGCAGCCCGGTCCTCAACCGACAGGCATCCCTGAATCAACCAATCATTTTGCCTAACCAAAGCAGCCCTGTGTTGAGTAGACAGCCATCTGTTACCCAACCCAACCAGGGTAGCCCCGTCCTGTGCAGGCAATCCTCACTTACACATCCCGGCCAGGGCAGCCCCATTCTGGGACGCCACCCATCCCTAACGCAGGGTAGCCCCAGTCTGGACAGGCACCCGATGTACAGCGGCTACACAACTCCAGAAGAGCGTCATGGAGCCCTTTCACGCCAAAGCAGTTCCTCTGGATACCAGCCGCCATCCACACCTTCTTTCCCAGTCTCTCCGGCAGGATACATAGATGGAGTGGGATTCAGGCAGGGCAGTCCTGCCCCCCAACCTCAGCTTCCTGAAAAGAGACGCATGTCCAGCAGCGATCGCTCCAATGGCGGACTGTCCTACGGAACGGTCAATGGGAAGATGTCCTCGCCGGTGTCCAGTGGTGGCAGCACTCCAAGCGTTCATTTCTTCAACACGCTTCCTGACTTCTCCAAACTCAACATGTGTGGTAAGACTTCATGAAAATAAATTCCAGTAGGGATCAGTGGAATCCGAATGTCTTTAAATTCCAATTCAGTTACTGAATTAGATTTGAAATTAATTGTCTTTTGAATTTAAATGTAAGGAAGGTTTTCTAAGTAACTGCAGATAGTGTAGTTTTTAAATATGAAGTAATCATAAACAGGAATGGGATCAATGGAATGTTGATCTTTATTGAACTGATATTTTTCATAATAAATATTGCCTTTCAAAAATGTGTGAGAATACAAAGGGGTTAGTAAGATTTTTTAAAAATAATACTTTAATTCAGCAAGGATTTTTAAATTGATCAGAAATGGTACTAAATACATTTACAAAAGATTTATCTTTCAAATAAATATAGTTTTTTTTGAACTTCAGCTTTTCAACACAGGAATAAATTACATTTTAAAATATATTAAAATAGAAAACAGTTATTTTAAATTGTAGTAATATTTCACAAAATTACTGTTTTTTTTATTAAATTAATTTGGCCTTAGTGACCATAGAGACTAATTATTAATATTTTTTTAAATCTCATGATCCAAAACTATTAAATAGTACTTTATATTATAATAAATAAACTTTATGGACCATAGTGGAAATGCAAAAATCGGGCTCAATGTAATCAGATGTTAGAGCATTTCTTGTTAATTACAAAAGTAAATTAATGTATAGTAGAAAATTCATACTAATGCAAGTATTAAACAGTGAATACAATGAACTGATGTTGATGAGAACCTATAAAATAGCATTCTCTTATTGTTTACATGTCATGGATTATATCTTCATCCATGTCTTTTAGGATAGCACTGAAATAGCATTTAAAAATATTTTTGTCTACTAATCATTTTCTTAGAGCAGTAAGACTGTATTACGGCTGTGTGTTCTGTGTGAAACGTATGCTTATTGTAGGTGTTGCTGTTGATAATTTAATAAGATGCTGATGCTAATTTTAGACAGGTGTGTGTATCAGTGTAGTTTTGAAAGAGTACTGCATTCATTAGCTTGGGCATATTAAGCCAATTTCAGTTTACAGCTGATGGACTGCTAAATAAAGTGCATATTTCATTTCCCAGATGGAAGTCCGGAGACCAGGTTGAACGTGAAGTTTGTCCAGGACACATCCAAATTCTGGTATAAAGCAGATATCTCCAGAGACCAAGGTAAGGATGCAGTATATGGGTGATCCAGGGTTAATTTATCTATATTTAGACCCCCGAATGAGGCTCATAACTCCCATAAACAGTAAAATATGTCTCACGCCACCCTATATGAGGTCAATCGCTGTTGGTCTCCACATCTGGTTCTCCTCTGTTCTCTTATTGGATTAGATCATCTGCGCTGGAGTCCTCTCTAAACGCAAGCACATGCAGTGACATCACAAGGCACTCGACATGCATGCTCAGTTAAATCCAGCGAACATCTGCATCTGTTGCTTCATTAACTTGTCTTAACGATAACGAATAAACTTCCTTAGCAAGGTTTTTTCCTGTAAAACTGCAGGGTACATTACAGCAATTTGTTAACATATTATAGCCTTCACCTTTACATCTCCAACTGGGGAATAACGATGAAGAATGAAAAAATGTCACATGGCGAAAAATACATTTACATTTATTCATTTATGTAACTAATTAACCTTATTCTAAAGTGTTACCAATATAGTATTGGATATAATACTAAATGTTTATGACAAGTGATCACTGATGATCTACTGTTGATAAATTACTCTTGATTCTTTATATATTTGTTATTTATAAATATATTTTTATCTAAACACATTGTAATTATATTCATATTGATGATTGAAAGAGCATTTTTTTGAGAAGGCTTTGTTAAATTAAATTGTGCAGTGTTATGGATAGAAAATTGATATTTTTATGGTTATTATTAGTGTTTTTGGTTGCACAATAAACAGAACCTAGGATGCTACACATTTTGGACTTGCATAACTTATCTGCATTATCAACAAAAAATAAGTTTGTGTCTTTGTGATTTTTCTCCTCCTCGCTCTAGCGATCAACATGCTGAGGGATCAGGAGCCTGGAGCCTTTGTCAT